>NW_026526721.1:97559654-98223404 GCF_024362965.1 Panthera pardus | reverse complement strand
GATCAGCAATCATCTTTTCTCATGGGGAAAAAAAAAAAGACTTTGACAAGTATTTACCTGAAACTATAGAAGAGAGAGATCAGTGGTTCACAGAATCTTGCAATTCACCCATTTACACAGGAAACAACCACTCAGGAAAAAAAATACAGTAAAAAAAATTTCATACTATGTATATTCTGTGTCTTTAATACCTTGGTAGTATTCTGGTCTTATACTTCATAAAGCATTGGAAACACTGAAATTTGTAGCCACTTTAACATAAGTGTGAAGTCTTAAAATTCTATCCATTGATCCAGGCCTGGAAGACATTAGAGCAATCCACCTCCTAAGTCATACATATCAATTCATAGAGGAACATATTTCTCAAGCCAAGTCAATGAAATTGTTGTCAGGAAGTACACTAGAAATATTTTCTGTTAAATTGTCTGAGTTTGATGGGATAACTGTATGGCTCATGGAATCCAGAGCTCTTTAGGGCTATTTTTGTACCACAGAGATTCTGGTTGAAAACAAATTAAACAAAAAGAAGACTACAGTTGAGAGACAGAATGAGGGATTCTTAAAATAGTGTTTGCACATTTGAGTCTAGCTATATCTTAAGCCTTTATGTCCCTGGAATTCCAGCTCTATGAATTGATAAATTCAATTTTAATTTCAGTTTGAGAAAATTATTTGAAAATAATAGTCCTGAATGATACCAATATCATATTTAAAAAATGAAGAACTCATTCAAACTGATGAATGAAAATCCCTTTTTTTTTTTTTTTAATTTTTTTTTTTTCAACGTTTTTTATTTATTTTTGGGACAGAGAGAGACAAAGCATGAACGGGGGAGGGGCAGAGAGAGAGGGAGACACAGAATCGGAAACAGGCTCCAGGCTCCGAGCCATCAGCCCAGAGCCTGACGCGGGGCTCGAACTCACGGACCGTGAGATCGTGACCTGGCTGAAGTCGGACGCTCAACCGACTGCGCCACCCAGGCGCCCCGAAAATCCCTTTAATGAACAAATGATGAACAGATTATACACACACTCACATGCACACACCTCTATGTATCAATCAATTGAAAAACTACTGAAATTTATTTGTAATTGAAACTAGAAAACTACGTCTTTTTTATTGAGGTAAAATTGACATAATGCTATATTATTCTCAGGTGTATAACATAATGATTTGCCATTTGTATGCACTGTAAAATGATCACCACAATAAATCTAATTAATGTCGATTAGTTATAATTTTTTGTGATAAGGACCTTTAAGGTTTATTCTTGGCAATATTAAAAAAATTATTCTGTTAGCAATTTTAAAAAATACAATATAATATTATTTTAACTATAGTCACCATGCCGTGCATTATATTCCCAGGACTTATTTTATTTATAACTGGAAGTTTGTACCTTTTGACATTATTTTATACATCAAATCTTAATGGTTTAAAATGATGTTTATTTTAGTAATGATTCTTCAATTTGGAAAGTCCTTGAAAAAGAAAGCTAGTCTCTGCCATCCCTGAGGCAGCTGGAAGGCTGCTTACTGGAGTCATCTGATGGCTTGCTCACTCACACATGTGGGACCCACAATAGGAAGCCTCAAACAGCTGGGACTCCTTGGGCATTTCTCTCTGTCTCTAATTAGTATCTCCTTGTGTCTTTCCAACATGGAGTCTTTAAGGTAGCAGAATTTCTGACATGTTGGCTGTTCGCTCATAAGAGCCTCAGGAGCTTCCCAGTTGTAATCTGAAACTGGCCCCCAAATGCAGAGGTCAGGGAGACAGCAAAGAAAGAGGCAGGCCACTCCAGGTTGGTAGGTAGCTGTTGTAAAATGCAAAGCATACTTTCATATGAGTCTTGTCTTGGGCAGCAGCAAGACTGCCAAGCTTTAAAAGTTTATATATGGAGAGGGCTTAACTGGGTTTAATCAAGTATACTATGCAGGTGTCCTCAATATCACTAACTCAAGGCTATGTCCCTGGAACACCTCTGAGAGCAACAGGAAAGGCAAGTGGAATCCACATTCCAAAGACAGGGAAGCGGATGAGGAGCCTCTGATTACCCAGATCCAGCTCATGGGTCACTGGTGGTAACATCATCTTCCCCGTCATTTCTTCCCCGTCTTTGGTTCATCTATTCTTAGGTGAAAACTTCATTGTCTTTTATGACCTAGATCTCAGAAGCAATACAGTATTATTTTTACTGTATTATCTTCATTGTGGTAGTTTCAAAGACATGGTAGCAGTTCTGAGGGAGAGAAAACAGATTCTTGATTGAAGCAAGCTTCTGAAAGATCAGGTGAGAATAAAATTACTCTTATGGCTATTTTTAGAAAATACTGTGTACCACAAGTAGATCAGAGCTAGAAGTTTTCACTAGAAAATTCCCCCAGAGATTCCCAGTCACAACTATTTTAAGCTTCTCTCCACCCGAATCACTTCAATACCTTTCCTTTAAGACAGTCTGATCACTGCATGAGTGGGATTATAGTTACTTTGCATATGTGTGTTCTTCATATAGACTGTTTCTTGAATATAGGGACCATATCTCATTCATTTGTGTGTGTGTGTGTGTGTGTGTGTGTGTATGAAATGGTCAGTGATATATGTCACATAGTAAATGTACCTTGAAATATATTGACTAAAATTGAATTACCGTACTATTGGTCTAATTTCATCCCCTGTGAGTGCAAGAGTCAGTAGACTGGTAGAGTTAGTATACCATGTTGGGTCCCCCAGAAAGCGGAAGCATAGAGAATTGAACATGAACAGAATTTATTGAAGGTAATATCTAGGAAAGTTGAAGGGGAGAGGGATCAGAGGTTGGCAAAGAAAACTTTCAATGCAGATCTGATAGCTGTAGAAGAAGGGGAAGAAAGAGAGTAGATAGTAGGAAGGACCTCAGACTACAGTTATAGTATCTCTAGTTCCTCTGCCATGCTCAGGCATTAGCGGGGAAAGCCCAGAGAGAGAGTACAGCCTCAGTGCTACAATGAACTCAGAAGGAATAGAAGGCAGAGGCTGTCATCTCTAATTCTCAGAGCAGGGTTCTATATCTGAAAAGTGGTTCATGTCTGGGAAATGAGAAAGGGATAAGTTTTTATTGGGGAAACCACCTTCAGATTCCTGCTCCTCCATTCATGCTTTCTTCTGATGATAGTTAATGAACAGCAACTTCATTTGCTGTCATTTTGCCTCAGCAATGTCACGTTCTATTAATTAAGTCACTAATTCCCTCTCTCTGTAAAGCCCCTTTTACCACTCTCTGACCTTGCTGGTGTTTACAGCAATTTGTGACCCTCTGGTTTCAGATTTGTTAAGCAACAACACCTGACCTTTGTTACTCTGGGGACCCATTATTTCCTTTCTGTTAACAATATCCGTGGCTATATCTTCTACCATCAGCTTTGACTTGTGGAGGAGAACCTTCTCTTAGTAAACCTAGTGTCCCTCTCATCACTGCAGTTATCATGTCTTTAGCTAAAGGTAAGTCCTCTGGGCCTTCCCCTGGAACAGTGTTCTTTTGTTATTCATTAATGGTTATTCATTAAATAACCATTTTATGTACATGCCCCTGAACATTTTTATCCGTTTATCTACCATTTGCCAAGGTAACTCAGGCATTTCAACCTCACTCAGCTATCAGTTCAGTCTCAGCTATCAGTTTCTCCAGGTTTTAAAGAGCCACCTAGCCACTAGTTTGCATAATCCCTAGGGTCCTGTCCAGGGAGTTAAATTTTGTTTTCTATAAAAGTGCCCCTAAATCAATGAATTCTTGTTTACTTAGTTTATATTCCAGGTCCCTTGAAATACAGCAGTAGAGGCCAGGTGGTGCTGCTTAACCACTGTAAAAATCAGCAAGGTCAGAGAAGCAGCCAAGGGGGCTTTACTGACAGGAAGTTGATGAGTTAGTTAATAAAACATGGTGTTGCCAGGGACAAAATCCAATATCAGGAGTACTCCCTTGGATCCTGTTGTTACATGCTAGCTAATTTTTGCAGCTCCTTTGGGTTGTAATCTTTTTCCTCCTCTATCAAACTTAGCATATTGCCAACCTGGTTATGCTGAAATTTAACTATAATTATCAGCCTGGGACATCACCTGAGGGGGTTGCCTATTAGTCTGCAGTATCTCCCCAAGAAAAGGAAATACTAGTTCTTAATGTATCAGGTGGGCCATCTCTATAGGCTCCAAGTGTTCAGAGAAGTCTGAGGAGCCCCAATGATCACAACTCACTCTGATGTCTTCATTCCTGGTTTCCCTGTCTTAGGTAAGAGACTATCTTGGCTGAGAATTTAATCATCTCTGGATCTCTGTAGAGACAATTAAAGTTCTGAGTAGGACACCTCCATGTCTACTATCCTGGATTATATAATAAGTGTTTTTTTTGGGGGGGGGTTCAAATGCATTAATCTTGAGGAACTAATATTATTTATCTTAAAAATTTACAAATGCACAAAAAATGCAGTACCCCTGTTTCTAGGGTTGATGCAAAAAAAAAAAAAATCAGAACTGATAAGGATGAATTTAAATTTGTAAATTATTAACTCTGGTAGACTTTTCCCTCCTTCTCCCAAAGAAGACTTTGATTTCTCAAGACATATTTTTAAATAAATCTACTGACTTTTGATTAGAGAGCAAAGGGAGTTTATACTATAAGTTTAATTATCCAGAATAATTTCTAAGACCAGATTAATAGATGAAGTTAAATAATATCTCCATTTTTGTACTTTTTGAAATAGTTTTTTTGTTTTTATCTTCCAGTGATGTAAGTTTAATTTATTGAAAATAATTTATATGAACTGGTTAGTCACTGCTTGGTAAAAAAAAAATTAGGAGTTATCTTGAGAGTTGAAACACGGAATGCCTACTGGTATTATGTATGTCAAACTTTTTATGAGATTAAAGTTTCTATACTGTTCTCCTTTCTTTGGCAAAAAATGAATTCCCTTTAGTAAAAGAGGTTCCCATTGGTTTATTCTTTAATAATCTATAATATTTATTGAGAAATCATGTAAATTATTAATATACTTGGATGACACATTTTAGATAAAATAAACAAATTTCAAATACTAGAGTTAACAGAAAATAATACTGTTAAATGAATTCTTTGATGTTTACTGTATTATAAATATACTCAGTTTTATGGATTCAAAAATGATGTTTATTATTTTTTTAGTTTTTTAATGTTTATTTTGAGAGAGAAAGAGAGGGCTGAGAGAGAGAGGAAGAGAGAGAGAGAATCCCAAGCAGGCTCAATGCCATCAGCACATCCTGCAAACTGCGAGATCAGGACCTGAGCCAAAATCAGGAGTCAGATGCTTAACTGACTGAGCCATCCAGGTGTCTCAAAAAATAACGTGTTTCAGGGCACCTTGGATGGCTGAGTCAGTTAAGCATCGGACTTCAGCTTGGGTCATGATCTCACGGTTCATGAGTTCTCGTGCAGCTCTGTGCTGATGCTCAGAGCCTGGAGGCTGCTGAGGCTGGAGCCTGGATTCTGTGTCTCCCCCTCTCTCTGCCCCTCCCCCACTCATACTCTGTTCTCTCTCTCTCTCTCTCTCTCTCTCTCTCTCTCTCTCAAAAATAAATATTAAAAAAACCTTAAAAATAACGTTTTTCAAATAAGATGGTGTAAAATAAAAAATGTAGACACCAAGTGAAAAAACATAAAACTTGAATGAATTGGACTCCATTGATCCATCAATTTGATAGCTTCCTCTGGGTGCCTTGGAATTCATTCTCTTATTTGATTACCCAAGAGATGGCTTGCAATTATATATTAGTAGAGAAAATCCATAAATATTATATTAAATAAAATAAAATATTTTATTTCTAAAAATATTCATTTTTTTAAAAAAATGATTTTATATGTGGTACAAAATGTGATAGGTAGTGGGAAAAACAGATTTTTACAAGTTAAGTAATAACTCATCAAATAATATGAAGTTTAAAATATTTTTCTGCTTCATCAATGACATAAAACCAATCTTCCCCATCTCCATAGAGTAAACAATGTTTCTTTATGGGAGTGAGATGACTTTCTATAATATCAATCAGTTTCTGACTAAAGTGAAAAGACACAATTTAGATGGATAGAAAATAGGACCTATACATAAATTTATCTCTAGGATTGTTTTGTTTTCATGTGTCATAGTGTTCAGTTTTTATTCTATATTGAAATGTTCTATCATTTAAGTTGAGAACAATAAAAGGTTATAATCAAAATAATTGTTATATTTTAAGCTAACGTCCATGTTGATAACACAGCTAAATACAGAATTTGGTTAACCATTAGATTGTTCACCTATTATCATTTACCATTAGATTGTTCAGCTAATATCAATCTATGATCAAAAAAAGATCACGAGGAATAATAATTTTTGTCATTATGCAAATGTCAAATGCATATACAATTACTTTACTTTTTAGAACCTTCTAAATTGTTAGCAGAGTCTCCCATTAAGAAGCTGATTTGTATTTCTACAGTTGACCTTTGAGTAAATGGGTTTGAATTACACAGATTCACTTATATAGGGTGTGGGGTTTTTTTATAAATACAGTACCATAAATGTATTTTCTCTTCCTTATTTTCCTAATAACATTTTTCTCTATCATACTTTATTATAAGAATACAATACATGATACATATGCAAAATATGTATTAATTGACCATTTATGTTATCAGTAAGGCTGTTGGTCAACAGGAGGATATTAGTAGTTAGGTTTTGAGAGAATCCAAAGTTACACATGGATTGTCCATTGACTGGGAGCTAAGCACCCCTAGCCCTATATTGTTCAAGAATCAACTATATATTTTTTTTCTCTGTTTCTGCAAAAGTTTCAAAGCTGACAGCTTGCCATAAACTCTTAGAAAATGAAATGGTAAAACAAAAAATAGAAAATCATAGTCAAAGAAGATAACAAATGCACCGAAGGCATTTGAATGCCTTTTTTATGTATGAGCTTCAAGTCTGTATCAGAGTTTCACAGAGAACAAGGCACAAAGGAAAACATAAGCAGTTATCCAGTTTTCATTGTCGGAAAAGATGATGAATACAAGTTCTTTAGGAGAAAAGCTCTCTTTCACTAAAATTCTGAAAGATCTCTCTCTGCAGCTTTATAAAAAGGAAGAATTATATAAGAACATGATATATCCTTAATAATCCCAGAAATGTTAAGTCATTTTCACTTAGTGTTTTTTTGTCTTCTAATAATATTAGATTAGTGTTCAGGGGATGATATTGATATGTAAATAGATAAGGATTTGCCTTATGATAAACTTTATTGATCTATCATTGGAACTTTTAATTCCATAAATATCAGTTTCCTAATTTTTATTGACTGAAGGACCTAGAATGCTAAGATGAGTTATTTATTTCAAGATATGGGGAAAGTCAATGATAGACTATAATGACTGCTAGAAAGACCCCTTCACTTTATTCATTTAGTATCACTGAGTTATATACCCTTCTAACAACCTGAGACCTGTAAGTTATTTATTTGATTCATTTTGAACATTTTGTGATTTGTCCTTAAATCACAGGTACAAACAAATGGAAGGAGGTGATGGTTCTAATGAAGAGACAGGTAAGGCATGACAAATGAGATGGTGGAAGATGCAAGGGGTAAGAAAAGAAAAGAAAAGAAAAACAACAACAACAAGAACAAAATAAATGAAGTTTCAAAATGAGTAAGATCCAAGGAAAAAGAAGTAGATCTTGACAGGAGAAGATACAAACAGTAAAACCAAAGAAAGGACAATATGATGCAGATTTCACTTACAACTATACTTACAGCATGTTGGACAAACTTAAGTAAATTTTATATCCTAAACCTTTTAGAGAACCAATTCACTGAAACAGCAGAAACAGACCCAAAATAACTTCAGATACTGAAATTATCAGACAAAATTACAAAATGTGTTTAGTGTATTTGATACATTAGAAGATAAAATTGTGAGCTTGGGACGAGAATATTTGAAACAAAGCATAATGATATAAAAATACAATGAGGCAGTTCAAATTTAAATCCCATTGATGAATTAGCTAGCAGATTAAACACAGCTACAGAAATAGTAAACAAACGGTAAGGTAAAATGAGTTATATAGAATGCAGTTTAGGGAGAGAGATAAAAAATATGAAAGAAGGTTAAATCATATGAAGAATAGCATGAGAGTGTTGAATATATATCTAATAAAATTTAAACAGCAGTATAGAATGGAAAAGAAGAAATGTCAACAATATAATGGCTGGAAATTTTAAACTTTTTGTTAAAAGACAAAAATCCCCAAATACACAGACTTCCTGAGAACCTAAGGCATACCACATTGGCATCCAGGAATAAAGGAAAGTGTATATATCCTCATGATGGAAAGAGTGATAAATCATTTGTACAGTCCTTTTCTGTTGCTTGCTCACTCCACTGTGAAGTAACTCCTTTTTCCTGAACTCCTGTCAATGTTTTCTATCATTGTTTCTTCTAATGAAAGTTGCTTACATCTCATTTATGGTCTCACATCTGGATGTAGTCAAGGCCCACTATCATCCAATCTGTCCCCTCCATTTCTCTCTGGTTCTGTAAATACGGAATTCTTATCTAAGTCCTCTATATGATCCTTGGCTAAATTATACACTCCAAAGATTCCAATTCAAGTTCTTTTCACTGTACTACGCCTTATTCTTTGAAAGTCAGCTCTCATTCCCACATCTCCACTATGTTTACTTTCTGCTCAAGAACCTCTGGATCTCTTACATGCCACATAAGAAATGAGGAAAGCTGAGGTGCCATAATCTGAACCAATCTATGCCTACTTGTACCCTCCTTTCATCTTTACAATACCAAAACACCATGATGTTGGTGAGTTTCTAGCATTATAACAGGAACTCTAGCCCAGGTGTCCCTTGTTTTGGCTTTATGCTCCTCCTATTTGGCTTCTATTCTCTCACACTCCCCCTTTCCACATAGCTAAAGGTCTAGAGTGGCAGAGAAGCTGTGTATATTAAGTCTTGGGCTATACAGCTTGCATGATTTAGTCCTATTGTTTGTTTGGGTTTTTTCTTCAAATTTTTCTTTAAATTCTGGTTAGATAACATATAGTGTAATATTGTTTTTGGTCGTAGGATTCAGTGATTCATCACTTACGTATAACACTCAGTGCTTAACAGTGAGTGCCGTTCTTAATACCCATCCCCCCTTTAGAACATCACCCCCCACTAGGCCTCAGTTTGGTCTCTGTAATAAAGTCTCTTATGGTTTGTTTTCCCCTTTTTCTCCCTTCCCTTATGTTCATCTTTTTGTTTCTAAAAATCCACATATTAAATAATATGGTATTTGTGTATTTCTATGCCTGACTTATTTTGCTTAGCATAATGCACTCTAGATCCATCCACATTGTGGAAAATGGCAAGATTTCATTTTTTGATGACTGAGTAATATTCCATTGTGTGTATACGTGTGTATACATACATACATACATACATACATACATACATACCACATCTTCTTTATCCATTCATTAGTCAATGGACATTTGGGCTCTTTCCATAGTTTGTCTATTGTTGATAATGCTATAAACTTTGGGGTACATGTACCCCTTTGAATCTGTATTTTGTATCCTTTGGGTAAGTACCTACTAGTGCAATTGCTGGCTCATAGAATAGTTCTATTTTTAATTTTTTTGAGGAACCTCCATATTATTCTCCAGAGTGGCTGCACAAGTTTGTATTCCCACCAACAGTGTAAGAGAGTTCCCTTTTCTCCACATCTTCACCAAAACTTACTGTTTTTTTGTGTTTTGTGTGTGTGTTTTTAATTTTAGCCATGCTGTTAGTTGTGAGGTGATATCTCATCATGATTTTGATTTGCATTTCCCTAATGATGAGTAATGTTGAGCATATTTTCATATGTCTACTAGCCATCTGAATGTCTTTTGAAAAATGTCTATTCATCTCTTCTGCCTGTTTCTTAACTGGATTATTTATTTTTGGGGTGTTGAATTTGATAAGTTCTTTATAGATTTTTAGATACTAACCTTTTATCAGATATGTCATTTGCAAATATTCCATTCCATAAGCTGCCTTTTAGTTTTATTGATTGTTTCCTTCACTGTGTGGAAGCTTTTTATTTTGATGAAGTCCCAATAATTCATTTTTGCTTTTGTTTCCCTTCTCTCTGGACATGTGTTTAGTAAGAAGTTGCTAAGGCTGAGGTCAAAGAAGTTGCTGTCTGTGTTATCCTCTAGAATTGTGATAGTTTCCTGTCTCACATTTATGTCTTTAATCCATTTTGAATTTATTTTTATGTATGGTATAAGAAAGTGGTCCAGTTTCATTCTTCTGCATGTTACTGTTCAGTTTTCCCAACACTATTTATTGAGTAGACTGTCTTTTCTCCAGTGGATATTCGTTCCTGCTTCATCAAAGTTTAGTAGACCATAAAGTTGTGGGTCCATTTCTGGGCTTTCTATTTTGTTCCATTGATCTATGTGTCAATGTTTATGCTAGTACCATACTGTCTTGATGAGTACAACTCTGTATTGGAGGTTGAAGTCTGGAATTGTGATGCCTCCAGCTTTTCTTTTCTTTTTCAGGATTGCTTTGGCTCTTCAGCATCTTTTGTGGTTCCATACAAATTTTGGGATTGTTTGCTCTAATTCTATGAAAAATGCCAGTGGCATTTTGATAGGGATTACATTAAATGTATAGATTGCTTTGGGTAGTATACACATTTTATCAATGTTTATTCTTCCAGTCCATGAGCATGAAATATTTTTCAACTTGTTTTTTGTCATCTTCAATTTGTTTCATAAGTATTCTACAGTTTTCAGAGTATAGATCTTTTACATCTTTGGTTAGGTTTATTCCTAGGTACAATTGTAAATGGAATAGATTCCTTGATTTCTTTTCCTTCAGCTTCATTATTGGTGTATAGAAATGCAACAGATTTTTGCATGTTGATTTTATACCTTGTGACTTTACTGAATTCATGTATTAGTTCTACTAATTTTTGGTGAAGTCTCCAGGTTTTCCACATAGAATATTTTGTTGTCTGCAAATAGTGAAAGTTTGACTTCTTCTTTACCAACTTGGATGTCTTTTATTTCTTTTTGTTGTCTGATTGCTGAGAGGCTAAGATTTCCAGTACTAAGTTAAATAGTAATGGTGAGGGTGGAGATCCCTGTCTTGTTCCTTACCACAGAGGAAAAGCTGTCAGTTTTTCCCCATTGAGGGTGATATTAGCTGTGGGTCTTTCATATATGGCATTTATGATGTTGAGGTATATTCCATATATCCCTACTTTGTTGAGGGTTTTTATCAAGAAAGGATGCTGTATTTTGTCAAACGCTTTTTCTGCATCTATTGAGAGAATAAGGTTCTTATCTTTTTTTATATTAACGTGGTGTATGATGTTGATTGATTTGTGAATATTGGACACAATTGCAGCCCAGGAATAAGTCCCACCTTATCATGGTGAATAATTATTTTTATGTACTGTTTTATTTGCATTGCTAACACCTTGCTGACAATTTTTGCAGCCATGATCATCAGGGATATTGGAGAGTAATTCTCCTTTTTAGTGAGGTTTTTGTCTGGTTTGGTTTTTATTTTTTATTTGTTTGGGATTTTAATGCTTGCTTATTTATTTATTTATTTATTTATTTATTTTAAATATTTTAAATGTTTATTTTTTGAGAGAGAAAGACAGAGCATGAGCAGGGGAGGGGCAGAGAGAGAGGGAGACACAGAATCTGAAGAAGGCTCCAGGCTCTGAGCTGTTAGCACAGAGCCTGACATAGGGCTCAAACTCACAGGTCATGAGATCATGACCTGAGCCAAAGTTGGACATTCAACCAACTGAGCCACCCAGGCGCCCCAATGCTTATTTATTTTTGAGAGGGAGAAAGAGAGAGAGAGAGAGAGAGAGAGAGAGAGAGAGAGAGCGCACACGTGAGTGGAGGAGGGGCAGAGAAAAAGGGGTCATAGGATCCAAAGAGGGCTCAATGCCTACAGCAGTGAGTCCAATGCAAGGCTTGAATCAGAAACTGTGAGATCATGACTTGAGTCACCCAGGTACTCCTTTTTAAAATTATTTTTTAATGTGTATTTATTTTTGAGAGTGAGAGAGAGCATGAGCAGGGGAAGGGCGGGGGGGGGGCGGTCAAAGATCTGAAGTGTTTATGTGGTTTTGGAATCAAGTTAATGCCAGCCTCATAGAATGAGTTTGGAAGTTTTTCTTCCATTTCTATTTTGTGGAACCATTTCAGAAGAATAGGTATTAACTCTTCTTTAAATTTCTACTAGAATTCCCCTGGGAAGCCATCTGGCTCTGGACTTTTGTTTGTTGGGAGATTTTTGATTACAGGTTCAGTTTCTTTGCTGGTTATGGGTCTGTTCAAATTCTCTATTTCTTATTTCTTCCTGTTTGTTGCAATATAATTTTTCATAATAGTCTCAGAATTGTTTGTATTTCTGTGGTGTTGGTTGTGATCTCTCCTCGTTCATTCATGATTTTATCTATTTGGTTCCTTTCTCTTTTCTTTTTGATAAGTCTAGCTAAGGGTTTATCAATTTTATTAATTCTTTCAAAGAACCAGTTCTTAGTTTCATTGATCTATTATATTTGTTCTTGTTTCCCTATCATTTATTTCTGCTCTAATCTTTATTATTTCCCTTCTTCTACTGGCTTTAGGCTTTATTTGCTGTTCCTTTTCTAGGTCCTTTAGGTGTCAGGTTAGGCCTACTTGATTTAGGCCTGCATTGCAATATACATCCATCTTGGGACTGCCTTTGCTGCATCCCAAAGCTTTTGGACTGTTGTGTTTTTATTTTCATTTGCTTCCATGTATTTTTAATTTTGTATTTACATTCCTGGCTAATATATGCATTATTTAGTAGGATATTCTTTACCCTCCATGTATTTGTGATCTTTCCAAATTTTCTTGTGGTTGACATCAAGTTTCAGAGCATTGTGGTCTAAAAATATGCATGGTATAATCTCAGTCTTTTTGTACTGGTCGAGGGCTGATTTGTGAACCAGTATGTAATCTATTCTGGAAAATGTTCCATGTGCACTTGAAAAGAATGTATATTCTGCTTTAGGATGAAATGTTCTGAATATATATTTTAAGTCCATCTGGTCCAGTGTGTCATTCAAAGCCATCATTTTCTTGTTGATTGTCTGCTTAGAGGGTCTGTCCTTTGTTGTAAGTGAGTTGTTAATGTCCCATACTACTATTTTATTATTAGCACTGAGTTTTTTATATTTGGTATTAATTGATTTCTATATTTCAGTTCTTTCAAGTTGGGGCATACATATTTAAAATTGTTAGATCTTGAGGGATATACCCTTTAATTATCATATAATGCCTTTCTCCATCTCTTGATACAGTCTTTGATTTAAAATCTATGTCTTATATAAGCATGGCTATTCTGGCTTTGTTTTCGTGTCCAGTAGCATGATAGATCATTTTCCTTCCCTTCACTTTCCAGCTGCAGATTTCTTTAAGTCTAAAATGAGTCTCTTGTAGGCGACATATAGATGGGTCTTGTTTTTTGTTTTTTTTTTTTCTTTTACTCCTTTCTGGTACCCTATGTCTTTTGATTGGAGCATTTAGTCCATTTACATTCAGAGTGATTATTGATAAGATATCAATTTAGTGTCATTGTGTTACCTATAATGTTGGTGTTTCTGGTGATGTTTTCTGTGTTGTTGTTTTTTTTCCTAGACTTTGTTGCTTTTGGTCCTTTTTCCCCACTCAAAGAGTCTCCGTTAATATATCTTGCAGAGCTGGTTTAGTGTTACAAACTCCATTAGTTTTTGTTTGTCTGGGAAACTCTTTATCTCTCCTATTTTGAATGTCAGCCTTGTTGGATAAAGTATTCTTGGCTCCATATTTTTCCCATTTAGCACAGAATATATCATGCCACTCTCTTCTGGTCTGTCATGTTTCTGTGGATAGATCTGCTGCAAACCTGATCTGACTTCCTTAAGGACTTTTTTCCCTTGGTGCTTTCAAGATTCTGTCCTTGTCTGTGTATTTTGTGAATTTGACTATACTATGTCTTGGTAATATCTGGCTTTTGTTGAATTTAACGGGAGTTCTCTGTGCTTCTTAGATTTTGATGTTGGTTTTCTTCTTCAGGTTAAGGAAGTTTTCAGTTATAATTTGCTTAAATAAAAGTTCTACCCCTTTTCCTCTGTCTTCATCTTCTGGGACTTCTAGGAATGAATGTGATGATGTTTTAAGGCTTCCCTGAATTCCCTAAACTACATTTGTGATCCAAAACCTTTTTCCCCCCTACTTTCAGCTTCATTAGTTTCCAAAATTTTATTTTCTACATCACTGATTCATTCCTCTGCTTCATCCATACTGCTTGTCATGGCATTATTTGGATTTGCATCTCAGTTATACCATTTTTAATTTTGGCCTGACTAGTTTTTAGTTCTTTTATTTTTGCAGTAAGATTCTGTAGTGTCTTCTATGCTTTTTCAAGCCTAGCTAGTACCCTTATAATTGTTGTTCCGAATTCTAGTTTAGACATCTTACTTATATTTATATTGATTTAAATCCCTGGCTGTCATTTCTTCCTGTTCTTTCTTTTGGGTGAACTCCTTCATCTTGTCCTATTGTCAAGGCCAAAAAAATAATAAAATAAATTAGCATTGTTTTAATGTTTACAAACTTTTTTTCTGTATCCTAAGTGGAAAAAGGAAAACAAAGGAAGCTAGATTCTATTTCTCCTACAGCTGAAGCTTTGTACCACTCTATGTTCAGTAAACTTGGTGTGTGCGAGAGGTTTGTGCTGGTCTTTTGGGGGTGGAACCTGCTGCACTGATTCTCAGGTAGACTTGCCCTAGTGTCAATGCACATGCAGGGTTCAGGGTGGTGGGGTTTGGTGTAAGCAGCTCTGACCTCCACTTGGTGGTACTATTTTCCTCACTAGAGGCAATCAGTGCTGATGGAGAGTGTTGCCCCACTCTCTTGTTCCTGGAATGGGAAGCTTATCTCTGCCACTCTTCAGGAAGCCCTTACAGAAGAGCAAACAATCACCTCTCTTATGTCCCTAGCTTCTGCCAGAAACTCGCCTTCACTGTGCCTATATCTGTGCTGTACACCTTCTAGGCAGCACAGAATTCCTGTGTTTTATCTCAGGTACACAGCTTGGTTTCAGAACTCTAAGTTTTAGAGATATGTGTTGTGTGGATCTGCACTGTTTCTCTGGGGGAGGGTCACACTGCACTGTGGCCTTTGCTGGCTTGCTCCAGAACTCGGTTGTGTGACCACCCAGCATTTCAGAGTTTATGGTAAAGCACAGCAGAAAACTGGCACCAAGACTCACTGGCATTATACCTGTTGCTGTTTTACTGAGTGGGGCAGCTAAATGGTGCCTACCAGGTCTTTTGCCCCTGGAGAGGCTATGTCACCTCCAAGCAGAGGAACTGCTTCTTCCTGTGTGACCCGGTGCATGCTGCCTGCTCCCGCACCTCAGCCTTCCTTTCCCAAAGGAACACTGCTAAGCCCTCCAGATGCAACCCTGGTGATTATATGGACTTCCAAAATTTCAGACCCTGTGCTCCACCATTTATAAAACCTTGTGGAATTCAGGCCCTCTATTTTACCTAGTCAGTGATTTGGGGGAAGATTTTTTCTTGTGAAATCCCCAATGAGCACTTTCACTCTTTTTCTTTTTCTCTCACTCTTTGTGTGTTCAGGGCTCCCTGACTATCACAAGTACCTTCAGCTCTTCTCTCATCAAATCAACTCTCCACAGCTCCTACCTTCCATAATGTGGCATTTTTTTTTCACCTCTAGTTGTGAAATTTTGCTCTCTTGGTCCTCAGATCAATTTCTTGGGTGTTTGAAATGATTTGATATTTATCTAGCTGTGTTCAAGGGACAAGGCAAGCCTACAGTCTCCCAACTCCTCTGCCATCTTAACTCTTCCTCTGATTAACCTTTTTGTTAAGGTGGCATAGAAGAGGAAAATGAAGGTGAATTCCAAAAGAGGAAAATGCAAGGAAGCTTGGGTCAAATCCTATGACAAAAAAATATTAGTGAGCTCACACTTCTTTCTCTCTTATTTAAATGTACACCTTCAAGCTGGCTTTTAATTGAAAGTCAATGTAAATACATTTCAAATTACCAGAATTTTATAAAGTAGATGTACAATAATTATTTCCTTATAAATTATTCATTAATATGACATGAATTAAGACAAATCTTGGGGAAAAAAAGAACAAATGTTTTACTTCATTTAATATTTTTTACTATGTAATCATTATACTTTATTGGGTTCTTAATAAGTAAGCAATGTTCATGTATTTTTTATGTTATGTATTATGCCATAATTCATGAAATGGCATCTTATTTATTTGATATAAAATTTAATGATCCATTATTGATCTCAAAAGGACAGGGAAATAATATTTATGCTATCTCAAGATTATAATATTTTACATAAAATAATTTACATATTAAATAAATATGAGGTCTATCCATTATGGTAAAGAATCAAGTTGTATTGAATTTATAAGATTATTTTATCAGAAAACTATGATATAAGTAATAGGGAAATTTGCTTAAATAATGACTTAAAGATATTATAAATTAACCCTTAGAAAACCTATGAAATTTATAATTATATAAAATGTTAATTTTTAACTTTCATAAGCAACAACTATTTTGCATATGTCAACATATCTTCATTTTTCAAAAAAGTTAAGGTCATTATCAGGCCAAGGGCATGCCAAACCCAAACAAATTTCAGTCTCATACCACATACTTTGGTTATTCAAGTCATATTCCCAGAATACTGACTTGGCTCTGAGACTAATATCCATCATTTTCCCAGTTAGCATTTCATTTTAATGAAAAATTACTGTGATGTCCAAAATATAATTTACCAAATTCCAAACTGTATGAAGAGGATATAATACAAATTATAAAAAATGTTTGAAAAATTGTCACTGAAAATATGTAATAAAATTTAATCAGATTTCCAGCAAAATATAATTATTCTAGAGAATCCTGTAATTTCAGATATTACCCCTTCCAACAACAAAAATAAATCTCATTAATATTTTATAACTACTCAATAAATAGATATTTTAAAAAGAAGCTTATGTGTACTACAAATTATGGTTACTTTTAATTGGGAGTGGGGCGTTATGAGCACAGAGTAAGAAAGGGGAAGGGACAGATTGGAAAAAAGAATATGGGGGGGTAAGGAACATAATATAATTTTGGGAGTAATATTTTAAAATTAATATCTCCATAAATCAAAGGGTCTTGAAACTTTTTTCACTACAGTAATGTAACGATAGACTAGAATTCTTTTACAGAGTTTCACAACAGTTGTGATTCTCAATCTGAGCAGTTTCCTGCTTTAAGTGGGAACAAATTTTTGTAATCTGAATAATTGCATTGGGGGACTATACCATGAAATCAACCTCTATATACAATAGCCTCAGTTTCTCGCTTGCTTGCTTGCTTCTTTTCACTCACAAAAATGCCAAAAATATTCTACTTTAAAATGACCAAAAGTTGATTTCTCAGCATGTAAAACTAGAGGACCATATCAATTATCTGATATATTTGAAAATTATAAAAATAAAAATCTTTGCATTTATGACCATAAATTTTCATGAGACTCTATATATGATCTTATTATTTAATTCTCAATGATATAATTTTGTTCAGAGAGAGAAAGGTAGCCATAATTACATATATATATGCTACAGAAGAAAATAAATTTAATATAAGAATGTAGCTATATTGAAAACTATGCAGATAAAAGCAATAGCTTAAAAATAAAAGTTTTTTTGGGAGAGAAGAAATTTTGTATTAAGCTACTAGAATATGAGCATCAAAATAAACAAAACATAGATTATAATGGCATCCACATTGCCTGATGACTCATGTGAGAAAAATGGTGACACTGAAGATGAAGTGCATATTTTTTCTAATATCATTCATTTTCTCTTCCCTTTCTCTTCTCTCCACTCCCCTCCCCTCATTCTGTCTCTCTCTGCCTATAGAATTAGAGATTTGTGCTCAACATAACTTTTAATTTCTAATTTTAAATTTAAAGCTTCATGAAATGAATTAAAGCTTCATAAATGTATGTAAAATGAACCATATTTAATATATAATTTGCTTCTGTTTATATGCATTTGGTACATTTTCAATAGGTAGATGATAGATATGTTTAATTGAATGGGTACTCTGTGATTAGTGCTTTATAGTATCAAAGTCTGGAAACTGAAACTCAGAATTAAAACTCTGTTATCAGTCACCTTATACTTAAGCAGTAATTCAAAGACTTCTCCTCCAGGAATATATCTCTCTGACTATATAACAAATACCTGCATTTAACATTAAATTACAATATCTAGGTCCTCCCTCCCACAAATTCTGACAATAAATATGAAAGTTTCTCTAAACTTGTTATTATTTTGTTCCTCAAATCCAAGGGATTCTGATGTATATTTCAGTTTTGGGAACATAAACAAAAAAAAATCGGCCAACCAGAGTTAGCACTTGCTGTCCCTCTAAAAATATGGAACTATTTTATCTTCGTCTTGCTGACCAGGATACAGTATCTTTTTTGTTGTTTTGTTTTCTTTTGTTTTTTGTTTTGTTTTGTTTTGTTTTGTGGTACCAAGCCACAGGAATGGACTCTTGATAACTGAATCAGAAATAAATATATGTATATATTTTTCACATGACATGACAAGGATTGACTGCAAATATGTTCATGTGATATTTGTACATGCACGCACACATATTGTTCATAACATTTCCATATAATCCTTTTTATTTTTGTAACGTCAGTAATACCATACCCTTTTTCGGTCCAGATTTTAACTATTTGAGGCTACTCTTTTTTTTCCTGGTTAGTTAAGCTAATGGTTTGTTATTTTTTAAATTTCTTCAAATAGTAACTTTATTTAGATAAATAGAAAGAGACATACATTTATTAAGCATACATACATAATTATCTATCTATCTATCTTTCTATCTATCTATCCATCGTCTATCTATCTATCATCTATCATCTATCTATCTTAAACATTGGGGATTTGGAATCACTAACAGAATCTACCAGAAGGATGCAGATTGAGGTTCAGGCAGTTTATGAAACAAGATAACATTTGGTATCAGGTGATTTGAACCAAGAATGCATGTTGATGAATCTCCCAAACTTGGACTGAAACCACATTAATACCAAAAAAGTATTCGTGACTGTATCATGGTCTATGAAAACCATCATTCATTATTTTTTTCCAATTAAATGTTTTATTTGCTAGTTTACTGATTGAACATATTCCAAGCTTCATAATAGAGTTGTCATACATATCCATTGCTTTAAAAAGATATCTCAGAAGGTGCTAGAATTAGAAAGAATCTAGAAATCAATAAAATATTCTATCACTCTCATTTTTACCAATAAGGGTACTCAGACAGACTCAAAGAGGAAAATTACTTGCACAAGGTCACAGGAGCTAGTCAGTGGCACAGCTAGAACCCAGCTTCATGATTTCAAGTCTTATTTTACAATTTGAATACCAAAGAGTAAGCTCTATCTAACCTGCAACTGTATTGTAACCTGAATAAATCTTACAAGGTAAATAAAGAAACTAAATGGAATTTTAAAATGGAGTTTCTCTTAATAGACTTGTAAAATATTTAGCAGTACTCAAAATTAACACCAGCTGTCCGATCATCAGATTTGAAAAGTTAAACCTGAACAGAATTTTTATGTATTTGATCAAAAATTATCTTCCAAAATTTATTACAAAATTCTATAATTCATTAATATTTTTAAAAACCCAGATGAAATAATAATGGCAGCATCACATTGTCAAGACATTTAACTTATGCACTAAAATTTGATTTAAAAACACCCATATTGATCAGCATAAACTTTTACTTGACAAGGCTTGACTGAAAATATCACAAACCACTTTAGTAAAGTTAAGAGAATAAAGCTATAAACTTTTCTGAAATCCAATATAGTAATTTAACCTTTCTCTAACAGACTCTCATCTTTTTGACATTTGAAGCTCCCTTTAGGAAATAAAATGCCCTCCATCGAGAATCTTTAATTGGAGGATTTTTATAATATCTATTGTCTAAAAGTATATTTTATTAATAGATTCCGTAATATAATTTAAACTTATGTTCAGAAAAAAATTACTGTTACTGATGTATTCACTGACTGAATAAAATTCACATTTTGAAAATATAGCTTCTTAATTTTAACCTACTAAACAATTCCATACTGTTCTAGTTATTTATGACAAAAACTGACTTTTGGCAGTAGTGGTCATCATTGACTTTAATGACCAAAAGTCAAAACCTATTGCCATATAAATTCCAATTTGAAAATCTATCAGGCACCAAGACACTGGATAAAACTGGGGGGAAATGCAAGTAAATAAGCTAATATAATAATGGAAATTAATAGATATAACATTGTTTCTTTTTACATTCATTAAAGAATCTAAAAACATTCATTATAATAACCCATATTTTTTCTCTGTTTTAAATAATGCCTGTCATTTCCTTAAGTCTTTTTAAGCCTTAAGTCATGTTATGCCTCTTTATTGGCTTGCCTTACTTTATTCTTATCTTCCATTGTGGGAGTTCTAACATTAACAAATAGAAGATCTCAAATGAATCTTATTAATACTAGATTAATAGAGAGTACTGGCTCATTGGAAACATTAATTTTGTGTTCTATGTTCAAATAAATACTTCTTGGAGTCAAATTATTATATCCAGAAAACAATCTTACCATCCTTTTTACACAGCTTAAGTTGATATGTGAAATGTTTAAGTATATCAGATAAAGTCGATGAAGATGGATTTTCTTTTCAAAATAGAGTAACTTTTTTCTTACTTGAAAGTATTCCTTTCATTTTTTAGCTAAGTATGTCAAACCTGGGAATATTAAAAATGTGCTTATAGTTGAATTAAGACATCTGATTCTAAGACTTATAAAATTCCTATTTGGGGTCTAATATTTCTATTCCCTCTCACCCACCCAGCAAGTGTCACTGATGATACAATTTACTGAATTTATCTCTAACACAGATTATAGAGGTCATTAATTTTCTTCTACACCTGTTATATGCATACGTGCCATGCAGAATATGTATCTGTCTTGCTTTTAGGTCCAACACTGCATACTCACTATGATTAATATGCATTGACAAATACTCCTCATTTTGTGGTGAATATATGCATTTCTGAATACATTTTCTATTGCACATATAAGATTTTAATAATTATGTTACACACATAACCATATAAAAATATTGTTTCTAATATCTATGCAGTCAATTCTTACTATTTTCTTAGGCACAAATTAACTAGCATATTCAGAAAAAAGTTTGCCTTTTCTTCTGGTCTCCCTTGAGCTTAGTTATAGCCAAATGATTAAACTTTGGCCAGTGAATTATGAAGGGAATAATGTATGCCTTTCCCATGCCAATTCTAACAAAATTGCCTTATTACCTCATCCCCACTTTCTTTGTAGTGCCTGCTCCTTGTTGAACTGAGTGTTGCTCTCAGGTAAATCTTAGTAGCCAGATATAAAACAAGCAGTCTCTATCTCCTGAGTTAGCAAATTCCTAAAAGACTATGAAGCATAATGCCAACTCTCTAACCACTGACAGTTGGAATAGTGAAAAAGAAATAAACTTCTGTTGTGTTAAACTGTTATTTTGGGGGTACCTGCCATAGCAACTTCTGTTAACATAACTAGTACAAATTCTAGTTAGTGTTACCTTGTTTGTATCTGTGTTCCTTTGGTATTTTATGGTTTAATGGACATTATTTTATTAAGTTATTATGACCTATTCTAAAAATAGAGATAGAAGAAACAGAGTTGCCTGTGAAGATAATCATTGTTGGAGAGGTAGGTGTAGTTATGATTTTTATTTTCCTCAAATTTTGAAAAAATGGATTATAATACAGAAACACAAGAAAAGCAAACCAATATTTACTGAGCGCCTATTATATGTAGCTACAATGTGCCATTTGATTTGCTTGTTATTTTACATTGATTACTTCATTTCATTCTCATAGGAATCCTCTTATATATGAAGAAACTGAGGTTCAGACACATAAAGTGAATTGTAAATGGATGTGTTGGAACTGGAATTAGTCCTATATACTATTATTATTCTAATCTTTAAAAATGCAAAATTGGGGCACCTGGGTGGCTCAGTCAGTTAAGCATCTGACTCTTGATTTTGTCTCAGGTGGTGATCTCACAGTTCGTGAAATCTAGCCCTGCTTGGAATTCTCTCTCTCCCTCTCTCTCTACCCTTCCCTGGCTCATGCACACATTCTCTCTCTAAAAATAATAAATAAAGTAATATAAAATAATAAAATAAAATGCAAAATTTAAGGATGCATTATACTACTTTACTGTTATGAAATTTAAAATGTGTTGTAATATTTTTACTTTAAAATTTTTATTTTCTTATTCTTCCATTCTAACAAATATAGAAGAGTCATAGACATTTTCCTCTTATAATATTTGTAAGGTACTTTTCATTTAAATATCTGGTTGCTTTCTGCAAAGCTTAACTGTTCCTAACTGCTGAATGACATCATTCAGCTGATAAACTGTTTCAGCATCATTCAGCTTGGTAAGCATTTGTTTTTGTTTTTGTTTTTGTTTTGGGGGGGTTGCATAAAATATGGAATTTGTAAAGCTCATTTTGCAAAATGATGCATTCATAGGAATTTCAATGTGCATTTCTCATATTTAATTTGCATCTGCCACAAGGACCTAAGAACATACATTTGATATATTCTGTAGGTCAGGAGATACAGTTTCAGTGATCATTTAAAAAGTTTTAATTAATATGTGCAGAAAAATACATTTTATGCACAGAATAATATCCCAGGGGAGATTTACTAAGGAGAATATTGGTACTCAGTTTCAATATCTAATTCTAGCTTAACACTTAATTTTTAGCCAGTCATCTATATTTATAGTTAGTGTCTACATATAGAGAAAGGACACTAATAAATATTTATTTGACAGTAATCCTGAAATTCAGATAGAAGCCCTAAGGACCATAGTATTAGAGTCTATCCTTATCTTCCTACTCCACCCTCTCCTCATTACCATTTATAAGTATTAGGCCATTCAATAAATAAGGTAAATGCTTGAAAATTTGACACCAATCCATACTAATGACTTCAATTGCATATTGGAATTCACTTGAATTGATAATTCCTTAGTGTTAACATCACTCCACAAAGCTTACAGGCCTGGCTGCTGATTTTTCAAGTAGGTCATGCTTCTTCTGCATCTGTTTCAGATTCTCTGTCATAATTAGAAAACAAAGAAAGAGCAGACTCAGCAAATTGAACAAACTAATTAGAAAGCAAGCATTGAGATGATTTGTCCCCATCCATGTGAAATGACCAAATTCCTTTAAAAAGTGCAACTGTTTGTACCCTTGGATAAATACCTAGTAGTGCAGTTGCTGCGGATGTAAATTTAAAAAAATAAATTAATTTTTAAAAAGTGCAACTGTTTGAATAAGAACATGAAAGTATAAGACAACAGATTGTTCAAAACTAAACATATGATCTCAGTTTTTAACTGTCTATTTTGGAGAAAGCTGATCTCATTCTCAAGAAGAAATTGGTTCTTATACACTTAGACATAACCAAATGTTATTGCAGTTTCCATAGAGATGATAGCTACTAAAAATTGAGAAAATATCACTCAGACAAATACATATTCTAAGAAAATTCTATGCTTCACTATAAACCAGTTATCATTAATGTGGGATCAGTCCATGTGTGAAGAGACCAGCCACTAAATTGAAATTTTTAATTCAATCAAATAATTCAAGATACTTAATAAACTCTTAAGCTGTTTTTATTTTTCAGGAATACCAGATATATACATTGCATCTTCTTTAATTATGCTCCACATTTATCACTTCCTTTCTAATCATTTTTCCCTTTTAAATTTGGATTTTTTTTGTTTCCATTCTCTAGTTTATTTACTGTGGTTTTTTTTTTGTGGTGTCTATTGTGTTCTTATTTATTCCCCCTAATTTAGCCTTCATTTCCAGAAATGGTTTTTAATTTTTGTTTATATTTCCTTATTATTGTCACTTCTCATTTTTTTTTATTTCTTATTATCTGGATATCTCATTTCCAAGTTACCCTATTTCTGACTTTTTCATTCTTTTGAGGCCTGTATAGCTTTATTAATTTATTGTATTTAAGTTAAAACTATTAGATAATTGTTTCTTAAGATTTGTAGTCCCTACTTTTTAATGTATCTATTTTATCTTGAAAAAAATTTGATTCAATTTTATATTTTCTCAGGATAACTCTGAATAAATCCTTTTTGTTCTCCATATTTGAATACTATTAATTCTTTGTGAATAGGGTGGTGAAGTCAAGGAATTTTCCAAAATTTCACAATTTCAATGTTTCAATGGTTCTTCATATATTATTACCACAATCTACTCAAAATGTGACCTTTGTGTAGCCTCAAGATCTATTAGCTGTATTCTCATTGAGAACGTTTTTGTTGTTCTCTGTGTGTTTCCTCATTTCCAGATCTTTCTAAAGCTCTGTAGGTGCTGCCTTTCTAGAAGGTGGTCTCAAGTTTTTATGATGTGTTATTTTACTATCACTGTACTTTCTACCATCAGCTTTCTTTCTACCCCTCCATCTTCTAAATTAATCTGTTTTCTTTTATCTCAGTTTGTCTGGCTTGCTAAATTTGAATGTTGCATGCAGGGTAGATTTCTGTTCTTTTGAAAATGAGTATTTAAAGTATATCCCTGAGATCTTTACGTGCTCTGGCCACCACACTGCTATTTGATTACTGCTGACCCAACAGGTATTTTGTTTTTGCACTTACCCACAACTCAAAGCCTGTAACTTATTTTCCTGGTACTTCAAATCATTTACAAATTCAATTCCGTGTGTTCTCCCTCATGAGAAGTCTTTTCCTTTGAGCCTATTTGTTGGAGGGTCCATAATTCGAAAGCTCTCAAAACTTGGTAACATCTTCCTACTAGTCCCTGCACAAAGCTACTGATGCTGCCCAGGTTGTGCTTTTGGGGATGATGGTTTGGATAAATTCACCACTAGATGCAGTTAGTACCTTGTGTTGAGTAATTATATAATAAAGGAGTTCTCATCTGATAACTACTCTTGTCTCTGTAAAGCAAGGTAATTTTCTGAGAATAATGGGGAGAGTTAGAAATTTCAGACTGAAAGAAAATGTTAAATTTGATTCATAGAGAATTGGAGAACAGTTAGAAACATGATAAGTCTGCTTAGTATTTCTAATCCCCCCCTATTGTTTGTTTGTTGTGAATTTATGGTGGAAACAATTTGTCTTGGTATGTTTTTTTCAGAACTGCTAAAGGGCCAGTGTAGATAATATTCAGAATTAGATTCATTCAATACTGTGATTTTTTCCAACACGATTTGATAAAACTTAGGCCAACAAAGTATCTTTGTGAATTAGCAATCTAAGCTGGATCATGAGAAAATTAAAAATAACAGGATAATTTAAAATAATATTAATGGAATGTAAAGAAAAGGTAGAGAAATGGATTGCATATTTTGAAAAGACTGAAAAGAGATCACAGTGAAATGAATAAACAGAGTGGCCAAAGATACACTCAGAGGAAGATAATTGAATGAATGATTTGAATTTGGATTGATTTAATGTGTCAACAGAGCTGTAGGTATCAGTGTGGGAGTGGATGATTTAAGTGAAGTAGAGAAGTGGTTACGAACAGGCTAAGGACTTCACTGGACAGAGTGATTCATGAAATGTTTGGCTTCTCGTAGAAGTTGCACAGTAACGCAGCAGGGCTTGGAGTTTAAAGACAGAATAAGTTATATGCCAACATAAGATGAATTGTTGGTAGCAGGAATCAATGAAGGGCAACCACAAGGATGTGAGGGAGAACATGGCGTGTTTTAGTCTGTTCAGGCTGCCATAACAAAATAACACAGACTGGGTAGCTTAGAAACATCAGAAATTTCTTTTTCACTAACTGAAAGCTAAAAGGTCAGAAAAAGGGTACTAGAATGGTCAGATTCTGGTGAAGGCCCTCTTTTGGGCTATAGACTTCTCTCTGTATACTCACAAGGTGGAAGTGACTGGGTAGTTCTGTGAGATCTCTTTTTTAACAGCATTAATCTCATTACCTAATCATCTCCCAAAGACTCCACCTACTAATACCACCACCCATCACCTCTGGAGGTTAAGATTTCAACATTTAATTTTGGGAGACATAAACATTCAAACCAATGGCAGTAAGGTTTTTGTTTGTTTGCTTGTTTGTTTGTTTGCTTGTGTTTTTACTTGGGGGATTAGCAACAATCTCTGAACTATCTGTACAAGATAATGGGCAACATTGACAAAAGATCCAAAAATCTGCAATAATTAATTACCCAAAAACATGACTGAACAGCTATAACTAGGGTGGTGTTCTCAATAGTGAGTCATGCAAAGAAACATGGAAGTGGAAAGAACTTCTAGCTAGGAGATTAAAAATATTGGGGGGCGGGTTTTGTAGCATGCATAATTCTTGAAAGTACAATGGAAAAGTTTGGGATTCAGGTAATAAGAAAGTTCAGAACACCTAAGGATGATAGGAAATAGATGGTCCAGGCCACATGCTCTTTACTTAATTTTTTTTTTTTTTTTGCATTTTAATTTCAGTTAACATACAGTATTATATTAGTTTTAGGTGTACAAAATATAGTAATTCAACACTTCCATACATCACCCTGTGCTTATCACAGCAAGTGTACTGCTTAATCCTCATATTACTATTAACTAGTAAAAGCAGAATAATTAATGTGGAGGACTCAGTCTCTTTTAGGAGAGTAGATCCTGGGCCAATTATGCAGAGTTCCTACCAATGCAGAGTTCCTGCCCCAGTCTAGAGTGATGATCAGTGATGTATTCTGAAATATAAACAACATTTTACTGATATAGAAACTATGTTAGCTTAGACAATTTACTCAAACTGTTTGTTTCTTCATCTAAAAAAAGACTATAATATCTATCTCAAAGAAAATCATACTAAAGCTTAATAGTATTTATAATATTATTACCTGGTACATAAAATGTATTTAATATTTTATATCATTAGTCCTTTTTAAATCCCATACCTGTTCTTTATGACCTAATTCAAATTATATGGAAATAATGAGTTCTTTATGTGAAAAGTCATGGTGTTCTATCTTTTATCAAACTATGTATTTCAAAATTGTATCCTTCCGAGACTATTGATCTTGTTAATTATGTATTTAAAAGGGGGAAATATATGTTAAAGCCTGAAAGAGAGATCTAGGTAGACTTTCTGGTTTATTAATGTAAGATATTCATCAAAGTATATATCCAGAAACTTGAAAATTTAATTGCTCAAGGCATTCAGCATCTGCATTGTCAAAACATTTGCTAGAGTAACTTTTTAGGTCATGGTACAATCAAACAATTTCAAAAAATTTTATTGACTCTGTTAATAAATATTAAACAGTATAATCATGAGACTGCATATGAAAAAAATAACAAATGTGTTTTCTCACTCAAATTTATTAACCCCTTTGGCAGCCTAGTTAGAGATTTTCTAAGCAGAAATGCTAATATAAAATGTATTAGCTCTCATACTGAAAGCCACACAGGGCCTTCTTGTAATGCCAGCATAAATTTTTAATAATACATTGACAGAGTTTTCCACTGTTGTGAGATCTGTAGCAAATGATCCACAAACATTTTTCCAACTTTGGCATAGAGAAGTTTCAGTGCAATAATTCATAGATAATACTGATGCATATGTTACTTCACATTCCTTTGTGTGATAATACCACTTATTACATTAAACCGACAACGTGGCTTTAGAACAAAGGTACTATTAGTGGGTGGCTTCTGTGGGAATACTGTCAGTATGAGAAACTGACCTTAATTGTATGATAGTAATTCATTTATTGGGCTGGAGGGCCAGTGCAAACAGTTCAGAGAATTTAGCAGAAGGTATTCTATATGCTACAGCACAAATTCCCTCTTTAATTCACAATTTTCTCCCATCTTCATTGGTGCATTTTCCCCTCCAGAAAACTATAGTTTTTTGTTTGTTTGTTTGTTTTATGTTTCAGTTCTCAGCAGATTTTTAAAATACAATTAAAATCTAATTGTTTGAAATACAACTGTTGACTTGCAATTTATTTTAAATCTGGTATGTTTTCCTTAAAATTCTCCATTGCCTAAATTTTGAAAGGATAGCTTTGTATTTTCTGCCATTACAGGTTACAGGAAACTTTCTATATTTGCATTTGAGCTTTACACACACACACACACACACACACACACACGCACACACACACTTTTGAAATCTAAGGTTTATGCAGAATAGCTAGTAAATGTTGTGCCTGTTTAGATAAAAATTATTACTGACAGGCATTTTCTAGTTTGAGATACTCTAAATTGCTATTACATAGCACTTGAAGTGGCTAAGGCTATACAGCAGAAGTACATCGTGTTGTAAGAATTCTAGATGAAGAATCAGGAGAGCAAGGATCTTGATCTTGTTTTGTCTATATGTGGTCCTAAAAAGTTCTTTCTTTGTCTTTGTTTGGGACCTCAGTTTTCAAATTGGCAAAATGAAAGAGTTGGAATAGAGGACATCCAAGAGTGACTCAATTCCTGAAATATATTCATCTTCGTTGGGAAGTTGATTTGGCATAGTGCATCATCTTATCCCTTCTCATTATAACTTTCTTTAATTGTAAAAGTCTTAGGATTACAAAATAAAAATCACTTTAAAATGTAAATGTATAAATATAAGCACCTAATATTACCCACTTCTCCAGGGGGAAAATTTTAGTAAACAGAAATTGAAGTTATTTAAAATTTTGTTTGTTTCTATATGTATAAATCACTAAGTATCAAAATTTTTATTCCCAAGTAGTTTGGGAAAAGCCCAATATGGATTTCTAGTCTAACAAAAATTGTTTTAAGTCTAGTCTCCAATTCTATAACATAGAGAGTCAACATCTATTTCAAGCTAGAATTACCTTAATGGGAAAAATAGGAAAATAAAAGATCTATCCTCTTTACCAGCCACTAACAGAACTTCGATTTATTTTTAAAAGTATTTGTTTTACTATAAGAGAGGAAGAATCCTTTACCAGTTTCTTCCCTTCTAATATTTTAATCTTTAAATAAACAAAAGGGCTTTGCAAGTGTCAGAAGAGAACTTTCAATACCTTCTTGATTTCATCTATTCTTTCTTTCTCTATACTATATTTTTGTTGTGCATTCCAATGGTGCATCTTGCCAGAGGCATGATGTAAACATGAAATCAAACACTATGTTAAAAATATGACTTTGGATGATGCTTTCTGTCTTTTAATTTTGGAGTCAAGAGAACTGACTTGATTCTAAGTCATATAGATTAACCCAGCCAATCGAACTTGGCAGGTATCCATTAATCATTCTGCCTGCAAGATTCAATTGTCTTAAATACTGTGATCTTTAAAAAACAATAGAGTCACTTGTACAATGGAAATAGATTTATATTGTATACAGCGAACAGCATCTCTGGGTGCTTTATATTTTATGCAACCCTAATTGGGAAGTTAATAACTAGGCAAATGTACAAAAGTAATAAATACCTCTAGAGAAAAAAATGATCAAAGCTTTGAAATTATTTATTTGATTATAGACAGATGGACAATACAGGGTCTGAAAGACAGTCTGCAAAACACACTTGAAAATTGTTTAGCATCCAGTTTTTCCCTTGCTCAATTATTCAAGTGCAAAGAAATTGTATGGGACATAAAAGTAACAAAATCAGATACAAATTAAGAGATAAGACTTCTTGATTTTATATATATATACATATATATAATAGTTTTAAATTTAAATTCTATTTAGTTAACATACGTATATATGTATACATATATATATATGTATACATATATATATATATTTATATATGTATACATATATATATATATATATGAATTCTTTATCCATTCATCAGTCGATGGACATTTGGGCTCTCTCCATAGTTTGGTATTGTTGATAATGCTGCTATAAACATCGGAGTGCATGGACCCCCTTCAAATCTGTATTTTTGTATCTTTTGGATAAATACCTAGTGTTGCAATTGCTGGGTCATAGGGTAGTTCTATTTTTAACTTTTTTAGGAATATCCATAGTATTATCCAGAGGGCTGCACCAGTTTGCACTCCCAGCAACAGTGTGAGAGGGTTCCCTTTTCTCCGCATCCTCACCAACACTTGTTTCTTGTGTTATTAATTATAGCCATTTTGACAGGTGTATGATTTTGATTTGCATTTCCCTGATGATGAATGATGTTGAACATCTTTTCATGTGTCTGTTAGCCATCTGTATATCTTCTTTTGAAAAATTTCTATTCATCTCTTCTGCCCATTTACTAACAGGATTATTTGTTTTTTGGGTGTTGAGTTTGATAAGTTCTTTATAGATTTTGGATACTAACCCTTTATCAAACATCACATTTGAAAATATATTCTCTAATTCCATACGCTGACTTTTAGTTTTGTTGATTGTTTCTTTCACAAGGGAAGATTTTTATTTTGATGAAAACCCAATAATTCATTTTCTCTTTTGTTTCCCTTGCTTTCAGAGATGTGTCTGTTAAGAAGTTGCTTATGGTCAAGGTCAAAGAGGTTGCTTCCAGTGTTCTTCCCTAGGATTTTAATGGTTTCCTGTCTCATATTTAGGTCTTTAATCAATTTGAATTTTTGTGTACGGTGTAAGAAATTGGTTCAGTTTCATTTATGTATGTATGTATGTATGTATTTATGCATGTTGCTGTCCAGTTTTTCAAAAACCATTTGTTGAAAAAAGTGTCTTTTTTTCATTAGATATTCATTCTTCCTTTTATGAGGATTAGTTAGCCATATAATTGTGGGTCCATTTCTGAGTTTTCTATTCTGTTCCATTGATCTATGTGACTGTTTTTGTGCCAGTACCACACTGTCTTGATCACTACAGCTTTGTAATATAATTGAAATCTGGAATCATGATGCCTCCAGTTTTGTTTTTTTTTTGTTTTTTTTCTTTTCAGGATTGTTTTGGCTATTTGGGTCATTTGTGGCTCTGTACACATTTTAGGATTTTTTATGTCAGTGCTGTGAAAACTTCTAGTGGTATTTTGATAAGGATTGCATTAAATGTGTAGATTGCTTTGTATAGTACGGATATTTTAACAATGTTTGTTCCAATCCATGAACATGGAATGTTTTTCCATTTCTTTGTGTCCTCTTCAATTTATTTTATAAGTGTTATATAGTTTATAGATATTTTATTTCTTTGGTTAGACTTATTCCTAGGTGTCTTATGGTTTTTGGTGCAATTGTGCATGGGATCGATTCCTTGATTTCTCTTTCTGCTGGTTCATTATTGGTGTATAGAAATGCAACAGATTTCTGCACTTTGACTTTATATCCTGCAACTTTGCTGAGTGCATGTATTAGTTCTAGCAATTTTTGGTGGAATCTTTTGGGTTTTCTACATATAGTATCACATAATCTCTAAATAGTGAGAGTTTGATTTCTTCCTTACTGATTCAGATGCCTTTTATTTCTTTTTGTTGTCTGATTACTGAGGCTAAGATGTCCAGTACTATGTTAAATAGTAATGGGAAGAGTAGGTATCCTTGTCTTATTCCTGACAGTTGGGAAAAGACTCTCAGTTTTTCCCAATTAAGGATTATTAGCTGTGGGTCTTTCATATATGGCCTTTATGATACTGAGGTATGTTCCGTCTATCCCTACTGTGTTGAAGGTTTTTACCAAGAATGGATGCTGTATTTTGTCACATGCTTTTTCTGCATCTATTGAGAGAATCATATGGTTCTTATCCTTTCTTTTATTGGTGTATCACATTGATTGATTTGTGGAAATTGAACCACCCCTGTAGCCCAGGATTAAATCCCACTGATTGTGGTTAATAACTCTTTTAATATACTGTTAGATTTGTGTTTCTGGTATCTTGCTGAGAACTTTTGCATCCAAGTGCATCAGGGATATTGACCTGTAATTCCGTTTTTAGTGGCGTCTTTGTCTGGTTTTGGACTCAAGGTAATGCTGGCCTAGTAGAATAAGTTTGGAAGTTGTCCTTCCATTTCCACCTTTTTGGAAACATTTCAGAAGAATAGGTATTAACTCTTCTTGAAATTTCTACTAGAATTCCCCCTGGAAAGCCATTGGCCCAGGACTCTTGTTTGTTAGGAGATTTTTGATTACTGATTCAGTTTCTTTGCTGGTTATGGGTCTGTTCAAAGCTTTCTATTTATTCTTGTTTCAGTTTTGGTAGTTTGCATGTTTCTAGGAATTTGTCAATTTCTTCCAGATTGCTCAGTTTTTTGGTATCTCATTTTTCATAATCTCATAATTGTTTGTATTTCTGTTGTGATCTCTCCTCTTTCATTCATGATTTTGTTTATGTGGGTCCTTTCTCTTTTTGATAAGTATGGCTAGGGTTTTATAAATTTTATTAATTATTGCAAAGAAACAGCTCTTAGTTTTATTAATCTGTTCAACTGTTTTGTTGTTATTGCTGTTTCCCTATTGTTTATTTCTTCTCTAATCTTTATTATTTCCCTTCTTCTGCTGGCTTTAAGCTTTATTTGCTGTTCCTTTTCTAGGTCCTTTAGGAGTAAGGTTAGGTTGTGCATTTGAGACTTTCCTTGCTATTTGATTTAGATCTGTATTGCAATATAGTTCCATCTTGGGACTGCCTTTGCTGCATCCCAAAACTTTTGAACTGTCGTGTTTTCATTTTCATTTGCTTCCTTGTACTTTTTAATTTTTTTCTTTAATTACCTGGTTAAGCCATATATTCTTTAGTAGATGTTCTTTACACTCCATGTATATTTGGTCTTTCCAATTTTTTTTTTCTTATGGTTGATGTCAAGTTTCATAGTGTTGTGGTCTGAAAATATGCATGATATGATCTCAATCTTTTTGTACTGGTTCAATGTTGATTTGTGACCAGTGTTTGATCTATTAGGAGTATTTTCCATGTGCATTCAGAAGAATGTATATTCTGCTGCTTTAGGATAAAATGTTCTTAATATATCTGTTAAGTCCATCCAGTCCAGTGTGTCATTCAAAGCCATTGTTTCCTTGTTTTCCTGCTTAGATAATCTGTCCTGCTGTAAGTGGAGTGTGGATACCCTCTAATATTATTGTATTATTAGTAATCACTTTCTTTGTTTGCTTTTAATAGATTTATATGTTTGGGTGCTTCCAAGTTGGAGGCATAAATATTTAGCATTGTTTGATCTTCTTGATGGATAGACACTTTAATTATGATGTAATATCCTTCTTTATCTCCTGTTATAGTCTTTCTTTTAAAATCTAGTTTGTCTGATAGAAGTGTGGCTACTCTGGCTTTCTTTTGATGTCCATTAGTATGATAGATGGTTCTCTATCCCCTCACTTTCCACCTTTGGGTGTCTTTAAGTCTAAAATGCGTCTCTTGTAGGTAGCATATAGATGTGTCTTGTTTGTTTATTCATTCTGATACCCAAGATCTTTGATTGCAGCATTTAGTCCATTTATATTCAGTGACATTTTTAAATTTCTTAAAATTCTACTTTTTAAATTTTTATTTATTTATTTATTTGTTTGTTTGTTTGTTTATATTGAGAAAGAGGGAGTGAGTACAAACATTGGAGTGGCAGAGAGAGGGAGAGACAGAATCCCAAGCGGACTCCAGGCTGTCAGCACCAAGCCTGATGTGGGGCTTGAACTCACAAACTGTAAGATCATGACTTGAGCCAAAATCAAGAATCAGATGCTTAACCAGCTGATCCACCTATGCTAACTTAATTTAGTATCATTGTGTTACCTGTAATGTTGGTATTTTTGGTAATGTTCTCTGTTCCTTTCTAGTTTGTTGCTTTTGGTCCTTCTTTTCCCCAAAGAGTACCCATTACTTTTTATTGTAGGGCTGATTTAGTAGTCACAAACGCTTTTTGTTTTTGTTTTTCTATCAAACTTGTTCTCTCTCTTTCTTTTCTGAATGACAGCCTTGCTGGATAAAGTATTCTTGGAAGAATATTTTTCCCATTCAGCACATTGAATATATTCTATTATTCCCTCTGGCTTGCTAAATTTCTGTGGATGAATATGGTGCAAATCTGATTTTCCTTCCGTTGTATTTTAAGAACCTTTTTCCCTTGCAGCTTTCAGGATTCTTTCCTTGTCTGTATTTTGTGAATTTGATTAGTATATGTACTGGTGATGTCTGGCTTTTGTTGAATTTAATGGTAGCTCTCTGTGCTGCTTGGATTTTGATGTCTACGTCCTTCCCCAGATTAGGAACATTTTCAGCTATAATTTTTTCAAATAAACCCTCTGTCCCCTTTGCTCTATCTTCTGGGACTCCTATGATATGAATGTTATTATGCTGTATTAAGTCACTGAGGTCCCTGAATCTGCCCTCATGATCCATTACCTTTGTTTCCTTCTTCATTTCAGCTTCATTATTTTCCATAATTTTATCTTCTATATCACTGATTCTTCCCTCTATTTCGTCCATCATCATTGTTATGTCATACATTTGGGTTTGCATCTCAGTGATAGCATTTTAAATTTGGGCCTGACTAAATGTTAGTTCTTTTATCTCTGTAGTAAGGGATTCTCTAGTGTCTTTGATGCTTTTTACCAGGCCAGCTGGTATCCTTATAATTGTTGTTTTAGATTCTAGTTCAGACATCTTACTTATATATGTATTGACTAAATCCCTAACCATCATGTCTTCATGTTCTTCCTTTTAGGATGAATCCAACCATTTTATTATTTTGGCAGAAAAAATATAAAATGAATTTTTTTAAATAATAAAGGAAGTTAGATCCTAGGTTTGTTTTGGTGTGCTTGTTAAGAGAAGTTTGATAGAAACAAAAGATAAAAAATTAAAAATAATTCTAATAAATATATATTTCAAATTGTTGTTTATGTATCCAAAAATAAAAACCAACAAAGAAACAAAACAAATAAACAAACAAAACGACCCAAATGGAGCTAGTTCCTGTTTCCCCTAGAGCTAAAGATTGCAGCACTCTATGATCAGTAGATTTAGTGCCTGTGAGGTGTTCGTCCTGGTCTTCTGGGGAAGAGGCCCGTTTCACTGATTCTCAGAAGGACTTGCCCTAGTGGAGATGTGCCTCCAGGGCACAAGGGGGTGGGACCTGGTATATGCCAGGCCAGTCTCTAGTTGGTGGTGCTGTTTTTCTCTCACTGAGGTTGGTCACTGGTGGTGGGCAAGGGGTGAAATTGTGTTTACCTCCTTCTCTTGTCTGTGGAACAGGGAGCTCATGCTTACCACTCCTCAGGAAGCCCTCACAGATAAGCAAACAATTGCTACTCCTGTGTCCCTGGTCTCCATTATATCCCTTCCCTCACCCTGTCTTTTTCCAAGCTGTCCACCTGTCAGATGGTACAGTACTCCTGTGTTTTATCTCAGGTGTAGCTAAGTTTCAAAATCCCACAATTTAGAGATCCCCTCATGGCAGGGGCCCATGCTGATCATCTGGGAGAGGGTCTTGCTGCACTTTGGTTAGTTCTGACTTGTCCCAGAAAATAGTCACAGGACTGTGCAGTGGTTCGGAGTTTAAGGTACATCACAGCACACAGCCAGTGCCAGAATTTGCTGCCCTAAGTTGGCATTTCTGTTCCTATGCTGGTGAACAGGGGACCTCAGTGGTGCCCACAGGGTCCTTTGTCTGCAGAAAGGCTGTATCACCTCTACCAAATGCACTCCAAGCAGGAGAACTGCTTTTCCCTGCATGACCCAGGGGATCCTCACACCATGCTGCCCACTCCTGAGACTCCAACCTCCTTCCCCTCTGGAGCACCACCAGGTGCTGCCTTAGTGATGGCACTGACCTCTGAAACTTCAGAGTCTACGCTCACTATTTATAAAGAACTGGCGGTATTTAAGTCCTCTCCTTTTTCCCAGTCAATGATTTTGAGAAAGTGTCCCCTGTGCATGTTCTGATTTTTTTTTTTCAATCTTTCTCTCTCTCTCATTCTCTCTTTCTCCTCTCTCCACAATGAGGGCTCCCTTCCTTCCACCACAACCGCAGCTCTTTTTTCCCCCAAATCAATTTTCTGCACCTCTTACCTTCCATGGGTCACTTTTTCTGCATATAGACATGCGGCTTTGGGTGTTCAGAATGATTTGATATTTATCTAGCTGTGTTTGAGGGAGGAGGCAAACCTAGGGTCACCTTACTCCTCTGCCATCTTAACCCTTTGAGAGATGTACTTACATTAATTATAGTTAAATTTTACATGTGAAAATGCTTACTTTTAAGTTTATTTATTTTGAGAGAGAGGGAGAGAACAAGCAGGGGAGGGCCAGAGAAAGAGGGAGAGAGAGAGAATCCCAAGCAGGCTCCACACTGTCAGCACAGAACCTGATGTGGGGCTCAATTTCACAAACCGTGAGATCAGGACCTGAGCAAAAACCAAGAGTTGGACGCTTAACTGACTGAGTCAATCAGGATCCCTGGAAAATGCCTATTTTTAAAATATTTAAAATATTATGTACTTGTCTTCTTTGTGAATAATTAAAAAAATTATAAATCCTAATAGTAACATCTCAGATTTGTATCCTTCTCTGAACCTTGGTCTTTTATGCAACCCAATTTCCACATCAGACTTTAGAACAGTAGAAAGTCTTGTCTCTCTGAAGTCAGGATGAAGAGGCCCAGATACCTGGCACAACTCAATATGCCTCCCATTGTAACAGTTGTTTCAAGCTTCAAATAAAGCATTTATTATCGCTCACCTAGTTAGAAAGCTACTGACTCCGATTTCACAAAATTTCTTTAAATACCCTTGGTTTTCTGTATAGCACATAATTTTAAGGAGTATAGCAGAGACCTAAAACTTACATTGGGAACAACAAAAGTAGCCATGAAACAGGGCCAAATAGTTTAGCCTTTTGACAAAACATAAACTGCCTATCATCTTCAATTATATCTGGAGTTATGTTTTCATATTACTACCATTTGGGGTGGGAAGCTATACTTACAATGAGGAACAAGGATTATTGTGTAGCTTTATTTTTTGTTTGGCTACAATTATTTCAGCTTTCTTTATGCTGTTTCTGGCATTGTTCACTTTTATATTCAGATCTAATTAAGAATTTATTGATTATATAGATCTAGATCTAGATCTGTATATGGATATCTCAACTCATATTCTTCTGTAGATAATTCTTTTAGCTATTGTCCAGAATTTCAGTGTCTAAGATATGACACATTTTACCTAAAATATCCAGGATTTCTTCCTCAATGATTCCATTAATACAGCCATTGCATAAGTCATAGAAATACATAAAATATTGAAAGAATTGGAGTTTTAACACTGCTTGAATATGGACATGTTAAATATACGATCTCTGCAAAATCCTTGGTAAAGGTACTACAAAATTTCATTTGCAGTGGCAATGAGATGAGTTTGTAGAAATCTTTTGATTTAGATAGAAGAAACACGTCTTTTGGGATTGATGTTTGAATTTCACATTTAAAAATATTTTTCAGTTCACATTAAAATTCAGTAATTCTGATTCTTGAGATATTATATGACAGTCAGCCACCCCAAACTTTAAGGGATTAACAGCTTTTACTTTCTTTAGAATGCTTGCTTTGGGGAATCCAGATGCCATATCAGTAGTCCAGCTACCCTGATCACCATGCTGTGAGGAAATTTAAGCAAACCATGGGGATAGTCTTTATGGAGAGAGAAAGAGACTGAGAAACAAATGTACACACACAGGTGCTTGAAAACTCTTCAATTCTTTAGATATCTCATCATGAACAAGATACATGAGCGAAGTAGCCTTTGGATGACTCTAGACCCATCTACTATGTAATTGCAACTGTATGAGGGGCCCCAGAGTATAATCAACCCTCTGGCCTGGGAGGAATAATGATAAATTATTGCTTTAAATCTTGAAGTTTTACTGTGGCTTGTTATATAACAGTAGATAACTGGAATAGTGGTGGCCTCTTGGTTTTTATTTTCTCTTTAAAACTAGTTATTTCTAAATTCTCACAAATAAAAGGTGTTATTTACTAATAAAAATAAAAAAAAACTATTTACAATATCTCTGTAGAGTAGACTTAACAGTTTATGGTTACAGTATAATATTGCCTCATTTAGGTTTTTAGTTGTACCTCTGCCATGCTTATTCTCTGTCAGTTTTATGTATGGCCAGCTGGTCTCATCATATCTGACATAACTCAATTCTGATATAACTTCACCTCCATCACCATGAGCTACTGTCAGTGATCGGTTAAGGTTCTAGTGTTGACATATCCTTGATTAAAAAATTAAATTCATTTCTAATTTTACTGCTTAATATTAATGGCTGGATTAAATCAGAGACACTGATTTAAAAGGCAGTCAAATGAAAGCTATCATTTTTAAAAGAACTAATCCTATACCAGTCACTCTTCTAAGCACATTAAATGTATTTAATTATCAGTCATTTTTTTAACATAAGAACTATTATCCTATTCATCTTATAGATCAGAAAATGGAAACCCAGAAAAGAAAATAACCCATGCAAGATCACATAACTTAGTCTTATCAAACTAACATGAGAGTGCAGATTCTGTAGTCAGCCTGATTTCAAAGGCTGTTTTATCCTCTGTCTTAGTTTACTCATGCTTAAAATGGAGAAAATAATAATAATCTACCTCAAAGGACTGATGCGAAGAATGGAACTTGGTAAGAATCTAAATTTAAGCAGCATATTTATCCTCTTATACTATTGTTGAGAGAACTGAATTAGTTAATAGAATTAACACACTTAAGACAAATACTGGGAGTGAGTAAACTTTCACTAAATATTAAAAATTATATGAAAAACGTTTCAAACAGGCTGTCAGGAAAGTCCAGATAATGAAAACCGTGTTTCATTATCCAAAGTAATTGTTTCTTAAGTGAATGCAAGGTAAGAGAATGGGGGGAAATGGACTAGTAGTAGGAATAACTGACCCCCAGATCAACCAGTTATTAGCCATTGAACTTGGGCAAGTCACTTTTCTTTTATCTTGTTTCTTCACTTATCAACAAGAATATCTACTTTCCCTACTTTACAGGTTGACTAAATGGAATCTATCTATCTGTCTATCTATTCAAATAATAACCCTCTCTCAAATTGTTTGCTGATAGATTCCTCACGTGCTTGTAATTATCAGTGTAGAAAACTTCAGGGTAGAAAACAAGGTATATCTCCTTGTATTCATTTTCATAGATAACTATCTCTTTAAAGGGATATTATTAGCAAGAATTAATGGAATGTTCCCAGGATGAAGTCAAGACTCAGATTAGCCAAATTGTACAATAATTACATTTTTTTTCTTACAAATTTCATAATGCCACACTAAACTTATTTTGTACAATTTTTCCTGGTCATTTTTTTCTGCAGACTTGTGATTCTGTCACCTAGATTTTTAATTTACCTGATAGTTCTAAAAACAAGACCCCAGTAGTCATGGCTAAGAGTGCTGCACAAATGAACAATGACCCACATATAAAATCCAACTTTTCACACACATCCTTTACAAACTGACCTCCTTAGTTTTAAGGTGAAGATTGCTACAAATAATTTAACAGGAAGCAGAATCTAAATAGGCACAGGGTGTGGAAAAAAAGATACTGGATGAAGTTGATTCCAGATGGGGGAAATCATTGATTCCAGGCAATTTTGTTTCTAGCCATTTATTAGAAAAATATTGTTACTTAAACTAATGCTCCTAACCCAAGTTTCCACATTTATACAAAAATGGTATTTACATGTTTTTTTTTCCCAAAGACACTTATTGAATGCTAATCTTTGCAAATTTTAAAATTGAATTTACAGAGATTACACAGAATATTGGAGGCAAACATGTACACACTGCCTATTGTAGAAGACAAAATGTTTCACATTGTAAATAAGAGTAATACTGCAGATGAATGGTAGAGGAAAAGCTTTATTCCCACAGGAAAAAGTTTTATGTGGATGTGTCTTTCAGTTACGCTGGAAGAAAAGGCAGTGATTTCTTTTTAGATAGAGGTGATAACTTTGCACTCCAGGTGTAGTTAAGAGTCTAAGCTGAGCTCCAGTAGAGGGAAAGATCAATGTGTTGAGGACACCTCAGGAAGTCTGCAAAGGCCAATGCAGAGAATAAGAATGCTATGGATATTTCATGGGGGTATATATAAAAATAGTAAGTAGTGCATAGGAATGGTTGATGACTATGCCAAAATGGCATGGACTTTTATACTAGTTAAATTATTAAGTCCCTGCAGTATATGTGAAACCTTGACCAAACACAACTAATTGGAGAGGTAACCAGTTTATTAATCTAGATACAAAGTCCTGCCTGGAGGCCTCTCATCAATTGGGAAAGAAAAGAAATCACACTGAGTGATTTTGTTCAGAACTCAAAGCAACTAAACATTACAATAGTTATCAGTGAACATGTTAACTTAATTTTTTAAGCAAATAAACTGTTTACTCTTATTTTTATAAGAATAAACTTCATATGTACATCTTGGAGTGAACATAAAAATAATCACTGGAAATAGAAAGTATAAGTTCTACCAATACCAATATTAAAGTTTTATATTATTTTCCTCTGTTTCCTTATGAGGAAAGAGATACAAAAAATAATTTTCATCTCTAATTTAGAGTAGTTTTGATCAACTAACATCCATTAGAGTATATCACTTTTTAGAAATAATACTAATATATTTTGTAATCAATCATAAATGCATTGCAATTGTATGTGACAAAAACTGCAAAGTACAAAGTAGTTGCATGTGTTTAGAATTAAGTGGATATATAACATAAATATTATAAAGGATATTAAATTAGGTATATATATATAATATATATAAAGACAAAGCTATCTATTTCTAACATATTGTTACAACTGCAAGAAAGAAGAAAATATTATGCATTAACTTCTAATGGATTGATATATCAGGACAGATAAGGATTTATAATATTATGTTAACCTTTCCTTATTATATTTGATTATGTTCTGTCCAGGGGGTGAAAAATATTTTAGTAATAATATTTTGTGAGTTTTTTTATTGCAGTTTTGTTTTGTCTTATTATTTCTTATGTTGCTTTCTCTGGCAGACAGAAATGCCAATGAAGCCACTGGGGCTGATGACTTTTCATAACTACAAGTCATGGTTCATTACAGGTAGGTTATTATGATAGCAGAAAACAAGGACTTTCCAAGAATAGTTAATTGCACTTTAAAACTGCTTGCAACGGAACTGCAAAAATCAAATGGTAGTTTGAAACAGTTGCTTGATCCCCAGGCAGAGAAACATTTTTAAACACCTGTGGTATAAGAAATATTCTCATCCAAATTATGAGAAATATACCTTTCACTTATAACTTTAGTGTTTGGTGTGAAAGTTTGTTAAAGCATTGAGAGTGCTCTGTGGACAAATGGGGAATAGGCAAAGGGACCTAGAACAAATTAATGAAGGTGGAAATTTGTAAAGATCAGAGTCAGTAATGGAAGACTTGACTGTGGGCACATCACAATTGTCAGCACTTGTTCTAACTTTCCGGCATATAAATGCAGTATAAAACCAACACTCCTTATAAAGGGTCATCCATGAGAATTCTGTAGTTCAGTTCTGTCATCAGCTCTTACTTATAAGATTAAAGTTTCTGCATGAATAGCTTAAACATAGAAAATTATATGATTTATCATTATGTCCCTGTATCACTTATCACTTCTTCCTCATAGTGATTACTTAATAATTGATGATGATGATGATGATGATTAATGATAAAGCTAATCACAATGGTTGCATTTATTTGATCATATATTGAGTGGCAGAAATTTTGAAAACATTATTTTATATAATTCCAAGAATACACCTCCTAAGCGGATACTGTTATCTTCTTTTTGTAGACGAGAATAGTGAGGCACAGATAAGTTGAGGAGCATAGCCAAAGTCAAATAATTATCATGTTGAAATTACCATATTTAAAAAGAAACTGTCTCTAAACCCAAGCACTTTAGGCAGGTGGATGAATGAATGCTATGAGTTAAGCCTCCTGTAAGTGCAGGGTGAGGGGTGTGCACATTTCCACACATACTCAAAATGTTACAATTTAATACTTAGTAAATGTCCATAAGAAGGAGAGGGATTCATTTATGCATTTAGTGGAAAAGTATTAGTTCTTTTCCAGATATTTTCACACTGCAATATTTTGATGTGTTCATCTCCACTTGATCACTTATGGCTTTTATATTGAATTTCAGAGCACACAGTAGTCCATTCCACATAGACTCTATCAGAGTATGTAAGTAACTATTTAAGTAACCCATCAAGTAACTATCAAGGGAAAAGATTAAGATATCATCACATGAACTCTTGTTCATCTTGTCTCTTCTGGTCTACACCTGGTCAATTGGAAATAGGCCATGTACCCATTCTCCCCTCATCTTGGAAGTAATTTATATTTTAGTTTGCTCTGATAATTTCCTGGAAAAAAAATTGAAAACAGTGATTGTTTCAATTATTATTTTTTTTAATTCTGTTTCTTTATTTTGAGAGAGAGAGAGCATGCACACAAGTGGGGGAGGGGCAGAGAGGGGGGAGAGAGAGAGAAAGAATCTCAAGCAGGCATCAAGCTGTCAGCACAGGGCCTGATGTGGGGTTCGAAATCACAACCTATGAGATCATGACCTGAGCTGAAACTGAGTCAGATGCCGAACCAACTGAGCCACCCAGGCACCCCTGTTTTAATTTTATTTTAAAGGAATTTGGCTTTAATTTTAGTTTTAAGTAGAGATGAATATTACAATGAATCCTTTGCTAGTCCAGGCTATTCCACATATTTATCTTTAATCACCCATATCATTTTAGAAATATAATTATCCAGACCATCTTAGAAATAATTCTATCGACTCCTTTCCAAGGTAACATCTAAAAGAAGATTAGTGCTACTCAGACTCAACATTATCAAGTTACGGCACAGTTGATATTTGGATGCCAAACAGTCCAGCTTGGGTGAGATTATTTTTTTCGCTAAAAGAGAAATATACTCTTCGATTGTAGAAATATACTCTTTGGTTCAGGGATTATACCCTCTCTGAGGCCAGTTTCTTAAATGTAGGAGGGTAAGTCTTGGTCATATTAATTGAACTGCTTTACCAACGAAACTAGGGGATTGAAAACATTTTAATAAGGATGGGTGGGATTTATTGAAAACACCAGGGAAGACAGGGAAAGGAGGGAAAAAAGGAGAAAGTGAAAAAACCCACAACATTTAACTTACTGGTTCCATTTCACTGCTATTGTCTATTCCAGGCCCTTCATTCCTCTTTTCTCTTCATAGTTAGGCCTTTAAACTAATCTAAATATATTTCCAACTGAGGACACAGTATGAGAGAAAATACTTGGGAAAAGAAATAGAGCATTTTGTAGTTGCTAAAGTTACATATTAAAAAATATGAAATGTAAACACAATGAATTAGAATTTTACAAAATAATGTAAATGTTTCAACATGTATCCTGGAAGATTATTTAAAGTTTTTTTACATTTTAATATGTAACTAATAATTTCCATAAGAGTCATAATCATCTATGCATATTAAATTCAGTATTAAACTAAATATATGTTTTAAGTTTAAGAATACACTGAGTCTCCATCCTCTAAATAACACCAGAAAATGATGTAGTTAAATAATTAAAGGAGTGTATTTCTGCTGCTGAAGATCTCAGAATAAGACTGGAAGAAAGTGTCAGCTTCATTAAACTGGGATTATTTTTTATAATATACTCTTCTCATTTGCTTTCAAATTTACAGATGAACTTTTAGAAACCTCTAAAAGACATATACCATCATAATCAAACTTATAGAAAACATTAGATCACAATACAAACTAAGTTTATTGCAATATAATTAAAAATTTGGTGATGGAAAAAGAAACATAAATTTGTAAGTAGTATTTAACATAATCAGTGTGTAGTGAGAAGTAGTTATTTTATCACTTATAGCTGTAGAGGAATTTAAAGAGGAAACATATCTTAAGTGATAATTTGCTGAGCTAAGGAGCTGTGAGAACGACCCTGGTTTACAAGATATTTCTCTGTTCAAATTTAATTTACTTTTACTTTTCTTCATACATAAAATGAAGCTATGATGAATTCAGTATTTGAAAGGATTTTTAGCTCTCAACAACATTGGTTCGTAACCCTCCCTGGAGCCTCCTTGTAATCTGAAACTGTCCCCTGTACTCAGAAGGCAGAAACCAAAGAAACCAAAGAAAGAAGTAAGCCACTCCAATTTGGTAAGTGGCATTTTTAATGAGCAAAGGAAATTACACAGGAGGCTGGTCTTGGGCAGCAGCAAGACGAATGGATCCCCGCTCCTGCCCACCAAATCTTAAAAGCTATGAAGAGAACTTAACTGGGCTCAGTCATGTATACCATGCAGGTTCTCAGGATTATGTTTCTGGAGCAGCCCCTGGGAGTGGAAAAGATCAGCAGAACCCACATTCCAAGGACAGGGGGGAGGGTGAGGAGCCTCTGAGTGCCTGGGTCCAGTTGACAGGTCAATTTGTGGTCATGTCTTTTCCATGACATTCCCCAACAAGCAAACCCTAAATTCTAATAAAGTATTTCTCTTTCCAAATTTCCCTTTATGCTCTAACACAATTACCTTATTGTTCCTGATTATGTACTTTATTTTAAACATTTCCTTAATAGTAGTTTCAATTTTTAATAATCACTGTTTTGTCGATAAAAACATCTTTGACTTTTTTTTTGCCAACCCACAAAACTTTTGTTTCCTTGCTTCCTCCTGTCTTTCCCTAATGTGAGTAAATGGGAACTCAATTTTTCTATTGCTCTGATTTAAAACTATGGTGTCATCTTTGATACATCTCTCTCTCTCTCTCTCTCTCTCTCTCTCTCTCTTTCTCTCTCTGTTTCTCTTTCTCTCTCACTCACTCACTTATGCAACCTTTTGAGGCTTTCTTTGAAATATAGCCAAAATGCAACTGCCTCTTAAAATCACACTTGCTTCCATACCAGTCCCTTATAATCTTTTTTTCCTACTTATTAGCCCTTAAAATGCAACCTTCCATTTTCAGTTAAAAATGTAAAGAACTTGAAAATCATCACTGTTTTTAAGTTTATTTACTTATTTATTTAATTAAAAAATTTCTTAATGTTTATTTAGTTTTGAGAGAGACAGAGACAGAGTGTGAACAGCGGTGGGGCAGAGAGAAGGGAGACACAGAATCTGAAGCAGGCCCCAGGCTCTGAACTGCCAGGACAGAGCCCAATGTGGGGCTCAAACTCACAATCCATGAGATCGTGACCTCAGCTGAAGTCGGATGCTTAACTGACTGAGCCACCCAGGAGCCTCCTTATTTATTGATTTTTGAGAGAGAAAGATGTAATTAAAATAATAGATAACATGTGAAAATAAATGTGTAAGAAAGACTAAAACTTTAAGAATCAAAAGGAACAACTAGAAATAAAAAATGTAACATATGTGAAGAGTTCCTTCAGTGCAGTCATCAGTAGACTCGAGGCAGCCAAAGTAAGAATCAGTGACCTTAAAGACAGATCAAGAGAAACGTTACAAACTGAAATGAAAAGAGAAAATATATATTTTTACAAAAAACTATGTGATAATTTTTAACAGTAAATATACACATAATTGGAATACCAGAAGGAAAAATATAGAGAATAGAGCAAAAGAAAAAAGTCAAGAAGAACACTATACTTTATCATAAGAGAAATAAGGATGCAAATTAAAATAGACTAGTAGGAAACTATGAAACTAAAAATAAACTAGAGTGAAATATTTGATGTTAAAAAAATCCGAGAATTCTATGTTCAGAGAAATTATCCTCTAAATGTGAAAGATAAATGAAGAGCTTTTCAGACAAACAAAAAATTATCATCAAGGAATTTGTCACCAGCAGACTTTCTCTGAAAAAAGTGGTTAAAGAAGTTCTTGGGGAGAATAAAAACGATATGCATCAGAAACTCAGATCTACAAAAAGAAAAAAAAAGAATCAGAGAAGGAATAATTGAGGATAAAATTAAATATTTTAACTCTTTTATTCATAATTACCTAATATGTAAATATTCGAAGTAACAATAATAGCAACGTGATGACAGCATATAGCAAAATAAGATGAATCACAGCAATGCCACAAGGAATAGCAGGAAATGGGAGTATTCTCTTATATGATACATGCACTAAATATGAAATGGTAGAAGGTTATGTGAAGGTGGATTTAGATTATTTAAAAACATATTATAAATTTAAGGAAACCATTAAAGAAAAAAATTTTAAGGAATACTGTGCTGAGAAAGGAGAAAGAATGGAACCATAGAAATGCACAATTAAAACAAGAGAAAGCAGAGAAATAAAAGAAAAAAGAAACAAAATGCAATAGATATAATAATAGCCACACATGTAGCAAATATTAATCTAACCATATTGATAGTCAGTTTTAAGGTTAATAGTCTAGATACAATTAAAAGATGAAGTTTCCGATTGGATTAGAAAAACAAACCCACCCAACTCAAATTGTTATTTATAAAAAAACAACTTTAACTTTTTAAAAAATTTTAATTCCAGTGCAACTAACATATAGGGTAACATTAGTTTCAGGGGTACAATATAGTGATTCAGCAGTTCCATATATTACTCAGTGCTCATCAAGGTAAGTGTACTCTTTTCTTTTTTCAATTTTTTAATGTTTATTTATTTTTGAGACATAGAGTGAAAGCGGGGAGGGGCAGAGAGAGAGGGAGACACAGAATCTGAAGGAGGCTCCAGGCTCTGAGCTGTCAGCATAGAGCTGGACTCAGGGCTGGAACCCACGGACCGTGAGATCAGCACAGAGCTTGACGCGGGGCTTGAACCCACAGACCGTGAGATCATGACCTGAGCTGAAGTCAGATGCTCAATCGACCAAGACACCCAGGTGCCCCAAGGTAAGTGTACTATTAATACCCTTTACCTATTTCACCCATCCCTCCACCCACTTCCCCTCTGATAACCATCTGTTTATTCTCTAGAGGTAAGTGTTTTTTGGGAAGAAAAAGTTTATCAACTGTAAGATAGTTTATTTTTTTTCTAATGTTTACTTATTTTTGAGAGAGAGAAAGAGAAAGACAGCACAAGCAGGGGAGGGGCACAGGGAGGGAGACACAGAATCTGAAGCAGGCTCCAGGCTCTGAGCTGTCAGCACAGAGCCCAACACAAGGCTAGAACCCAGGAACCTCAAGATCATGACCTGAGCCAAAGTTGGACACTTAACCTATGAGCCACCCAGGCACCCCCAACTTTAAGATAGTTTAAAACTGACATGATAGGAAAATATAATCCATGGTAACACTAAGTGAAAAAAGTTAGCTTTAGGAGGCTACATAATACATGATTCCATTTATATGACATTCTGGAAAAGGGAAAACTAAAGATATGAGAAATTTATCAGGTTTTCCAGGGGTGAGTGGGGAGGAAGTGTTGATTGGATGAAGCTCAGGGAATTTTTAGGGGATGAAACTCTCCTGTATAATTCTGTAACGATACACATATTATCCTATGTTTTTGTCAAAACTCATAGAATTTTGTTGAACAAGAGGGAACCTAGTGTATGAAAATATTTAAGAAATCATTTAGTAGACCAGGAGATCTCAGAATGATATGCTTAATGTGACAAAAGAAATTAACTTTATTATAAATGTATGAAAACAATCTCACTGAAGAGAACGGGAGGAACTATTGCTGGTCCAAATGCTGTTGGGAGTGAGTCACAACCTTAAGGATAAAGGCAAAGTAACTGTGCATAACACTTTAGTTAATAAAGTTGTTTCCTATCAGTTAATATCTGAAACCACTGTACGTGTATACTGGAATTGAACAGTTAAGTACATGAAGATGGATGATTGCAGCCAGCTTTCTTATAGTTGGAGTAGGAGGTTACAGATGAGCAAAGAGAGTAGGCCACAATATTCTATGTGGTAATAGTTTGGCTTGAAAACATCAGTATGAACTCATATTACCCTAATACAGATACATATGGGTACATATAGAACTATTCATGGATATACATATATTGTACCTTACCCTGCTGAGAGGGCCTAGAAGCATTGACACCCAGTAGCTAGGAACTCACCTATCTTCCAGATCTAAGCTTCTAATACTTCTCTCCAATTAAATATCTATATCTAAATATCTATATCTACATCTAATCTATCTTATCCTCTCACAATATTTCAAAAGCATCCCATCTTTTTCAGAATTAAAGCAAATCTTACCACTGCTGACAAGCCCTAGCTCTCTCCTATCTGGAGGATCCACCAGCCGATTCCATACTGGCCTATTGGTTGTTCCTTAGATATGCTTAGTATACTACTGCCTCAAGGCCCTTCCATTTGCTTTTCATTCTTATGGGAAAACTACCCTAAGAACTGCCAGATATCACTTATCAGAGAGATACTTCTTGTGTTCCTGATACAAAATAGACCTCATTGTTATTCCCATAATTTTACTTTATTTCTTTTCCTAATACTTATTTCCACCTGCTATGTATGTATGTATGTGTATGCATATGTGTTTGTGTGTGTTTAATATCTGTCTCTCCCACCAGCACATGTAATTCATGAGAGAATTCTTTTCTCTGTGTGCACTACTTTGACTCTAGGGTCTAGAGCGGTTCTTGTATAAGATAATGCTTAGGAATAGTTGTTGAGGGGCGTCTGGGTGGCTCAGTTGGATGAGCATCCGACTTCAGCTCAGGTCATGATCTCCCAGTTTGTGAGTTTGAGCCCTGCGTCGGGCTCTAACAGCTCAGAATCTGGAGCCTGCTTCCGATTCTGTGTCTCCTCCTCTCTCTGCCCTTCCCATGCTCGTGCTCTGTCTCTCTCTGTCTCTCAATAATAAATAAACATTAAAAAACTTTTTTTAAAAAAGAATAGTTGAATTGGGACGCCTTGGTGGCTCAGTCGGTTAAGCATCCAACTCTTGACTCTGATTCAGGTCATGATCTCACAGTTTGAGTTTGAGCCCCACATCTGGCTCTGTGCTCATAGCTGCAGAGCCTGCTTGGGATTCTCTGTCTCCCTCTCTCTCTCTCTGCCCCTCCCCTGCTTGCTCTCTATCTCACCCACCAACATGGGTGTTAAAGGTAACATAAGTAAATATGTAAATGAAATAGTACTTGAAAGTAACAACCAAATATGTACAACAAAATATATAGAATGTACATAGTTATTTCAATTCGTAAAAGTATAGGCTATAAAGAATCCCATTTATATATATGCAGGCTAGAAATTAAAAAGAAAAGCTAATTTTATTAGTTTTACCTCTCGTCTCATACTAACCCACTACTAAGCTTTTTTCAACTTTGTCATGACATGATCCCTAAAGCACTCACCATTTAAAAAAAAAGTAGGGAGGGTGGGGAGGGTGGGTGATGGGTATAGAGGAGGGCACCTTTTGGGATGAGCACTGGGTGTTGTATGGAAACCAATTTGACAATAAATTTCATATATTGGAAAAAAATAAAATACGTTAAGACAAAAAAAATTTAAAAAAAAGTGTGTGTGGGAGGGGAACACCTGGGTGGCTCAGTTGTTTGAGCGTCCGACTTTGGCTCAGGTCATGATCTCACAGTTCATGGGTTCAAGCCCCGCATCAGGCTCTGTGCTGACTGCTTGCTGAGAGTCTGGAGCCTGCTTCAGATTCTGTGTCTCCTTCTCTCTCTGCCCCTCCCCCGCTCACGCTTTGTCTCACTCTGTTTCTCAAAAATATATAAATGTAAAAAAAAAAATTAAAAAAAGGATCATATATTTCCTTCTTTGATATACACAACTACAAAGGGATTTTTCTGATATTTAAAGATATTTCTGACAGAAATGCTAGCACTGACATACAAAGTATATAATTTCAGATTCTACTGTGATTTATACTGACTTTCATCCAACTTTATTTTGATCTATATTTAAAATGTTAGAAATGAAATTCAATGATTTTCCTCAGATACGAAGTTAATTAACTATCTTCAAACTCAGGGTAAGTTATTTCGTGGACGTAAATGCTGCTAGCCACAATCTTTTTGAATTATTATGACCTGTGACCAGGAACTACTTCATGGCTAACACAGCCAAAGTGAACTTAAAAGTAAAAGCATGATTAAAGAAATTAAAGATACTGTTATGTATTCACATTTTATATTGAATAAGGACCCATAATATGCTAGTTAAAAGATTTGTTTACTGTTAATATTAGAGTTCAGTTTATCATGGTATTCAAACCCCACTGATAACAGGAGTTTGCTAAAGCTCATGTTCTATCCAGAAGACCACTAATCCTGCAGGTAGCATTGTAAATCTTTCTTTAAGGTTTGTATTATCAAATTAAAAATATTTTACCAGTTTTTCTTCTAGCATGTATTACTTCAGTTGAGTAATAAAACTACTGTTTTCCATTTAACTACTACAAATTATATCTCATTGCAGGCATGATTTGAACTGCTAGTTCATAGAAAGAATTCTCAAGTGCTATTTGGAGGAATACTTACATTCCAGAGTAATTTGTTGCCTTGCCATTTAGTTTCCAGAGAAAATTATTCATATGGAATCTTTGAGATATATTCCTTTATAATTTTATAAAATTTAATTAATATGTATCACCTTACAAGCTGAGCTATAAAACCATCAAATGCTCATAGTTTTGACTTATCAAATTTTTTTTGTTTGTTTTTTTGTTTTTTGTTTTGTTTTTTAGGAAGAAGTAATTACATTGTGAAAATAACAAGTTACTTTGAGTGAATGCTCCTGATTTATCTTTGGAGACTTCACCCTCAATAATAAATTAAAAGTTAATGCTATATCACCAGTTATCTAGTCTGCCCCTTCCACAGTTGCACATTTCTTTAGTGGCCCATTAAAAAACAAATTAAAAAAAATGAATCTACAACTTGCTTCACCTCTGAGAGTTGAGGGGTTTACAAAATTGTTTCTCACCATGTAGTTCTGGAAGTTCCCAAGAGATATTTACATATCCTACAAATATGTCCTGATTTCCCCTTGTCACCCTCCCAGTCATCTAACCTTAGACAATCACTAGCTTTTACTGCAGATTACATATTGCCAACTCATAACTGTCTCCACAAACTGATGTTTCTTTAGAAAGGCCATTGTGTCAAAGTAGCAATAGGATCAAAGATATTACCAAAGATTATGGTATAATTAGAAAAAAAAATTAGAAAATTAAAAACTTAAAATAAATTAGATATTTTTTAATCAAGCCATTGTATGTCCTTATTCCAGAAAACAATCCTCATTTTGCCTTCAAATCAGTGAAGGTCTAATTAAGAATTTATTTCCCACCACCAGCAATCATTTCCAAAAATACAAATTAAACATAACATGACTTCAGAGGAGAATTTGGACCTCAGAAAAAAATCAACCAATCTCTGGCAAATGTCAGACATACACAAAAATATCCACAAAAATCTCTATCCATTACCCTGTTTCAGCAATGATCTCATCATAGTCAATCTTGTTTCCTCTGAATCCAGACTTAACTCCTAACTTCAACCACCAGCAAGCTTATTTGAACCTGATACCAGACACAATATGACTTCATCCATTAATATTTTAGTGTCTCTCTAAACAACAAAGAATCAATTGGAAAAATAGGACAACATACTTGATTTTGTTGGTATTTGTAATTACTGAAAAATTTTAGGCATGATTGTGTTGTGATTCTTTGTGACAAGCTTTTTTACAGTATTTTTTTTTTTTGAGTTAGGATACAAAAAAGTCCACACATTGTAATTTAGTATTGTCTGATAACTCTTATTAATGTGAAGTCTTTGAAATGTATGTATTTAAAACTTAGAAAATATAATTAATGAATATTTTTAATTTATAGGCTTATGTACTATATTACTTAAAATTATTTATTGAAGAAACAGTTGTTTATACTATACAATTTTCCCCAAATAAAATTTGCTTACTTCATCCAAGTGGTAAGGTTGCACATGTTATTTTGTAATGTGTTTTTTTTTAATTAGTTACATCTAGAGGTTTGATCCAATTAAGTGTGATTTTTTTTTTAAATTAATATGCCTTCCAGGAGGAGGCACAATAATGTTTGGTCATCTTTCTTTTGGTTATGTTAGTAGATATTGGTGATCATGTGACCTTGATTCATTAATCACATAAAGATTGTAAAATGATCAAAAGATACTTCTCTCATTCCTATTTCACTTATAAGCTGGAATACCTCTATAAATTAGAAATTTGCACTAATCAACATTAGGGTTACCCTGAAGCATAATATTAGATAAAATGAGATAATTAATTATAATTATATAATTATAGTTATATGAATGCAATTGATACATAGCCCAGATTATAATATAAAAAGGTGAGTAAAGGGTATTTGCACATTTATTCCTTTTTGACACAAAGTATTCTATTGCTGTCTTAGCCACTGAATCTAAGGTAGGTACTCTTAGATGTTTACATGTTAATTTTTCCTTTCCTCTTTGTCAACACATTCTGATTTCTTTTTATAAGGGTGTGTGTGTGTGTGTGTGTGTGTGTAATGTATATTATATATGTATATACACAAATTTTTTCCTTCCCAATATAAACACATAGCCTCCCTCACCATCAATATCCCAAGCCAGAGTGATATGTTTATTACAATTGATGAGTCAACATTTGCACATGATTATCACCCCAAATCCATAGTTTGCATTAGAGTTTGCTCTTGGTGTTGTACATTCAATGGGTTTTGCCAAATGTATAATGGCATACCTCCACCATTATAGTGTCACACCAAGTTTTTTACTGTCCTAAAAATCCTCTGTGCTCCACCAATTTATTCCTTTCTCGTCCACAAACCACTGGCAATGACTGATCTTTCTTACTATCTTTATAGTTTTACTTATCCCAGAATGTCTTATATTTGGAACTTATATGATTGTTCAGATTGTCTTTTTTCACTTAGTAATAGATACTTAAATTTCTTCCATGTCTTTTCATGGTGTATTAGCTCATTCATTTTTTCTACTGAATAATACTTCATTTTATGTATGTACCATAGTATATTTGTCTATTAATTTTTCATTTGTCAACTAAGAAAGACATCTTAGTTGCTTCCAAGTTTTGGCAATTATGAAGAAAGCAGGTTTTTGTACAGACATGTTTTCAACTCCTTTGGATAAATACCAAAGATCACAGTTGGCCGGATCATATGCTTAGTTTTGCAAGAAACTACCAAACTGTCTTCCCAAGTAGCTGTACATTATGTATTCCCACCAGCAATGAATGAGAGTTCCTATATCTCTACATCCTTACCAGTATTTGGTGTTTTAGGTGTTTGGGATTTTGGCCATTCTACCAAGGTGTGTAGTGGTATCTGTTTTAATTTGCAATTTCCAAATAACATCTGATATTGGTCATTCTTTCACATGCTTATTTGCTATCTGTGTGTCGTCTCTTAAGGTATTCAGATATTTTGTCCATTTTTAAATTGGGTTTCTCTTATAGAGTTTTAAGAGTTCTTTGTATATTTGGGATAATAGTCTTTTCTCAGATATGTCTTTTGCAGATGTTTTCTCCTAGTTTATTTCTTTTCATTCTATTGACTGTGTCTTTCATGGATAAGTTTTGTTTTTGTTTTTAATGAAGTCCAGCTTATCAATTTTTTCTTTCATGAATAATACCTTTGGAGTTGTATAAAGAAAGTCATCATGAAATCACATTCATCTATATTTTCTCCAATACTGTCTTCTTGGAGGTTTTAGTTTTGCATTTTACATTTAGTCTGTGATTCATTTTGGATTAATTGTGAAAATATGTAAGATTTGTGTTGAGATTTATTTTTGCACGTGGATACAAAGCTGTTCAACACCATTTGCTGAAAAGACTATCTTTTCTCCATTGTATTCCCTTTGCTTCTTTCTCAAAAATCTGTTACCTATATTTGTGTGGGTGTATCTGGGTTCTCTTCTGTTCTATTGATCTATTTAATTATTCTTTCACCAATAATTTGCTTACTTGATAACTGGAACTTTATAGTAAATCCTGAAGTTGCATGGTGTCTGTCCTTTGACTTTATTTTTTCCTTCAACAGTTGTGTTATTGACTATTCTTAATCTTTTGCTTTTATATATAAGCTTTAGAATCAGGTTTCTACATACATAAAATAACTTGCTATGATTTCTTGCCTTACTGTATTAGGTAGGACTTCCCACACAATGTTGAAAATGAATTGTAAGAGGGAACATTCTTGCTTTCTTCCTGATCTTAGTGGAAAATTTTTCTAATCTCTTACATTAAATATAACATGATCTTTAGGGTATTTTTGTAGATGTTCTTTATCAATTTGATGAAGTTCCCCCCATTCCTCTTTTTTTTTTTAGTTTTTATCATTAATGGGTGAATTTTATTAAATGCCTTTTCTAAATCAGTATAATCATTTGATATTTCTTCTTTAATCTGTTAATGTTATGGATTATACTAATTAATTTTCAAATATTAAACCAGCTTTGAACACCTGGAATAAGTCCCACTTGGCCATCGTGTATAATTCTTTTTATAGGTTGTTTGACTTCATTTGTCAATATTATATTGAGAATTTTTAAATCTATATTCATGAGAGATATAGATCTGTAACACATTCTGTTTTGAAGCAATAATGGGGCCAACTCCAAGCCATGGTGTGTGATTGGTCCAAATTAACTGTAGCATTGCATAACTTATTGTCCTCTTTTGCAGATAAATGTGGTCAAGTGATTAAGTTCTTGCCAGTAAGACAAAACCTGATGAGAGGAAAGGGTTTCTTTTTTGGTGATAAAGGGGATAGACGTGGTTTTCCTCAGTCCTTTATCCTTCCTACTTTCACATTCTTCATCACGGAATGTAGGTATGGTGGTTTGAAATGAAATAGCCATCTTGTGATTGGGAGAAAAAGGCCCAGAGAATTATAAATATGTGTGATATTTAAGTCACTGATAAAATTCCAAAAGAAAGGATTAATTATAGATTTTGTTATATTAGCAAAATAAAGCTTTATTTTTAAGTTATTATTAGTCATCTGTTTACTTGCAATGAAAACATTTCCAATGATAATGGTTTCCTAAAAATATTGGTCTATTTTCAAGGGACTAATGGTTTTGAATTACGTCTGTTTGTGTGTTTCTAAGTATGTTTTATAATAGGAGACCAAGAGGTAATAGTTTTCTATCAGTCATTATTTTAACAATATTTTCTATTATTTGATAAGAATTTACTGAGTACATACTCTACATAATAATAGCACAGGTAAACCGGTGACCAACGGGTTAATGGGACTAATAAGCACAGCTGCAACTTTTTGCCCAGGCTTTTTTATTTGCCTTTAAATTTCCCTGACTCTCCTCCTCTGAGTAGGTGGATTTAAGGCTTGCTCTCCCACTTCCTTATTTGGCTGCCTCTCAAGTATACCCTTCTCTTGTTGCATACTTGATGTCTCAGTAACTGGCTTTGCTGGACATCTGGCAGACAAACTTGGGTTTGGTTACAAATTTGGCCAGCCAACCAGGAGATCTTTGCCCATGATTTGTTAGGCCCCAGCCAGTAACCAGAGACTGGTGACAAGGCCAAGCAGCTGCCTAGGCTCTTTGTTCTTGGGCCATCCCGCCCCCCTACCCCCAGCTGGGAACTCTAGCCTCAGTGCTTAACTTAAATCTTGTGACAAGGAAAGTTTTTGGGTTTGGTTTGGACAGACATCTCTTGGTGAGTATTTCGTGTGTAATAGCACATGAACTTATTCCTCCCATTTGGTTTGACTTAGAATTTTTCCATTCAGTTGCCTCCAAATAGAGGATTTGTGTTCTTTTCTTGCTTAAGAAAAGGCTGACTTGGAAGCTGTTTAACAGTTCAGTGAAACTCTGACTTTTAGGGAGAAACTAGAAATCGGGAAGCCATTTGCTTCAGTTACTAAAGCCCTGACTTTTGGGGAGGAACCAATGCTCACAGCAGCACTCAGGGCTTCATTTGGTTGGTTTGTTGATGCAGATTTTAGTATCTTTGAATAAAACCAGCCATGTTCTAATTGAAAAATGGGAAATGAGAATTTGATCCCACATGCAGGCCTTCAGACTGTATTCTCCAAAGTTGTCAATTTTTTGCAACACTGCTTGGCCACAATATTAGACACCAGAGAAAAACGACCAGTTAATGCATCCATAAATTATAATACCATCTTGCAATTAGATTAGTGTTGTAAAAGGGAGATACCTGGAAACTGTGTCTTTAAGATTTTTTTTCATTTTGTATATTTGTATGTGTGTCCATGTATGTTTGTAAATGTGAAAGATTTTCTCTACCCCTGGATGATACTGATAAAATTAATTTGTAAAAAGGCTTTATTTAGTTGGTTTAAAGGTAAGTGCTTGTAAGAATTGTGTACTTTAAATCTCAGAAAGATAGACACTAACTCAAATGATTTACAAGTCAACATGATCTGGGAAAAATAGTTGGTATTAAAGGTAATTTAAGGTTATCTTAATTAAGATAGGCTTGTCTCAAGAATTATCAGTATTACATATAAAACTTTTATATTACATATAAAAATATTATCAGTATTACATATAAAACTATGGTCACTGAAAGTCAAGTAAGTTCATGTTATCTCTACTGCAAAGTTTGTAAGGAAAAAAAAAACCTTGAACTTTGTCTAATGCCTTATTTTGTTCCATGGGCAAGCTTTATGGGCAATCTAAGAACAGAAGCAGAGGTAAGTGATATAGATAGATAGATAGATATAGATTTGTTAAATTTTTTTGATGTTTATTTATTTTTGAGAGACAGAGCATGAACAGAAGAGGCCCAGAGAGAGAGAGAGGGACACACAGAATCGGAAGCAGGCTCTAGGCTCTGAGCTGTCATGACAGAGTCTGGTGTGGGGCTTGAACTCACAAACTGTGATATCATGACCTGAGCCAAAGTCAGATATTCAACCTACTGAGCCACCCAGGTGCCCCGAGGTAAGTGATTTTAATAAGTGTAATAAAGACTACTGAAAATAAGGGAAACAATATGCAAGGAAAGAGACCAGTTGTTTAAGAGGGAAAACTTAGGACAAAATCTGAATGAATGTAAAAATGTATGTTGTAGATGTTTGTGAGAAGGAAACATTTAGAAAAGAATTTTGGGCATAGTCAACAGTAAGATTAAGGAGAATTAGTATATAAAAAAGCTTATTAGGGGCTGATCAACACATGGAGAAGAGAAGGGAGAATAAAGAAGCAAGTTTAGGCAGAAAGTTGAGAGGTGATACAATATTAACAGAACACTTAGTTGATTTTCTAAGAAGTTCTAAAAGTTGGATCGACCTTGAAAACCATCTTAAATTGGAGCAAAGGGCTACACTTTTATAATGGTCATTGGATGTGGCTACCTGGGAAAAGGAGAGAACCTTAGCAACACAGCTGTCTTTCATCAAGGCAATCCCCAATAACATCTGAGAGTTGAGAGTTTTGGTGGCCTCCCTACAGCTGGAGGCCCTTCATTCCTGTTGGAGACTCTGAACATTTCAGCATTTACCACAAGAACTAAGATCCATACAGTGCTCTGAATGTCCTAGTCCCAATAAGTATATATCAACATGGGAGCGACAGGAGGAAAAAGGAGGGATTACATAAAGTGTTTAAAAAATCCATCTAGTAGAAATGAATGAGTTTTAATTCGGAAGTACGTAAGATTGCCATTTGGTTTTTCTCCTTGCTAAAATGACAGTGTTATTAATACTATTGGTCTAAATTGTAAACAAGTGTTTTTATTTATCTTTAATAAGTCTAAAAATCAATCTAATCAGTCTAGAAAACGAAATATCTGTTTTGTCGTTATAGGTCTTTGATTACTTCAGAAAGTTGAATCTTCTCAATATCAAAAAAGCTGTTTTGGGGCACCTGGGTGGCTCAGTCGATGAAGCGTCTGACTTTGGCTCAGGTCATGATCTTGTGTTTGTGAGTTTGAGCCCCGCATTGGGCTCTGTGCTGACAGCTCAGAGCCTGCGGCCTGCTTCAGATTCTGTGTCTCCCTCTCTCTCTGCCCCTCCCCTGCTCACGCTCTGTCTCCCGCTGTCTCAAAAATAAATAAAACATTTAAAAAAATGTTTAAATAAAAAATAAATAAAAAATCTATTTTGTTAACAACTATATAACCCTCTGCATTTGCCTTTAGAATCTCTTATAGCCACCTTCTCTAAATACATAATTAAGTTTTCTAATGATCTATAATCCTATTTAGGTATGTGTTTTAAAACCTGATATTTCAGACAAAATTCTCAAAATTCAACTTATGTTTTTAATTTTTTAAGTTTATTTTACTTATTTGGAGAAAGAGAGTGAGAGAGAGCACAAGAGGGGCAGAGAGAGGGGAGAGAGAATGTCTAGCAGGCTACACTGTCAGCACAGAGCCCAATGTGGGCTCAAACTCCCAAACCGTGAGATCATGACAGCCAAAATCAAGAGTCAGTTGCTTACCCAACTGAGCCACCCAAGAACCTCTCAAAATTCGACTTCTAAATAAAGGCTTTTTGAGTAATTAGGCTTGTTGATCTGGTATATCAAATTACAAGGGAAGCATTGTCAAATAAATGATGGTAAATCTTCTTAGGTTATATTGTATGGGCGAATGTGATCACTGTTCCAGAAACTTTCCTAAAGTTTTGATATGTGCTAGTATAATCACAGAAATAATCAAATCTCCTTGTCAATTGCATTGATAAACCACGGCCCTCTTTGAGTCTTGCCATTTACAGTTATAGTTTTACTCTCATGCTCTTGCAAATGTATTTCTTCTTTAAGGAAATTCATAAAAATCTTCATAGAAAGATTTTGACAACTGCAGGTCTGTGATAATTTCTAGAATTGGAAAACAGCATTCAAACAGACATGGGATTGAATGAATTGAAGAAGAAGAGTTGTCAGTCTCAGATGCTATAGAGTCCTTTTGTACATTGAAGCAAATTCTGTTAGCAATAGCAAAGGACAGAAAAAAAAGGCTTCCAAGTATGCATGTAAGTATGAAACACTGATAGATTTATCATTTTATGCTAAGAGATCCAAGATAAATAAAACCTGTTTAGACTCATTGTCAACTTGTCCTATCATTTTTTATCATGAATTTGTTAGGGCTGATTTGGCATCAGCACTCTTTGAAGGAAGCCAAAAATATGCAGGTGACAACCCAAATAAGGATCATGACTTATTCTCTGAACATGTGATTGCAATAAGAGCAGGAAAGCAAAGAACTGTTAGCAATGCCTTAGTAACTGTCCAGATTCAAATATTTATGTACTTGAAGTGGTTTCTGAAATCATTATCAGAAAGATTAAAGGTGGTTCCTGGAGAAACAATAGATCAAATTTCCCCCCAGCTATTGAGAAAGTACACTGTTATGTTCAGCAATATGTCTATCCAAGGCTATCCACAGAAGCTTCTCAGATTCCTAAAGATCTTTACCTTCAGCTCTGGAAACAAGGCCAATGGTTAAATAGCTCACCAATCACTGCTAGGGAGCTGGATTATCTGATTTATCTAATGAAGGCAGGAGCAAGGTTAGAAATGAGAGCAAAAACAGCCAAAGATTCTAAAGATTTCAATTTTGTCAACTTTGGAAGACTGCCAAAGAGCTATACATTCAGGTTCCTGATTTAAAAGAACTACCAACTCAATACCTCCAGGGATTATTAGAGAATATGAAAAAAAAATACTATGACTCATTAAAAACACTGCTGATTGTCTTTTTACTCTTCCAGATTTAAGGAAACTGTTTCTTGTAAGCTATGTATAACTTAAAGAAATTTGGTAACAAATACCCTTTTCCTCCCTCCGGAATTCAGAAACTGAGTATTCTTATATTTTCATGGCACTGCATTTATTTGCAGAAGTTCTATAAGAATCTGTTATCCTTATGATAGGACACCATTGGAAATGTTGGTCATATTACCAAAGATTTGACTGGAATGTCATATTTAGGGAGATATGCATAGACTCAGATATGACCTTACAGCTTTAAGGAACTAAGGTTGGTATTATGGAGCCAATGAAATCCCTTGGAAAAATCAGCCTGTTACCTTGTTTATTACATGGTTTCCAACAGCCTTGCCAAGTGAGTAAAGAGGGTCACTTCCTGGCAGGTGCCAGATCCTCAGGATGTTTTGAGGACCTTGAGAAGAGAGGAATCAACCAAAATGTATAGGTATTACAGGCAAAACTCTGATGGAAAATATCTGGTTTGGCTTTTTAGCCCCAAAAGGCTCTTAAAAGTAATTTGAAATTCCTTTTCAAGGAATGAAAAGTTGTAACAAAACAAATTAAACAACTATGTGGCCAATCATTATTCTTTCTGTGCTTAGGCCAAGTTTGTTAAAAGTGGACTTATTTTAAAAATTAGTCTTAATTTGACTATCTTTGGTGGAAATGAAGCTGATTTTAGAGAACCACCTTTCAGTAACACACCTTTGTGTATGTTAGATCCTATTTCTGATTAACTGTCTTTGAATGTTTGTTTGCCTATAAAACTGGACTGGATCCTAAATTCTGATTTCCTGTAAGGTCTGGATATGACTATTCAAATTAAGGTTCTCCCATTCTCTTTATTTATAATCATTGAGAACTAAAAGTACTATTTTTTCCTGTAGCTCTGCCACCTGAAGCTAGGCAACCTGAGGTAATATTCAGAGAAAAATTTCCACAATGGCCCTAGACAATCTTCATGCCTGCAGCTGTATGGGCTATTCAGAAAGATCACCAGATACCTACAGGTAATTGAACACGTTTATTCCAGCCGTCCTGATTTGATCAGCAATTGTAAAATCCAGACTCTGAGATGTTCATGGTTGGGAACAGTTTTCTGGATCAAGGACAATGAAGAGCTAGATACAGTGATGACTCGGCTCTTGTCCATTGCGGAGGACCCCAGAACAATTGGGCAGATTAAGCTGCCAAGATGGCAGCCTATACAAGACTCCAAAACTCTATAATGACTTCAGTATCAGACACAGACTTCACTAAATAGCAACTCTAGTATTCCCTGGAGGTCCTAAGATGAGCAAAAAATGGGACTTAGACACCATGTTGGCACTAAAGACGGCTAGAAATATAATAAATCCTTATCCCAGAACTTCCTATGGAAGAAATAATTAACCATATTCACCAAAGCACCCATTATGGGTGAGATGCTACTCCAGTAGATCCAGAAATATATAGAGGTCCCAATCATCAGAGTCCTGTTTTAAAAATGTGACATTTTTGCTAAAAACAATCCTAAAACAGGAGCCCCAGCAGTTCTAAAAGCTATACAACTTAGAGGCATCTTTACCTGGCAGACTTTACCATGGTGCCGAAAACAGGTGATTTTCAATATTTGCTGATCTATTTTTTAACATTTTTAATCTGAGTACAGTTGACATGTAATGTTATATGAGTTTAAGTGTACAACATAGTGATTCAACATCTCTATACCTTATGCTTATGACTAGTGCAGCTACATTCTGTCACCATGCAATGCTGTTACAATATTATTGACTGTATTTCCTATGCTATACCTTTTATCCCCATAACTTACTCATTATACATCTGGAAGCCTCTACTTTCTACTTTCTTTCAACCATTTTTCCCATCCTCCCACTACCCCTTCCCTCTGGCAACAGTTATCTGTATATTTTTGTCTGATTCTATTTTGTCTTATGTTTTTTGTCTGTTTTGTTCACCATAAAAAAAAAGTATGGGATTTTGCCACTTGTAACAACATGGATGGAATTAGACGGTATTATAGCAAATGAAGTAAGTCAGAATGAGAAAGATAAGTACCATATGATTTCACTCAGATATTTGCTGGTATTTGTGGACACCTTTACAAGCTGAGTTGAAGCTTTTCCATACTATTCAGAGAAAACTTTAGAAGTTGTAAAATTTTTAAGCAAAATCATTTTTAGGTTTGGATTGCCTCTAACCATGCAGAGAAACAATGGAGCAGTATTTATGGCAAAAATCACACAAGTAGTGTCCAATGCCTTGGGCATTCAATGGAAGTTACCCTTCCTGGATGCCCTCAACAATCTGGAAAAACAGAAAAAATGAAGTTTGGCAAAGATATGCCGAGAAACCAACTTAACTTGGGAAAAAGCCTTACTAATTACCCTGAGGTAAGGTAAGAGTAGCCTCTAGAAGTAGGCTTGGTTTAAGCCGCTATGAAATGTTATATGGAAGACTTTTTTTGACACTCCTTTCACGACTTGGTGGGGCTCACATTAGAGAATTAGATACTATCAGGTACATTAAGTACATAAATTTACTTCATCAGGTTTATGTACCCCACAGATGTGCTTTTATACCACCTGAATCCTGGAGATTTATTAAAGACTTGGAAGAGCAAGTAGCCAGAGAACCATATCCAACTTTGTTGGACAATACCTTTATGAGGTGCTGTTAACTACCCATTCTTCAATGATATCATAAGGGATTTAAGCTGTGGATTCATCACACTGAAGTTACAAAGAATCCACAAGTTCCCTATACCCTGTCAGCAAGGAGAACATCAACAAGAACACTGGTTGGACCAACAAGCCTCTGAGGGACCTAGAACTATTTGGGAGAACTGATCCAAAGAAATCCATCCGTAAGTACAACAAGCTGTTTAGTTGCAACAAATCTCCACTAAGGCTCTAGATAAAACATAGTATAAGCACTATTAACCAAAGTACAAAAATCTTGTTAATTCGGAATGTTGGGATTCATCCTTGAACTAAAGAATATGTAAAAATGAGTTAAGAAGGATTCAATTCCTATAATTGTGATCACCCCATTTCAGCAGGAAGTAACTAGAGAGGCCATCATCCTAATTGCCTCAAGAATGAGGAATGATGAAAAGAAAGTCGGGATTGGAAGGCTTACCAAAGGGTTATTTGGATTAAGAAGGGCAACTGCAACAGACCTTTTTTTGTTTGCCTTCCAATTGCCCTCACTCTCATCCTTTCTGGGATGTGGTTTGAGGCTTGCCTTGTCTTTCTCCTCTTTGGCTGCCTCTCAAATAACCCCTTTCCTTGTTGCATACTTATTCCTCAGTAATTGGCTTTTCTGGACACTGGGAAGATAAACTTGGGTTCCGTTACAAGTACCTTGAACCTGGTGTAAGGAATAAGATTGTTTAATATTGTTAGTACTGATATTGTTAGTATATTTTTGAGTGACAATTTTATTTGCTTTAAAATTTCTTTTAAATGTAATAATGTTTAAAGATGACTCAAAGTCATGGTTTTGAAGCTAGTCATTTCTATTTCAGAAATTAGAATGCATTTCAAAAAAAATTTCAATAAACCACTGAAGCTATTTATTGAAAAATATGTATTAAGTGTCAACAGTATCCAGTATTCTACATTCTTGAGTTACTGCAACAAATAAAGCAGACAAGTTCCGGCTTTTATGAAATCTATAGTATACTTAGTGGAAAGAGACAAGAACAAAGTAAAACAATCGATAGATAATTTTAAAGAGTATTGTGATCAGAAAAACATTAAGACAAAGTTTTAGAACCGGTAAAGTGAAGTTACTTGGAGTGATACAATATAAAATTACATCACAGGAGTAATTTAGAACTGTCTTTAATGTCTCAAAAGAAATCTAACATTTGAAAAGATGAATAACTTCAATAATAGTTTCAGCTTAATGAGCCTTGTCAAACTGCTTGCTCAGAGATGAAATAACTTACACTCTTATTTTAAAACTCTGATTTGGACTAAAAATTCCATGGCATTCTTTTGGATAACTATACTAAGGTACCTGGTCATTTAGATGTCAGGATGGGGGAATCAGCAGATCTGGTTTCTAGTCCCAGCCCTATACTAACAAGCTACCTATCTTTGGAAAATCATACCATTCAGTTGTAGGGATGTAGTTCCTCTGAATTCAGGTTTTCTCACACGCCTACTGAAGGGCTAAGCCTAATGATCTTTAATGCCTGTTAACATCGAAGGGTTGGGCTTCATCAGCGTAAGATGTTGGGGAAAAAGTTTTTGGTGAGAAATCCAGAACATGAATATCAAAGCACATTGTACAAATTTACAGATACAGAGGATTAAATAATTTTATGCAGTTTTTTCCCTGTATTATATCTTTAATTTTAAAAAAAAGTTTTTGATATAATTTATTGTCAAATTGGGTTACACACAATACCAGTGTTCATCCCAACAAGTGCCCTCTCAATGTCCATCACCCATTTCCCCCCTCCCATACTCCCCATCAGCCCTGATTTTTTTCTCTGTATTTAATAATCTCTTATGGTTTGCTTCCCTCTGTCTCTATTTTTTCCCCTTCTCCCCCTACTCCCAGTCTTCTGTTAAGTTTATCAAGATCCACATATGAGTGAAAACATAGGATATCTTTCTTGAACTGACTTATTTCACTTAGCATAATACCCTCCACTTCCATCCATGTTGCTGTAAATGGCATGATTTCATTCTTTCTCATTGTCAAGTAGTATTCTACTGTATATATAAACCACCACTTCTTTATCCATTCATCAGTTGATGGACATTTAGGCTCCTTCCATAATTTGGCTATTGTTGATAGTGCTGCTATAAACATTGGGTGCATGTGCCCCTATGCATCAGCACTCCTGTATCCCTTGGACAAATTCCTAGTAGTGCTATTGCTGTGTTGTAGGGTAGTTCTATTTTTAACTTTTTGAGGAACCTCCACACTGTTTTCCAGAGCGACTGCATCCGTTTGCATTCCCACCAATAGTGCAAGAAGGTTCCCGTTTCTCCATATGCTCGCCAGCATCTGTAGTGTCCTCAGTTATTCATTTTAGCCACTCTGACTTGTGTGAAGTGGTATCTCAGTGTGGCTTTGATTTGTATTTCCTTGATGATGAATGACGTTGAGCATCATTTCATGTGTCAGTTGGCCATCTGGATGTCTTCTTTGGAGAAGTGCCTATTCGTGTCTTCTGCCCATTTCTTCACTGGATTATTTGTTTTTTGGGTGTGGAGGTTGGTGAGTTGTTTACCAATTTTGGACACTAGCCCTTTATCCGATATGTCATTTGCAAATATCTTTTCCCATTCCATCGGTTGCCTTTTACTTTTGTTGATTGTTTCCTTTTCAGTGCAGAAGCTTTTTATCTTGATAAAGTTCCAATACTTCATTTATGCTTTTAATTCCCTTGACTTTGGAGATGTTTTGAGTAAGAAATTGCCACAGCTGAGGTCAGAGGTTGTTGCCTGCTTTCTCCTCTAAGGTTTTGATGGTTTCGTGTCTCACGTTTAGGTCCTTCATCCATTTTGAGTTTATATTTGTGAATGGTGTAAGAAAGTTGTCTAGTTTCATTCTTATGCACATTGCTGTCCAGCTCTCCCAGCACCACTTGATAAAGAGACTGTCTTTTTTTCCATTGGATACTCTTTCCAGCTTTGTCAAAGATTAGTTGGCTATACATTTGTGGGTCCAATTCTGGGTTCTCTATTCTATTCCATTGATCTATGTGTCTGTTTTTGTACCAATACCATACTGTCTTGATGATTACAGCTTTGTAGTAGAGGCTGAAGTCTGGGAATGTGATGCCTCCTGCTTTGGTTTTCTTCTTCAATATTACATTGGCTATTCGGGGTCTTTTTGTGGTTCCATACAAATTTTAGGGTTGTTTGTTCTAGCTTTGAGAAGAATGCCAGTGCAATTTTGATTGGGGTTGCATTGAATGTGTAGATTGCTTCGGGTAGTATTGACATTTTAACAATATTTATTCTTCTAATCCATGAGCATGGAATGTTTTTCCATTTCTTTAGATCTTCTTCAATTTCCTTCATGAGCTTTCTATAGTTTTCAGCATACAGATCTTTTTACATCTTTGGTTAGGTTTATTCCTAGGTATTTTATGGTGCTTGCTGCAATTGTAAATGGGATATTTCTTGCTTTCTCTTTCTGTTGCTTCATTATTGGTGTATAAAAATGCAACCAATTTCTGTGCATTGATTTTGTATCCTGTTACCATGCTGAATTCATGTTATAGTGCTAGCAGTCTTCTGGTGGAGTCTTTTGGGTTTTCTATGTAGAGTATCATGATGTCTGCCAAAAGTGAAAGTTTGACTTCTTCTTTGCCAATTTTGATGCCTTTTATTTCATTATGTCTGATTTCTGATTCTAGGACTTCCAACACTATGTTAAACAACAGTAGTGAGAGGGGACATCACTGTCATGTTTCTGATCTCAGGGGGAAAGCTCAGTTTTTCCCTATTGAGGATGATATTAGCTGTGGGCTTTTCATATGTGGCTTTTATGTTTAAGTATGTTCTTTCTATCCTGCCTATCTTGAGGATTTAATTAAGAAAGGATGTTGTATTTTGTCAAATGCTTTTTCCGCATCTATTGACAGGATAATATGGTTCTTATCCTTTCTTTTATTAATGTGATGTATCACATTGATTTGATTTGTGAATATTGAACCAGTCCTGCAGCCCAGGAATGAATCCCACTTGATCACGATGAATAATTCTTTTTACATGATGTTGAATTCGATTTACTAGTATCTTGTTGAGAACTTTTGCAGCCATGTTCATCAGGGATATCGGCCTGAAATCCTCCTTTATAGTGGGGTCTCTGGTTTGGGAATCAAAGTAATGTAGGCTTCAATAGAATGAGTCCGGAAGTTTTCCTTCCATTTCTATTTTTTTGGAACAGCTTGAGAAGAATAGGTATTAACTCTGCTTTAAATGTCTGGTATAATTTCCCAGGGAAGCCATCTGGTCCAGGACTCTTATTTGTTGGGAGATTTTTGATAACTGATTCAATTTCTTCACTAATTATGGGTCTGTTCAAATTTTCTATTTCTTCCTGCTTGAGTTTTGGTAGTGTGTAGGTGTTTAGGAATTTTTCCATTTCTTTCAGGTTGTCCAGTTTTTTCGCATAGAATTTTTCATAGTGTTCTCAGATAACTGCTTGTACTATGAGAGATTGGTTGTGATAAATCCATTTTTATTCGTGATCTTACCTATTGGGGTCCTCTCTCTTTTCTTTTTGAGAAGGCTGGCTAGAGGTCTATCAATTTTTTTTTCAAAAAACTAACTCTTAGTTTCATTAATCTATTCTACTTTTTTTTGAGTCTATATTGTTTATTTCTGCTCTGATATTCATTATTTCTCTTCTGCTGGGTTTCAGTTTTTTGTTATTTTTGTTCTGCTTCTAGTTCTTTTAGGTGTGCTGTTAGATTTTGTATTGGGGATTTTTCTCGTTTCTTGAGATAGGCCTGGATTATAATGTATTGTATTACATTGTATTTTCCTCTTAGGACTGCCTTTGTTGCATCTGAAAGTGTTTGTATTGTTGCATTTTCATTTTCATTTGTATCCATATATTTTTTAATTTCTTCTTTAATTGCCTGGCTGACCCATTCATTCCTTAGTAGGATGTTCTTTAACATCCATGAATTTGGAGGTTTTCCAAACATTTTCCTGTGGTTGATTTCAAGTTTCATAGCATTGTGATCTGAAAGTGTGCATGGTATGATCTCAATTCTTTTATATTTATTGAGGGTTGTTTTGTGACTCAGTATGTGATCTATCTTGGAGAATGTCTCAGGTACACTACAGAAGAATGTATATCCTGCTGGTTTAGGATGAAAAGTTCTAAATATATCTGTCAAGTCCATCTGGTCCAGGGTATCATTCAGGGCCATTTTTTCTTTACTGATTTTCTGTCTATATGATCTATCCATTGTTGTAAGTGGAATATTAAAGTCCCCTGCAATTACCACATTCTTACCAATAAGATTACTTATGTTTGTGATTGTTTTATGTATTTGGGTGCTCCTGAATTCGATGTATACACGTTTATAATTTTTAGCTCTTCTTGATGGATAGACCCCATAATTATGATATAATGCCCTTCTTCATCTCGTTACAGCCTTTAAAGTCTAGTGCGTCTGATATAAGTATGGCTACTCCAGCTTTCTTTTATCTATCCAGTAGCATGACAGATAGTTTTCCATCCCCTCAATTTCAATCTGAAGGTGTCCTCAGGTCTAAAATGGGTCTTTTATAGACAGCAAATAGATGGTTCTTGTTTTTTTATCCATTCTCATACCTTATATCTTTTGATTGGAGCATTTAGTCCATTTACATTTGGTGTTATTATTGAAAGATATGGGTTTAGAGCCATTGTGCTATCTGTAGGTTTCATGTTTGTAGTGATGTCTCTGGTCCTTTGTGGTCCTTGAAACATTTCACTCACAGAGTCCCCCTTCGGATCTCTTACAGAGATGGTTTAGTGGTGATGAATTCCTTCAGTTTTGTTTGTTTGTTTGTTTGTTTTTTGGGAAAACCTTTATCTCTGTTTCTATTCTGGATGACAGACTTGCTGGATAAAGGATTCTTGGCTGCATATTTTTCCTTTTCATCACATTGAAGATCTTGCCAGTCCTTTCTGGCCTGCCAAGTTTCAGTAGATAGGTCTGCTCCTACACTTATGTGTTTGCCCTTATATGTTAGGCCCCGTTTATCCCTAGCTGTTTTCAGAATTCTCTCTTTATCTTTGTATCTTTTATCTGTTTTTGTATTTTTATCTTTGTATCTTTTGCCAGTTTCACTATGATATGTCATGCAGAAGATTGATTCAAGTTACATCTGAAGGGAGCTCTCTGTGCCTCCTGGATTTCAATGTCTGTTTCCTTCACCAGATTGGGGAAGTTCTCAGCTATGATTTGTTCAAGTACACCTTCAGCCCCTTTCTCTCTCTTCTTCTTCTTCTGGAACTCCTATGATACGGATATTTTTCCATTTCACTGAATCACTTAGTTCTCTAATTCTCCCCTCATGATCCAGAATTTTTTAATCTTTTTCTCAGCTTCCTATTTTTCCATAATTTTATCTTCTATTTTACTTATTCTCCCCTCTGTCTCTTCAATCCTTGCTGTGACTGCCTCTATTTTATTTTGCACCTCATTGATAGCATTTTTTAATTCATCATTACTATTTTTAGTTCCTTTATCTCTGCAGCAATAGACTCTCTGCTGTCTTCTATGCTTTTTTTTTTAAGCACAGTAATCAATTATTATGACTATCATTCTAAATTCTTGTTCAGTTACATTGTTTATAACTGTTTTGAGCAATTCTTTAGCTGTCATTTCTTCCTGGAATCTTTCTTGAGGAGAATTCTTCTTTTTCATCATTTTGGCTAGTTTTCTGTCCCTTCTTTGTTTTAAAAGCTTGTTATGTGCCCTGCACCTGCAAGTACTATTATTTTAAAGGGGGATCATGCACTGTCCAGGGCCTTGCCCTTCAGGGGGTGTTTTTTGGAGAATTTTACTTGCTCTCTCTTGTTGTGAGTTTGGTTACTTTATCTCCCTACTTGTAGTGATGTTTTGGACCCTGCACCAGGTGAACTTTGATTTGTTTGTTGAGGTAGCCCATATTAGCAATTCCACTCCTAGGTATTTACCTTGAGGAGGGGGAAGTATGAGCAGCCACATTTCAGAGAACCATAAGAAATCTGTGCTGAGACATGTGGAATCATGAAAAAATCTTAGCCAAGAACAGGGCATTGGTGCAGGCAGAGAGAAGCAGAGCCCACAGTCACCAATCAGCATGCTGCTTTTCCTTTTCTTTTTTTTTTTTTTGCAGTTTCAAGTTTTTACTTAGATTCCAGTTGATTAACATACAGTGTAATAGTTCAGAAGTAGACTTTAGTGATTTTTCACTTACTTATAACACCTAGCACTCATTACAAGTGCCCTCCTTGATGCCTATCACCCATTTAACTCACCCCACTGCCCACCTTTTCTCCAGCAACCCTGTTTATTCTCTATAGTTGAGAATCTGTTTTTATAGTTTGCTTCTCTCTCCCCCTGCCCATGTTCATCTGTTTCACTGCTTAAATTCCATATACGAGTGAAATCATATGGTATTTGTCTTTCTCTGACTTATGTTGGTTAGCATAATAGACTCTAGCTCCATCCATGTCATTACAAATGGCAGGATTTCATTCTTTTTGATGGCTAATAGTCCATTATATATATATATATGTCATATATATATATCAGTCAAATATATATGTATATATGTATATATATATGTGTATGTGTGTGTATATATATATATATATATATATTTGATGAATGGATATAGAAGATGTGGTGTATGTATACATACATATCCATTCATTAGTCAATGAGGCTTTGGCCCCTTTCCATAATTTGGTTATTATTGATAATAATAATAATTGGATAATGTTGCTATAAATATTGAGGTGCATGTTCCCCTTCAAATGAGTATTTTTGTATCCTTTGGGTAAATACCAAGTAGTGCAAGTGCTGGGTGGTAGGATAGTTCTATTTTTAAATTTTTTTTAAGTTTATTTATTTTAAGAGAGAGCACATGTGAGGGAGGGGCAGAGATGGAAAGAGAGAATCCCAAGCAGTCTCTGAACTTCCAGATGAACCCAGGGCTCAAACTCACAAAACCACAACTTTACCTGAGCCAAAAACTGAGACAGACTTTAACCGACTGAACCACCCAGTTGCCCCTATTTTTAACTTTTTGAGGAACCTCCATACTGTTTTCCAGAGTGACTATACCAGCTTGCATTCCTACCAGCAGTGCAAAAGCGTTCCCCTTTCTCTGCATCTTCACCAACATCTATTTCCTGAGTTGTTAATTTTAGCCATTACAACAAGTGTGAAGTGATATCTCATTGTAGTTTTGACGTGTATTTCCCTGATGAGTGATGTTGAACATCTCTTCATGTGTCTGTTAGCCATCTGGATGTCTTCTTTGGAAAAATGTCTATTCATGTCTTCTGCCTATTTCTTAACTGAATTATTTGATTTTGGTTGTTGAGTTTGGTAAGTTCTTTATAGATTTTGGATACTAACCCTTTTCCAATATGTCATTTTCAAATATCTTCTTGCATTCCATGGGCTGCCTTTCAGTTTTGTTGATTATTTCCTTGACTGTGAAGAAGTTTTTATTTGATTCAGTCCCAATAGTTCATTTTTGCTTCTTTTTCCCTTGCCTCAGGAGATACACTTGGTAAGAAGTTGCTATGGCTATGGTCAAAAAGCACAGGTTGCTGCCTGTATTCTCCTCTAGGATTTTGATGTTTTCCTGTCTCACATTTAGTTCTTTCATACATTTTGAATTTATTTTTGTGTATGGTGTAATAAAGTAGCCCAGTTTTCCCAACACCATTTGTTGAATAGAGTGTTTTCTATTGGATATTTTTCCTACTTTGTCAAAGATGAGTTCACCATATAACTGTGGGTCCACTTCTGGGTTTTCTAGTCTGTTCCACTGATCTACATGTCTATTTTTGTGCCAGTACCATACTGTCTTGATCACTACAATGTTGTAATATAACTTGAAAAAGAAAAGCAAAGCTGGAGGCATCACAATTTTGGAGTTCAAGATTGCTTTGGCTATTTGGGGTCTTTTGTGATTCCTACAAGTTTTAGTATTGTTTGTTCTAGCTCCATGAAAAATGCTGGTGATAATTTGATAATGATTTCATTAAATGTGTAGATTGCTTTGGGTAGTATGGACATTTTAACAATATTTGTCCTTCCAATCCATGATCATGGAATGTTTCCCATTTCTTTGTGTTGTCTTCAATTTCTGAACAAAATCCAAGACAATGGGCCTGGTAAGGATAAGTTGTACTTGAAACACTTTTCTGAGGTATAATCAACAGGAATTTTTGGTCAGTCAGTCATAAAGAGGGAGAGGGTTGAGGTAATTTTCAATTACTGAGCTTTCTACCTTGGAAAATGGAACAGTAAATGAATTTAAGAAAATTGAAATCCTACTATGCATCTTTACCAATCACAGTAGTATGAAACTAGAAATCACAAGAAAAAGCCTGGAAATAATACACACACTTGGAGGCCAAACAATGGGATACTAAACACCCAATGTGTCAACAAAGCAATCAAAGAGGAAACTAGTTCCTTTAGGTATAAGGTTACATGGTTTATTTGAGCTTTTTCTTGTTCCTTGAGGTAGGCCTGTATTACTATATGTTTTTTCTCTTAGAATGGCTTTTGCTGCCTCCCAAAGATTTTGGACTGGTTTGATTTTCATTTGTCTCGACATATTTTTTTTTTAATTTCCTCTTTTAAATTTATTCAGGCTTGTTTTGTGGCCTAACATGTAATCTCTTCTGGAGAATGTTCCATGTATACCTGAAAAGAATGTATAGGGGTACCTGGGTGGCTCAGTTGAGCATCTGACTCCTGATTTTGGCTGAGGTCATGATCTCATGGTTCATGAGATTGAGCCCTGTGTTAAGCCCTTCACTGGCAGCATGGAGCCTCCTTGGGTAGACTATTCTCATTGGTAGGTGTATGTTTCCTACCCCCACCCCCTTTTCTACATGTTAAATTAATCATGTCCTTCCCTTGTGGCTTACAAGGTTTCTGCTGAAAAATCAGGTTTTCCCATGTAGGTCACTTTTTGCTTTTTTTGTGATTTTTACAATGTCTTTGTCTTTGACGTTTTAATTATGATGTGATGTGCTGTGCTGTGGACCTCCTTGCATATATCTTGTTTGGAACTCTCAGTACTTCTTGGACCTTGAGGTAGGTTAGTGAAGTTTTCAGCTATTATTTCTTCAAATCAATTTTCTACCCCTTTCTCTATTCTACTGGGACCCCTATAATATGAATGTTTGTTCACTTGATGTTATCTAAGAGATGTCTTGACTTATTCTAATTTAGGCAGAATGGTTCCTCTTAAACTTGATGCAATGTTCTTATGTATCCTTTCTTTGGTATCTGGCAGGAGCTACGTTTTTATGTTATTCTTTTAAATTCTGGATTTTTCCTGAATGAAGAAAATAAGAAGATGACAAAAAAAATTAGAAAGTACAAAAATGAAAACCACAAAGTAATCCACGAAGTAAAACCACAAAGTAAAAAAAACCAAATTTATAATTTTTAATTCATACATAATACAAAAGATAAAACAACCCATGGTTTATTTTCTATGTTCCAGCACCACAAAGGATGGTGTGGGCTTGAGAACAGTGTTTGCCAAATCACACTGAGCACCAGACCTGTTGATAATGGCATCTGGACCCCACTCTAGTCTAGGCTTTTAAGGTGGGGTAGTAACAGTTTCCCACCCCGCTCCACTCCCTGATACCTGGAGCGTGTTCTTGTAGCACTTTGCATTGCTTGGTGTAGTTCTAGTTTTGTCTTTCCTGTGCTAGTTGCTCTTTTAAATTGTGACTATTTTCCTATTTCCAGAGACAGAGGAATCTATGCCTGGTTGCTCAATGCTATCCCTCCCTATGACCATTCCACTGCTTTGGAGTTTCCTTTGTTACAGTGTCTCTTGTTCTCTTTTGCTATTCTATCTTTAGTTGTGTAGAAGATGTTTAATGTGCCCTCAATTCTTCTTCAGGAGGAATTATTGTATAGTTATAATGTGGTGTGTTTCATCCAGGAGGTGAGTTCAGGGCCTTCCTATGTTGCCATGTTAGACTGGAAACTGTTCAACTCCATGAATGGCTGTTCACTGAAAAACAAAAGTATCTCTAAACAAGGTTTTAAAAGATGGGAATTACTAGTTTTACTGAGCTTAGTTGCCATACTCACTTGCTATTACATGAACAGGCTTTGTCAGAGCATTTCTCTTAATATCATTTTCACATGGAACTATACTTGTAGAAAATGTTTGATGTTAGTATGTTTTAATGATACCATTGGCCAATTACATCTGATATTGAACATAGAAGTGATTTTTATGCAACATAAGGTTGTTTTTCTTTTGGAAATTAAATGGAGAAATATATTCTTTGTCATATGATCTATTTTGATTTACAAACAGAATATGTATAATTACTTAAAATTTACTGTTAATACTTAACTTCAAAGTTGTACTTTTTCTCTTAAAGTCCTGTATTCCTATTTTTAATATAAATTTTTATACTTAAATATTATGAATGCCTTGATGGAATAACCATACCTGCTGTGTGTGTTTGTATGTGTATCTATATATCATTTTATGGAACACATACAAAGTTTGATTATAATGTACAAAATGATACTTTGAAAATTAAGGTCAGAGAAGTGGTGAGATATTAGTGAAAGGGTACAAATTTCTGTTGTAAGATGAATAAGTTCTGGTGATATAATATATAGCATGGTGACTACAGTTAGCATGTTTTAGGTATAGAATATACAATAGTGTTAAGAAGAAGATCTTAAATGGCACCCCTACATATGCAAAGTAGGAAATTATGTGAGGTAGTGAAGGTGTTACCTGTCAAAGTTTATATATGCTTTATCAAGTGCTTAAACTTACACAATGTTGTATATCATTTACATCTCAAAAAGTTAGGAAAAAAGAAAATGTTATGGTATATGAAAGAAGTCCATAACAAATACCACAAACTACTCCATTTATATGAAAGGTCCAGAATAGGGAAATTCATAGACAATAAAAATAAAATGGTGTTGGTCTAGAGCTAGGAGGGTAGAGGGGTGTGGGTAATAAGTGCTTATGTGTACAGGGTTTCCTTTTGGGATGTTATAAGTGTTTTATAATAGTGGTGATAGTGCAATTCTGAATAAACTAAAATATACTGTACATTTACTTTTTTTATTTAAAAAGTTTTTATAATGTTCATTTTGAGACACAGGGAGACACAGAATCTGAAGCAGGCTCCGAGGCTGTCAGCACAGAGTCCGGCGCGGGGCTCAAATTCATGGACCGTGAGATCATGACGTGAGCCAGTCAGATGCTTAACCAACTGAGCCACCCAGGTGCCCCAAATATAGTGTACATTTTAAACGGTGATTTTATTGCATGTATATCCTTCTACAATATAGCTATTTCTTTAAAAGGAAAATCGATGGAAGGATAGTTTCTATATATAATAATTTTGAATAATTGAATAACATTCAAGTTTAATTTTCTTAAAATAATCTACCCATGGGAAAAAGAAAATAGGAAAAAGAGAATGTAACTATTTTAATTACAGTAAACGTCATAGAGTTATCAATAATAATAAGGCTTCTAAAAAAAAGAGAATACCAAATGTGTATCCAGTAAGAACATTTAGCTAAATATGGCACATGAAAATGCATTTATTCTCCCTGTTAAAATGAAGGTAATGTATTGTAATGCATATAGTTCTAAGCAAAGTGTTTGACATAAAAATCATCATTTATTCTGATAGACCTGAATTGGATTGGTAAAAGGGATCAGATATATGAAATTGAAGAAAGTCAGAAGTGCAATGGAGAGTAGCAGTGGGCCAAAGGAAAAAAATATAAGGTATTATAAGATTCTCCATATGGACTGGCTATCCAATTCCTCTTATCCAAATTCTTCAGTTCAGCATATTCGCTTAAGCAGAAATTTCTGCAATATTTATTTAAAAAGCTGAACTATCCCAGACACAAAATCTTAAGCTATCTATATTTTAGAGGTCACTCAAAAATGTCAGGTCCCTTGTTCAATCACCCTAGAATAAAGCCTTACAGTGAACAAACCTTCTGATTGAAATACACTTTCCAAGGTTTTTCTTAATGACTTATTTTGAAATTTGAAAGGATGGCCATGAATTTTATTCCACTTGAGGAAATTTTTTTTTCTTTTTTTTACGTTTATTTTTGAGACAGAGAGAGACAGAGCATGAAAGGGGGAGGGGCAGACAGAGAGGGAGACACAGAATCGGAAGCAGGCTCCAGGCTCTGAGCCATCAGCCCAGAGCCCGACGCGGGGCTTGAACTCACGGTCTGTGAGATCATGACCCGAGCTGAAGTCGGACGCTTAACCGACCGAGCCACCCAGGCGCCCCTTGAGGAAATTTCTAATGGAAATATCAGAAAGCACAGTAGGCAGATAAAGGTGTCTGGAGAAACACTGACAATTCAGAGCATACAAGAAAATTTAAATCAAGAAAAACAATGCAACATATTGCATGTATTACATCCATGCAGAGAAGAGCAGTATTTTTCTGAATAATATATAGTCAAAGAACAAAATACTTTAGGGCAAAAGACCAGACAGCAGGCAATGAAAGATAAAGGAAACTTCAAATAGATACACACTCTGTCAAAGAAAAAATGAACATGGACAGTTGATAGAGGGACTTATCAACGAAGTCCTGAAAAGGATAGGAATTATCAATTTGAAAGCATAATCCAAATATCTAAATTTAAAACATTTAGAGAAGTCCTAAAAACTTAGAGTAAGACACAGGATTTAGGAATACCAAGAATTACAATCATAGTATCGTTGGTCTCCCAAATACTAGTTGTTAGAATACACAGAATAATTTAAAAACATTTTTCTATCAGGGAGTGAAGGAAAAAAAACCTGTTATATTTTCTAGCAGATATATATATTTAATATATATGTAATTATCTATTAGATTATAAGATAATAAGAAAAGTATTTTCTTATAAATGATTAAGTGATTAATATTCCATTTTAGTTTTATTGATTATTTCCTTTGCTGTGCAGAAGATTTTAATTTTTATGAAGTCCCAATAGTTTATTTTTGCTTTTGTTTCTCTTTCCTCAGAAGACATACCTATTAAGAAGGTGCTATGGCCGATGTCAAAGAGGTTACTGCCTGTGTTCTCCCCTAGGATTTTAATGGTTTCTTGTCTCACATTTAGGTCTTTAATCCATTTTGGATTTATTTTTGTGTATGGTATAAGAAAGTCGTCCAATTTTCCCAACACTATTTGTTGAAGTGACTGTCTTCCCACTTTGTCAAAGATTAATTGATCATATAATTGTGGGTCCTGCACAGCGAAGGAAAAAAATCAACACAACTAAAAGGCAACCTATGGAATGGGAGAAACTATTTGGAAATGATATATCTGGTAAAGGGTTAGTGTCTAAAACATATAAAGAACTTCTGCAAAACACATTTTTCCAAAGAAGACCTACAGATGGCCAACAGGAACATAAAAAAATGCTCCTCGTCCTTCATAAGCAAAATACAAATCAAAACTAAATGAGATATTACCTCACACCTGTCAGAATAGCTAAAATCAACAACAGATGTGGAGAAAGAGGACTCTCTTGCACTGTTGTAGGGAATGCAAACTGGTGCAGCCACCATGGGAAATGGTGTGGAGATTCCTTAAAAAGTTAAAAATAGAACTATCCTATGACCCATCAATTGTACTACTAGGTATTTACCGGAAGAATACAAAAATACTAATTCAAAGGGCTACATGCACCCCTATGTTTATAGCAGCATTATCTACAATAGCCAAATTATGGAAACAGTCCAAATGTCCATCAGCTGGTAAACAAAAGATGTGGTGCATATATGCATGGTGGATTATTACTCACCCATAAAAAAAAATGAAATCTTGCCATTTGCAAGGATATGGATGGAGCTAGAGAGTCTAATGCTATGCGAAGTTTAAGTCAGAGAAAGACATTTGCCATATGATTTCACTCATATGTGAAATTAAAGGAACAAGGCAAATGAGTATAGGGGGAAAAAGAGAAGGTGAACCAGGAAACAGACTGTGAACTCTAGAGAACTGATGGTTACCAGAGGGGAAGTGAGTGGCATAATGGGTGAAATAGGTGATGGGGATTGAGGAGTGCTCTTGTGATGAACACCGGGTGTTGTATATAAGTATCAAATCACTAAGCTGTACAATGAAACTAATTTAACACTGTATGTTAACTGCAATTAAAAAAAAAAGGTTTAATATTCCTAGCACCTTTTCTTCATAAGCTCCTGGAAGAGTGCAACCAGACCCAAGTGAAACAGTGAGACTGAGAAACAAAATAGTAAGTCTGCCTTTTGGGCAAATAAGACAAACAAAAAGTATATGTATTTAAACTATGACAGTACTAATAGGTCAAAATAAGAATTGGTGTTTGCAAATTTGTAGGTGAAACATAAAGCAGTATTATAACCAAACCTTGCACACAAGAAAAAAGAATCATAGTGAACTACATAGATAACACACCTTGAAATTACTGATTCAATCAGAAAGTGTGATATAACTAAGGAGTAAACAGAGCAGAAGTGTATTGTGTTGGGGTAAAAAAGGTAAATGTTCATCTCTGATCAAAATAGAGATATAAAATTATCTGGAAATATCAAGGTAAGTACCAGGATAAGTGGATTACACCATTAGAAATTTTACCTTGTCATAGTAGAACTGATAACGTAGAAGGATGAGATGAGATTATTGTTAAGACTTATACTGCTAATTGTATATCTCTAAATAATAATTACATATGTATATATATATATCTATATCTATTTACTATTTTAATAAAAATAAAATTTGTATGCATTTACCTTGTTATTTTCCAGCACAGCTGCTAACATACGAAAGCTGTTCAATTTGATGTTAGCATTTTTTGGATTCAATGACTTTCTTTGGCTGATGACTTCTAGGTCCAACTGTGACTTGCTTTCTTAGCACACCTGTCAATCTTAACATTATCAATTTTGGTAGTCTATTTCTATTTCATTTCAGTCACAGACTTCAGTGAATCATAAGAAACTGTTAAACAGAAAAGGATATAACATTTCTCAAGTACGGTAATTGAACAATGTTAAAGAATAACTGCAGTAAAATGCTATTAATGTCAAAACAACCTTGGAAAAATATGGATTATTTCTTAAGTGACAGCCCATGCAATTTAAATAACTAAAGGAAAAAAATGTGACAATTGCTATCATTAAAAAGTGACATCATCTGAATGTTTTTGAATATACATATGTTGCTAAAATACTATTAGGTTTTATTTCATAATCATACTAGGAAAACATTATCAATACTAGATACAGCTTTGTATCAGGAATATTCCATTCATACTAATGATCAGAAATATAAATTAGTCTATATTTATGAAATACAGATATAAATCAGTCTACATTAAGGTTTGTGATTACATTGCAAATTTTTTTCTCCGATTTGGTGTCTATTCTTTTGGCAAATAACAGGAACTTGAAGTTGTAATATAACTGGAGTTGATATGCACATTTCAAAGTTAAGAACAATTTGATAATTACTGCTAAATAAACAAAATGAAAGGGACTTTAACGATTTTGCTGCAAATCATTACCAAAATCTTACATTAAAGCAAGGGATAAGTAAGTACTTATTTGTATTAGTTGAATAGAGAAGAAAATTGATCCCTTACATGTAAGTAAATAATGAAAGAAAAAACACCTCAGAGGACACACAGAGAGGATGTATTCTATTTTGTTGATGATTATAAATTTTGCCAGGTTGAGTAAACTTATCTAGTGATACAACACAGGGGATATGATGCATTTGAGTAATGCACTTAGCTTCCCTAATTCAGGCCTCCTGAGATTGTTTTGTAATTGGTATTTTCAAATAAGTAGTTCACTATTTTCTGCAAAGACCAAAGTGCTAAAGATTGTGTCAAAACATAGGAGGAACATACAAATATATAGATCCTTTGGCCTTCTATAAGGAGATAATCATTAAATTTTAATGTTTTATAGGCTTTCTTTAGAATCAGTTCTCAGATACTGAATCCAAAGTAAAAAATACTTCCAAAAGTTTAAAAATAATTTAAAAAGAGAAGAGGCAATTTTGTTGATGGAAAAGATCAACATTTTGGCACTAAAACTGAAGATTTATCCACATTAGCATCCAAAATGAAGCATTTTTCCCACTGTCCCAGTAAACAAATACCCTTGTGATATTCTACAAATATAAATAGGGGTTATAAGGCTTCCACACTTCAGCCACCATAGGTACAAGGACATTAGGGCCATATCCTCTGATTAAAAAGTCTGCCAAACATTTCTTTTATAGGTGAGTATCTCAGACATTTGAATTTCCATGTAAAAGACTTCATTAGGACACTGCTTATAGACAGAGAAGATGTTGTTAAAAGATGTTAAAGTTTTGATCTGTGGACTGTTAAAACTGAAAGTACTCACTGTGTTAAAAGATTGGCAATATCTCTAACTTTGCCTTAGCCCACGCGAATGACTAGAACAAGGCCTTTCCTGGGTCTCTAGAAGATTTGGAAATTGTCAAGAATTTCTGATAACAGGAATCCATATCTGCAAAGACACAAGAACTTGCCCTGAGAAAACAAACTCCGTATATGTGAACTTGAAGAAATGGAGGTGTGGATTAGGATTTTTCAACATTCACATATACCTTTATGTAGGTAAAGAGATTGGAGAATAGAAATTTATGAGTGTGGTTATCAAGCAACTAAATGTAATAGAAAATCTGTACAGTGGGAAATTTTGAAAATGTTATTCAGTTGTAGATTTTATACATATTTTGCTGTTGTTTCCTTGTGTAGCTGAGTTTATAAGACTTAACTTTATAAACTTGAACTAAATATATTCTAATACAACCACAATTTTGTGTGTGTGGGTAGTGAAGACAATATGAATGACAGATATTATGCAGTGATATAAAAGCTTATAATCTGCAGAATTTATAATTTTTATTTTTCAATTATATTTTAGGAAATAGTTAAATATGATTTATGCATTTTTCCATGTTAAATACATTTTATGGTTATTTGTAAAGAAAATATGTGCCAGTTTACACATACAAGGACACTTGCAGAAACTACCTTGAACACTCTCCACCTAACTTGCTAATAGCATGCTTCATCCCTGTGCTCTTCTGTGGGTCCATCCCTTCTAACCAGCTCTCAGCAGTTTTCCAAAGATGGTACAGGCATCCTCCAAGCATATCAGTCCAAACTTTACTAACACCATGACCGGCCACCACAAACATGACCTTGGCAAGAGTCCATCGAAAGCCATACCACAGACATGACAGTGTACAAGCAGCCCAGAGGCAAATATGACTTTGAAGTAACCCTTTTCCTGGGGAGTATGGAAGATACCCACCTAAACCACTCTTACTGTGGCCCCAACACTGGACAGGAAGTAGACATCTGTTCTGAGAGCAGGCCCTGCCTACAAAAAAAAAAAAAAAAAAGATTCTCAGAGGACAACATAGGGATTATGTCCTACAGTTCTATACAATGGTAGCTTTGGCAAATGCCTTGTCTGAATCAACTCTGGCCCGAGGTTACTCTAGACTACTAGTCATTAACAATAAAGGGACTAGGGGTGCCTGAGTGGCTCAGGTGATTAAGCGTCCAACTGTCGATTTCAGCCCAGGCCATGATCTCATGGTTCATGAGTGAGCCCAGCATCAGGCTCCGTGCTGATGGTGTGGAGCCTGCTTGTGATTCTCTCTCTCTCTCTCTCTCCCTCCCTCCCTGCCCCTTCAGCAGCCCCTCTCAAAATAAATAAACTTAAAAATTGTTTTAAAAATACAGGGACTAAAACCTTCCCCACAACAGGCAACAAGCGCAATTGTACATGACTGGACTAAAGACAAACAGCTCAGCCACAAAGCACACAACACACATTGGAGATAACTCTGAAGTGCCAGGTTCTGGTTGATAGGAAACATTTTACTACGGGGCATTATAGGACATCATACTCAAAAGGACACTACTTACAAGAATAGGAGACTTAGCTGACTTTCTTAAAACATTCCTCTGTCTCATCATTTTGTCTGTTCTATATGTCCCAAATGAAAGACAGGACAAAATCATAGCAAGAGAGGTAAACAAAGATAAGTGATACATAGGAGAGAGAACTTAAAGTAATTGTCATAAAGATACTCACTGGACTTGAGAAAAGAGTGGAGGATCTCTGTGAGACCCACAATAAAGAGAAAATATAAAAAAAAGAACCAATCAGAGATGAAGAATTCAATAATTGAAATTAAAAATACACTAAAGGGAATAAATAGCAGATTAGAGGAAGCAGAAGATACATGAGTGACTTGAAGGACAGAGTAATGAAAAGGAACCAACCTGAAGAAGGAGAAAGAAATAAAGAATAAAAAAATGAGAATAGATTAAGGGAACTCAGCAACACCACCAACATAATAACATTTGCATTATAGGACTTGCATAAGGAGAAGAGAGAAAAGTGGGCAGAAAATGTATTTAAAGAAATAATAGCTGGCAACTTCTTGAGTCTTGGAAAGGAAACAGAAATCCAGATCCAGGAGGCACAGAGTGCCCCTACCAAAATCAACTACAGGAGGTCCACACCGATGTATAGTAATTAAAATTGCTAAAAGACTGACAAAGGGAGAATTTTAAAAGGGGCAAGGAAAACAGTTACATAGAAGCAGAACCCCATAAGGCCTATCAGCTGTTTTTCACATCAACATTGCAGACCAGAAGGGAGTGGCATGATGTATTCAAAGTGATTAAAGAAAAAACCTGCAACCAAGAATACTCTAACAAGTAAGGCTATCATTCAGAATAAAAGAAATAGTTTCCTAGACAAAGATTAAAGGAATCATCACCAATAAAGCAGCCTTAGAAGAAATGCAAAAGAGGATTCTTTGGGAAGGAAAGACCATAAACAGGAGTAAGAAAAATAGGAAACACAAAAGCAGTAAAATTAAGTATATCTATAAAAATCAGTCAAGGGATTCACAAAATAAAAGGATGCAAAGTATGATACCATATACCTAAAATATGGCAGGGAAAGGAGTAAAAATTTAGTGCTTTTAGAATGGGTTCAAACTTAAGTGACCATCAACTTAATATGCTCAAGATGTTATATACAAACTTAATGGTAACCATAAATCAAAAATTAATATTTGCAAAAAAATTAAGAGAAAGGAATTCAAGTATATCAATAAACAAAGCCAGCAAACTGTGAGAGAAGGGAGCAAGAGAAGAACTACAGAAACAACTATAAAACAAGTAGCAAAATGGCAATGAGCATCTACCTATCAATAATTACTTTGAACATAAATGGACTAAATGCTCCAATCAAAAGGCATAGGGTGATGAAATGGATAAAAACGTAAGACCCATCTAGATGTTGCCTACAAGAGACTCATTTCAAATCTAAAGACACATGCAGAATGAAAATAAAGTGATGGGAAAGCATTCATCATGCAAATGGAAGTGAAAAATAAAAGCCAGGATGGCAATAATTACATTGGAGAAAACAGACTTTAAAACAAAGACTATAACAAAAGATAAAGGACTATATAATCATAAAAGGAACAATCCAACAAGAAGATATAACATTTATAAATATTTATGCACCCAACAGTGAAAGAACCCAAATACATAAAGCAGCTATTAACAAACATAAACAAAGTAATCAATAGTACAATAGTAGGGGACTTTAAAATCCTACTTAAATCATTGTATAGATGATCCAAACAGAAATCAACAAAAAAGTGACTTGGAATGACATATTGGAACAGATGGATCTAACACATGTATTTAGAACATTCAATGCTAAAACAGTGTAATACACATTGTCTTCAAGTGCACATGGAATATACTTCATAATTGACCACATGTTAGGTAACAAGCCTCAACACATTAAAAACGATTAAAGTCATACAATGCATCATTTCTGACAACAATGCTATAAAACTAGAAATCAACCACAAGAAAAAATCTGGAAAGAACACAAATACATGGAGACTAAATAGCATGCTACCAAACAATGAATGAGTCAACCAAGAAATCAAAGAGAAAGTTAGACATACACAGAGACAAATGTAAATAGAAACACAATCATCCAAAATCTTTGGTATGCAACAAAAGATGTTCTAAGAGGGAAGTTTATAACACAGGCTTATGTCAAGAAGCAAGAAAGATCTCAAACAACCTAACCTTACATTTAAAGAAACTAGAAAAAGAAAAAACAAAACACAAAAGCAGTGAAAGGAAGGAAATAATGAAGATTAGAGCAGAACTAAATGACATCTAAACTAAAACACCACCACCACACAGGACAACAGATCAATGAAAGCAGGAGCTAGTTCTTTGAAAAGTTTGACAAAATTCATAACCCTTTGCCAGACTTATCAAAAAGAGACAGAGGACAAAAACAAACAAAATCAGAAAACAAAGAAGAGAAATAAAAACAAACATAACATAAATACAAAGAGAATATTATGAAAAATCATATGCCAACAAACTGGACAACTTAGAAGAAATGGACAAATTCTTAGAATCATACAACTTCCAAAAATAAATCAGGAAGAAATAGAAAATTGGAATGGATTGTTTACCACCAATAAAATTGAATCAGAAATAAAAAACTGGCAACAAACAAAAGTCCAGGACCAGATAGCTTCACAGGTGAATTTCATCAGGTTTTTTGTTTTTTTGTTTTTTGTTTGTGTTTGTTTTTTAAAGAGAGAGATAGTGTGAGTGGGGAGTGAGAGAGAGAGCGAATCTTGAGTAGGCTCTGTGCTCAGTGTAGAGCCCAATGCAGGGCTTGATCCCTCATGACTATTACTTTTTCTTCCTAAACTATTTCCAAAAATAGAAGAGGAAGGGAACTTCCAAATTCATTCTATGAGGCTAGAATTACCTTGGTACCAAAACCAGATAAAGACATTACAAAGAAACAAAAAGGTGGGAGGGGGGGACTACCTGATATATATCTGATATATATATATCTGATATATATAGATGGAAAACTCTCAACAAAATATTAGCAAATTGAATCCAATAATACAGTAAAAAGTCATTCACCATAATGAAGTGGGATTTATTCCTGGGTTGCAAGGGTGGCTCAATATTTGCAAATTAATGTGATATATCAACAAGAGGAAGGATAAAACTACATGATCATTTTAATACATGCAGAAAAAGCATTTGACAAAGTAAAACATCCATTATGATAAAAAAAAAACTGCAACAAGGTAAGTTTAGAGGGAATATACCTCAACATAATAAAGGCTGTATATGAAAAACCCACAGCTAACATCATTTCAATGGTGAAAAACTGAGAGCTTTTCCCCTAAGGTCAGGCACAAGGCAAAGATATCCACTGACAACTTAAAAAATTAATTAATTTATTTTGAGACACAGAGAGAGTGAGCATAAGCAGGGGAAGGGCAGAGAGAGACAGAGAGAGAGAACCCCAAGCAGGCTCCATCCTGTTAGCACAGAGACAAACACGGGGCTTGATTTCATCAACCACGAGATAGTGACCTGAGCCAAAATCCAGAGTAGTATTGCTTAACTGATAAAGCCACCCATGTACCTGTACTATCAATGCTTTTATTCAATATAGCATTGGACATCCTAGCCAAAACAGACAAGAAAAAAAAATAAAAAGCATCCAAATTGGTAAGGAAGAATTTAAACTTTCACTATTTGCAGCTGACATGATACTACTATATATAGAAAATCCTAAAGATTCCACCAAAATCTCCTAGAATTTACACATGAATTTAGTAAGGTTGCAGGACATAAAATCAATATTCAGAAATCTGTTGCAGTTCTACACACTAATACTGACATATCAGGAAAAGAAATTAAGAAAACAAGCCTATTTACAACTGCACCTAAAATAATAAAATACCTAGTGATAAACTTAACAAAGGAAGTGAAAGACCTGTATTCTGAAAAGTATAAAACAGTGAGGAAGGAAATTAAAGATGACAAATGGACAGATATTCCTTGCTCATGGATTGGGAGAACAAATATTATTTAAATGGTCATACTACCCAAAGCAATCTACAGATTATATGTAATCCCTGTCAAAATACCAACAGCGCTTTTTATAGAACTAGAACAAATAATTCTAAAATTTGTATGGAATTGCAAAAAGCCACCAAATAGCTAAAGCAATCTTGAAAAAAGAACGAAACTGGAGGTATCACAATCTCAGATTTGAAGTTATACTACAAAGTTGGAGTAATCAAAAGTAAGATAATGAGGGGCGCCTGGGTGGCGCAGTCGGTTAAGCGTCCGACTTCAGCCAGGTCACGATCTCGCGGCCCGTGAGTTCGAGCCCCGCGTCAGGCTCTGGGCTGATGGCTCGGAGCCTGGAGCCTGTTTCCGATTCTGTGTCTCCCTCTCTGTCTGCCCCTCCCCCGTTCATGCTCTGTCTCTCTCTGTCCCAAAAATAAATAAAAAACGTTGAAAAAAAAATTAAAAAAAAAAAAAAAGTAAGATAATGACACAAAAGCAGACACATAGATCAAGGGAACAGAATAGAGCCCCCAGAAATAAACCCACAATTACATGGTCAATTAATCTATGACAAAGAAGGCAAGAATATGCATTGGGGAAAAAGGCAGTATGTATCTTCAACAAATGATGCTGGGAAAACTGAACACCTACATGCAAAGAAGGAAACCGGACCCTTTTGTTACAACATACACACACACACACACACACACACACACACAAACTCAAAATGGATTATGAACCTAAATGAGAGATCTGAAACCATAAAAATCCTAGAAGAGACAGCACAGGCAGTAATTCTTCTCACATGGGCCATAGCAACTTTTTTCTGAATATGTCCCCTCAAGCAAGGGGAATAAAAAACAAAAGCAAAAATAAACTATTGAGACTATATCAAAATAAAAAGCTTCTGCAGAGTAAAGGAAACAGTCAAAAAAAGGCAATGTACTGAAATGATATTTGCAAATGATATATTTGATATACAAAATATATAAAGAACTTATACAACTGAATACCAAAAACCAGATAATCCAATTAATAAATGTGAAGATGTGAACAGACATTTCTCCAAAGAAGACAAACAGCCAAAAGACACATGAAAAGACGACCAACATCAATCATCACCAGGGAAATGCAAATCAAAACTATAATTGGATATCATCTCACACCTGTCAGAATTAAAACAAAACACAGGACATGACAAATATTGGCGAGGATGTGGAGAAAAAGGATCCATGCATTGTTGTAAATATTATTTAACAAACCCTTTTATTTAACAAATTTGAGTGGTTAAAGTGGTCAAATTCTTCAAAAATAACCTATATCTTCACCATATTTTATACACATGAAAAGTAAATGTAAATATTAAAAAAAAAACTTTAACAAACTTGAATGGTCAAAATGGTCAAATTCTTTTTTTAAAAAAACCCTACATCTTCACCCCATTCTGACACAAGGTGAAATAAAATATTTATAATAGGTTGATATCTATTTAAAGAAACTGAGTATGAAAACTCTCACATAAGAAATAAAATTCACAGATCACTATTTTGTCAAATTCAATTTCAATTAAGCCTTAATGGAAAAAAAAACATACATACACACACAACAACAATCTTATACAAACTCTTCCAGAATAGAGGACACTTTCCAACTTCTTTTGTGAGGCTTAAGAAGCCAATTTTGTATTTTCAACTTGCCATGTTGCTAAGGTAGTAATACTTTCATCATCCTAGCCTCCCTGAGTTATTACAATGGACAGAATTCCTTCACTGAACCATGCTGTGTATGTAGTGTGAATAAGAAATAGATATTTGTAGTGTATGTTTAGTCATTCAGATTTTGAGATTTTTGTTATTTCAGCATAATTTATCTCATCCTGGTACTGATTCCGAATGTGGAGAGAAAATTAAAGAGATTGGTAGTATAATATTCCATAGTGGAATCTGCATGGATTAAAGACATAAATGTTAAAGATAAAATGAAAAAATACATATAAAACAATATATTGTTCTAGAGAAAATAATTTCTTTTTTAAAAATGTGTTTATTTCAAGAGAGAGACAACATGCAAGCAGGAGAGGGACAGAAAGAGAGGAAGAGGGAGAGGGAGAAAATCCCAAGTAGGGTTGCCACTGTCAGCACAAAGCCCGATGTGGGCTCAAATCCACAAACCATGACCTCATGACCTGTGCCAAAGTCAAGAGTCAGACGTTTAAACAACTGAGCCACTCAGGCACCCTAGAGAGAAGAATTTCTGAAGCTAAGTCACAAGTGCATAAACCACACAAAAGATCATAATAGTTATATCATGATTTTCACATTTCATTGAAGATAATAGACAATTTGCAGAATATGACAATATGTTTACATCAAAAACAGGAAACTAATATCTAAAATATAAAGAGAAAATACAATAAAGAAATGGGCAAAATATACCAACAATTTACAGAAGAGGAAATACAATAAATACCACAAAAAAGTGATGTTCAAATGGATCGGTAACTAGAAAAATGCAAATTATATCACGAAAAATAAATCTTTGTTCACTCACCTGACTAGTAGTATAGAAATTAGAAATAATATTTTGTTCATGCCTAGCAACTGAAAGAGTGATTGGAACTAGATATGTAGGTGCTGAATAATTAAAGCTGAATAATGCAAAATTTGGCAGGTAATGTGATTCAGAAACACACACTATTGGTAAGGGTTCGGTGCAGTCGTCTGAAGACAAACCTGTGAGTGCTTACTCAAATTAAATATAATTGATGATCCCAAAGTCCTATTTGAGAGAAAGGCATGCATATGTTCATAAGGGGGCATATGTGAAGCTGTTCTTTCTAGCACTGCAGTAGTTAGGAGGAGTTGGAAGCCATCTAGAAACACTTAATAGCTATCTTGAAAGATCAACACATTTTAGTTTTTCTTGTTACTTATTTTTCTTCTTTTTAAAAATCAGTGTAAAAGGAATAATGTGTAGCCTGTAACGCTTTCTAGGAATTTGTCATTTTCCCCAAAAACATTATTGTATTTAACTGTATATATACTTCTGTATTTAAAAGTATTTTCTCCTATGTGTATATATGTGTATAAAAGGCAGAGATCAGAGAAATACATTCCAATAATATTTTGAGAAATTAAAGAGGCTAAGTAGACAACTGCTTTCCTCTTCTCACTGCATATTTACTACATTATTAAATGTTATTTGTGGACTTGAGTTTGTAAGTATTTTTATTCTCCTCAACTGTTCTCCACCAATAACTTAAATTTCTCCTTTTCTTCCTTCGCATACCTCTCTCGCTTCATTTCTTCACTTTCATCTCTCTTACCCATCTGGCACGTTGCATTCTTTAAAATTACCTCTTTCATATGGAGATCAAAATCACATACAATTCAGAAGTTATTCAATGCCTTTATTGAAGTTACTGAAAATCAAAAGTGAGTCAGTTACATAATAGATGTTGGATTACTAGTCAAGAGGACTTCTGCCAAGATACAGGCAATGAACACAATTTGTTTATAAAATCTTCCCAATACATCACATTCACTAGCACTTTCTGAATAAATATTTCACAATAAATCAATTGTGAGCTAGAATCCAATTAGTAAAATCTATTCACATAAATGTATGAATTAGAAGTTGCCCTACACATAGGGTAACAGCACAAGCATTTCCCAAGAGAAATAAAAATACCTTGCAGACATCTAGTTAATATAAAAGTTATTTTTTCCATTAAAAAACTATACAAAGCATCTAATACCTAATGAAGTGTACTGTAATTTCAATATCACCTAGGGGAGTAATTATTTGTCAGGGATTTCTAATAGTAACTAATCAAAGCAGCTTTTGAAAATAACATAAGAGGACTTCTGGGGAAGATGATAGAGTAGAAAGATCCTAGGCTCACCTCATCCCAGGGACACACCTAGATAACACTCACATCGGTGTAAATAACCTGGAAAATGACCTAAAGACTGGCAGAACAGATTCTCCACAGCAAAATGTAGAGAAGAGGCCAAATGAAAAATGGAAGGAATGGGAAGGACGTGACCAGGAACCAAGCTGGCCCAGGAGACTTTGAGAGACAGGGACACTACAGGCAAAGAGAAGGGTGCCCACATGAGGCAACCCAGGCACAGAAACCCCACACGGGGAAGAGGAAGCCCTATAATATTTGGGCTTGACAACCAGAGGAGCTTAACTTCTTGAGTTCTTACAATCAGTGGTGCTAAATATCTGGAATTTAAAAAATCAGGGATGATTTAAAAAAAAAAAAAAAAAAAAGGACTCCCTGCCCTTAAAGAGATGACATAACAAACAGCCCTCCTAAGATACAGCATTCAGGCAGTAATTTGAAAACCACCTGGAATATAAACAAAGGAAATGCATTTACTAATCTCAGAAAGTGTGTGGGAAGAGCAGTGATCTTTAAGAGACTTATGCAGGAACAAAAGAGATGGCAGGCATGATATCTCCCCTGCCCCAGCCTAAATACAGGGATACCTGCGGAAACCAGAAGATCATGAACATTCTCCATCTAACCTGCTAACAGTGCATCCAATCTGGATACTCACCTGTGTACCTACCCCCTCTAACAGTTCTACCCCCTCAGCAGTTCTCTAAAGCAGCTCTAATTCCCCTCTAATAGCAGCTCTGTCTCTGCATTCTCCTGTGGCCAACCCTTGGTGGTTCTCCAAAGCTACTCCAGGTCCCCTCCTACAGCAAACCTGTGCCAACTAAGCTAATACCACTCACCCTTCCCCTGTATTATCTTGCAGTCTGCTCCTTCCAACACAGACTTGGCGGGAGTCCATACAAAGCATGGCAGTATGCAAACAGCCCTGACAGTGGCTGGCTTCTCTCCAAAGTGACTCTTGTCCTGAAAGGATAATGACACACACCAGTCTGACTGCAGCCCCAGTACTGCACTGGGGAAAGACATCTTGTCTGACTGAAGTCACTGCCCAACAGAAAAATCTTGAAGGACCTCATAGGGAGAGTGCCCTGCAGTTGGGTGTGACTGCAGCTCTGGCAAACACCTGGTCTGACCAAACTCAAGCCCAAGTAAGCCCCAGACTGGCACACTGACACAGGGACCAAACCCTTCACAAAACTGGCAAAGATAGCCATTGCAAATGACTGAAATGAAGGCAAAAACAACTCAGCTGCAAGAGTAGGGTGCACACACAAACATAAGAGAAATCCCTGTAGTTCCAGGTTCTGATGAACAGGAATACTGCATTTCAGGATACCACAGGACCTCTTCAAAAGGCCACCACTTGCCAGAGCAAGTACTTACATAAGTGTACATATGAGGAGACAGAGGATATGCCCCAAATTAAAGAACAGGACAAAATCATAGCAAGAGAACTAAATGCAACCAAGATAAGCAACATGCCTGTTGAAGAACTTCAGGCAATGGTCATAAAGATACTGGAATTGAGAAAAGAGTGGAAGACCTCCGCGAGATCCTCAACAAAGAGAAAACATAAAGAATGAACGAGAGAAGAAGAATTCAATAACTGAAAATAAAAATATACTAGTCCCTTTAGACTAAATAGATTAGAGGAAGCAAAAGAACTATAGATATGCAGAAGGAGAAGAGAGAGAAGAAGTGGCAGAAAATGTATCTGAAGAAATAATAGCTATAAACTTCCCAAATCTGGGGAAAGCAAAAACAAAAACAAACAAACAAACAAAAACAGAAGTCTGGATCAAGGAGGCACAGAAAAGCACCACACTCCACCCTGCCAAATAAACCTAAAGAGGTCCACACCAAGACACACACTAACTAAAATGACAAAACAAATTATAGAGAATTATAAAAGCAGCCAGAAAAAAAAATTACACACAAGGGAAATTCCGTAAGGCTATCAGCTGTTTTTCAGCAGAAACTCTGCAGGCCAGAAGGGAGTGACATTATGTATTCAAGATGATTAGAGGGGAAAAAAATCTGTAATTAAGAATACTCTATCCAGAAAAGCAATCATTCAGAATAGAAGGAAAGATAAAGAGTTTCCTAGACAAAGATTAAAGGCATCATCACTAGTAGACCAGACTTAGAAGAAATGTTAAAGGGGATTCTTTGCATGGAAAGGAAAGACCATAAGAAGTAAGAAAAGTAGGAAGCACAAAAGCAGTAAAATTAAAAATATCTATAAAAATCAGTCAAGGGATACACAAAATAAAAAATTGTAAAGTCTGACCCCATATACCTAAGACATAATGGGGGGGGGGGAAGTAAAATGTAGTGTTTTTAGAACGGGGTTTGAATTTAAGTGACCATCAACTTAACACAGACTGCTAAATGCTTAAAATGTTATGTACAAACATAATGTAACCACAGATCATAAACCACTAATAAATATACAAAAAAGTAAAGATAAAGGAATCTAAGTCTATCACTAAAGAAATCCAGCAAACCCTGAGAGAAAAGAGTAAGATAGGAAAAGAGAACTACAAAAACAACCACAAAAACAATAACCACAAAACACAGTACATACCTATCAATAATTACTTTGAATGCAAATGGACTAATGCTCCAATCAAAATACATAGGGTAGTGAAATGGATAAAAATGCAGACCCATCTATATTCTGCCTACAAGAGACTTCTCTCAGATCTAACGACACAAGCAGAATGAAAATAAAGTGATGGAAAAGCATTTATCACACAAATGAAGAAAAAAAAAGCTGGGCAGGATAATTACATTGGAGAAAAAATAGATTTTAAAACAAAAACTGTAACAAAAAATAAAGGACACTACATAATCATAAAACAAATAGTCTAAGAAAATATGATATTTGTAAATATTTATGCACCCAACATGAAACACCCAAATGCATACACCAGCTATTAACAAACATAAGCAAAGTAATCAATAGTAATGAAATAATAGTAGGGGACTTTGACACCCTGCTTAAATTATTGGATAGATCATCTAAACAGAAAATCAACAACAACAAAAAAAACCAGTGCCTTTGAACGACACATTGGAACAGATGGATTCGACACATATATTCAGAACATTCAATGCCAAAACAGTGGAATACACATTGTCTTCAAGTTCACATGAAATACATTTCAGAATAGATCACGTTAGGCAACAAAAAAAGCCTCAACAAATTAAAAAAGATTGAAGTCATATGACACATGCTTCCTTTCCAACCACAATGCTATAAAACTAGAAATCAACCACCAGAAAAAAATCTGGAAAGAACACAAATATAGAGAGGTTAAATAACATACTAGTAAACAATGAATGAGTCAAACAAGAAATCAAGGGAGAATTAAAAAAAATACACACAAATGAAAATGAAAACACAATGGTACAAAATCATTGGGATTCAACAAAAGTTGTTCTAAGAGGGAAGTTTACAGCAACATAGACCTATCTCAAAAAGCAAGAAGATGTCAAATAAACAATCTAACTTACATTTACAGGAACTAGAGAGGTGCTTGGGTGGCTCAGTTGGTTAAGCATCTGGCTTCGGCTCAGGTCATAATCTTGCGGTTTGTGGGTTCAAGCCCCATGTCAGGCATTTTGCTGGCAGTTCAGAGCCTGGAGCTTGCTTCGGATTCTGTGTCGCCCTCTTTCTCTGCCCCTCCCCCCCTCTCAAAAAATGAATAAACGTTGGAAAAAGAAATTCTGAAGGAACTAAAAAAAGAACAGAACCTAAAAGTAGTAAAAGGAAGGAAATAATACAGACTAGATCAGAAATAAACAGAAACTAAAAAGAAAAATAAAATAGAATGGGTCAATGAGAGCAGGAGCTGGCTCTTTGAAAACATCAACAAAATTAATAATCCTTGGCCAGACTCATAAAAAACGAGAGGGTATGCAAACAAAATGCAAAAGAAAGAGGAGAATTAAAAACAATGCAACAGAAATACAAAGAACTATAAGAGAATATTATGAAGAATTGTATGCTAACAAACTGGACAACCAGAAGAAAGGATAAATTCCTAGAAACATATTCCCTCCTAAAACATAATTAAGAAAAAACAGAAACTTTGGACAGATGGACCTCCAGCAATAAAACTGAATCAGTAATCAAAACACTCCCAACAACCAAAACTCCAGGACCAGATGGCTTCACAGGTGAATTCTACCAAACGTTTAATACCCATTCTTCTCAAACTATTCCAAAAAAAATAAAAGAGTAAGGAAAGCTTCCAAATTCCCTCTATGAAGCCTGCATTACCATGATACCAAAGTCAGGTCATGATCTCACTGTTCATGGGATCAAGCTCCACATCAGGCTCTGTGCTGACAGTGCAGAGACTGCTTGAGATTCTCTCTCTTTCTCTCTCTGCACCTCCCCTGCTCTCTCCTTCTCTCTCAAAAATAAATAAATAAACTTAAAAAAAAAGATAGTTCATAAAGTTTTATTTTCCACAATCTACCAATTAGGTCATGCCATGAAACCAATCATATTGATAATGCAATTTTGAATATGTTTCTAATCACTCTGTTTTATGCTTAATGTTTATTATTAGTTTTAGTCATACAACCTTTAAATGGGGTTATATTTTGTCCCCATTTTACAGATGGGTGAAGTGGGATGAAGACCTTGTCTCACTCATTGTTATGGAGATGATTTCAGTAAATTAAAATTTGAATCCTGGACATTTAAAAATACCATCTTGTGGCAAAGACAATCTCTTCAACAAATGGTGCTGGGAAAACTAGACAGCTACAGGCAAAAGCAAAAACTAGAGCACTTTATACCATACACAAAAATAAACTCAAAATGGATTAAAGACCTAAATGTGAGCCTTCAAAATAATAAAAACCTAGAAGAGAACAAAGGTGATCATTTCTTTGACACTGGCCATAGAAACATTTTTTCTAGCTATGTCTCCTCTGGCAAGGGAAGCAAAAACAAAAGTAAACTATTGGGACTATACTAAAATAAAAAGCTTTTGCACAGTGAAGTAAACTATTAACAAAACACAAAAGGAACACACTAAATGGGAGAAGATATTTGTAAATGATATATCTGATAAGGGGTTAGTATCCAAAATATATAAAGAGCATATAACTTAACACAAAAAAAGCAAACAATCCAATTAAAAACAGGCAGAGAATATGAAAAGACATTTTCCAAGGAAGACATACAGATGGTCAACAGACTCATGAAAATATACCCAATGTCTCTAATCATTAGGAAAATACAAATCAAAGCCACAATGAGATATTATCTCATGCCTGTTAAATGGTTAAAGTAAAAAACAAAACAAAACAAAACAAAAACAAGAAATAAAGGAAAAATTGTGCACGGTTAGCTGGAATGCAAACTGGCACAACCACTATGGAAAACAGTATAAAGGTGTCTCAAAAAATAAAAAATAGAATTACCATACGACTTATTAATTCCACTACTGGCTATTTACCCAAAGAAAATCAAAACACTAATTTGAAAAGATATATGCTCCTCCATGTTTATTGCAGCATTATTTACAATAGCCAATACATGGAAACAACTCGAGTCCACTGATAGATGAATAAAGAAGAGTGGTATACACAAACATACACACACACACACAAAATGAAATATGATTCAGTCATAAAAAAGAATGAAATCTTGCAATTTGCAACAACATGGACCTAGAGGTTATAATGCTAAGTAAAATAAGTCAAGAAAAGACAAATACCATATTATCTCACTCATATGTGGAATTAAAAAAAAAAAAAACAAAACAAATGAAGCAAAAAAAAAGGGGAAACTAAAAAACAACTTAAAAATGGAGAACTAATGGCTGTCAGAGGTGAGGTGGGTGAGGGGAATGGGTGAAATAAAGGATATTAAGAGTATCTTTATCTTAAAAATAAAGTATTCTTATCTTGACGAGCACTGAGAAACATAGAATTGTTGAATCATTATATTGCACACCTGAAACTAATATAACACTGTATGTTGATTATCCTTGAATTTAAAAAAATTCTAATAAATTAAAATTAAAACATAAAAAGACCACTTTGTAATGTAACATAAGCCAATATACATCATAAGCCAATCTGGAAACAAGTTTGGTAATTCACTACCATGAGAAATTAAAACGTGTTTAAGAGACTTGTATGTGACATACAGAGAAACTATGTATAATAACTAAACGTCATCAGTAGGAAAATGGAAAAACAAGTTATGGTATATTTCTACAATTGAATCTATACAATCTATACAATGGAATACTACTCATCAGTAATAGGAACAAACTATTGCTATATACAACATGAAAAAATTTCAAAATCCTTTTCTAGAATAAAAGAGGACATAAAGAAAAGATTGCATATGTTATTATATTTTTATAAAATTTTGGAATATGTCATCAATTCAATGGTGGCACAAATCTGATCAGTTTTGGCTTGAGAATGGGATAGTGAAGGGTGTGTATTAATAGGGCCACAAGAATCTGTAGGATTTGATAGAAATATTTAGTACCTTGAATATGATGATGGCTTAAAATGTTATATCAAAAATGCAGAATTTAAATATATGCAGTTTATTGTATATAAACTAAACCTCATTAAAGCTTTAAAAGCATTAAAGAACTTAGGTAAACCTGAAATCTGACATCTGTGACCTACATTACAAGCCTGAAGTTTTCTATTTTCTTGAAACTTTTCACTTAGCAAAACAAGAGGTAACGGAGGACACCATGCATCTCATTGAGAATCTCACTGTTATTGTGATGAAATAACTAGGTCTTTGACCCAAAAGACTCAATTTAAGTGTTTAATTACAAGTGCTGTGTTTTCCCAACAAAAGGATTGCACAAATCCACTGGCAATTTATCTTGCTGCAGCACCACATATGATACGAAAACGGCTCACAGTAAAGATCAGTAATGTTCTCTGCAATGTGGCTAAGAGCCTAGGCTGCTTATGCAAGGAATTATGTAACCTGAGAATAGATGAATATAGACACTGAATAAGTGTCATCTTATTCAAGGAAAAGCAGAGTGAAAACAATGTCTGTAACCAAATGCAAATGGCATGCCTAGAATGAGAAATGAGAATTAGGTCGAAGTGGTAAGAAGAAAAGGGTTACTTCAGTGGAGTTAGCAGCAAAGAATAATCGCAAAATAAGTAAAGGGCATCTAAACCATGACTGCATGTGGACCTGGCAAACACAAAAACAAAATAGAATCTGATTGATGAAAAAAATATGTGAGAAAATCCTAGGTTAGTTATAGAATGAACATTTTACTTTAGAATGATATTTTAACTAAACCTTGGTACACGTGTTAAGATATACAGGATGTACCATTTCAGGAATTATACTCATCTTCAGGTGAGTAGAGATCTGAAGGCAAACCACATTATAGTATGTTCTGGAAGTAGATGTAGCCAATCACTATACATCTGACCCTTGAACAATGCAAGCATTAGGAACAGTGACCCCTCTTATGGTGGAAAATCTGCATATAACTTTTGACTCCCCCCCAAATTTACAAATAACCTACTGTTCACCAGAGTCTTATTGATAACCTAAATAGTCAATTAACACACATGTTGTGTGTTATATGTATTACATGCTGTATTCTTACAATAAACTAACCTAGAGAAAAGAAAATGTTATTAAGAAAATTACAAGAAAAAAATCATGAGGAGAAACTACATTTACAGCAGTGTATGTACATTTCTTGAAAAAAAAAAAACACATATAAATTGAACCAGAAAGTTTAAATACGTGTTAAGACTCAACAGTAGTTTAAGTGAGAAAGAAAATAACCGGTTAAAGATTGCAAAGATAAGAAGAAGTATATCATAAAACGTCTCTCAGTCCATTTTTTTGAAGTTTGAGATCTATTTTGTACATGACAGAGGTCATTAAATATTTTTAAACAGGAAAATAACTCAATTATGACTTTAGTACAAGTATACAGTTTGCAGTTGCGAAGGGACATTTGATGGGGCACTCCAGACTGTGTGATTTTATATTATAATGCTAGATATTACAACATTAGATAACAATATCCAAGATACTATGAGACCAAAAACTGCAGAGGTGGAGACAGTCATATTAAGTTCAATATACAGAATCTAATGACAGCTCTGAAAAAGGGATAAAATGTTTTAAGTAGTCTAAACTGCTTCCATAATTCTGGCTTTAGCCACTTGTTAGTTACTATAGGAAATAGTAAGAAAGAACATGTTTCACATTTGGCTTGCTTGTTTTACATATCTATGGGAGCACTAGGAGAAAATGTATATTTAGTTATATATTTTTCTGGAACCCAGGGTAGTTACCTGGACTAGAGATACAGATTTAGAAGCCTTCAGAGTACGACTAACCAATCAGGAAATGGATGAAACAATCAAGGGAGGAGTGTCAGATTGCAGGGGAAGGAAAGAAAACAGACGTATGGATTGAGAAGAAATGTTCATAAATGAGCAAAATGGCTTTGTAGAAGCAAAATAGTAAAAAATTTCAAGAAAAAAAGGTTATGAATAGTTTCAAATGTTCAATGAACAAATGAAAAAGACTGAACTAAATCGCTAGAATAGACAATTTTCAGTGGCGAAAGATGCCAGATTAAAGTAGGCTGGATACTAATTAGAAAGTATGTGACCAAGATATTTAGTTTGCCTTAATCCTGTTTGATGCTGAGATACAAAGAAGAAAAGAGGGGAGGGGGAAATAAATCATAGTAAGAAACTGGTCCAGAGGACAGACCAGAAATTTTACTTATCTGGTAGCTTAATTTTAAGTTCATAAACATCCAATATTTATTCAGCACTAGGTATTTATCTTCACTAAGTACACAAATCAAATGACCACATTTTTCATTCTATTTAGTAGGAACTGCTTGAATGGAATCAGAGTCAGTTTATCTGGTTTCAGGATCAGTTCTCCACTCAGGGAGGTAGTGAAGGATGACAAAACAACAATAAACACAAGAACTGAATTGGAAATAAGCAGGTAGGTTAAAAACAAGTCCCATAAAATAGGTTTCATAAAAAGTGGGAAAGATAACCATATACAAAGCCCCTAATATTTGGTAAGAATTTATTATATGATTCACATGGATTTACTGTTTTTATATTTCAATATTTTTTTTTACATTTTACATAGCTTTCCTTATATACTATTTCATTTGATCCTAATGACAACTAAGTAGTTAGGATATCACTTTGTTTTGCTTTATTTTGTTTTAGGTGAAGAAATTAAAGTTTCAGAGACTCCAGGGAGTTGATTAAGATTATTATTCTAGAGTTCAATGTTTGAAGATTATATAAGAACAATAAGGCTATAGACATTACTAATATAGACTCCCAATTAATTCAAGTTTAAGGAGAAGAGTAAACAAAAGATATATTAGTATTCAGCTTCTCATGAATTTCCCAGTACATATTCCTATTAGCTTAATGATTCTTTAAAAATTGGGCATTTAAAGCAGGAAACAGAAAAGATATGCAGGAAAGAAGACTATGAAGGAGTTATATATGGAGATGGGCATGGATGATGAATCATGTTCACCATGGATAAAGGTGCTTGCTGAGTCTTTGAAATATTCTGTGCAATTAGTTTATTAGAGGCATTTGCACATCATTCTTTGCCTTGCTCTTGTGTCTGTATTCCTGCTTGTGCCCTCCCAGTTATGATTTAACATTAAACATATTCTGATATATATTTAGTCTTAGAAAAAAAAGTGAATTTAAGTTTAGAATCATTCTTTCAGTATACCCCACTTTTCTTCAGATGTATTCTAGCCTTTTAATTTAGGATGATGTGGTTGAAAGAGGACTGGAATTATATTTAGATTTTCCCTTCCCGGATGCCACTTGTACCTCTTGTTGCATAAGCTTGCGCAAGACGCTTGAATTATTTTTATTTGTAATTTTGAGCTTGATTATTTTTATCCATAATTTGAGAATACAATAGCTATCCGGACTACTTCACTGGTTTATACTAAAATTCAGATGAGATAACAGATGTATCATTAATAGAATATAAATCAGGAGCAACATGGTATAATGGTTAAAGAGAGCAGACTGAAGAACCAACTCTGATTTTGCCACCTTCCAGCTATGTACCGTTAGCAGGTAACTTAGTCTCTTTGTGCCTTAGTTTAGTTATCTGCAAGATAAGTACGACAATACTAGTTTGATCTTATGGGTAAGAGGAAATACTCTACCTAACGCTCTTTGAACTGTGCCTAGCATACAGTGAGAATTATCCAAATGTTTCATGACGATCATAATGATGTGCCAGACACTGATAGTGCTGAAGATCTCACAATCATTTATTTCAGTAAGTAACTTGGAGAGATATAAAAGCTCAAAATTGCAATGCTGAAATTCTGTTAATGAAACCCATGGTATTTCTGAAATTTAATTTATGAAAGTGTACAAATCAACTTAAGCTTCCTTTAGTGACTTGCAGGCTAAATCAAAATGGAAGCAGATAGAGCCACTTTTAGTCGCTTTCTTGTGACAGAATCCCCCCATATCCACACTCTAAATCCCTAGAAGGCAATGAGATGTACTGAGGAGGTCCAGGATCTGCCTCAAGCAATATTATATTGAGATATCATCTGTAAACAAACTCACTGAATAACCTGTTTCTTGGGTCTATACAGGCTGAAATGTAATGCTTTAGTGATTCTTTTATGTGTAATTCTACAACTGAAAGTGCAAACTTTGGGACTTTAAGGATATGACCAAATGTAGTAACAGGAGGTGTGAATTAATAATTCAGCATTTGAAGTGCTGACCATTAGCATATATATTTTCAAAAGATCATCCTACAAAAAATTTAAAAAGTTGTTCACTTAGCCTAATTGTTTCCTACTATTGAGAACTCTAATTTATTCATTATGAGTGGGTTGACTGGTATGCTAGGAGAGTCCCGCATTTTTCCTCTTGTTCTGACACATTTATTTTCACTGTCCATTTCATTCTCAAAATTGTTTCAGTTCACATGTAAAATATGCAGCCACCTAATTTACAATTTTAATGTAACTTTTAAAGAAATCCAAATCAAATCAAAGCAACTACCTATGTCTTGATATGGTGCATTTTTAGACCTAAAAATTGAATTCAACAAAACTGGATCTAATAGAGTGCAGTTTAATCACAAAATAAAAATGAGCAGAATTTTGAGGATATGGAAGCTATATGATGCACTTGCAACAGTGCCTAGATATAGTAAGCATTATTTAAATGTTTAATGAGGAAGGGGAGGAGAGGGAATAGAAAGAAACTAGGATACAATGGTTAAGAATTCACAATTTCAATAGGTAAAATGTAGGTGTAAACTGAAGATACGTGAATAAGGAGAATATTAATAGTTCTAATTACATATTTCACATAGCAATCATGATTCATCAAGACCCTACGTCTCATAGTAGTACATTTTTCTTGAAGTCAGACACTTTCATTTGAATCCTGGATCATACTTGAGACCTTAAGTTTTTATTTCTTACTTCCCTATCTTGGTAAAACTAACTAACCTTTTGAGACCTCAATTTAATTATCTTTAAACATAGACAATAACAAAACTCTTAGGAGTGTTATGAAGATGAAATGGCATAAAAGAGACAGATATACAAGTATTCAGAATTATTAGGTATTGTGATTACCAATTCTATGAAGATATCATTACTTTGAAATTTTCTAGTTTCATTGCAAACATTTATAATATAGGATAGCAAAAGGAAGTGCCATCTAAAATTGCGTTCAATCAAAATTAGCATATATTTCTTTTTTTTTAATTTTTTTAACGTTTATTTTTGAGACAGAGAGAGACAGAGCATGAACATGGGAGGGGCAGAGAGAGAGGGAGACACTGAATCCGAAACAGGCTCCAGGCTCTGAGCGGTCAGCACAGAGCCCTACGCAGGGCTCGAACCCACGGACCGTGTGATCATGACCTGAGCCAAAGTCGGACGCTTAACTCACCAAGCCACCCAGGCGCCCCTTTTTTTAATTTTTTTTAATGTTTATTTACTTTTGAGACAGAGAGAGACAGAGCTTGAGGGAGGGATGGACACAGAGAGAGAGAGGAGACACAATCCTAACAGGCTCCAGGCCCCCCGAGCTGTCAGCACAGAACCCAACGATGGGCTCGAACTCGTGAACCGTGAGATGATGACCTGAGCCGAAGTCGGCTGCTTAACTGACTGAGCCACCCAGGTACCCCAGCATATATTTCTTTTTTAAATAATTATTCTTGAAGAAGTTAGTAACAGGTTTCATAATTGCAAAATTAAAATTTTGGGATTATCTGTACCCACAAATTCCAAGAGGCAAGTAAATTCTCAAGGACCATGTTTTTTTTTAATTTTTCTAGATTTATTTTTGAGAGAGAGAGACAGAGAGAGCGAGCATGACTGGGGGAGGGGCAGAGAGAGAGAGGGAGACAGAATCCAAAGCAGGATCCAGGCCCTAAGCTGTCAGCACAGAGCCCAATGTGGGGCTCGGACCCACCAGCCAGGAGATCCTGACTTGAGCTGAAGTCGGATGCTTAACTGAGAGAGTCACCCAGGCGCCCCTCAAGGACCGTTACTGAATGTTTATAATATATTTAAAAAAAGAAAGGAATAGAAGTAAAACAACATTTAGCAAACAGTATTCCAAAAAAAGAGAAATCATGTGTGGATTATGATATTATAAAAAAGCAAAATGAAAAAAGTTAACTGCATTTCTGCTTGGATATGTGAGACTCCCGAGTTATTAAAAATTATACAAACTAGGGGCACCTGGGTGGCTCAGTCAGTTGAGTGTCCAAATTCAGCTCAGGTCATGATCTCACAAGTTCACGAGTTACGGCCCCCCATTGGGCTCTTGGCTGTCAGTGCAAGCCCGCTTCAGATCTTCTGTCTCTCTCTCTCTCTGCTCCTCCCCCTCGCCCGCTTGCTCTCTCCCCGCTCTCTCTCTCTCTCTCTCAAAAATAAACATTAAAAAAACTTTACAGAATACTCCATTTTTGTCAAAAACCATCACAACACTCTCAAAGCTATGTAGTATTCCAGTGACATATATTCTCACAGTTCACAAATTTATTTCTGTAAACATTTCCTTGCACCCTCTCAAGAACCCTGTGATGTAGGCAACATTAAGTCTCTCAATCTCTGGAGCAACATTCTATCTATAGTCCTACATCTTCTCTAGATAGATAATCTGATAATAGTATCACTCCAACATCAGAAAAATAAACACATGGGGCTACTTTGTGTTGAACCTAAAGAATGGCTTAATTGTAATACTGTGGGTCAAAGACTGACTTATTCCTTTGTCTGTAGAAGGCAGTGTTGGCTCTGCCAGATATTTATAGACTAGAACTTAGTTTCAGCATCTGCAAAATGTGAATACAAATAATTACTTCAAGACTGTTATAAAAATTCAATCACATGCTTAAAAGTTTGCACATCATAATCTGCAGATAATGAATGCTTCTCCTGCTACTGTGTTGTTTGTCTTCCAAAAAACACTAAGATTTCAGTTGTACATTAAGAATGGCTTCATGATCAGGAAGTTGAAATTTATATTCTACCAAAGGCTATCAGAAGAGGTTATTGCGTTTTTATGGCAGATAAAATTCAAATGATAACTACCTTCAGTATTACTAACACTAGCAGTAGTTGGTAATATAGTATTGTCAGCAAAGATGATAACAATTATAATAATAGTCATGACTAAGTTTTATATAGTGGTTTTTCGTGTCTGATACTAATCATTTTTATTTTCATAATAACCTTATTTTAAAGATGAAGAAGCTAATGAATACAACTTTCTCCAAATCACATTTCTGATTACTAGTGGAACCAGGATTTGAATCCAGAAATTTTCACCTCTAGGGCTCATGCTTTTTATAATTATTTTATAGATTATTTATAATTTATAGAAGCTCTGTAATACAGTTATTATGGTATTGTGGGAAAAAATGCTTATTGTATTCTTGCTTGACTAAACAGATGAAATCACTTGACTGTTTAAACATTTTTTCAGACAGGCACAATGTGGAGTAAACACATATGTTAAATAACATATATCATCATCCCTTTTTCATTGTTGTTAATTTGTTTCCCATGTCCACTGTAGTAAAATGTAAGGATTTCTTGACAAAATGTTAAAATTTACAAATAATTTGTAACGGATCATAATGTGCTTCCTGAGTGTCTTAATTGTGTAATGAACATTTGCTGCTTTTGATATTCTACTTTACCATTTGATAAACAAGTCACTAGATATAAATCATTTAATAACTGTGAGGAATCTGCTTTTCCAGATTCTATAACATAAATTTCCTATGTATTTTAGGACAAGGAGAGTTAATTTTTCTTTTTCTTTCCTTTTTTGTTTAAAATTTTTTTTATTTAAATTCCAGTTAGTTAGTATACAATGTAATATTAGTTTCAGGTGTATAATATAGTGATTCGACACTTCCATACAATACCCAGTGCTCATCGCGACAGGTGCGTTCCCTAATCCCATCACCTGTTTCACCCATACCACCCACCTCCCCTGTGGTAACCATTAGTGTGCTCTCTGTGGTTAAGAGTTTCTCGATTTGTCTCTTATACACTGGAATATTACTCAGCCATCAAAAGGAACGAAATATTGCCAATTGCAACAATGTGGAAGGAACTGGAGGGTATTATGCTAAGTGAAATGAGTTAATTTTTCTTAAAGATATTAATAAGTTAGGCAACTATAAAGAAATATTCAACTATCTTAAGGCTTATCTCTCCCTAGTCATTCTTTTTTTTTTTTTTTAATGTTTATTTATTTATTTTTGAGAGAGAAAGAGCACAAGCGGGGAAGGAGCAGAGACAGAAGGAGACACAGAAGCCAAAGCAGGCTCCAGCTCCAAGCTCTGAGCTGTCAGCACAAAGCCCAACTGAACTTGAACTCATGAACTGTGAGATTATGACCTGAGGTCAGATGCTTAACTGACTGAGCCACCTGGGCACCCCTATCCCTAGTCATTCTTGCAATGATGGTTCTAGCTTGCAGCAGAAGGTAATAAGATCTTTTGAATTATTAAAACATACATTCATTTACTCTTACCATTGATGAAAACTTCAAAGGTATGTCTTACTACAACAATAATTGTGAGGAAAAATAAGTATTTTTTGATATGCGCTTTGTATTTTTATATGGTAATAAATGTAGCATTAACATCAACAATATAGCATTATAAATATTGGAATTGTTGTTTATTTGGATCTTGGCAATATTCCATATTTTTATGAGAAATACACGTGTTTTGAGAAAAATAACATGAAGCAAAACAACATTAAAAAGCATTCTAACTATGTGGCTATTATCCCAAAACACATGAGATAAAATAATCAATTTTAGTGATTTTTTTCCCTAATTGTTCAGTATTTTCTAAAATATTTATATTAATTTTATATGTTGAATATCAACATTTATGTCTCTCTAGAAATATATTTTAAGTTATAAAATTAGAATTTATGAATTTTAAGTTAATTTTCATTTTACTTAATTTTGTAATACCTTTCCATAAAGGTAATTATTCCTAAAAATGAAATTGATATTTCTATTTTTCCCCAAATATGAGTGCCATAATTGTCCTCTAGATATTTTAACTAATTTTCACACCCAACTGCAGTTTTTAAGGTGTCTCTTTCTTTACCCTTGCTAACAGTGTGCTTTATCATCAATATAATAACTTCAGTTTTGAAAAAAAAATACGATGCATACACCCCACTTCATAATCCTTTCTGAATCATCATACAAAGTATAAATTATAGCATAATGGTGATTACATTTTAGGGAAAAACATTTTAATGCATATTTATAAAGTATACTGCCTCCATTAATAACAAATATTGTAATTAATTTTAATACTGAGGGTATTATAAACAAAACATGTAAGTATATGTGTACATATGCATTTGCACATATGTATAGAATATACAAACTATAATGTTTATTGCTGCTTGCATTTGAGGTGAACTCTTCTTGAATTTCATTAAAGTTATATACAGATTTTTGTATGGATTTCTTTTTACTGAGATTTAACATTGGTAAACTATTGGAAAACTCAAATAACTTGTTAAAGCAGAAATCTTGCTTTTTGTTGTGAAAATGGCCTTTATCAAATACCATTATTTTATGAACAAGACAATTCTGTTACATCAAATAGGAGTTCCTCCTCTTCATGTGGTATTGCTGAAGATCAGAAAGATAGGGGTCTCATCTTAGTTCACACCTAACATGCACTGGAACTTTCACTGGATTATAAAACCCAAAATTTCATTTGCCCTGTTCCACCACAGTGACAGTAAGCCATTGTTTTCTTCACCATTGTATTCTAGGTAACTAGAAAAGTAAACTCTGAAGCTTTTATATATGTAGATATACAGCTATATAATACATGTATATCTATAGTATATGATCTATAGAGAGTATATACTATATACCTAAGTAGATCTGTACCCCATCACTTTTTTCATTTATTAACTAGAACATTTCTATAAAACTTCATCTAATTTGCTATATATCTTAGATCTTTATACATACACACATACACATTTCTTTTCACTTTTGCCTTTTTAAATATTGTTCTTGCCTTTTTTTTCACTTTTATTGTCTAAATCCCCTTTATGCTTTTGACTGTATCTATTCTTTGTTGGAGACCTTGCAATTTAGTCTTCATCTCAGAGACTATTGTCTTTTATTTAATTTCTTCAGTCAGGTCTTATTTTATATGCTTTCATGTGTCCATTTGTAGCCAGACTCTTTGTATTTCTGAGTTTTAGTGCTATTTTGATTCTGAAAATGCTTGTTGAATTACATTTAATTCATATCAGAATGGTGTTACAGTTTTTGATTTTTAATTTAGAGAACTTTTTGGTTAAGAAATAGAATGCTCATGTTTTCTTTTATTCTTACGGTAACTTTAATGGGTTCAGGTTCACATTTTGCTGTTTTGATTAGTGTGTTGAATTTTCTGGGACTAACAGTACAAAGAGCCTATAAAGGTGAGGTTTGGTGACTTCCTTCACTTCTTAGCTCAATACCAAGCTATCCCGTTGCTACAGTGATGTCTCTAACAAATGGAAATTAACGGAATCTCTTCTGGTCCAACATTTTATATTTTTTGCTATTTTCTAATTCCAACGAGGCTTTAATTTTCAGGCACTTCTTTATATCTCTTCACCATCAGGCCTCCAAGGAATCCCTTTATAAAGATTTTCCATTGTCTGCAGACTTGATGCCTGCATGACACCACCATCCTCGGTAGCACACATTTTGAAGTGCAATTAACGTTCTCTGTTAATGTTTTCTGCGCTTTCTTACCCTGGTTCTACTTTTTCTTTCATTCTTTTTTTTTTTTAATTTAATGTTAATTTATTTTTGAGAGAGACAGAGCATTATCAGGGGAGGCGCAGAGAGAGAGGGAGACAGAGAATCCCAAGTGGACACCAGGCTCTGTGCTGTCAGTACAGACAGAGCCCGATGGGGGACTTGAACCCCCTAACCATGAGATCATGACCCGAAATGAAGTCGGACACTTAACCAACTAGCTTGGTTTGGCTTAAGCCACCCAGGCCCCCTGTCCTGGTTCTACTTTTCTACTATAGAAAATGAATATTATTAGGTGTTATCTGTAGTCATTCCCAATAGGATTCAACAGCAGTCCCTTATGTTCATCACAACTACCTGTGACTCTCCATTCAGGTACTGGCTCCATTCAAGTACAGGCATTAAACACAATCTGTGGTCTTAGGTAGTTATTCACCATTAGGTAAATTAAAATGTATGGCATTCTCTTTGTCCTAGTTATGCTGTTGGTATTAACTATGGATGATTTTATTATCTAACTTTACTGATCTGTAATTTTTTCCCTTGAAGGATGTGCAGAAATTCAAAATTTAAAAGTTCTCATTATCCTTGACGTACTTTGAAATTCTACATTAATATTTTGAATGGAACAAAGATACCATAGTTTAGAAAGAATTCTAAATCACAAACTCCTCCAGAGAAGGAAGACAATTATAATTTACAAAGCAAAGCTTTATTGCTAGAATAACTTTCACTCATTCAAAGGTCTTTGAATAGGAAGGGTATGAAAATAAGAATGTTCTAAGTGATATAGGCAATACTGCACTGAAGTGTAAGCATGGTGAAACTAAAGAAGACAAAGAACTGGGAATGTTTCATTTTCTCAAAAGGCAGAACTCATATGAATTAAAATGTCTCATTGCTTTAAAAAAAACAATTTAAAATGTACTACTGAAAAGAGATACTATTCAAGGATTAAAGAAATCAGATAAAAATATTTAGAGTTAGGTTATAAGAGTCTTTATATAATTCCCCTAGCTAATAAAATTCAGAAAGCTTTTCAGCAACTGGAAAAATTGACCCCAAAGTATTCCATATTTGCCAAAGTACTCTGTTAGACTAGAACCACTTAGCAGATATGAAGATACATGAGCTACATGTCACAGAAGAGCCAAGCAATGTGCACGTGCTGGAGGGTTGGTGGATAGTGAGGTGGCTACGCTTTCAACACACTGGGAGAAAAAGAAGATAAGCCCTAATCTAATTACAGGAGTAACTTCAGCAGCTTCCAGCGTTCATAACAGACTTAGAATCCATGACAGCAAATCAGACTTTTATTTAGAGGCTAGTTTTGAGAAGATAGAGAACTGCCTGCCGAATCTGGAGGATTTATGTGGGCAGTGTGAATTACAACGATACATAAGTATAAGAAAAATAAAAGGAAGGAACTTTAAAGCTTCTGAGCTGAACTAGATGCAGAGCATACCAAGAAGGTCCTGGAATGCAGCAAACCTAGCAAAAGTTGTTTAAGCAGCTTTTTGAGGAAGACTTCCAACAGATCATGGAATAGTGTCTTTCCACAGGTCACCTTCAGAAAGCTGAGAGGTGAGGCTAGTTGGGGAGAGAGTCCACTGGCATCCGAAGCTCTTCCAGGGTGTGCAGAGATGGTGTTTTGTGCTTCCCAGATTGGGGCATGGGATAAAGTCCTCGGAAGTCCCTTTCTATTATTAGTGGATGCATCATGCCATATTTGTCTTGTCATTGCTTTTCCTCTTCCTACAGTTCTAGGCTTTAGTTGAAAATAATTAGAATACATGGAAAATGTTGAAGCAAAAAAATAAAAAAGACAAAAGAGGCATTACCCATAATTCTACAGCACAGTATAACCACACCTACTACTATTTTGGTGTGGTTCTTTCCAGTCTGTGTGTGTGAGAGAGCATTTATCAGTGTAATTGGAATCAAACTATACATAGATCTGGCCTTGTGTCTAACTTTTCTTAATATTGTTTGGCAATCTTGCCTTCTAAATAATACTATCATATCATTTTAATTTTTCTATAAACTTTTTATTATTTCATTTTGTATTTTTTTCTATAATTTTGGATGGATTTCATCTGCTAATAAGTATGTTAGAATAACTGCATGTGTTCAGCATTTATATTTAGATTATTCTTTATTTGGTATTTATGTTCCTAATTTTTGAAATATTTAAATATTTAGCTTTATTTAAATTAGTTTATAATTAATTTATTTTATGAATTGTGAATATTTGCAGTGTAACAGTTATTAATTTTGTATTCCAAAAAATATATAAAAACTTGTTATTATTTTCTTCCAACATTCAAGTCAGTAAAGTGAAGATATAAGTTTTAACTTTAAATATTACATAACAAAGAAAATTGAATTAATCCAATACAATTTAGAAAAGAAAAATTAGAATGCGTGGTAAGTTTCAAACATAAAATAGTTAGAATAAATATAATGACATAAAACTCACAAAACATGTGAATATGTTAAATTACAAGATTCAAAGTAGAAAGTCCTATCTTTCTATATAAAGCATATAAATGATGAATAATTAAAATATTTATGTATATCTACTTAAATTATACATACTTAAAGCTATCACAAAAAGAGGAAAAACAATAGAATTCACAGAAAGGCACTAGATAAGACCTATTCAAAAGCAAGCAACTGTAGTCAAAAATAATGTAAGTTTAAAATTTATAATATATCTAATATGCATAAAATGTAACTTTCTTCCCAGGTGTATAATAAAGTTAACTTAGCTAACAAGCTTCCATTTCTACTTATGGTGGAAAAATCAATCTTGTCCACTTCATTCTAGTTGTAAGGAGAGAATGGGAAATCATCTCTTTTAGAAATATAGGACAGGAAATAAAAAGAAATGTATTGCAAACCTTTACCTCAAATTCCACAATTGTACAAAATGTATAATGCCCCGCAAAAAAATAAAAAGACAAGGACATTGGAATAAAATAGAGAGGAGGGGCACCTGGGTGGCTCAGTCAGTTGAGCTTCTGATTTTGGCTCAGCTCATGATTTCAAAGTTTGCGAGTTCGAGCCCCACGTGGGCTGACAGCTCAGAGCCTGGAGCCTGCTTCAGATTCTGCCTCCCTCTTTCTCTGCCCCTCCCCAGCTGTGCACTGTTTCTTTCTCTCTCTCTCTCTTTTTCTCTCTCTCTCTCTCAAAAATAAATAAGCATTTAAAATTTTTTTTAAAAATGAGAGGAATTAAATATCTCAAATACCTACACCTTATAACAATAGGATTTTGTAAATGATAAAAAAAATGTTTCAATTTTTTTTCAAAAGCAAGTAAACCTTAGGATAATTAATTAAATTAATTCTCTGATGTTCCAAAGTACAACTTATATTGGTTGTTCCCATGGATGTTATTAGTCAAGAAAAATAACACTAGTTGCTATAATTAAAAAACAAAAAAAGCCTAAACACAATGGCTTATTACTGCAAAGCTTTGTTGTGTCTCTAATAAACATTCCATGAGGGTCAGAGATTATGTGTGTATATTTGTAGGACATGTATCTCCATGCAACCATTCAGTGACTAAATACTATTACCTAGGGCACTGGAGATTTTCGTGTATCCTCTTTATAAGATATACAAATGGATAAAGAAAGGAAATATAGAATGTTGTGAGAAAGGTACATATAGCCCCATCACAAAAGTATTTGTATATCATTTTCATCTACGTCCCATTGGTTATAACTTAGGACTGTGGCTCAAACTCACTCCAAAAGGGCACAGGAAACATATTCTAACTGTATTCCTAGAAGAGAAAATACTACATTTAATGAGCACAGAGTGCTCTTTAAAAAATCTAACATTTTGGTTACCAAATGTATGTTTTACTGCCACTCTTCTACTTAGGATGTTTGTTAATGAAGACACCACACAATTTCATCCAATTCCTTCATCTAATTCAAATTCATGGATACCAATATCCTTGAGATGGCAATATGGATCTTTTTAAGAAATCAATGTAAGACCTAGAAAGTTTTCTATGCACCACCCCTAAACAATCAAATTATAGTAATAGAGCGGGGAGAGACAGTCACAGAAAAATAACCAGAATATACGAGTAAAACTAGGAGATGAGAGGAGTGCCCTGCTAAGGGCACTGACAATTCTTAAATCTTGCCATCATTGTGCAATGGTCACTTTACACACTGATTCTACTCTCTGAAAGGAACTGCTGTTTCTGTTTTCCCTGATGTTCTTGATTCTAGTCTTTTGGAGGCTGCTACTCATGTATTAACTTCTCTGGTTATATCTGAAACGAACGGTGGTGGGTATTCCCTCATCGCTTGCTGGGCAGCCTCTACAGGCTATTCAGCAATTGTTTTAAGATGAATTGAGGAATCACAGAACATTTTAGACAAGGCTTATATTCTCCTTGGTAATAGGATTTCCTGCAAATTTAAGTCTTCAATAAAGAAAACAAACTAATCTAATTATTGCTATAGGGCATTAAATTTTTAGTGAGTTTCTACCACTCAAAAACTTCTTCAAGCTTATCTCTTACAATTTTAGTTCTAGAAATGTCAAAATTTCCAAACATTTTATGCCCAAATTGTGGGTCTCCCTGTATTCCCTTTCCTTTGCTAAATGACCAATTGTTTGCTGAATTTACACCATTTTTTTGGTAATACCTTATGAATGGCAATCACTAGTAACTAATACACAATTCGTTGTGATGCTTCAAAACTTTTTTTTTAATGTTCATTTATTTATTTTGAGAGAGAGAAAGCATGAGCAGGGAGAGATGCAAAGGGAGAGATAAAGAGAATCCTAACAGGCTTCATGCTCAGTACGGAGCCCAAAACAGGGCTCAGTCCTACAACCAGGAGATCACGACTAAGCCAAAATCCAGAGTCCAATGCCCAATCGACTAAGCCACCCAGGCGCCCCTAAAGCTATTTCTAAAGCTAAGAAAACACACACAGTACTTCCTTGGTTGTTGACAGTGAAGATTGTACTCACAATATGCCATAGTAAAACAAGTGTAACCTACATTCTAACAATTGTCTGCCAATATTAAGGCAAAGGCACATATTTTTTATTGAAATATTAACATTCTACTTCAGGATATCAACATATGTGTTAATTTGGAAAAATACAGCTGGTTTAATCATATTTACTTAATGAAGTCTGCTCTTCTTTGTGTTAAATATAAAATAATCTTAAAATTCTATTTTGGAGAATTTTTACTTACACATACTCCTATTATTATCAGATCAAGATATAGAGCAAATTTCAGCTCAGAAACCTCCTTAACACTCCCCTCAACCTAGTCACTACTCTTATTACCATAGATTAATTTTGCCTGCATTATTTGAATGAAACTATATAATATATATACTTTTGTGCTTGATGTTTTAATTCAGGATTATGTTTATGACATTCACCCATGTTGTGGCTTCTAGGAACGTTTGTTCTTTTTCAAGACTGTGTAGTATTTCTGTAGTATTTTGTAGTATTTTGTAGAATATCCTACCACTGATTTTTTAAAATTTTACTACTCATGGACAACTTAGGTTAAGTTATAACTCTATTGTGAATAAAGCTTCTCTAAGCATTATTGTACATATCTTTTCATGGAAATACACAATCATTCTTGGTTATATACAGGAGTGAAGGTGCTGGGCCATAAAATATGCAAATATTTAAATTTATTAGACATTGCCAAAATTTTCCAAAGTTGTATGAATCTATATTCCCAAGACAAACTGTGAGATTACTAGTTGCTCCGAAGCCTTTCAAACATTTGTATTGTCACTACTTTTAATTTTATTTATTTTTACCTTTAAATTATATTTATTTTTAAATGTTTATTTATTTTTAAATGTGTATTTAATTTTGAGAGAGAAAGAGTGTATGAAAGCTGGGGGAGGGGCAGAGAGAAAGAGGAGAGACAGAATCCCAAGCAGGTTCTGCACTGGCAGTGCGGACCCTGACCCAGGGCTTGATCTCACCAACAGTGAGATTATGACTGCAGCAAAAACCAAGAGTTGGTCATTTAATGGACTGAGCTACCCAGGTGCCCTGCCCAGGTGTCAAAGGGATGCAGAAGTATCACAGTATGGTTTTATCATTTATATATCTCTATATATAGAGATATATAATGGTTTATTAATCTATATTTCAAGTTGATTAAAATTTTTGATCATTTTTACTACTGCAGTATTTGTCTTACAGGTTTATTAAACTTCTTTGTGCATCATGGATGTGAGTTATTTTTTGTTATAATAACATTATTTTATTATAGACATTTGTAATTTATTTATATTAAAATATAATTCAATTTTAATGTTGATTTTTGAGACTATCTTCTTAATATACTTAAGTATAATTTATCAATTTGTTCTGTTATAGGGAACTTGTGATTTATGAAGTTATTTTTGCCCTCCTGTAGATCCGGAAGATATTCTATCATTTAGAAGTTTCATAATTTAAGCTTTAACATTTAGGTTTACAATGTATTTTGTGTATTTTTTATGATGCAAGATAGTAATCAACTTCCTCTCTATTGCATGTAGATATATTATTGACCTTGAAATATCTATTGAAAAGGCAGTTATTTTCCTACCAAATTGAATTGGTGTCTTTCATGAATCAGGTTTCTATATATGTACAAGTATGTATCTTAACTCTCATTTTATTGTCTGTATAAATCTCATCAATTTCATATAACAAGTCTCATTATTTGGTAGATAATAAATCATCAGGTTTTGTTGCTCATAAACAAAATTTACATAAGTATTCTCCATATAAATTTTCAGATCACATCAATTTGGACACAGATCTGATGGAATTTTATTTAGGACTTCTTTAGTTTATAGATCTGCTTGGGAAAAAATAAAATGCTAACAATATTAAATATTCCAATCCATCTGAAAATCCATGATGATGAAGTTATATCAATTGACTGATTTAGGGCTCAACTGATTTCTCTCAGTCGTGACTTTTATTGTAAAGATCTTGCACTTTTTTACATAGATTCCTATGTATTTAATGTGTATAGGTAATATCTTAAAAACTTTTTCCTCTTAAGAAATACATTTAATTTTGTATTCAAACTCATATCTAGAAAATTTAAAAATTCATATTTTAATTCTCATTGTTTATTTTGGTAGGTTCTTTTCAATTTCACATATCCCCAGTTATGTCAACTCTGAATAATAATGATTTAGTTTCTCATAAAATGACCTGAGAAGTTTTTTTCCCCTTTTCAATATATTGGAAGAGTTTGTACGATTAGTAAGTGTTGGTAAATTTAACTCCAGAGTTTCTACAGTAGGAAAAATTTAGGTAGAGATTCAACTTTTGAACAGATACATAAGTATTTAAAAATTTTTTTTCTCTAGTGTGCATTTTGGAAATCAGTGAGTTTCCATTAATCCTAGTTCTCAAGTTTACTGACATATTTTTTTCAAATATTATTGCTACCCTTTTAATTTTTAATGATGTCCATTTTCCATTTTGGATATTTGTAAAAAGTTTTATTTTCAGTCATCATTTCTTGATTATTCTCTGCTTACTCTTCAAGTGTGTATGTGTTGTTGATTTCATTGATTCAATTGCTCACTTTTTTTTTTCTTTCTAATTTAATTAGTTTCCAGTATCTTTGGGTTTTCTATGCTGTCAGGTAGCATTTTGAGAATAAATGTTAGCTCACAGATTTTCACCTTTTCTAATTTTTGAGATGTCACATTTTCATTATTTTTCAGTCCAATATTTTCTAATATTTATTCTTTTTTTTAAGTTTTTATTTATTTATTTTGAAAGCGGGGTTGAGAGAGAAGGAGAGAGAGAATCCCAAGCAGGCCCCACACTGTCAGTGCAGAACCTGATGTAGGCAGGGCTCAAGCACATGAACTGTGAGATCATGACCTGAGCCAAAATTGAGAGTTGGATGCTTAACCAACTGAGCAACCCAGCCACCCCATTTCTAATATTTATTCTGACTTCCATTGTTCCAAAGGTTATTTTAAGCCATACTGATTAGTTTTCAAACATTAAAAAACATTAAAAATTTTAATTCAAGGCTATTTTTTAAGTGTTTGAGACTTACTTTGTGTCCTATAATATGGTATATTTTTGGAATGCAGACCAGATTCACCCAATTAAAGTGGTTTTGTAGTAGTCTGTAAAAACAGAAGTGATGTTAAGTTGATTTTTTTTAAATTTTCACGTATTTATTGACTGTCTGCTTGCTCTATAATTTATTGGGGGAAAAAAGTATCTTGAAAATATCCAAGTACAATTTTGAATTTTTTTCTTCTTTTGATTCTTTATTTTTTTTTATTTTTTTTTTAATTTTTTAATATATGAAATTTACTGTCAAATTGATTTCCATACAACACCCAGTGCTCATCCCAAAAGGTGCCCTCCTCAATACCCATCACCCACCCTGCCCTCCCTCCCACCCTGCCCTCCCTCCCACCCCCCATCAACCCTCAGTTTGTTCTCAGTTTTTAACAGTCTCTTATGCTTTGGCTCTCTCCCACTCTAACCTCTTTTTTTTTTTTTTTTCCCTTCCCCTCCCCCATGGGTTTCTGTTATGTTTCTCAGGATCCACATAAGAGTGAAACCATATGGTATCTGTCTTTCTCTGTATGGCTTATTTCACTTAGCATCACACTCTCCAGTTCCATCCATGTTGCTACAAAAGGCCATATTTCATTTTTTCTCATTGCCACGTAGTATTCCATTGTGTATATAAACCAGAATTTCTTTATCCATTCATCAGTTGATGGACATTTAGGCTCTTTCCATAATTTGGCTATTGTTGAGAGTGCCGCTATAAACATTGGGGTACAGGTGCCCCTATGCATCAGTACTCCTGTATCCCTTGGATAAATTCCTAGCAGTGCTATTGCTGGGTCATAGGGTAGGTCTATTTTTAATTTTCTGAGGAACCTCCACACTGCTTTCCAGAGCGGCTGCACCAATTTGCATTCCCACCAACAGTGCAAGAGGGTTCCCGTTTCTCCACATCCTCTCCAGCATCTATAGTCTCCTGATTTCTTCATTTTGGCCACTCTGACTGGCGTGAGGTGGTATCTGAGTGTGGTTTTGATTTGTATTTCCCTGATAAGGAGCGACGTTGAACATCTTTTCATGTGCCTGTTGGCCATCCGGATGTCTTCTTTAGAGAAGTGTCTATTCATGTTTTCTGCCCATTTCTTCACTGGGTTATTTGTTTTTCGGGTGTGGAGTTTGATGAGCTCTTTATAGATTTTGGATACTAGCCCTTTGTCCGATGTGTCATTTGCAAATATCTTTTCCCATCCCGTTGGTTGCCTTTTAGTTTTGTTGGTTGTTTCCTTTGCTGTGCAGAAGCTTTTTATCTTCATAAGGTCCCAGTAATTCACTTTTGCTTTTAATTCCCTTGCCTTTGGGGATGTGCCGAGTAAGAGATTGCTACGGCTGAGGTCAGAGAGGTCTTTTCCTGCTTTCTCCTCTAAGGTTTTGATGGTTTCCTGTCTCACATTCAGGTCCTTTATCCATTTTGAGTTTATTTTTGTGAATGGTGTGAGAAAGTGGTCTAGTTTCAACCTTCTGCATGTTGCTGTCCAGTTCTCCCAGCACCATTTGTTAAAGAGACTGTCTTTTTTCCATTGGATGTTCTTTCCTGCTTTGTCAAAGATGAGTTGGCCATACGTTTGTGGGTCTAGTTCTGGGGTTTCTATTCTATTCCATTGGTCTATGTGTCTGTTTTTATGCCAATACCATGCTGTCTTGATGATGACAGCTTTGTAGTAGAGGCTAAAGTCTGGGATTGTGATGCCTCCTGCTTTGGTCTTCTTCTTCAAAATTACTTTGGCTATTCGGGGCCTTTTGTGGTTCCATATGAATTTTAGGATTGCTTGTTCTAGTTTCGGGAAGAATGCTGGTGCAATTTTGATTGGGATTGCATTGAATGTGTAGATAGCTTTGGGTAGTATTGACATTTTGACAATATTTATTCTTCCAATCCATGAGCAGGGAATGTCTTTCCATTTCTTTATATCTTCTTCAATTACCTGCATAAGCTTTCTATAGTTTTCAGCATACAGATCTTTTACATCTTTGGTTAGATTTATTCCTAGGTATTTTATGCTTCTTGGTGCAATTGTGAATGGGATCAGTTTCTTCATTTGTCTTTCTGTTGCTTCATTGTTAGTGTATAAGAATGCAACTGATTTCTGCACATTGATTTTGTATCCTGCAACTTTGCTGAATTCATGTATCAGTTCTAGCAGACTTTTGGTGGAGTCTATCGGATTTTCCATGTACAATATCATGTCATCTGCAAAAAGCGAAAGCTTGACTTCATCTTTGCCAATTTTGATGCCTTTGATTTCCTTTTGTTGTCTGATTGCTGATGCTAGAACTTCCAGCACTATATTAAACAGCAGCGGTGACAGTGGGCATCCCTGTCGTGTTCCTGATCTCAGGGAAAAAGCTCTCAGTTTTTCCCCGTTGAGGATGATGTTAGCTGTGGGTTTTTCATAAATGGCCTTTATGATCTTTAAGTATGTTCCTTCTATCCCGACTTTCTCAAGGGTTTTTATTAAGAAAGGGTGCTGGATTTTGTCAAAGGCCTTTTCTGCATCGATTGACAGGATCATATGGTTCTTCTCTTTTTTTTTGTTAATGTGATGTATCACGTTGATCGATTTGCGAATGTTGAACCAGCCCTGCATCCCAGGAATGAATCCCACTTGATCATGGTGAATAATTCTTTTTATATGCTGTTGAATTCGATTTGCTAGTATCTTATTAAGAATTTTTGCATCCATATTCATCAGGGATATTGGCCTGTAGTTCTCTTTTTTTACTGGGTCTCTGTCTGGTTTAGGAATCAAAGTAATACTGGCTTCATAGAATGAGTCTGGAAGTTTTCCTTCCCTATTTCTTGGAATAGCTTGAGAAGGATAGGTATTATCTCTGCTTTAAATGTCTGGTAGAACTCCCCTGGGAAGCCATCTGGTCCTGGACTCTTATTTGTTGGGAGATTTTTGATAACCGATTCAATTTCTTCGCTGGTTATGGGTCTGTTCAAGCTTTCTATTTCCTCCTGATTGAGTTTTGGAAGAGTGTGGGTGTTTAGAAATTTGTCCATTTCTTCCAGGTTGTCCAATTTGCTGGCATATAATTTTTCATAGTATTCCCTGATAATTGTTTGTATCTCTGAGGGATTGGTTGTAATCATTCCATTTTCATTCATGATTTTATCTATTTGGGTCATCTCCCTTTTCTTTTTGAGAAGCCTGGCTAGAGGTTTGTCAATTTTGTTTATTTTTTCAAAAAACCAACTCTTGGTTTCGTTGATCTGCTCTACAGTTTTTTTAGATTCTATATTGTTTATTTCTGCTCTGATCTTATTATTTCTCTTCTTCTGCTGGGTTTAGGCTGCCTTTGCTGTTCTGCTTCTATTTCCTTTAGGTGTGCTGTTAGATTTTGTATTTGGGATTTTTCTTGTTTCTTGAGATAGGCCTGGATTGCAATGTATTTTCCTCTCAGGACTGCCTTCGCTGCATCCCAGAGCGTTTGGATTGTTGTATTTTCATTTTCGTTTGTTTCCATATATGTTTTAATTTCTTCTCTAATTGCCTGGTTGACCCACTCATTCGTTAGTAGGGTGTTCTTTAACCTCCATGCTTTTGGAGGTTTTCCAGACTTTTTCCTGTGGTTGATTTCAAGCTTCATAGCATTGTGGTCTGAAAGTATGCATGGTATAATTTCAATTCTTGTAAACTTATGAAGGGCTGTTTTGTGACCCAGTATATGATCTATCTTGGAGAATGTTCCATGTGCACTCGAGAAGAAAGTATATTCTGTTGCTTTGGGATGCAGAGTTCTAAATATATCTGTCAAGTCCATCTGATCCAAGGTATCATTCGGGGCCCTTGTTTCTTTATTGACCGTGTGTCTAGATGATCTATCCATTTCTGTAAGTGGGGTGTTAAAGTCCCCTGCAATGACCACATTCTTATCAATAAGGTTGCTTATGTTTATGAGTAATTGTTTTATATATCTGGGGGCTCGGGTATTTGGCGCATAGACATTTATAATAGTTAGCTCTTCCTGGTGGATAGACCCTGTGATTATTATATAATGCCCTTCTTCATCTCTTGTTACAGCCTTTAATTTAAAGTCTAGTTTGTCTGATATAAGTATGGCTACTCCAGCTTTCTTTTGGCTTCCAGGAGCATGATAAATAGTTCTCCATCCCCTCACTCTCAATCGAAAGGTGTCCTCAGATCTAAAATGAGTCTCTTGTAGACAGCAAATAGATGGGTCTTGTTTTTTTATCCATTCTGATACCCTATGTCTTTTAGTTGGCGCATTTAATCCATTTACATTCAGTGTTATTATAGAAAGATATGGGTTTAGAGTCATTGTGATGTCTGTATGTTTTATGCTTGTAGTGATGTCTCTGGTACTTTGTCTCACAGGATCCCCCTTAGGATCTCTTGTAGGGCTGGTTTCGTGGTGACAAATTCCTTCAGTTTTTGTTTGTTTGGGAAGACCTTTATCTCTCCTTCTATTCTAAATGACAGACTTGCTGGATAAAGGATTCTCGGCTGCATATTTTTTCTGTTTAGCACACTGTAGATATCGTGCCAAGCCTTTCTGGCCTGCCAAGTTTCAAAGGAGAGATCAGTCACGAGTCTTATAGGTCTCCCTTTATATGTGAGGGCACGTTTATCCCTTGCTGCTTTCAGAATTTTCTCTTTATCCTTGTATTTTGCCAGTTTCACTATGATATGTCGTGCAGAAGATCGATTCAAGTTACGTCTGAAGGGAGTTCTCTGTGCCTCTTGGATTTCAATGCCTTTTTCCTTCCCCAGTTCAGGGAAGTTCTCAGCTATAATTTCTTCAAGTACCCCTTCAGCACCCTTCCCTCTCTCTTCCTCCTCTGGGATACCAATTATGCGTATATTATTTCTTTTTAGTGTATCACTTAGTTCTCTAATTTTCCCCTCATACTCCTGGATTTTTTTCTCTCTCTTTCTTTCAGCTTCCTCTTTCTCCATAACTTTATCTTCTAGTTCACCTATTCTCTCCTCTGCCTCTTCAAGCCGAGCCATCGTGGATTCCATTTTGTTTTGCAATTCGTTTAAAGCGTTTTTCAACTCCTCGTGACTGTTCCTGAGTCCCTCGATCTTTGTGGCAAGAGATTCTCTGCTGTCCTGTATACTGTTTTCAAGCCCAGCGATTAATTTTATGACTATTATTCTAAATTCACTTTCTGTTATATTATTTAAATCCTTTTTGATCAGTTCATTAGCTGTTGTTATTTCCTGGAGATTCTTCTGAGGGGAATTCTTCCGTTTGGTCATTTTGGAGAGTCCCTGGCGTGGTGAGGACCTGCAGTGCACTTCCCCTGTGCTGTGGTGTATAACTGGAGTTAGTGGGCGGGGCCGCAGTCCGACCCGATGTCTGCCCCCAGCCCACTGCTGGGGCCACAGTCAGACTGGTGTGTGCCTTCTCTTCCCCTCTCCTAGGGGCGGGATTCACTGTGGGGTGGCGTGTCCCGTCTGGGCTACTTGCACACTGCCAGGCTTGTGGTGCTGGGGATCTGGCGTATTAGCTGGGGTGGGTAGGCAAGGTGCACGGGGGCTGGAGGGGCAGGCTTAGCTCGCTTCTCCTTAGGTGATCCACTTCAGGAGGAGCCCTGTGGCAGCGGGAGGGAGTCAGATCCACTGCAGGAGGTTTGGCTCCGCAGAAGCACAGAGTTGGGTGTTTGCGCTGCGCGAGCAAGTTCCCTGGCAGGAACTGGTTCCCTTTGGGATTTTGGCTGGGGGATGGGCGGGGGAGATGGCGCTGGTGAGCGCCTTTGTTCCCCGCCAAGCTGAGCTCTGCCGTTCGGGGGCTCAGCAGCTCTCCCTCCCTTTGTCCTCCAGCCTTCCCGCTTTCTGAGCAGAGCTGTTAACTTCTGACCTCCCAGACGCTAAGTCGCGCTTGCTGTCGGAACACAGTCCGTCCGGCCCCTCCGCTTTTGCCAGCCAGACTCGGGGGCTCTGCTTGGCCGGCGAGCCGCCCCTCCGCCCCGGCTCCCTCCCGCCAGTCCGTGGAGCGCGCACCGCCTCGCCGCCCTTCCTACCCTCTTCCGTGGGCCTCTGGTCTGCGCTTGACTCCGGAGACTCCCTTCTGCTAATCCTCTGGCGGTTTTCTGGGTTCTTTAGGCAGGTGTAGGTGGAATCTAAGTGATCGGCAGGACGCGCTGTGAGCCCCGCGTCCTCCTACGCCGCCATCTTCCGGAACCCCCCGTTCTTCTTTTGATTCTTTAAACTTAAGTTTTGTATATTTTAAAGGGTGCCTACTAATTTCATGTAAATTTAGGATTCTTATATTCTTTTGAATAATCTTTTTTTTCATTGTGAAGTATTTCTCTTTATCTCTGATAACACTGTTTCATTAAAGTATATTTTTCCATTAATATAATTTTTACCATTTTGGCTAGTGTTTTCATATTGTTTTATCATCCATCTTATTATTTTCAAAGTTTCTGTGTTTTTACATATAATGTGTGTCCATTGCAAATGTCCCACATTTATTTAAATCATTTTGTAGTTTGTTATTTAAAATAGACATTTAGTCAAAACCAAACTATATATTTATATTTGCACATATATTTATAGAAAACAGACTAAAGTTATGAATAATATTTAATTGAGTTTCTATTTGGGGAAGAGAGTGGACCTTGGGGAAGGAAGTAGATCAAAGGATACATTTGCCTATTATCTCTATTTTTTAATGTTATGAGAATATAATTGTGAAACTTAAATTATTTTATGTAATATTTCACTTTAGCAGCTTTAGTAAAATTTCCAACAGAAGGACCAGATTTTCCTAATAGTTTTGAAATCATTCAGGTTATTCAACACCGGGTATTTTACTTTCCAAATTTATCCTCTGTCACCTGCATCACAATCTATTTCTCTACCAGCCCATACTGTCTTACTACTCTTTTCTTCTGCCAAATTCTTGTTCTTTATACAGATTATTTTAGTTATTCTTGATTCCTCCCCTGGCTTTCATAGAGTTCATCTACTAATTGTTAGACGACATAAATCTGTAGCATGTGGAAAGAGATTTTTTTTTCTTTAGTGTGATCCAATTCAGCAATATTCTCTAAGGATAAAAATCACTCAAGCTAAAATTTTATGGCCCTTTTGTGAACACAAAAGAAACCAAAAAAAAAAAAAAAAACCAAAAACCAAAAACATGTACACCCAGGGTTTAAAGGAGTTATTTTTCTTCTGGTGATATAAACTACAGGAGATTACGAACTAAGATATACTGAAATAATAACCTCGTTTTACCTTGTCTCTAGTTGGCACTCCTAAAATGGGATCAGTAAAGAAATTTGATAGTAAAACCCTGATCAACAGTTGAATCCCCTTGATTTCCTGTAAGTTACATTCTCACTCAGAGTCTATTTCTTTTTGGGTGCCATACTTACCAAAATACTTTATTGTGATCTACTTTTCTTTACATGGATTCACAAAATGTTGATATTGGCAAGTCTTACGGAATATACTTAAACATTTTTCCATAAAGGAAAATTACTGATTACAGAATAAGCAACTTGCCCATGATCAAATTTCCAGTTAATGATATGCATATATTTGAATCCAGTTCACATGCCTGGTACTGGTAAAATACCTTTATTCTTTTCTTTTTTCTTTCCTTTTCCCCTTTCCTTTCCTTTTCTCACTTCCTTTCCTTCTCCCCTTTCCTTCCCTTCCTTTCTCTTCTCTTCCTTACTCTACTCATCCCTTTCCTTCCATTCTTCCCTTCCTTCTCTTCTTTCCCTTCCTTCCCCTCCTTCCTTCTTAAAATGTGGCTGGGTATACGTAATTATATGTATTTGTAATTAAATAAGAACTGGCATATTACATATATAAATCAGTCATGATCAATGAATCACACTTGAAGTCCATCTTGAAATTCTACGCATTGAAAAGATTCACGAGTCAATTAAATTTATCTAAAACATGAATCTCCCCAAAAGAACAGAACAACAAAAGATTTACAAGTTCACAAACAAGTTCAAGAAAAGCCTACAAAGTCTGTAACTTTTTGAATTTTAGAGGCTTTAAGAAGGTGGACTGGATAAAAATACAATCCAGTGAAATCTTGTAATGGCTTAGAACAACAAATAAACTCATGGTCTTGAGAAACACAATTCACCAGGACTCAGTGAAACAACATTCCTACCAACAAGTGACTTAGTGTTGTTCTCATAGCTCATGAAAAAGAGCTTAAAAACTTATCTAATGCTACATAATGTTACTTACCCTTCATATTTTCATCTGAATTTATACCAAGAGGAAATCCACATCATTAAAAAAAAAAAACTGAGATGAATTTAAGAATGAGAAAAATAAGAGACAGAAGAAAACATGGAGCAATCTTGAAGTCAATGAAGTGTTTATAATTATGCATCTACAACCTCTTAAATCCAGAATTCTATCAACATGTGGCATTACATTAATTGAAACAGGGTTTTTATTTATTTTCAATGAAAAAAAGTTTAACTCAAATAAATAGGGTTTACTCTGTTTTTTAATTGTACAGTTTTTGCCATAGGAAGGTCATACAGTGGAAGAATGACAGTCCACAGTAAAAGAATTTAAGATACAGAATAGCTTAGAAGATATATCACTTTTTGTGTAAAGTGAAGATATAACTTAATATCTGAGATATAAAGTAAAAAATTAAGAACTCAAAAATAAGATAAAGGTACTACTGATAAATCTAGAATTAACCCTCCTTAAAAAACAGGTCTATACAAGATTTCTGTTTTTTCTTAATTTTGATAATTTATATCTTTCAAGGAATTGGTGTACTCTCTCTGATTTGGTCAAGTAACTGTCATAAGCTATTTTATAATACTTCTTTATTTTCATGCTAAGGTATGTAGGAATGCTAGTGATACCCCCTCTTTCAATTCTAATATCAATGATTTATATCATTTCTTAAACTTTAATATTTATAAGTAAATAAAGATTATTTTATTTTATTGTTAATTTTTAAAAGATCACTTTTAGAGGCACCTGGGTGGCTCAGTAAGTAACTGTCTGACTTTGGCTCAGGTCACAATCTCAGTGTTCGTGGGTTTGAGCCCCATATCAGGCTCTATGCTGACAGCTCAGAGCCTGGAAGCTGCTTCAGATTCTGTCTCCCTCTCTCTCTGCCCCTCCCCCACTCATGGTCTGTCTCTGTCTCTCAAAAATAAATAAACAAACATTAAAAAAACTTTTTTTAAAAAAGACATTTGTCGGTTTTATTGACTTTTTAATTTTTTTCTATGTTCTCTTTCATTGATTTCTGCTTTTTATTTTTTCCATCTTTTCTTCCTGGGTTTATTTTACAATTCATTTTCCAGGAGTTTTTCCCTCCAGAATATGGAGAAAACAAAAAGTAGCTAAAATTACCTTAATTTTTATGAGAATATATTCAAGTTGGTCATGTTTTATGTGTACACACACATGTCACACACATACACCCTTACTACTAAAATAGGAATAGTTTATGCTTATACAATGTTTTACTTCACACAAATTATACAGTTGTCTTTCTCTATTCCTGTTTTTTATTTATGCTATTTATGTTATTTATTTTAAAATGCTATTTTCAAATATGTGAACTGTTGTACCAATTAATGTACAAAATATTTTAGCCAAAATAATTATGTTCTACAATCACATATTAATGTGAAAATCTGCAACTGCTATTTATCAGAGTTATTTGCTATTTTATCCCATAATCTGTCTATATTATTTTACTGCCCATAATAATTAATAATGGCAATAGCTTAAATTATTATCACTATCATTACTGTGAAAAATATCCCTATAATTCATTAATTTATTTAATAAAAATTAATTTATTAATTTACTTGCTTCCTTTGGTTTATTACAAACCTATGAATATAATTTCTTTTTCTCCATACCTCCCATTCCCAGCTAGGACCTATTGCTGAGAATTGTATATCCAGAATTAGATTGTGAACTGATGAAAAAATATATAAAAATTTCCCTGAAATATTACTGATAGGACTACTGGTAAAATAGTTTTCAAATTTATTTTGTTGTTTTATTTCTATGCTCTTATTTCTTAAATTAATTGGAAAAACATAAATTTTAGATAAACCTTCAAGCAGAAAAAATGAGAGAGGTTAAAGACCACCCAAATTAAAATGCTGACACTTCCAGGAAAGAGAGTGGAGTAGGAGGACCTTAGACTTTCCTTGTCCCATGGATATACTGAGATAACATCCATATCAGTGTATATAAGCCAGAAAATGACACAAAGTGTGACAGAACAGACTCTCCACAGCTAATCCTAGAGAAGACACGACATCAAAAAAGGTAGGAAGGGCAGAGACGCATTCAGGAACCAACTCAACCCCAAGACTTTGCTTAGGATAGAGGGACAACAGAAGCATGGAAAAGGAAGAGAATCAGACACCACACCAGTTACCCTAGGCACCCAGGGCACCGGGGCCCATACTGGGAAGACAAATCCTTACAACATTTGGCTTTGAAAATGAGAGGGGCTTAACTTCATGAGTTCTTACTGAGCTTAACTGGAACTTTAAAAAGCAGGTCTCAGCTCTAGGAGAACCTGGAGGAAAATAGGAAACTGAGTTCCTTCCCTTAAAGAAACAACATAACAAACAGCCTGCTGAGATATAGCATGGAAGCAGCAGTTTGAAAAATAGGTATACATGGGGAAACTTGGTATGGTATATATAGTAAGGAGATTGATTTTCTAATCTCAGAACATGTGCCAGGGGACAAGGATCTTTAGGAGACGTCTTCAAAAACAAGAAATGGCCAGTGCTACTTCCGACCTTCAGCCTAGAAACATGGACAGTTGCAGGGATTTACGTGAATACTCTATCTAGCTTGCTAACAACTCATCCTACCTCTGCAATCTCCTACAGACTGCCTCCTCCAACCCACATTCAGCAGGAGTCCAAAGAAGAGTCACAAAGGCCCTGGGCGGCTTAGTTGGTTGAGTGACTGACTTTGGTTCAGATCATGATCTCCTGGGTTCGTGAGTTTGAGCCCTGCCTCGGGCTTTATGCTGACAGCTCAGAGCCTGGAGCTTGCTTTGGATTCTGTGTCTCCTCTCTCTGCCCCTCCCCAACTCATGCTCTGTCTCCCTCAAAAAAAAAAAATTCAAAGAAGAGTCACAAACAAGGTATTGTGTAAGTAACACGGATAAGGGGCCCACAATACTCCTAAGTGACTCCACCTCTGGGAAAAGGGGAGACAGCCACACATACCAGCTTCACTGCTGTTCCACAAGCTAATAAAAACCTCTCAGGGGCCAAAACAGGGAGAGCACCCCGTAGTTCAGTATGATTGTAGCTGTGGCAAAAGCCTGGTTGATCCAGCTCAAGCCCAAGGCAGCCCCAGACCAGCCCACTCACAACACAGGGACCAAACCCATTGTGGACAACAGACAAAGACAGCCATTGTAGATAACTAGAATAAAGGCAAACGTGGCTCAAACACAACAGTAGGGTGCACACAACACACATTAGAGACACCCATGAAGCACCAGGTTCTGATGAACAGGGGACACTGCACAGCAGGGCACTACAGGATCTCTTCTTCATAGTAGAGAAGTTGCAAGGCAACTACTTGCAAGAGGAGATGTAGCTGACTTTGCTAACACATATAAAAACACATAGAGAGTTGGACAAAATGAGGAGACAGAGGAACATGTCCCAAATGAAAGATCAGGACAAAATCACAGCAAGAGAGCTATATAAAATAGAGATAAGCAATATATATGATAGAGAATTTAAAGTAATGGCCAACAGTAAATGAATATCTACAAATAATTACTTTGATTGTAAACAAACTAAATGTTCCAATCAACAGACATGTGTGACACAGTGAATAAAAAGGCTCATTCTAGGGGCCCCTGGGTGACTCAGTTGGTTAAGTGTCCAAGTCTTGATTTCAGCTCAGGTTATGATCTCATGGTTCATGAGTTTGAGCCCTGCATTATACTCTGTGCTGACAGTATAGAGCCTGCTTGGGATTCTCTCTCTCTGCCCTTCCCCCACTCATGCTTGCTTGCTCACTCTCTCTCTCTCAAAATAAATAAACTTAAAAAAAAAAGACCCATGTATATGCTGTCTATAAGGGACACATTTCAGATCAAAAGACACCTAGAGACTGAAAGTGAGGGGTGGAGAAACATTTATTGTGCAAATGAATGTAAAAAGAAAGCCAGAGTAGCAATACTTATACCAGACAAAGTAGACTTTAAAACAAAGTCTGTAACAAGAGACAAGGAAGGACGCTATAGAATAATAAAGGGGACAATTCAACAAAAAGTATAGTAATTATAAATATGTACACACCCAACATGGGGGCACCCAAATACATAAAACAGTTAATAACAAACATAAGGGAACGAATTAATAGAAATACAATAATAGGAAAGGATTTTAACACACCACTTATACCAATATACAGATCATCCAAACAGAAAATCAGTAAGGAAACAATGGCTTTGAATGACACACTGGACCAGATGGATTTAACATAGTCAGAACTTTCCATCCTAAAACTGCAGAATATACCTCCTTTTCAAGTGCATACCGGGAACATTCTCCAGAATAGACCACATATTAGGCCACAAAACAAATCTCAGAAAAATTAAAGTCATACCATGCATCTTTTTGAATCATAACTCTATGAAACTACAAGTTGGCACAAGAAAATATCTGGAAAGAACATGTAGGTGGAGGTTAAATTAAACTAAACAATGAGTGGGTCAACCAAGAAGTCAAAAAAGAAATAAAAAATTACTTGGAAACAAATGAGAATGAAAACACAACAGTCCAAAATCTTTGGGGTTCATTAAAAGCAGTTCTAAGAGGAAAGTTTACAGCAATAGAGGTCTTCATCAAGAAGCAATAAAAATATCAAATAAACAACCTAATCTTGCAACCAAAGGAGCTAAAAAAAAAAAAAACAAAAAAACAAAAAAACAAATGAAACCCAAACCGGGCATAAAAAAGGAAATATGAAAGATTAGAGTAGAAATAAATATATGATACATAAGCTAAAAAAACAATAACAACAAAAACAAAAACAAAACAAACAAAAAACAATAGAACAGATAAATAAAATCAGGAGCTGGTTCTTTGAAAAAAGTCAACAAAATGGATAAACCTCTAGCAAGGCTCATAAAAAAAAGAAAGAAAGAGGACCCAGTTAAACAAAATCACTAATGAAAGAGGAGAAATAACAACACAATAGAAATACAAACTACTGTAACACAATATTATGAAAACCTATATGCCAACAAATTGGACAACCTACAAGGAATGGATAAATTCCTAAAAACATACAACCTACCAAATCTGAAGCAGGGAGAAACAGAAAATTTGAAGAGACCAATAACCAGAAATGAAATTGAATCATTAATCAAAAAACTCCCAACAAACAAAAGTCTATGACCAGATGCCTCTATGTGTGAATTCTACCAAACATTTAAAGAAGAGCTAATACCTCTTCTTCTCAAACTATTCCAAAATATAGAAATAGAAGGAAAGCTTCCAAACTTATCCTATGAGGCCAGCATTACCTTGATACCAAAACAAGATTAGGACTCCACTAAAAAAGAGACCTACAGGTCAATATTACTGATAAACATGGGTGCAAAAATTCTCAATAAAATACTAGAAAACTGAATTCAATAATATATTTTAAAAATCATACACTATGATCAAGTGGGATTTATTCCCAGGATGAAAGGGTTGTTCAATATTCACAAAACAATCAACATGGTATGCCACATCAATAAGAGAAAGTATAAAAACCATATCATCATATTAATAGATGCAGAAAAAGCATTTGACAATGTACAACATCTGTTTATGATAAAAACCCCCTGCAAAGTAGGTCTAGAGAGACTATAATTCAATGTAATAAAGGCTTTCTATTAAAAACCCACAGCCAACATTATACTCAATGATGAAAAACCAAGGGCTTTTTCCCTAAGATCAGACACAAAATGAGGATGTCTACTCTCAATACTTATTCAGCATAGTAATAGAAGTCTTAGCCAAAGCAATTAGACAATATAAAGAAATAGAAGGCGTTCAAATTGGTAAGGAAGAAGTAAAACTCTCACTACTTGCAGATGACATAGTACTATATACAGAAAACCCTAAAGACTTTACCAGAAAACTACTAGAACTGATAAATGAATTCAGTGAAGTAGCAGGGTACAAAATCAATGTACAGAATATGTTGCATTGCTATACACTAATAATACAGCAGGAAAAAGTGAATAAGAAAACAATCCCGTTTACAACTGCACCAAAACCAATAAAATATCTATGAATAAAGTTAACCAAAGAGGGAAAACACCTGTACTCTGGAACTATAAAACACTGTTGAAAGAAATTCAAGACAACACAAAAACCTGAAAGACACTCCATGCTCATGTGTTGGAAGAATATTGTTGAAATGTCTATACTATCAAAATCAATCAACAGATTTATTGCAGTCCCTACTAAAACACCACAGCACTTTGTGCAGTACCAGTGCAAACAATCCTAAAATTTGTGCAGAACCACAAACAACCTTGAAGAGCCAAAGCAATCTTGGGGAAAAAAAAAAAAAAAAAAAAAACTGGAGGTATCACAATACCAGATTTCAAGTTACATTACAAAGTGGTATTAATTAAAACAGAATGGTACTGGCATAAAAATAGACCTATAGATCAATGGAATAGAACAGAAAGCCAAGAAATAAGCCCACAATTATATGGTCAGTAAATCTTCAACAAAAGAGGAATGAATACACATTGGGAAGAGTCTTTTCAATAAATGGTGCTAGGAAAACTGGACAGCCACATGCAAACAACTGAAACTAGACCATTTTCTTTCACCATACACAAAAATAAACTCAAAGTGGATTAAAGACCTAAACATGAGACCTGAAACCAGAAATGCCTAGAAAAGAACATAGGCAGTAATTTCTTCTACACTGGCCATAGCAACATTTTTGTAGATATGTTTCCTCAGGCAAAAGCAAAAATAAACTACTGGGACTATATCAAAATAAAAAAGTTTCTGCACAGTGAAGGAAACAATAAACAAAAGAAAAAGACAGCCTACTGAATGGGAGAAGATATTTGCAAATGATATATCCAATAAGGAATTAGTATCCAAAATACATAAAGAACTAATACAATTCAATATCCCCAAAACAAATAATCCAATTAAAAATGATCAGAAGACATGCACCTGGGTGGCTCAGTCACTAAGTGTCCGGCTCTTGATTTCAGCTCAGGTCATGATCTCATGGTTTGTGGGATCGAGCCCCATGTTAGGCTCTGCACAGACAGCAAAGAGCCTGTTTGGGACTCTCTTTCTCCTTCTCTCTCAAAGTAAATACAAATAATGTTTAAAAAATGAGCAGAAAACATGAAAAGAATTTCTCCAGAGAAGACATACAGATGGCCAACCGACACATGAAAAAATGCTCAGCATCACTCATCATCAGGGAGATACAAATCAAACCACAATAAGATATCACCTCACAGCTGTGAGAATGGCTAAAGTCAGCAACACAAGAAATAATAAGTGTTGGTGAGGATGTAGAGAAAAAGGAACTCTCTTGCAATGTTGGAGGAAATGCAAACTGGTGCAACCACTGTGGAAAATAGTATGGTGGTTTTTCAAAAAATTAAAAATAGAACTATTCTACAATACAGTAGTTGCATTACTAGGTATTTACCCCCAAAACACAAAAACACTAATTCAAAGGGATACAAGCACCCATATGTTTATTGCAGCATTATTTACAATAGCCAAACTATGGAATCAGCCCAAATGTCCATCAAAAGATGAACAGATAAAGAAGATGTGGTGAGTGTGTGTGTATACACATACACACACACACACACACACACACACACATACATACACACAAACACACATATGCATACAATGGAATATTGTTCAGCCATAAAAAAGAATGAAATCTTGGCATTTGCAACAACACGAATAAAACTGTAGTATATAATGCTAAGTGAAATAAGTAAGAGAAAGATAAATACCATATTATTTCACAGATATGTGGAATATAAGAAAACAAATAAGCAAAGGAAAAAAATGAGACAAACCAAGAAACAGATCTTAACTACAGAGAACTAATGATGACCAGAGGGGAGAAGAGTGAGGGCATGGGTGAAATAAGAATGTGGATTAAAAAGTACATTTATCACGATGGAAATATCATAAAATGATTAAAAAGGAGACAGTGGAGAGGTTGGGGTGGGTAGGAGCAATATGAGAATTCTGTAAATATAAATAAATAAATAAATAAATAGCCAGAAAGATATTCACTGAACTTGAGAAAAGTAGAGGACCTCAGTGAGACCCACAGCAAAGAGATACTAAATATAAAAAGGAACTAATCAGAGATGAATAAATCATTAATTTAAATTAGAAATACACTAGAGGGAATAAATAGTAGACTAAAGGAAGCAGAAGAATGGATCACTGACCTGAAGGATGGAGTCATGGAAAGCAATCAAGCTGAACAGAATAAAGAAAAAAAGAATAATTAATGAGAACAGACTTAGGGAACTCATTGACCCAATGAAGCATAATATCATTTGCCTTGTAGATATCTCAGAAAGAGAAGAGAAAAAGAGGACAGAATATGAATTTGAAGAAATAATAGCTGGAAACTTCCCGCATCTGGGGAAGGAAAAGGAAATCCAGATCCAGGAGGTACAGAGAACCCCTAATCAACCCAAGAAGGTCCACACCAACACATAGTAACTAAATGGCAAAAAGACAGATAAAAAGAGAATTTTAAAAGCAGCAAGAGAAAAAGAAAATAGTTATATTCAAGAGAAACCCCATAAGGCCATCAACTGATGTTTTAGCAAAAATTTTGGAGGCCAGAAGAGACTAGCATGATATATTCAAAGTAATGAAAGAAAAATACCTACAACCAAGAATACTCTATCCAGAAGAGTTATCATTCAGAATAGAGAGAGTTTCCTAGACAAAAAAGGTTAAAAGAATCATCACCAATAAAGCACCCTTAGAAGAAATATTAAAGAGAATTCTTTGAGTGAAAAGGAGAGATCATAAGCACAAGAAAAGTAGGAAACAGTAAAATTAAGTAGATCTATAAAAATGTGTCAAGACATTCACAAAATAAAAGGGTGAAAAGTATGACACCATCTATCTCATACATGATGGGGGGAGGAATAAAAATTTAGTGCTTTTAGAATGGGTTCAAACTTAAATGACCTTCAACTTACTATGGACTGCTATATGCATAAGATACTATATATAAACCTAATGGTAACCACAAATCAAAAACCAATGCTAGATATGAAAAAAATGAAGAGAAAGTACTCTAAGTATATCACTAAAGAAAGCCGTTAAACCATAAGAGATTCAGAGAAGAAATGAGACATTTGGGTGGCTAAGTCGGTTGAGCATTTGACTCTTGATTTCAGCTCTGGTCATGATCCTAAGGTTATGGAATGGAGCCCCATAAGTTTCTCTCTCTCTCTCTCTCTCTCTCTCCCCTTCTGCCCCTCTCCCCTGCTCATGCTCTCTCTCTCTCGCTCTCCCTCTCTAAAATAAAGAAGGGAAAAAAGAGAAGAAATAAATCAGTCAGAGAAGGACATATACCATATGATTTTACTCAAGTGTGGAATTTAAGAAATTATACACAGAAAAATAATACAAATCAAACCAAACCAAAAAAAAAAAAGTTACACAGACTATTAACTATAAAGAAGAAACTGGTGGTTACCAGAGGGGAGGTGGGTGGAAAGGTGGGCGAAATAGACCACGGGGATTACAAGTACACTTACCATGATGAGCACTGGGTAACGTACAGAATTGTTGAATCACTATATTGTACACCTGATACTAATAACACTGTGTTAATTATACTGGAGTTTAAAATTTTTCAAACAATTAAAACGTCACTTTCTGTGTCACGTTATTCTGTATTTCCAAAGATTTATAGAGGGACAGGGTCTAAATATCCACTTAGCTCCTAAGGGAGACAAACCCTAAAAATTTTTAATACTCTTTTTGTCTTAATTCACCCATCTAAAGCTTCTTCTGCTCTGTCATGTCCACTGTGATTCATCATATTCTATAATAATCCTTATGCCTATTAAAGTGTTTTAATCACATTATAGTCTTTTCTCAAATTAACACATTGATTTTACCACCCATGTTCAAAATATCTGTAATCCAAAGTTGTTAGAGTAGTTATAGTAGCTAAGGTGCAAAATCTTTTCCATTTACAGCACTTTTGTTTAATCCCACTTTGCTTAACTTCTATCTTGCAGTTACAGAAAAGTAGAGTTGTTATATGGAAATATTAATGGGTTTTATCACCTGTAAGGCTTTTAAAATAACTGTGAGCAATCATTTAAATTTGAAGATGCATTTAGGTTATTTGAGTTTCAATTAGATATAATTACAGAAAAATTATAAACACTAACTTCACTGAAAAAAGTAGTTTCTTGCCTCAAAATTTTAGTCTTAGAACTATGTATTGGAAATCTTTACAAGAATTAGTAAGAATGAAACAGTACATTTTGTGATTGTTCTAAATAGGTGATAAGTTTACAATTTACTGTCTTTTAAGTATTGTGCGACTTGTGTGACAATGTGATTTACTGTTCCTGCCACATACTTTTTGAGACAAAAGTAGTGTTAACCAGACAGGATAAAGGGACAATGAAAATAAGCCTAGATTCTCCCAGGAATACTAAGTTACAACTTTTTAAATCTTTAACTCACCTAATTTTTAACCCTACCCAATATGACCATATAATATCCTCAATCTCCTTTTCTTTTTTAGATTTAATCATTCACATTCAAACTGTGTTCTCTTTCTATTAATATTCCTTCCATTCCTTCCTTCCTTCCTTCCTCCTCTCTATCCTTCTTCCTCTTCCCTTTCTTTTCCTTTTAAATCTCTTAAAGTAAAAATCTGTTCCTGACATACGAGCAGGTCCCAATTTTTCTTCTGATGTTCCTATTTAACTCACTCAACACTTAGCAATGTCAGAGTTTTCATAAATGTTTAGTATACTTAACAATTACTTTAAATTCTATAAAAATACAAACAATGCCTCAAATTGCCTATTCATCTTTATATATTATTTCTACTAATTAGTATATAATATACGTGATATATTTCCACTAAGTATATACTTACATCTTGAAAATTAAGCATAGTTTAGGTTAGTAAATTACATCACTAAGCTCTTAAATTTTTCGAATGCATAAGTCCTGAATAAAGTCAGAAAAGTGGGAATGTTACAGTGAAAGGCAAACAGTACTTGGTTAGGCATTTTGCCTTCACAAATCTGTATTAGTAAATTTTCTGTATCTTACTTATAGAACTGATATATTCACTTTTATACAGAAGTAAAAAATATTAGTAAACAAAATCAACTACAAGACGCCAAAGCTACCTTGATGAAATTATAAGCTTTAGTCAGAGAAAATTTTTATCTCTTAATCATATTTAATTCTCCACATACCAACACTCTACCACACACAGTTTTCATGAGATTTATGGTCTATTTCCCCAGCTTACAAACAAGATATTAGTACGATAACACATCTACCACAAAAAATGATGCCTCTTATTAAAAGGAGTAATGTTTATGTTGTCAGCTAAATAAAACCAGTAATAAATTATAGTAGTGTTTTTAGATAGCAACATCAAAAAAAAAAAAAAACAATTCAGGTATAAAAATCAACACAGTTAAGTATAAACCATGTATTTGAATTGGAAATGTAGTATAAATTCATAAATTATCTTTCATTTCTAAAAAACAACATGAACTGGTTTTGTTTACTGAGATGGCCTTGAAGTAATTAAAAGCACTCCTAAGTGCCCAGATGCGGTCTCTAAAACCCCAAAGAAACAACAGAGTCTTGGGGGAATGGAAAATGCAATGTCTGGGGTAAAAACATACAAGATAAACCTTGGATAATCTGTAGTGCCAGAAAGTAATCTATCATAGACTAATAAAGTCTTGACAAAAAGTTACAACTTGAAGGGGTTTCCACTGGCCACACATGAGACCATTTAAACACCGTGAACAGACAGCAAAGTGGTTGAAACACACAAATATGTAACAATCTCTGACTTTATAACGAATGATACAAAAAACCTAGCTGTTTTCCTTATACAGTAGTAAAGTCACCACCTCACTATTCTGAAAACTAACAAAGGGGAAAAAATCAGGCATTTAGCATGCTTTTCACGTGCAAAATGTATTTCAGGCTAAATCATTGGCAAATAAAAGTTCTTCCTTAAGGAACAATTACAGGTAATAAATCCAGAAGGTTTGATAGAATTAGAAAAAAATCACCATTTTGTAAACCCTAATGACAACAATAGATGTAAGCAACAATCATCAACGGTTGCTGAAACCTTTAGGTGAGACTTTATTGTAGATGAATCAGGCTGACAAAACCTGCACCTACTTGTATTAGCTTTCTGTTTACGCCATAAGAAATACCAGACATTTAGCAACAATTTACTTAAATTTAACTAAATTAAAGCTATTAAGTTTAAAGAAATTTAACATACGATTCTGCAGGTGAAAAGTCCAGGTTGTCTTAACTGATTTCTCTGCTTCAGATTTCACCAGGCCAAAATCAAGGAGTCAGCCATCCTGAGCTCTTCCCAGGAGGCTCTGGGGAAGAATGGCTCCCACACTCGCTTAGGTTGTTGACGGAATCAAGTTCCAGCTCCAGTTGGCTGTCAGCTAGTTACTGCCCTTAGCTCCAGCAGGCCTCAATTCACAATCAATTATTAAGTATCTGCTACAAACAGCTTTAGGCCTACAGTGGAAGAAGGCATTTTTTGTTAAATAAAATGAATATGGAAATAGCAAAGAGTAGAACGTAAATTATAGTAAATGTCATTTTAAAGGGAAGAGACCCCCTTATAAAAAGTTTATAGGAAAGTTTTACTTTAAGGAAGGAATTTGTAAACCTATTTCGTTAACGACCACATAGTAAAAGGTTTAGGCTTGCAGAGTTAAGAAGCAAAATTGAGCCTAGTATGCAGATATTTATATATAAATACAAACACAAATGTTCATGAATATTTCACTGTTGAAATTCAAAAACATAATTGTATTAGGCATTTCAAGCTTCCCTAACAAATACCACAGATTGGGTGGCTTAAATGACAAAAACATAATTTTCTCACAGTTCTGGAGGCTAGAAGTAAACCATCAAGGTGCTAGCAGGTTTGGTTTCTCGTGAGACCTCTGCTCTTGACCTGGCAGATGACTATATTCTTGCTGTGTCGTGTCAAGTATCATGTGTCACATGGTCTTTCCTCTGTACGCACACATCCCTGGTGTCCCCTCCTCTTCTTCTAGGAATATCAGTCTTATTGGATTAGAACCCCACACTTATGACCATAATTGACTTTACCTCCTTTCAGGCCGATCTCCAAATACATTGGGTGTTAGAGTTTCGACATATCAATTTGGAAGGAACATAATTCAGTACATAATAACAATAATAATAATCTAGTAAAATGAGAAGAATGGGAGTATTTTGGGGGGATAAGCTTTACTTAATTAGAGTTCAAAGTTAGTGTTACCTACCTCAAAATCTTTTCCAAAAGTTCATCAGTTAATGTTCATCTGTAATGACATCTCATGTTTTTCATCTTCAAAATTATCTTTTCATATAGGTAAGTGATACATGATACTTCAAATATTATCAAATTATTACTGTATCACTGACATTTGTAATGAAAGAAGAAAGGAAATAGGGACAGGAACAGAACAGAAGAAAATGGTGGTTTGTTGTTTTGTTGTTTTTTTTATATATTTTTAAAAAATTTTTGAGTAATTTCTATACCCAACATGGAGCCCAAACTCACAACTCAGATCAAGAGTCACATGCTCTACTGAGTGAGCCAGACAGGGACCCCTTCTCCTTTTTTTATAAAGTTTTTTTAGGGGTGCCTGGATGCCTCAATCAGTTGACCATCCAACTCTTGATTTTGGCACAGATCATGATTTCAGGATTGTGAGATCAAATCCTGCATCAGGCTCCACACTGGGGATGAAGCCTGCTTAAGATTCTCTCTCTCTCTCCCTCTACCACTCATGCACTCGCTCTTCTTTCTCTCTCTCAGGAGATAGATAGATAAATAAGGTTTTTTTTTTCTTTTTTTTTTTTTAGAACACAGTGTTTTTATCAAGAGATTTTCCTTCTGTCTCCTTTGCAAGCTCCATTGAGTCTGTGTTGTTAGAACCACTAATAGAATAATGAAAAGTGAATATATTATCTAATATAATTAAATTCCCACAAGTTAAATGGATGTTCTGACTCCAAATGTATCATAAGTATAAATTAAGGAAAATAATAAAATGCGATACAATTGATTAGAATTAGAATCTGAATTAATAGAAAGATATATTTCTAGTCAGATCCCAAAAGTATCTCTATACATTGTTTCTGCCAAATGATCAACCCAATGAATACATCTGGTTAAGTGAATGTTTAAATGTCCTTCTATTCTTTTCTTTTTACCTGATTCTCTATGTTTAAAAAATCTAACTCAGTTTTTGTTCTTATTCCATTTTAATTTTTTTATGCACATTAGGTAAAAGTTTTTATTCAGCCATATTTCTGAGTCTAACGCCACTTTTCAACATGTACAGAAATTGAAAAAGTTATATAAACTATGTGTATCACAAGCACATTTGAATTTGGAGTGGTGAGGAATATAAGAATAATGTGACTAAATATGCCATGAACTGATCATTTTACCTTGAGTTTTATTGAAAGAATATCCATCAGAAAAAGAAAGTACAGAAAATGTGCTACCAACACAGTCAATTTATACTTTTAGTCAAACAAATATACATTACACCTCAAATGTTTTAATGACTAATAATTTTTAAAAATGTCTGATTAAAAGCAATAAACATAATGCATGAAATTAAAATGTGTTAGTTTATTGTATTATATCAATAAGAAAGCCAAGCTTATTTAATCAATATTTCAATGTTTGAACTCCCCTTAGATGTTATTTTGAAAAAAATTATATTTTAGATTTTTGATGAATTCATTTTAAATGCTGCTACTTAAACATGTAATATTATTTAAAACATGAACTATAACTTATTTCTTAATAAAGCTCTTCTGAAGTTAAGTGTTGACATACTTTACAGTTCAGGGCAGCACATGGATTTCCCTGAAAAGTTATTTTATTGATTATAATAAACTGTGAAACTATTCAGAGGTAAACTGGAAGAAAAAAACTCTGTGTCATACTTTTCATTTCAACGAGGGACATCCAAACTTCCTACCAGTGTCAACATTTATCTTTTCATGATATTTCATGGAGAACTTCATATCACCAGAGATGAAATAAACTATCATTGAGAATAATACTGAGAGTCATTTTTAAATGTATAAATTATTTTATGATGCAAGACATTGTGTAAGAGCAGAGTCCTTTGAAACTTGAAACACATCAATTTCCCTTTCCATAGAAGAAAAACAATAACAATAGAAAAATAGGAAACAATTTCACAAAAATTTAGATTTCTGAAGTATAAAACACCTTAATTAACATTTAATAAAAATTGTATTTATAATGTATCTATGTTATAGGCCACATTTAAAACCAGGTGGTCTAGATATGACATGATTATGTCTTCTGTACACTCTTTACCCCAAGTGATCATCCCAATCAATGATTGATAAAAACTCAACATCTGTTAAGATATTACGTTCTATATTTGTATTATTACAAAGGTATTGTCAGTGGAAAAGATGCTCGAAAATCTGGGAAAGAACACAAGTTTTCTATTTATAACAACTGCAACAAATTGAAATTATATTTTTTTAAAACATTCTATTCAGTCTTCCTTAAAAAGTCAATAAGGGATATATAAATGGAAATAATATTCTATGTCACAGCATTTTAGTATATTTATTCACTGACAAATAATATTATGCTTCTATTTTTATGCGCAATTGGATAAACATGCAAAAGTTCTCTTTATTATATTATTTGCCATCTCTAAATATACAGTGTTGATCCTTTATGTTATAATTAAAGTTTCCATCTTTTAAAGTTAAACTCAGTATTCAATTATATTCTTTTTCATACTAACCTGTACACAGTATACATATATATTCATATATGTGAACCGTTGTGTAAATTGCAAACTTCCATGATTTCAATTGTTCAATTCATCTTACTTTCCCATTACTAATTATTTAATTAATCTTAGAAATTTTGGTACTATAAAAATTGCCTAATGATTCCTTCAATGGCATCTAAACATATTTTATTCTATATTTTATATAGAAGCAACACATACTAATTATAGAAAGTTGTAGTTTATCAAAAATACATACATATTTCTCCACATAAATGGAACTGCTAATAATTTTTTTCTATTTGGATTTGAGATTAAAACACATGGGCTTTTGACAATTTTCATATATATCTGCATCATTTCCTTTTTCTAGTACTAAACTACTAGAAAGAATATGCTGAAATCGAATTTTTCTCTGCACAGTGCTCTTTAGTGAGGGCTATACAATGCACTAAATTCTCAGTTATGTCCCAGCTTTTATTTTCAATTTTATCCCCCAGCATTTTCATGTATATAGTATTGTATGTTAACTAGAACTTATGCTTCAGCCAGCTTCAAATATTACTTACACAAAATTTCTACACCAAGACCCATAGCACACTGTTGTGTTGTTTTTTTTATCTTTATTTATTTTGAGAGAGAGATAGAAAGAGGGTGCACATGATTGGGGGAGGGGCAGAGACAGAGGGAAAGAGAGAATTTCAAGCAGGCTTCACGCTGTCAGCACAGAGCCCAGCAGGGGCTTGAAAGCACAAACCATGAGATCATGACCTGAACTGAAAGCAAGAGTCGGATGCTTAACTGACTGAGCCACGAAGGCGTCCCTACATTGTTTTGTTTCCAAGATGAATGTTGTAAAGAGTTATAATACCATTACGATGTGAAATTCCATATAATCCTACAGCAAAAATAAAGGGAAGTTGTTTACTTAGAGGCTTACACATGCTGTGTGACAGAGTGTGACAGTTGCTCGGCATCACTGTCCCATTGTATTGTTCTTCCATTGTCCTATACAAACACAGTATTCAAATTAAAACAAAACAAAACAAAACAAAACAAAACAAAACAAATATCTCCAGTCCTTTACTCAAGGTTAGGCAATAAGATAAGCATTGTATGGACATTACACTATTCAATCCTTAGAAATACCTCAATAAAGGTAGATTATTAATCTTGTATCACAAAGAAGGCTGATGTTCCCTTTGTTACTATTAAAGGCATTTTTAATAGTTTTTCAGAAGTGACAGAACTAGTAAAAACCAGGTTAAGATTTGAAAAATATTGTCTTAACTGAGAACATCGTCCTTCATGACTATTTCTCTATAAAATTGAGCTCTCCATTCAAAGAACTAGAGTTATATATTCATCAAACTACATATTTCTACTGCTACGAAAAGTGTCTCTTCTCTCAAAACTTTTTATTTTTTTAAATTTTTTAATGTTTATTTATTTTTGACAGAGAGAGAGAGACAGAGCATGAGTGGGGGAGGAGCAGAGACAGAGGGAGACACAGAATCCGAAGCAGGCTCCAGGCTCTGAGCTGTCAGCACAGAGCCCGATGCTGGGCCCGAACTCACAAGCCATGAGATAGTGACCTGAGCCAAAGTCGGATGTTTAACCGACTAAGTCACCCAGGCACCCTGATGTTCTCCTATTTTCTAATGTTTCTATTGCTTGTCATTTATGATAGTATTGTCCTAATGTTTCTGATTATCTGATTACTTTATAGTTTGCTGTCTTTATATATATATATATATATATATATATGTATGTATATATATACATATGTGTGTATATATATATATATATATACACACACACACCCAATATATATATATTTTGTGTACATATATATATATACAATATATATGTAAACAATGTAAACAGTATATAACATTTATATATATATATACACACACACCCATTTTATATATATATATATATGTGTGTGTGTGTGTGTGTGTGTATATACATATATACATTTGTAGAAATAAACTGAGGTCTAGGTTCATTATGTAATATTGACACTCTTCCCTGATGCTTATCTGCTACTGACACTCACCTGCTGATGCCCACAGTTCTTTTTTCCAAAAAAAAAAAAAAAAAAAAAAGAAAAGAAAAGAAAAAAAATTGGGAATTTCTTAGAATTTGAATTTCTTAGGCCCACCCACATGTATTTAAGGCTAACTGAAGTCCATATAACAACTTGTTTACTTTTAGTTCATCCTTAAAGTTACATTGAAGTCCACTGTAGTCTCAATACAAAGGATAACATGTTTACCAGTGCCAGAATTCTTGATAGTCTAAGAGACCATATTTTAAGTTGATTAAAAAAGCATAATTTTGGGGTGCCTGGGTAGCTCAGTCAGTTAAGCATCTGACTCTTGATATCAGCTCAGGTCATGATCTCAAAGTCATGGGATCGAGCCTGGCTCTGGCTCCACGCTGAGGACAAGGAGCCTATTTGGGATTCTCTTTCTCCCTCTTTCTCTGCCCCTCCCTCCCCCACTTCCTCACACGTGTGTGTGTGTGTGTGTGTGTGTGTGTGTGTGTGTGCGCGCGCGCGTGCGCGCTCTCTCTCCCTCTCTCAGAATAAACATTTAAAATTTTTAAATAAAAGAGCACAATTTCATGTCATTAAATATTTTTGTGCTTTTTTTTACAAAGCTTTGTCTTTATTGGGCTAAAAAACCCATTAATCCAGGTGTAGGTAAAACACCTATTCTGAAATGATTTTTTTAATGTTTATTTATTTATTTTTGAGAAAGAGAGACAGACTGTGATTGGGGAAGGGGCAGAGAGAGAGGGAGACACAGAATTGGAAGCAGACTCCAGGCTCTGAGCTGTCAGCACAGACCCCATGAGGGGCTCAAACTCACAGACTGCAAGATCATGAGCTGAGCCGAAGTCGATGCTTAATGGACTGAGCCACCCAGGTGCCCTTGAAATGATTTTTTTAAATCACCTTACTTCATATGCTTAACTGAACTAATTTGGGGGGCATCGTTTAGTCACAGATTTATAATAATCAGTAACATGCAAACACTGTGAAAATAAACATAAAATAAATAAGTAGGTTATATAGGTAATTACATTTAAACTAAAAATGCATATAATCAGAAATAATTGATTATTGAAGTAATTGAAGATGGTATTAAAATTATACTTAGCTGTTTAAACCATTGAGATAAGTATTTACTGATGCTTATTTGTTATAAAAATATTGTGGAATGTTTATAGATAATTTTCCTAATTGTCAATTTATATGTTTCTTTGTGTGGTTTGCATTCATAAATTGCTTTGAATTGGGTGAGCCTTTACTCAGGTGGTCAAAGAATTGAACAGAATTTCAGTATGGTGTAGATGACCAAGAAAAAAAAAATCAAACCTGTGGCATTGTTAGCTTATAGTCAAAAACACAAATAGATCTGAAAGAATGTAAAATGAAAAAAAAGATAAAAAGTAAAACAAAATAAATTTATATATTAATAGTCTTTAGGAGAGACAATTATAGTAACCGTATGTTCACTTTACTCCTCCCTTGCTCAAAAATTTTGCTGAAGATCAAGTTCAAACCTTAGAAACACCTGAAGGCTGGGAAGCATTCTATTTTATGTGTTGTCTTCTAATATATGCTACACTACGCCTTTTGTACCATATTTTAATTAAACATGTTAATTGATGTCTTGCAGTGTTCAAAACATTGTTTGGGGTGATAATGGTAATATAAAGCTAAATTTGACATAGCCCTTGACTTCAGAATTTACAATATTGTAGAAAAAGTGAGACATAAGCACAAGGAGTACTGTGTAGACTGTGTGTAGTTAAAAAGATCCAGAATATTATATAATAAGTGCTACCAACAGAATGTGGCAAGTCAATTATGTAGATCCAAGAGAACTCAGTAAATCATGACAGATAAAGTTAATTATTTTTAAATGCTTCAGATATCTTTATTTGGACATATTTATTCTGTGGACTTTGAAAAGCAGCTTTTGTATGACTGGCAACTTCACACAATTGGTATTTGTTATATTGTTTTTAAGTGGTTGTTTCAAAAAAAAAAACCAAAACCCAAAGAAACACACCACTCTATGTATACACAAGCTTTACACTTTGATTTTCCAAATTGCATTAATAACGCTATAGTCCTTTAGATCTAAATCAATAAAAATGCATATCCTGGAAACTTCTAAGCATCTAGTAATTCATTTAAAATGTAGCTAAAAAAGAAGAGCGTACTTTCAGGACAGATGGCAATAAGGTGCAAGCAATCATGAAAATGTCATTGAACATTGTCATTAAATCATGGTATGTCTATATAAGACTAAGTTCAATTAACAAAAAGCAGGAAACTCATTGTGACCAAAAAGTCAGCTCAAGCCGGGCTGAAGTAGCTTAGAACATTCAGTACATTCCATGAATACTACAGTTCAATTTAATCCTGTTACTCAGGTGATTATTTAGAAATTTAGGCTAGTAAAGTCCAAACAGTTCTTGCTGCAAAAGTCCTTACCAACCTTGGAATTTAAAGTTTATTTATTTACTGAGAGAGAGAGAGAGAGAGAGAGAGAGAATCCCAAGCAGGCTCTCTGTCATCAGTACAGAGCCTGATGTGGGACTTAAATCCACGAACCATGAGATCATGACCTGAGCCGAAACCAAGAGTCAGAGGCTTCAGCAACTGAGCCATCCAGGCACCCCTAGGAGTCCTTACCAGCTTCTTGAATCAAGTAACAAATGAGCTTCATATATCTCCCACGAGTCTGAAAAAGTTTGTTTGTTCTAGTAAAGGAACACTATTTGGTCAAAAATACACAAAACAACATAATTGGATTTTAGAAACAAATAGGTCATCTATCCACATTAAGCTGAATGCTTCGTTCTGGGTTAAGGCAGTTCACCAAATCACAAAATGCAACCTCTCAACACCAAATTGTACCTGTCTACTCTTTTATAATGCCATCTACGTGACTCTTTCATTCTAAAACCATGGTCTTACTCCTACAACTAGTCTCACAGAATTTCCAAATTCCAGAATACGATTAAACAAAGATGAGTTACATCAAAATCCATTATTTATTAAACATAAACACACAAATACATATACATATTTTAGGGGTCAAATTTACATAAAGTAAATCTACACATCTTAAACACAAAGTATGAACAGTTTAGACAAATTTATGCCTACAAACGAGTCATGCTAGTGTAAATATGGAAAATACTGGTGATTCTAAAAAGTTTACACCTCAGAGTGCCTGGGTGGCTGTGGTTAAGCATCTGACTCCTGGTTTTGGCTTAGATCATGATCTCACAGAGATGAGCTCGAGCCCCACCTCCATTCTCTCTCTCTCTCTCTCTCTGCCCCTCTCCTGCTCACACACTCTCTCAAAATAAATACATAAACACTTAATATAAAATAAAATAAAAAGTTTACACCTTTTTCAAGTCAATACCAACCATTCCTAAGGCAATTATGTATTATTATCTCTATCACCATAGATTATGCTTGACTTTTAATTTTATAAAGATAGAATATTATCACATGAAATCTTTTGTGCTCGCCTCGCCTCCATACTCATCCATGTATCTGCAGTTAGTTCATTTTTCTTGTGGTAACAATATGACAAAATTTGCTTATCTACTTACTTATGAAATTGGACTATTGTTTTTGGCTACTCTGAATGAAGCTTCTATGAGAATTCTTGTCATGTATTCTAATAGAAATATGTTTCCATTTCTCTTGGGTCAATAATTAGGAGTAGATGTGCTGAATCATAGGGCAGAAGCAGATTAAGTTTATAAGAATCTACCAAATTTTGGCTCCAGCCATGATGGAGTAACAGGCTAGAGATTTACTTTATTGCCACAAATAATTGAAAATATGGACAATATATATCAAGGAAGTATTTCTAAATATTAAAAAAAAAAAAAACTGCAGAGGAGGCCAAGGCAAAACTTTCCTCAGTTATCATGCATCTGGGTTCATCCAACACCAACCACTTCCACCAATCTGCCCAAGTTTGACCCGGGAAGAACAAAGTCGTATACCCGAGGGACACCAGTAGGGAATTTGGTATTACATCTGCCCTAGCCTCAAGATCAGCTGCCTGAACGTGCATCCAAAAAGCACTGATGGTGACATTTCCAAGGCAACTGGTGACTGGAAGGGTATAAGGATTACAGTGAAATTGTCAGAATGGATAGGCCCAGATTGAAGTATTCTGTCTACTACATCAAATTTAGAATTATGTAATTATTTGGTAGACAGAGTGGACCTCGAAGTATTCAGCAGAGAAAAGACATCTAATCAGAACATTTGGTCTGCATGATTTGTTAAAAAATAGAAAAAAACTTTGGTTCAAATTTTATTTTATGAGCAAACACTATACTTGGTGAATAATATATTACATTATTTGGGAAAACCTTTTTGTCTATATTATTTTTTGTGGGTCATATATATCAAATAATTGTATTATAAAAAGTAAAAAGTAAAGTTCAATATAGGACTGTTGTGGATTTCAGTATGTCATTTAGTGATAAATATGAGGACACTTTGATGAAATAATGTTAAAGTGTAAGTAGGGTATTGTACGACCAGATAAATTATGATTGGGGCCAGTTTAATTTTTTCTGGGGTTACATATGAATGAGAAAATGGGTGTTAGAATTTTCATGAGGTCACAAAATGTCAGTTGTTGAATAATGACTATGAATAAATATCCTATCCACAGAATTTTAATCATCTTCCTGTTCTACTTTGAAGGATAATTTGGTAATGGATAGGTACTTACCGCCTACCATTTATTCGCAGGAGTCATTTTTTGAATTTTTTTAAAAGTTTTTATTTATCCATTTTGATAAAGAGAGAGAGAAGGAGGGAGGGAGGGAGGGAAAGACTGTGTTCACGAGTGGGGGAGGGGCAGAGAGAGAGGGAGACAGAGAATCCCAAGCAGGCTTCTCACTGTCAAAGCTGAGCACAATGCAAGGCTCAATCCCATGACCTCCCACGACTGGGAGATCATGACCTGAGTTGAAAGCAAGAGTTGGCCACTTAACAGAGCCACCCAGGTAACCCTTTGCAGGAGTCATTTTAAAAATACATTTTAACATTTAGCAGTTGACTTATATTTTCATCCATTTCACATTAAAAAGAAAATTATCTCCTTATTACCTCTTCACCACGAATCTCTTGATGTGACTGATACAATACAGTGATAAATGATATATAATAAAATCTACCCACACCAGACAGGACAACAATGTAATAAGATTGCTATGTCATGTGTTTGTGTTAGCAGAGCATTTTATTGTATTTTAGGAAATCTTACTTTATCTGATGGTTTGCTGGGAGATGGTGTCAAAGTGGCCAGGGAGAGAAAAACAAGGAGTGAGTTTTATGGCTGTAGAACTTCAAAAGGATAGGTTTTCTCTACAAGAGCTGCCTCAGATGAAGTATCAGCTACAGTGTTAGAAATCCCCTCACCACCTAATTATACAATCCAGACTAAATTGTCTGATAATTACATTCGGATTGACACAGAAAAGTACAGGGATTTAATAGCTAAAGAAGGGGGCTGAAGAAATTATGGAAGAATTACGGCAAGAAAAAATTTCAACTAATTACTGAAGCAAAGAACAAGGTTTACCTTAACTGGGGGCCTTACCCCTTTCAAATATTCTTTCCCCACTACTTTATAGAATCAGATGACCCCCTCCCCAGTTTTACTGGGATATAATTGACATATAACACTGTATTCATTTTAAGTGTATAATGTGATTGTATATAAGTATATATTATAAAATAATCACAGTATGTTACCATTTGTCACATAGTTACATCTTCCTTGTGATGAGAACTTTTAAAATCTAGTCTATTAGCAACTTTCAAATATACTGTTAACTTTAATGAACATACTATACATTATATCTCTAGAATATAGAGATATTCGTCGCTCATCACTGGAAGTTTGCACCTTTTGACCACTTTCATCTGTTTTCCCCACTCACCATCCTCTGGGAACCATCAATCTGTTCTCTGTATCTATGAGTTCCGTTTTTGTTTGTCTGTTTTGTGTTTTTACACTCCACATATAAATGAGATGATATATTTGTCTCTCTCCATCTGACTGTGTAGCATCAGTCTTGATGAATCAAAATGGAGAAATGGAAAAAACACTGGCTCTAGATTCAGAAAGACTGGTTCTTCTCATCACATGGGACCTTCAGCAAGCTACACAAACTTTCTGAGCCTCCATTCTCTGTCCTATACCATAGGGATAATGTTATTTACAGCACAGATTGTAGTGAGGATAGATTTGCATATGTAAATGTCTAAGATTATCTGGCAAAGTGGGGTCTCAAACCATTGAGACTATTTTAATTATCTTTTTCTCCCAACTATCTTCTTAATTTTGATTCTTAAGTGTGTTCCTGTCTTTTTCTTTCTGAAGTTTTCTCTAGTCTCTGCTCTCCCCATGAGTTATCCTACTTAAAAAAAAAAAATCTATAATTACTAAAATGTTCACAAGGCTTATCTACCTCCATTGCCTTACAATATTCTGACTCTTTAACTCTTAAAATCTGTATCTTGATCCTATCATCTTGCAGAATTTGCTAGGGGTCTGTTTTCCATGCTTGCTTACGTATTTTTAGCTCTTAAACCACTCCTTCCCTTCCCAAGCCTCTCGGCTTTTGGCTTCCTTAATTCTGTTTTTGTTTTTGTTTTTCTTGATCTTCTACAGGTCCAACTGCATCTTCTCAATCCCCACACAAACTCTCCTTTACCTTGTCAACCTTAAGATCTTATTCCTTAACATTATGCTCTAAGACTTTTCCAATTTTTTCTCTGAGCTCTCTTGTTAGGATGAATCTCCCACAATTTTCAGAAAGCATGATTATGTATCACTTCTGAATGCCAGCTCGGACTTAGTGAGGTTCAAACCTTTATTTCAGGCTGGGCTGAGCACATATCATGCGGTTCAGACAATAGCACATATTCAATATTTTCAAAATCAAATGTAATTGGCTGTCAAAAAGTGATCTCCTCCTTGGTTTCTGTTTCATGTTTAAAGGTCTCATTATCCTTTTAATTTCCCTGAATAGAAATATTCTCTAGTTTTCAACATTTCCCTTTCACAACCCTTGTCATATCCTAGCTTTGAGGTGGTTTCCCTGCTTCTAGTCTATTCACACTGTTCTTCAGATAAAGATTGAACTGCTCTGCTCAGAATGCTTTAGAGTTTCCCAATCAAAACTCTTTAGTGAGACATCAGATGTTTTCTATAAGATTTTGCCAGTATCGTGTGAAAAATTTCATCTAGGCATTCTATGTCCCACTTACATAGAAATAATGTCCATTCCCTACCAATCCATCTACATTTTCCCTTTTAAACTTCTATTCCCTTTCTCAAGCTTTTACCACTGAGCTAGCTTGCAATGCTAGCTCTTCCCTTGAATTCTCCAGCTATTACATTATATTACAGTATAAATTGCCCTCCAGAAGTCATCCAGGGAGTTTCTTAGTCTTCATGAAATACTCAATTATGATTAGTTGGCATTTTCCAGTAGTCAATAGGCATATTGGTGTTTTCATTCATTCTCATTTTTTGTTTCAACTTAGATGGTACTTTATTTGTGACTCTCCTTTGCTAGACCTTAAAGTCTTCCCTCAATAAACCATGAAATGCTTGCATCATAAACATTCAACAAACATCTAATGAAAGGACAAGAAATTAGAAAAACAGAGTCCTAATTATAAAATTTAGTTGAAATAAACACAAATCTCTTACAATTCAGGAGAAGCAACATGGTGCTGTGAGGGAGGAGAACATCTGCCTAGAGAGCCAAACAACTTAAACAATATTTGGTAAACAACCGTGACATATGTTGCAACATGATTGCCCTTAATTTGGAGCAAGTCTATTCCTTCCTAATGTTAACAAGGTAAATCTATCAAAACTGGGCAAAAGTTGTTACAATATGAACACAAAATTAATTTTGTATGTTTCAACTCTGAAGAAATCCAGTATCAGTGTTTAAATATCACTGATTAAAATGTGAAAATAGCAGCTACCTTTTTGAAAGCTATGGCTATGGATGCTTATAATAGCTTGAAATTTTACCTACATTTAAAAGATCAATATTTCACACTAAAATGCTTTACCTCCAGTGTGCACATTTTATGGAAGCTAAAGTTCGCAAAATCCTTTTTAGAACTTTGGAGATTAAATATTTTACTTCTAATCTATTAGAAATAATAATAGAATTTTAGTGATATTCTATTTCATGCCAGCATGAACAATCAAGTCTTCAAGATATGAACATGCCCCAGCAAAAGTAGGTTTAAATGAATAAATAATAGTTTTTTTTAAATTTCATACATTTTTAATGATTAACTCTCTTATTCTTTCTTTCACTTTCAAAACATTAGAAAGAGAGGTTGGCCTACGTTTTCTCACAAGCGTATTATTCTCTATCCCCTTAAATATAAATCTTTTTGAGTTGAGATTGATGAAAATCCTGAAATTTAACTAGTACAGGAAAAGATAAAAGTATGCTAACCCTTGGTCCATGGCTATCATCATCATTTCTTTTTCTTCTTCTGATACACAATGCTATTCTTGAATTCTTCCTCATGTCTCCTGGTCACTTTCTTATTAAGCTCACATGTGGCTTCATAAGCGGACATCAGGTCCTCTGCTTATATTTCAACTATCTATTTTCGATTTACTTGCTTTCCCTTTGTCTTTATAAATGAGCCCATGGTGTTAGAGTTCAGCAATGTTCCCATAATAGGTGCAGATTCTAATGGTGGTTCCATCATACACTTACATGTTTCCACTGATTTGTGGCAACTCTAACTTTGCAACTTTTTCAGACTATGTCTCTCCTTCTTCTGTTTCACTTAACATTTTGCAAGAGCAAGCAGGTACAGGTTAAGTCTCATCAGTGGCAGCACTGGGCTTTCCCTGCTCCCTGAATCTTTCCAAAATCCAATTTGCAAGTCTGAGCTTTTGAATAGATACTGTGGGATTTGTTCCTCAGGTAATGTCTTCCAGAAATACCCTTTTTCTTAGGTAGCCAGCCTAATGGGAAAGGATAATAGCTTGGTTTTGTCTCAGTTGTATCTTAGGAACTGTTCAGCTTCCCAAGTTAAGCAATGTCCCTCTCATTTTCCTCTGGAGTCTGAGCTCCGTCCTATATGCAAAGATTTTATGTAGGTGCCCAGCATCATCATGTCAATGGCACATTAAGGTATAATACTGGATTCCTCTTGCTTCAGCTGCTCCCTTTTAGGAGCCTGAAGAAGGTTACACTACTGAAGGTCCCAAAAGCCCATAGACAGAAGTCAGGGCACTAAACACCTTGATATGTCCCCATTTGCCCTTGATAGCAGGGATATATCCTTCAGTATTCTGTTTTCTTCATTTATAAATATTAGTAACCTTTTCTTCTTACTCTACCTTTTCCTATCTTTATGAATGTAAGATTTTGGTGGTGGGGTATTGGTGAGGGGGTGTTTGTACCTAATTTGGTTTAGGCAACCTTGGGGTCAAATACTGCCCTTACAGCAGCCACTGCCTACCCTGCTCTGAATGATACACCAAATGGACCTAGGGACCCATTCCCATATTGTTGTCATTATTCTTTATATTTTAAGCATACATCAACACAATTTTAGCTGTCCTTGGATGAGAGTTCAGAAAGCTGACTCTCACATCTCTGGAGTTCTCACTTTGCCAAATCTCTGGTTTAAAGTGCTTAGGTATTCAGACAAATCTAGTAGTCATCAATAAATTTGGAAAACCTCATATACACAAGATCCCCCTTTGGAGATGTACAATGCACATTAGCATCATAAATCCTTTAAACAAACCTGTGGTAGAAAATTCTGCTTAACTTAACACAGCCTTTCTCAAAGTTTCTCGAAGTTTTTTAACCCTAGATTTTGTTTTGTTTTGTAAGTAATATTTCATGAATTTAATGTTCTATGGAACAAATTCTAAAAAATGTTGATTTCTATACTAACCTGGGAGGCTCAATTTAAGGGAAAGAAAACCTTGGAACACACAGGGCATAATTAAGACTATGGAAGGGCAACATTACCAGCTAGACAAATTCACACATACTTAATTCTTCTACCCTTTTGTTTTATTTTGTTTTGTTTTGTTTGTTTGTTTTCTTTTCTGGCATTGCCTGTGCTCCTGCCCAGTAGATGGCAAACTGATCAGAAAAACAACATTGGTAATCACGAGCTCGCAAATTACACTATCATTGCTTCCCCAAGCCTAGATTGGGAATATTATGAATAAAAAAGAATTACCAGTTTGCTTTAATTTTTTTTGTTTTTTTAAAATACAATATTTAGTTCGCTTCAAAATATGTGCTATCCTTAAGCAAACTACACAATGTAAAGACTAATCTATGAAACCCTATATTGTTTTCATAGATTATTTTGTCTTTTTATTAATTTTTTAGAACAGTTTAAAGTTCACAGCAAAATTGAGGGGAAGATACAGAGATTTCTCCTGTATTCCTTGTGCCCATATGTGCATTATCAACATTCCTGACCACAGTGGTACATTTGTTACAATTGATGAATCTACATGGACACATCATAATTAGTCTATAGTTTACATAATGACATAAATCCATCATTATGGTATCATACAGACTATTTTCACTGCCCTAAAAATCCTCTGTAGTCTGTCTCTTCATCCATCCACACTATCCCTATTTTGTCTTTTTAATAGGAACATAAAGGAAGAAAATATTTGACTTGGTCCTATCTATTTTTCCCATACAATACTGCCTTAGTTATCAACAAAAGCATGGTATTTTATTAATCAAATTACACTGTGAGAAAATGCATGAGTTAGACATTCAAATTCCTAAGACAAAAGGAATTTATCATGAAAAGCAATTTATCATGTTTAATATAGCAATTTAAATGTTTTCTAAATTCTCTTATCTCAAAGAGTAGAATTATTCTTACTGAGCTTCTAAGCAATTGATCTGTGACCTTCAAATTTTATCCCATTATGTCATCTTAAATATCTTACACTATAGGGTCCTCTTCTTTGGTAATGCCTAATAGGTTCATCTCTTTATGGAATAATCTATTACAATGAATTAATGCTATCATTTTTGCATCAACTAATAAGGAATTTATTCTTTATGAACTCTGCTTTGAAACTAACACTTCCATAAGCTCTTTGCCTTTCAATTTAATTTCTCATTAATACTTCCGTTTTTTAAAAAGTTACTCTTTCAGAGTAACTTAAATGTTAGACAATGACACTTGCGGGGGGGCGGGCAGAGTGATACTTTTCTATTCACTTCAATTAACTTCAATTCTTCATCCCTGTCTTTTCAGACCTATGCCACATCTATTTGCTATTTCATCTTTGTAAAGTCTGGTGGGTTATGCTATAGCTAACATGCAGTATGGTGTATATTCTGTAAGAGTAATGAAAAAGTGACCTTTGATTCAAGTATTTATTAAAATATATACTATTATGTAACATTTAAGAAGTTCCAAAAGTATACTTCGCAAGTTATTCCTCAAGTTGCCACATGCAAATTTTGCATTTTGAAATAAATATTCTTCTATACATTTCAACTCAATTCAATCCATCAGCCATACGGAAAATATGATATATGATAACATTTCCCTGAATACTGTGGCACACTTCAATAGATGCTGGGATATCAGAAATAACTAAAACTCTCTGCTGCCTCTAAGGTCCTTCAGGCTATGAAAAAATAGCAGCGTAAATAAATCATCATAATTTTGTTATTATTGCTAATACAGATATATAAATTTTATATGGGATCATAGACTAAGAAAATCTAATACCAGTTTTCCTCAGAAATTGTTACCAAGAAGAAGTCGCATCTGACCTAGGACTTGAAGCAAGTTGTTTTCTTTTGTGCTTTTGTTTTGTTTTGTCGCAGTCTTCTACCTCTCTTGAAGTATTTTGTAGAGTGTAGACCCTTCCTAATATTAGTTGTGTTGATAGACACAGACAGCCTTCAGTACAGACCTTAGATTATGTTTCAGAAGAACAGCCACAGATAATAAAAGACTCATTAGGAACACAAGAGCAAACAACTATATAACCCGTAAGATGAGAAAAAAAAAATTAGTTTCTTGTAAACATTTATATACCACATTTAAAAACAATCACTGTATCCCCTCAGCTCTTTTAAACATTATCCCTAAGAGTTAGTCTATTTCTTATTCTGAAAAGGAAGTTTAACTTTCTGAATCACCTGCATGATCTAAATTATAATCTCAAATCAAGTACCATCCATTGTTTAGTTTATATTTGATTGGATAATGATGCAATTTTGATATTATGTCAGCTTCATAAATACATATAAATCTTTTAAAAACAATACTGTAAAAGAATATCACTATTTATTGGTAAAATAAAATTCATTATAATTTAAACCAACTGAAAGAAAATAAACACAATGTATCTTTTATAATGCTGGCCTTTGGAAACAGTATATTTAAAATAAATTCATGGTAGTTCATTCAGTGCTTAGTTATGTGTTGTTCCTGAACACAGCATGCTGATTCATGAGTCCTTGGTATCATTAGATATGCTCTTCCATGTTATGGAAAGCTCTCACCGTCAACCCACCAGCTAAAGCCCTGTCCATCTTTCAAGTCCCAATTGAATAAAGCCTTATATGGAAAAGCAAGGACTTGAGTTTCTACTTTTTCCAATGTTAATCACTGCCTTCATAAAGTTGACTCTGAATCTTTTTCATATTCCATGTTTCTGTCTTATGCTGCACTGCAGTTTGCTTACATATCTGCCTCAACCTGTTTTGTGTTTTTATTCCTATCAGCTGGCACGATACTGTTACATAACAGGTGCACCAAAAAGGGAGTCAATATAAACAGTCTAATTCAAAGTATATTCAAAACTACATTCAACCTGTATAATAACACGGATCTCTTGTATTTTGAGAAGTTCAGTGTGTTTCAGCATTTCTTCCTCTCAGTATACATACCATATATCAGCCTGTTTTTCTTCAGTAGTTTGGGAAGCACTTAGCTGTGTTGTTGTTGGAGGGGAAACCAAACAAAACAAAACAAGAAGCTTTATATTTGGGAGACTGAGGAAGGTGGACTACAAAGAACAGAGTACAATGAATACAAGTTAAATATTAGAAGTAACAATCCAAGGACTGTTTAGATCATAGGCTTCTCTGACTCAATGACTAGACTTTTGTAAATACCAGTTGCCAAGGTATGTCTATCTTTATTATGATATATAATTCTACCCTAGCTTTACACTTTTCAGTTGTTGAATCACAGAATTTATTTTCCTTCTAATTTCATGCTTACAAAGCCTCCTATTGATTCTCCTCATGTCTATTGCCTATAATGAAAACTATATTCTAGGTTGACAAGCTGAATCTAGTTCCATTAACAGTTAAAGATTTTATAATAAATTAATCTATGTGTATTGTTTTATTATAAATGAAACACAAAATGCTTGCTTTTGTCATGTGTATTTAAAACACACAGTTACTCTTTTACACTGAGAAGTGTTGCTATTTATAGGTGCTGTATATAAAAAGTATAATATAATTGAACTTATCAGGATTTTAGTTCTCCATTGTCTAGGGACATTTGATCTCCTGAGGTTTTCTCCCCTCTAGCTCTTGCCCAAGTTTAATGCCAAATTGTCAGCAGGGCAAGATTCAGAAAAGCAAGGGCTTTAGAGGATAACGTTCAGTTAGCTGTACTCTACAGGTACCCCATTCACTCATTTATTCATTCCTTCATCTATCCACTAACCAATTATTTATTCAGATGTGCCAGTGCTAAAGGAAGAGATATACAGACAATAAGATACTATCACTGTGTCCAGGAGGTTATAATCTAGTCAAATAAGAAACAAAAAGGTGTTGGATGCCATGTTAGAAGTATATGTGAGGTGTATGAGGGCACAAGGGAGACGGTAATCATTTCTGCTTGTTGAAGGTGGAGTAATTATGAATTTATATTAATAGCAATGACAGTTTGATAATTGTTTAGAAAGGAGATAAAAAATAAACTCAGGAGTCTCATCACGGGGTATAATCTGTAACCATGATACTATAACTACACCACGTTAGGAAACTCATTGTAAAATAAATCATGTTTTTTCTAATATGTTTCAAGATAATGTTGCTGAAACTGTAATCACTGCTCTCTAGAGGAGCTCTAACATTCTTGGCTCTGCAGGTCTAAATATGGAAAAACCTCGCTCCTGATTGCCTTTATTTCCCCTTAAGGAATGATAGAATATAGTTTTTAAAATGAACTCTACTTAGAAACTAAGGAAGAAAAAAAATAGAACTAAAACACAAACAATAAGTAAATGATTCTTCACATTGGCATATGCAACTACTTAACAATTCTGCTTGGTTGTCTAATAATAATTTTAAGCTACAAATTTTCAAAGCAGAAATCTTAATTTCCAAAGCAAACTTTTCCTTTAAAAAAATTCCTGTTTTAAGTAAAAAATCCTGGAACCATCCTTGATTCTCCCTTTTCTGGAACATACATGTAATTCATCAACTGGTATGCCAGTTCTTCCTCCAAAACCTATCTCAAATTCCCTTCACTTCTCTCTACCTCCATGACCCTTCCCTTAGCTAGATGTCATACAGATTTCTGCAACAGCCTCCTAATTGGTCTCATTGGTTCAACTTCAATTCACCATTCTCTAAATTCCATTCTTCACACAGAAGTTAAAGATTATTTAAAAAATATAAATTAGGTTAAGTTCCCCCAAAAAAAGAAGGAAGGAAGAAGGAAGACGGAAGAAGGAAGAAGGAAGAAAGAAGGGAGGGAGGGAGGGAGGAAGGAAGGAAGGAAGGGAAGGAGGGAGGGAGGGAGGGAGGGAGGGAGGAAGGAAGGAAGGAAGGAAGGAAGGAAGGAAGGAAGGAAGGAAAACATTCCAAGCTTTCTCCATTATTCTTCAAATTAAATCTAAACTTATTACTGGGGCCTGTAAGATCCTCCTTCCTCTGGCTGGTCACTAGTAATCCCTCCAGGTGTAACTGACAATAATAGCTAGTAATGCTATAGTCCAGCCACACTGACTCCTCCAGGAATCTCCATAGCTAAGCACTTCCATATCTGAGACTTTGGCACTAGTTCTCTCCTTGAACACTCTCCCTTCAGTGTTGCCCCTTGGCTGGTTTATTTTCAAAGACCACTCTTAACTCTCTTTACTGTATTCACAGAACTTAGAGCATTCCAGAAATGTCCTCCTTACATATTTATTTTGTCCCTCACTAGAATAGAAGCTGACTGAAGGGCCGTTTGTCTTGCTTGCCACCAGGTCTTCACCAGTCACCAAGCTACCCAGTACACAGTAAGGGTAAAGTAAATATATAACTTGTATATAAACAATCTTAAGATAATTCAATTTGAGCTATATACTATCTGTATTATTAAATATAGTTTATGTTGCCTTCCTCCACAGATGCCTGTTTTTAAAGCAAGAGTCACCTACCTAGACAGCTAACATAAGATGGTTTCAGGAGGAAAATGTTGATTCCATTGGCAAAATTCTGCTTCTTGGAGAGCTTTTCTTGATGTCTCCTTCTTAGATGTCTTCACCATTTCCTCCAGCATCAGTGTTTGCTTCTCTACTTCTCAGACTTGACTTCCAAGAGTCTTCCTAATTCTGGGCCTCCTCAGGGAGAAGAGACAGTGTCACGTGGACAAGGATTCCTCTCCAAGGAGTCCTGCTATATCCCTGTGCACAGATCCACCCTGACCCCCCCATCTCAGACTACTTACTTGAGAATTTCCAGATGTTTGACTTCACCCCCTGGGTTGTTCAATATCAGACAAAAACAGAAGTTTCCCTTTGTGTTTTATTTTTCAGAACAAAGATATTTAATATATTAGACACCTACACAATGGTCACTATCTTTTCAAATCTCATTTTGAACCCTACCTAATTCTCAAACATTCTAAATTATTTTTCTAAGACAAATAATTTATACTGATCTAAATGCATTTTCATTGTAGGTAAAGACATGCTAAGGAACCATCATCAAAATCCTGGCCTCTGAGTGTGGCTAGCCTTGGAGCAATAACATTATATTGGAAGGAGCTGACATGTTAGACATGCTGTCATATGAAGATTGTTGATAAGGGTCACCTGCAGTAAAAACAAACTGAGACGTGTTGGCTCCTTTAAGAGGACTTACTGGGGTAAGTCCTCATTGGGTAAAAATAGTTCTCCTTCTCTGATCCTCCTAGGCTGGATTTGAAAAGTCCAACAAAAATATTTTCTATAAAGATTTGATTTATTACTTAGGAATTGCTGTATTAGTATATATCTTAGAATCTGATTACTATCAACATTCACAGTATTTTTTTAGTATTTACTAGACTGTAATAATTTAGCAAGAATTCTTAGAGTGACTTAGATACTATTTTGAACCTCAGGAATAATCTTAATTCAGGAAGTCCATGTTCAGATATAGTTTCAAAACATACAGTTATAGTCAATCATAGTCCTGTTGTTTTTGGGGGCTTTTTTAACAGATGGTTGTAAAATCATAAGACTCATCATAAGTTTGACATTTGGACATTCCTATTTTTTTTTTTAATTTTGTGGGATTTTTCAGTGAAGGAGAGGTTGGAGAAGTGAAAATAAAGGCTATGTCTTAAGTAAGAAAAGAATTTTCTTCAAAAACTTTGAGTTCTTCAGATTGATATGAACTTTTTGTTTAAACTGTTTTTTCATTGTTTTCTTTTTTTCATTTAAACTATGCAAATCTGTCTAAAAATGTTTCATGTATATGTGTGTATGTATATGTATATATGGGTGTGTGTGTGTGTGTGTATTTATAGTGAAGATAAAAATGTAGGAAATGTAGAAAAGTCTTCCAAACTGAAGGTCTTTCAAGTATGTCATTTATCACTACTTTTCTAAAATAATAAGATAATATATTTTATCTACATCTGCAACAACAGATGTAAGTATTAATGAAGATCCTCCCAGCCTCACCCCAGCCAAAGCATTTAGGCATTTACATAAGAAAAAGCATACATCAGCACAAGCAAGAAGTGTTTGGTTTCTCACTCATTTTGTTTAAATCTTTGTCATCTGTCTTTTAGCTCTTGAGTCAGTGTATAAATATAATGAGCAGATTTAAATGCTCAAGTATGCCAGAGGCAATAAGCAATAAGCATATTTAAAAGTGAAAAAAGTGCAATCAAATGACTTTGTAGAATTAGCTCCTCGCCCTCCCAATTTTCACTTAATCCTTAGAGACAGTCATTTGATATATCTGTTCCTGCTGAGAGAAAACATACTGCTATGTATTGGCAAATACAGAAAATAAATACTGACACTGATCTTTTCTTATGTGAAGTTACAATTACTCGTAACAATTTCATTAATAAGTGCATTAAATGGCTAAATTTCCTCAAGCATTAGCTAAATGACTGCCAGCAAGCTTAGATGCATTCAGATGCAATCACACATTTAATTATATCAAAAAATCTAGGAGGTGAATACTATCACTGACCACATTTCATAAAGGAAATTGAATCCTGAGTATATCAATAACTTTAACACCACTGAGTTTACTCAATTACAAACTCCTAGGTAGCCATCGTTGTAATCACCAATTGGACATGTACCACACATTACTTTTGCATATTTTTACATACTTTAAATCTAGACACTTCTCCTTGGTGGTATATTTTGTACATTCATACTACTCAACAAATATTTCAACAAACATATACTAAGTGTTCATTACATGCTAAGCATAAGCTAGATACAAATGATACAGCAGCTAAAAAAAAGTTGCAAACTTTACCATCTTCTGTCTCCGTTTCCTTAAACAACTACTCTTCTCCCAAATTACAATACTTCCTCCTTTTGATAATTCAACTCAATTTTAACTCATAAAAATTTAATTATAGTCTCTTCTGTTATCAATCCCTCTTTAATCCTGAGCTAGTCAAAACAATAAATATTTGTCTAATCTATGTTTCTACTTGAGATCTTCTTGTCCTCCATCTAGCAAACTCTCCCTCAGGCCTTGGCCAGCCATCCAAGACATTCTCCATTGCCTATGATTCACCATGTATTCTACAACAGGTTTTCTTTCCATTCAAAGTGGATGACAAGTCAATACTCAAGGCTCCCTACATTGGGAAGATGTCTTTTTCTCACAGTTTTTTGAGACTGTCCTGCATCCCAGACCAATCCATTCATGATTCAAGCTCTGATTTCTTCCTTCACTATCAGATCATCAGGACACCTCCATGAGGCATGAATATGAGCACTCTTGGACATTATCCTATGAGGTGCTGGTACAACAGTGGTGGCTGACATGAAAGTTCAAAGTCACCAACACATGCAGTTTTCTTATGTCCTCTGGTACTGTTCAGGTGATATCCAGGATATACCACTTCATCTTATAATTGATTATTCAATTGTTTCTGGGTCTACATGACTTATGATTTGGCATATGTGACATTAATCAGGTCATATTGGGCAGTTCTGGCCACACTTGCTGTACCATGGGTAGGCTCTCTGTCTCTACCACGGTCCAGTAGAATGCCAGGAGGTTTTTTTGTTTTGTTCTGTTCTGTTTTGTTTTGTTTTAAAGTTGTATAATACTTTGATACATATAACATGGCTTTACTCCAGAACTCTGGTGGGCTTAACTATAATTTCTTCAGTGATATTCTAATATCTAAGATCATACTGGATGATATTGTTCAAAGTAACAAAACCTTTTGTACCATAGCCTGGATACACTATAGATCCTGTCCTTGTTCTAGACTCCACTCAGAGCTGTCAGCTCTCCAATCTATGGATCAGAGCAGAATTCCTGGTGCAGAGTATTCTGTCTCTAGAACCTCAAAAGGCTTACTAGGCATTGTGCAACCTTTGTCATGGCTGAAGGAACAAGATACGATAGTATATCCTTTACTTTAGATGAGATTGTGATTTATTTACCACCCTTTGGAGGACATGTGTCAACAAAGGTCTCTAATACACTAGCTCTCCTCTGGCATTATTAGCTTTGTGCCACTGATAAAGAGGCCCAGTGTGATATTCTGCAGAATGTAGAGCTGGTCCAGATCTCTTTATATTATGACAGAGGGCAGAAGAGTTACCACAGCCCTGAGGCAAGGCTGTAAATGTATACCACTGGCCTTTCCAAGTGACTGCAAACTGTTTATAATCCTATTTTGGGATACAGATGAAAACATGTTCACCATATCAATAACTCAATATCCTATTACACAGCATGTGAGTTTGTGTTAATCTGCTGCAGCAATGATCCATCATCTGGCACAACAGCTACATTTGGGGCTATGATTTGTTTTAAATTTCAGGACTCCACTGTCATTCATCAGTTCAGGACACCCTACTTTCATTCCTTAGGTCTTCAGGAATAACACTTATTTTTGCTACCTCTTTAAGGATGTGCTATGTTTTACGTTTAGTATATTACCTGTGAGGAGGACAGTTTTAGAAACCTCCATTTACCCTTCCATACAATGATAATTTTCACCCTATATGGGCTCAAAAGCAAATGTTGGAATTTTGCCAAGTATCAGGTATGTCAATTCGATTAAAACTTTAAGCAGCCAGGAAAACGACCACTGGGTGAGTCCTTAGATCCTCTGGACCTATTATAAACTGGACACAGAGCAGACTCTATTTATTGCCTAGCACAATTATGCCCCAACTCTAACTGGGAGGTCATAATAATACATTGAATCTCTGGGTATCAATGCTAACTTAGGCCCTGTATTCAGTAGTTTTCAAAATATTCTGTTATGTATTTTTGTCTCAGTATGCAATTCTCTCAGTAAAATGATCATAGTTTCCTTTGGGAAAGGACTGAAGGAGTAATTTTTGTACACAATTGTTGTGGAATTGTAGGTTATTCCTCTGGAGTTCTGACTATGCCTTTAGTCATTGTGGTTTTGGTCCAAAAATTGGTTCTGTAATTAAAAATCATGCAAGGAATTGTGGTTGTCTTTAGAGCTGTCTGCCCTGATCATCCATTCTTGCCTTGTTTTCCTTCCTCCTTTCCTTTCTTCCTTCTTTCCTTCCTTTCTTCTCTCCTTTCCTCCCTCCCTTCCTTCCTTCCTTCTTTTCTTCCTTCTTCCTTCCTCCCTTCCTCCATCCCTCCCTTCCGCCCTCTCCGCCTATCTCCCTTCTCCCCAGTTTATTTCTTGATTTCTTTGGAATGTAGAGTTTGATTAGTAACCTTGTTGGCTGCTCATCTATCTTGCCCTTAGGAAGATGCTGTTCTATTAACACACTTCATTACTCTCTGCTAAAGGAGCTTCCATGGCTTCCCCGTGAACTGTGACCTGCCTGCTTATTACAATACTTAAGTTGGCCTGACTTCTGATGGTGAAATGCTACCATATAAACTTTTCCTGTTTATTTGTTTTTCGTTTGTTTGTTTGGTTGGTTGGTTGTCTTTGTCAAGTGATGACACCTAAACTTTGCTCTCAGGCAGCCCAGTTCTTTCCTGGCTTTTTTTATTTTTTAATTTTTATTTATTTATTTTTTCATAAACAATAAGCAAGCCCTAAAAAGAAGATCAGTAAACTTCTTAGTGAGATTTGTACCTCCGCATCAACAGATTCCTTTTAGATTTTGGGAATGATGTATCTTATAAGCCCTCTATGAAGCATGTTTTCATGTTTGTTTATTTGTTTTAAAATGTTGTTTGTTTGCTTTATGGAATATATCTCAAGCTGCCATCTCTCTGGTACTCTCTCCAACATCCTCCTCCGCTTTTAACATGTCTAGTGATTACTTGGGCCTACCAGGAAAATCTAGAATAATCTAGTTTTAATTTTAGTATTATTTTTTTAATTTACATGCAAATTAGTTAGCATATAGTGCAACAATGATTTCAGGAGTAGATTCCTTAATGCCCCTTGCCCATTTAGCCCATCCTCCCTCCCACAACCCCTCCTGTAACCCTCTGTTTGTTCTCCATATTTATGAGTCTCTTCTGTTTTGTCCCCCTCCCTGTTTTTATATTTTTATTTCCCTTCCCTTATGTTCATCTGTTTTGTCTCTTAAAGTCCTCATATAAATAATCTCTCTAATTTTAAAGTCAGCTGATTGGCAACCTTAATTCCATCTATAACCTTAATTTAGTGTTTCCATATAACATATGTATTATAGGTTCTGGAAATTGGACATCTATGGCAACTATTTTTTCTGCCTACCATGGTTAGTATGGGTTATAACTTTTCCATGCTTCTAGTAGCCATTCTTACCAGTGTTTCTGCATCCCCTCCTAGAGTTCCTATTCGGTTGTTAAAACATATTAACTGCTCTATCTCAGAGATTCTTACAATTAATATTGGGATCTGGTTCGCAGTTTTCTCTATCCTCCCACCGTAGGAGATGAGGGCCTCTTTGTATACTACCAAGGAGACCTTCTGGCTTTCACACAGCATTCATTTTCAAATAACCACTCTCAATATTTTGCTTTCTTTTCCCAAAGTAATCAGGTTTAGCAGTTTTACTGTATTTAATGTTATTATTTCTCTTATAATTCCCAGGACGTTATACATTTCACAACTTTTGCATTCCCACGAATTGTACCACCTAAATTTATCACGGGTGAAACTTGTACTGCTACTTTGGGCCAAGAGCTCTCTGTTCTTTACACCACAGTGATGGGACCTTGACTTCCAGTTGGGAGGTGGATAATACCGCTCCAAAATCCCATGTAAGTGTCTTCTATTTTGGTAACAATCCTTAACCATTTCTAGGTTGTATTCCCCAGGAAACATAATTTAAAATGCACATTACATATAGGAGGTTGATTATAGAGTATTCTTGGATTAATTACTCTGGAAGGGAACGGAAGAAAGAATGGGCAAATAGACACATCAAGCAATCTCAAAGGGAACCCCACAAAATACTATGAGGAGTTTTCAAGGTGAAGACTAGTACAGTAGCCTTAGGCCAGGTGGCTCTCTTCACCTGAAGCAATTCCTGAAGGGTGCTTAAAGTAGAGTCTGAGAAACAAATCCCTCATTCCTATAGGGGATTTATGAAAATCATAGCATCTACCATACTATTGTATCTTTAATATTCTCTCCCCCACCACCTCTTTTTTCTTAAAAACTTGCCTCTCCTCATTTATATTTTGTTTTTAGAAATAAAAAGCCAGAAAACACTGCCATAAACCACCTCAATGCAAGAAGCACTGTCATTATTAGCTGCTTAACCATGAGAAGGAATGAAGGATATGCACATAGAATACATAAATCAAGATCTACAAAGTCATATGCCACATTTAAGTTCCTAGTCCAGATTTTACTGGGTGTAGAAAATTGAAGTTCTGGTAAAATCACTGCTAAACACAGGGTCAAACTACTTTTCTATACTTTTCGGCTAAAGTATGCTCAGGGAATACCACATAATCAACTTAATCATTAATTATTTAAGTTAAAAATTCTGACCATTTGTTATTTGCCTGGTCCTGAAATAAGTTCTAGGGATTCAAAAGTGTGCAAAAGAAAAAGAAATCTGTATGATAGAATTTATTTCCTATGTAAAGATAAATAGTAACAAGACAACAACTTTAAAAATTCTGATTACAGTTAATCATTTCATTTAAATAAACTGGGTGATGTGATAAAGTATAACTTGGGAAGATATTTTAAATAAGAATTACTTAATATTAGGTTACCAATAGTCATTATTATAATTTTTATTGGATTAAAAGTTGCTTGTGGTCAAGTTTTCAGTTTGGTCTTTATTCTTACACATTTCTTTTATTCCACTTTCAATCCTTCACCAAGCTCCCCCTCTTCCATTAATTCTGACAAGTTTCTAAGAAAGTGACATAGCACAAAGTTTACATTAACTCTTAGATTTTAGAATATCCTAATCTAATTCAACGGCTTAATTGGTCTTTTTTTCTTAGATCTAAATATCTAATAGAGGCACTATGTTTTTACTCTATTTCTAGAGTTCATTTTGACTTCACTTTCAATATTAATGGAATAATTGATATATTATTATTTAAGGGATTATAACAATGGTAACTACTAAGCAAAAGAAGTAAAAATTAATATTTTTATATAGAGAGTTGTTTTATTGTCTTGCAGTTTTTTTGTGTGTGTGTTTACCATTTTTGCTCTGTTTGTTGATTTTTAGTGGACACTCCTAGAGTCAATTTTATTATGCTCCATATAATTTATCCTTCCTGTCATGGTTTGGCTGTAATCCTGTCATTACTAGGTAGTAAAATAAGAGGAATCTTTCAACATAGCAAAGAGAGGTAATCTTGAAATAAATGGATGACATAAATCCCAAGGTATGGAAAGCAGTGTTGGTGGTTACTGCTTTCACTCTTAAACCTGTTCCTAAAGAAATGACAGTCTTAACAATGCCTAGAAGTCTACAAGAGAAATATAATACATAAGTGAAAGCCAAAAGCTCAGCGACATAATTTTTTAAATGCTTTGAGAATGAGTTAGTAGTTCTACCAGATGAAGTAAGGATATTTCCTGAATATTTCCATAAATTTGTATTTGAATCAATATGGGATTTGTATGTCTTAATATATGATGGACTTCATTTTTTTCAGGTAAAAATCCCCACATAAATTGATTTTTGTTAAAATATCATCTAATGAGAATTTTTACACATTTAAAAAAACAGTAGCTAATTAAGTCACGATTTTAACACTTTACAGTTGGCCCATTATCACTTTCACACTTAGTCTTCTACTTACTGTAAATGTTAATTTTTTTTCTTTAAAGCTGATTTATTTATTTTTGAGAAAGAGAGATAGCACGCAAGTGGGGAAGGGGCAGAGATAGAGAAGGAGACAGAGGGAGAGGGGGAGGGGGAGGGAAAGAACTCCAAGCAGGCTCTGCACTAGTAGAGGGGCTACTAATGATGTGGGGCTCAAACTCATCAACCGCAAGATCATGACATGGACTGAAGTTGGACGCTTAACCGACAGAGCCACCGAGGTGCCCGTAAATGTTAATGCTTAAAGGAAAATAGGCTTCTTATAATATTTTCTTACGAAACATGTTGTTACAGGCTTATTGGTAATTTTTAGGTAATTCTTCCTCTGATTATTTTATCTTAGAAATAAAGTATATACATAATGTAGGAACTATTGGGGATTTACTATAAAACTAAATTATTCCAATTGTTGTATTAATTAACCATAAAATGATGATCATTTGTTTAGAAAATATACATCTTGGGGTGTCTGGGTGACTCAGTCAATTAAGCATCCACTCTTGATCTCAGTTCAGAGCTTGATCTCAGGGTCTAGAGTTCAAGATCTGCAGTGGGCTCAGCATATTGTATACATACACGCACAACACATACACACATACACATACACATATATACATATATACACACACAACACATATACATGTATACACATATATACATATGTACACACAAATATACATACATACACATATATGTGTGTATATGAGTGCATATAAACATTTGTTTAAAAAAGTATAAACTACATATTTAGATATATGGACATATATGCATTTTTAAATAAATAATTTCGATGTATATAAATTCCTCCTCCAAAATTCTAGAAAATATTTTTGAACCCAGATAAAAGTTAGAATTACAAAACAATATTAAATATTTCTATTAAGGCAATTAGTAAAAAACTGTACAGATTAGAATAATATTTAGTGACAGATGGGAGCTCTGAGGAGTTGTACAAAGTGAAAAAGTGTTTTACAGGAAGGAGGGCAGTGCAAGAAAGTTATTAGCAAAAGAAAAGGATTGTTCCAGACAAGGTGGCTAGTGCTTAGGAGAAAGAGCAGAGCAGGGGTTCTTATCATTCAGATGATCTCATCTTCCTTTGGAGGGATGGAGAGGACCCATGTGACAGAGTCCTTGGAGTCATCAGAAAGTTCCTTACTGACCAGGTTAAGACTACTTTTCTGGGGAAGGTTGAAGTTGAAATTAGACTAGGTATTAAACCTTGGTTTTGGGAACTGGGCCTAAGTGATGCCAGTTTGGGCCTGTGGTTTTCTTTTGAAAGTGATCTAATAAAGGGTAACTAATGTGTAAATATAATTCTATTTTTTATTTGACCAATGTAAATGTTCATAAAATTGTGCCCTTAGATGCAATTTTATTTTAAAGCTGCACCCCCCCCCCCCAAATTTTGCCTTAATCAACCCAAGTAAATGGGCATTTTAATAAATTTTGTTAGAAATCTCCACTAAGTGTTTTGAGTTATGTTCAAATTAAGCCACTTGTTAATTCGGCTACATTTTGCAAGATATGCAATTTTTTTTTTTTTTTTTTGTAAATGTGTTAGTCCACTAGGGCTACTGTAATAAAACACCAGACACAGAATGGTTTCAACAATAGACACTTATCTCTCACATTTCTGGAGATTAATTGGTCCAAGATCAAAGTGCCAGAATATTTGGTTCTTGGTGAGAGACCTATTCCTGACTTGCAGATGTCCACCTTCTTGCAGTCCTCACATGGGGAGGAGAGAGAGCTGTTTGCTCTTCCTCTTTTTGTAAAGACACTCATGTATCATGGAGGCTCCACCTTCGTGACCTCATCTAAGCCTAATTACATTTGGAAGGCCCCATCTCCACAAACCCTCACACAAGGAATTAGGGTTTCAACATATGAATATGTTGGGGAGACATATATTCAGTCCATAACAGTGGGTATCTACTAAAACTTAAGATTTTGTGTTTGTTATGTACAATGATATATTTTCTAAAAGTGTATTTATTTACAGGGCATACGAGTGGGAGAGAGAGAAAGAGAGGGAGAAAGAGAGAATCCCAAGCAGGCTAGGCACTGTCAGCACAGAGTCCAACTCAGAGCCCAAACCCACAAACTGAGATCATGACGTGACCTGAAATCAAGATCGGATGCTCAGCCAAACAACTGAGCCACCCAGGCACCCCTACAGTGATATATATTTATAGTTAGAAGGAACTAATATGAAAATATCTATTAAAACACTAATGTTAATACCTGAAACACTCAGCAAGGGGAGATCATTCCATACCAAGGTAGTCCATTCAACTTTGTGAACAGAGAAAACAATGGACCAAAACACTCAGACTATTTTATACGAATTGTAACCTCTATGCAGGTTAGGTAAGCTTCTATGAGCTTCAGATTCTGCATTCCTAAAACAGATATTAATGCAACAACCTCTTCTTTTCCTACAACCATTGGAATGAATATAAAAAATAAAAAAGTTAAATCATTTAAAAAAATAAAATGCGAAACAGAATGGGCAGGAAGATGGCGGCTTAGGAGGACACTGGGCTCACCACGCATCCTGCTGATCACGTAGATTCCACCTACACCTGCCTAACTAACCCAGAAAACCACCAGAAGACTAGCAGAACGGAGGCTCCTGAGCCAAGCGCAGACGAGAGGCCCACGGAAGAGGGTAGGAAGGGTGGCGAGGCGTGCGTGCTCCACGGACTGGCGGGAGGGAGCCGGGGCGGAGGGGCGGCCCCCTGGCCAAGCAGAGGCCCCGAGTCTGGCTGGCAAAAGCCGAGGGGCCGGACGGAGTGTGTTCCCACAGCAAGCGGGACTTGACATCTGGAGGTTATAAGCTAACAGCTCTGCTTGAAGAACGGGAGGGCTGGAGGACAACGGGAGGGAAAGTTGTTCAGCCCGAGATGACAGAGCTCACCTTGGTGGGGAACAAAGGCACTCGCCAGTGCCATCTCCCTCGCCCATCCCCCAGACGAAATCCCAAAGGGAATCAGTTCCTGCCAGGGAACTTGGTTCCTCCTCGCAAACACCCAACGCTGTGCTTCTCCGGAGCCACCCCTCCGGCAGCGGGTCTGACTCCCTCCTGCTGCCACAGGGCCCCTCCTGAAGTGGATCACCTAAGGAGAAGTGAGTTAAGCCTGCCCCTCCTGCCCCGGAGCACCTTGCCTACCCACCCCAGCTAATACCCCAGATCCCCAGCACCACAAGCCTGGCAGTGTGCAAGTAGCCCAGACAGGCCACGCCACCCCACAGTGAATCCCGCCCCCAGGAGAGGGGAAGAGAAGACACACACCAGTCTGTGGCCCCAGCGGTGGGCTGGGGGCAGACGTCAAGTCGGACTGTGGCCCCGCCCACCAACTCCAGTTATACACTACAGCACAGGGGAAGTGCCCTGCAGGTCCTCACCAGTCCAGGGACTATCCAAAATGACCAAACGGAAGAATTCCCCTCAGAAGAATCTCCGGGAAATAACAACAGCTAATGAACTGATCAAAAAGGATTTAAATAATATAACAGAAAGTGAATTTAGAATAATAGTCATAAAATTAATCGCTGGGCTTGAAAACAGTATACAGGACAGCAGAGAATCTCTTGCCACAGAGATCAAGGGACTAAGGAACAGTCACAAGTAGCTGAAAAGAGCTTTAAACGAAATGCAAAACAAAATGGAAACAACGACGGCTTGGATTGAAGAGGCAGAGGAGAGAAGAGGTGAACTAGAAGATAAAGTTATGGAAAAAGAGGAAGCTGAGAAAAAGAGAGATAAAAAAATCCAGGAGTATGAGGGGAAAATTAGAGAACTAAGTGACACACTAAAAAGAAATAATATACGCATAATTGGTATCCCAGAGGAGGAAGAGAGAGGGAAAGGTGCTGAAGGCGTACTTGAAGAAATAATAGCTGAGAACTTCCTTGAACTGGGGAAGGAAAAGGCATTGAAATCCAAGAGGCACAGAGAACTCCCTTTCAGACGTAACTTGAATCGATCCTCTACACGACATATCATAGTCAAACTGGCAAAATACAAGGATAAAGAGAAAATTCTGAAAGCAGCAAGGGATAAACGTGCCCTCACATATAAAGGGAGACCTATAAGACTCCTCTCTTTTGAAACTTGGCAGGCCAGAAAGGATTGGCACGAGATCTGCAATGTATTGAACAGAAAAAATATGCAGCCAAGAATCCTTTATCCATCAAGTCTGTCATTTAGAATAGAAGGAGAGATAAAGGTCTTCCCAAACAAACAAAAACTGAAGGAATTTGTCACCACGAAACCAGCCCTACATGAGATCCTAAGGGGGATCCTGTGAGACAAAGTACCAGAGACATCACTACAAGCATAAATCATACAGACATCACAATGACTCTATACCCATATCTTTCTATAATAACACTGAATGTAAATGGATTAAATGCGCCAACCAAAAGACATAGGGTATCAGAATGGATAAAAAAACAAGACCCATCTATTTGCTGTCTACAAGAGACTCATTTTAGATCTGAGGACACCTTCAGATTGAAAGTGAGGGGATGGAGAACTATTTATCATGCTACTGGAAGCCAAAAGAAAGCTGGAGTAGCCATACTTATATCAGACAAACTAGACTTTAAATTAAACGCTGTAACAAGAGATGAAGAAGGGCATTATATAATAATTACAGGGTCTATCCATCAGGAAGAGGTAACAATTATAAATGTCTATGCGCCAAATACGGAGCCCCCAAATATATAAAACAATTACTCATAAACATAAGCAACCTTATTGATAAGAATGTGGTCATTGCAGGGGACTTTAACACCCCACTTACAGAAATGGATAGATCATCTAGACACACCGTCAATAAAGAAACAAGGGCCCCGAATGATACCTTGGATCAGATGGAATTGACAGATATATTTAGAACTCTGCATCCCAAAGCAACAGAATATACTTATTCTCGAGTGCACATAGAACATTCTCCAAGATAGATCATATACTGGGTCACAAAACAGCCCTTCATAAGTATAAAGAATTGAAATTATACCATGCATACTTTCAGACCACAATGCTATGAAGCTTGAAATCAACCACAGGAAAAAGTCTGGAAAACCTCCAAGAGCATGGAGGTTAAAGAACACCCTACTAAAGAATGAGTGGGTCAACCAGGCAGTTAGAGAAGAAATTAAAACATATATGGAAACAAACAAAAATGAAAATACAACAATCCAAATGCTTTGGGACGCAGCGAAGGCAGTCCTGAGAGGAAAATACATTGCAATCCAGGCATATCTCAAGAAACAAGAAAAATCCCAAACACAAAATCTAACAGCACACCTAAAGGAAATAGAAGCAGAACAGCAAAGACAGCCTAAACCCAGCAGAAGAACAGAAATAATAAAGATCAGAGCAGAAATAAACAATATAGAATCTAAAAAAACTGTAGAGCAGATCACCGAAACCAAGAATTGGTTTTTTGAAAAAATAAACAAAATTGACAAACCTCTAGCCAGGCTTCTCAAAAAGAAAAGGGAGATGACCCAAATAGATAAAATCATGAATGAAAATGGAATTATTACAACCAATCCCTCAGAGATACAAACCATTACCAGGGAATACTATGAAAAATTATATGCCAACAAACTGGACAACCTGGAAGAAATGGACAAATTCCTAAAAACCCACACTCTTCCAAAAGTCAATCAGGAGGAAATAGAAAGCTTGAACAGACCCATAACCAGTGAAGAAATTGAATCGGTTATCAAAAATCTCCCAACAAATAAGAGTCCAGGACCAGATGGCTTCCCAGGGGAGTTCTACCAGAAGTTTAAAGCAGAGATAATACCTATCCTTCTCAAGCGATTCCAAGAAATAGAAAGGGAAGGAAAACTTCCAGACTCATTCTATGAAGCCAGTATTACTTTGATTCCTAAACCAGACAGAGACCCAGTAAAAAAAGAAAACTACAGGCCAATATCCCTGATGAATATGGATGCAAAAATTCTCAATAAGATACTAGCAAATCAAATTCAATGGCATATAAAAAGAATTATTCACCATGATCAAGTGGGATTCATTCCTGGGATGCAGGGCTGGTTCAACATTCACAAATCAATCAACGTGATACATCACATTAATAAAAGAAAAGATAAGAACCATATGATCCTGCCAATCAATGCAGAAAAGGCCTTTGACAAAATCCAGCACCCTTTCTTAATAAAAACCATTGAGAAAGTCGGGATAGAAGGAACATACTTAAACATCATAAAAGCCATTTATGAAAAGCCCACAGCTAACATCATCCTCAATGGGGAAAAACTGAGAGCTTTTTCCCTGAGATCAGGAACACGACAGGGATGCCCACTCTCACCGCTGTTGTTTAACATAGTGTTGGAAGATCTAGCATCAGCAATCAGACAACAAAAGGAAATCAAAGGCATCAAAATTGGCAAAGATGAAGTCAAGCTTTCGCTTTTTGCAGATGACATGATATTACACATGGAAAATCCGATAGACTCCACCAAAAGTCTGCTAGAACTGATACATGAATTCAGCAAAGTTGCAGGATACAAAATCAATGTGCAGAAATCAGTTGCATTCTTATACACTAACAATGAAGCAACAGAAAGACAAATGAAGAAACTGATCCCATTCACAATTGCACCAAGAAGCATAAAATACCTAGGAATAAATCTAACCAAAGATGTAAAAGATATGTATGCTGAAAAATATAGAAAGCTTATGAAGGTAATTGAAGAAGATATAAAGAAATGGAAAAACATTCCATGCTCATGGATTGGAAGAATAAATATTGTCAAAATGTCAATACTACCCAAAGCTATCTACACATTCAATGCAATCCCAATCAAAATCGCACCAGCATTCTTCTCGAAGCTAGAACAAGCAATTCTAAAATTCATATGGAAACACAAAAGGCCCTGAATAGCCAAAGTAATTTTGAAGAAGAAGACCAATGCAGGAGGCATCACAATCCCAGACTTTAGCCTCTACTACAAAGCTGTCATCATCAAGACAGCATGGTATTGGCACAAAAACAGACACATAGACCAATGGAATAGAATAGAAACCCCAGAACTAGACCCACAAACGTATGGCCAACTCATCTTTGACAAAGCAGGAAAGAACATCCGATGGAAAAAAGACAGTCTCTTTAACAATTGGTGCTGGGAGAACTGGACAGCAACATGCAGAAGGTTGAAACTAGACCACTTTCTCACACCATTCACAAAAATAAACTCAAAATGGATAAGGACCTGAATGTGAGACAGGAAACCATCAAAACCCTAGAGGAGAAAGCAGGAAAAGACCTCTCTGACCTCAGCCATAGCAATCTCTTACTCGACACATCCCCAAAGGCAAGGGAATTAAAAGCAAAAATGAATTACTGGGACCTTATGAAGATAAAAAGCTTCTGCACAGCAAAGGAAACAACCAACAAAACTAAAAGGCAACCAACGGAATGGGAAAAGATATTTGCAAATGACATATCGGACAAAGGGCTAGTATCCAAAATCTATAAAGAGCTCACCAAACTCCACACCCGAAAAACAAATAACCCAGTGAAGAAATGGGCAGAAAACATGAATAGACACTTCTCTAAAGAAGACATCCGGATGGCCAACAGGCACATGAAAAGATGCTCAACGTCGCTCCTCATCAGGGAAATATAAATCAAAACCACACTCAGATATCACCTCACGCCAGTCAGAGTGGCCAAAATGAAGAAATCAGGAGACTACAGATGCTGGAGAGGATGTGGAGAAACAGGAACCCTCTTGCACTGTTGGTGGGAATGCAAATTGGTGCAGCCACTCTGGAAAACAGTGTGGAGGTTCCTCAGAAAATTAAAAATAGACCTACCCTATGACCCAGCAATAGCACTGCTAGGAATTTACCCAAGGGATACAGGAGTACTGATGCATAGGGGCACTTGTACCCCAATGTTTATAGCAGCACTCTCAACAATAGCCAAATTGTGGAAAGAGCCTAAATGTCCATCAACTGATGAATGGATAAAGAAATTGTGGTTTATATACACAATGGAGTACTACGTGGCAATGAGAAAGAATGAAATATGGCCCTTTGTAGCAATGTGGATGGAACTGGAGAGTGTGATGCTAAGTGAAATAAGCCATACAGAGAAAGACAGATACCATATGTTTTCATCCTTATGTGGATCCTGAGAAACTTAACAGAAACCCATGGGGGAGGGGAAGAAAAAAAAAAAAAAAGAGGTTAGAGTGGGAGAGAGCCAAAGCATAAGAGACTCTTAAAAACTGAGAACAAACTGAGGGTTGATGGGGGGGTGGGAGGGAGGGGAGGGTGGGTGATGGGTATTGAGGAGGGCACCTTTTGGGATGAGCACTGGGTGTTGTATGGAAACCAATTTGACAATAAATTTCATATATTGAAAAAAAATAAAAAAATAAACATTAAAAAAGACTAAACTGTAAAAAAAAATAAAATAAAATGCCATAAAGACATGATTTTAGATTATTATTACTTAATTTGTTTGAAACTAATGGATGAGAATATCAAGATCTGTGTGTGTGTGCATGAAAAAATGCTCACCATCACTCATCACCAGGGAAATACAAATAAAAACCACAATAAGATACCACCTGTCAGAATGGCTAAAATTAACAACTCAGGCAACAACAGATGTTGGCAAGGATGCAGAGAAAGAGGATCTCTTTTGCATTGTTGGTGGGAATCTAAGCTGGTGCAGCCACTCTGGAAAACAGTATGGAGGTTCCTCAAAAAAATAAAAATAGAACTATCTTATGATCCAGCAATTGTACTACTAGGTATTTATCCAAGGGGTACAGGTATGCTGTTTCGAAGGGGGCACATGCACCCAAAATGTTTATAGCACCACTATCAACAATAGCCAAAGTATGGAAAGAGCCCAAATATCCATCGATGGATGAATGGGTAAAGAAGATGCAGCATGTATACAAACACACACACACACACACAACCACATACATACGCACACACACACACACACACACACACACACACAATGGAGTATTACTCAGCAATCAAAAAGAATGAAATCTTGTCATTTGCAACTACATGGATGGAAGTAAAGGTATTATGCTAAGAGAAATTAGTGAGAGAAAGACAAATATTATATGACTTCACTCATATGAGGACTTTAAGACACAGAACAGATGAACATAAGGGGAAGGAAGCAAAATAATATAAAAACAGGGAGTGGGACAAAACAGAAGAGACTCATAAATATGGAGAACAAACAGGGTTGCTGGACGGGTTGTGTGAGGGGTATGGGCTAAATGGGTAAGGGGCATTAAGGAATCTACTCCTGAAATCATTGCTTCACTATATGCTAACTAATTTGGATGTAAATTAAAAAAATAAAAGAAAACATTTTAAAAAAAGATCCATGTGTGTGTATTTATCCAGCTCTTTACTATATATTTATACATCATATGTTATTATTTATTATTGTAAGATAGTACTTACCATGTATACCTGTATTATGGTTAAGTATGATTTTCATCTGGAATAAAGATTCACTTCAAGGCCAAGTTGCATCTTCAAATTTGTAGGCAACAGTCAGTGTTTCTTTAAATCAGAGAACTTTATCTGTCAAGCAAATTACAAATAAAATCACTTGTGAATTTTAGGGTAATATAAAAGCATGATAATGAAAATATTTTTTAATTAAAAAATTTTTTTTTAACGTTTATTTATTTTTGAGACAGAGAGAGACAGAGCATCAATGGGGGAGGGTCAGAGAGAGGGAGACACAGAATCTGAAACAGGCTCCAGGCTCTGAGCTGTCAGCACAGAGTCCGACAGTGGGGCTTGAACTCACGGACCGTGAGATCATGACCTGAGCCGAAGTCGGCCGCTTAACTGACTGAGCCACCCAGGCGCCCCATGAAAATGTTTTTAACAGTGTTTCCTATATGTATGGTTTTCCATAGTACACATGCAAAATCCCATTATATAGTTGAAAAAATTCCACTGAAAAAGACCTAAGAGGAAGATGACTGAACCGTGACAAAGCCTTATTTATGGCACGGTTATGCCATATGAAACTTCTGAATGTGATAGAATTTCCTTCAAAACAGAAGAGCAGCTACCCACCCCTCAGTATAAACCTTTATTTTTAAACTCCCATTCCTTCCTCTCAAAGCATCAGAGTTCAACTCAGTGCTCTATTTCAAGAAGGATTGCTACATCTAATAAAATGGTTATATATGGGGCCTTGTTTTGCATCTTTTCAGTCATTAAGCAGTTGGGGTTGGTGACATAGGAAGGTGGGTAGGCAAACTGACAGGTAGATATGCTCTCAGAGGCAATTTGTAGAAAGGAAGAAAGGTCACATCACATTTTTTATTGTTTTGGTTTCTAAAAAAGAATGCTGGTTTCCCGGGCGTCTGCACCCCAGCATTCAACTGAAACTGAGGCAATTATTTTAGGCAAAAGCATTGCCATTGGAAGCGTTCAGTTTTTCAAAGCAAAACAGGTATCTTGCACTATACCCTCAAGGCTTTGACTTCAGCTGTGTCAGCTGAGAGGATTCTGATTCCGAATATAAAAATCTGATTCCTAACGAGTTTGACACATGCTGCTTCAGAGGAGTGAAGGAGCCTCCAAGCCTCATTCAGAGTTGCAGCCTGGCGGCAAGTTCATTTTTGTCTTCTAAGTTGTTTTTCTTTCACCCTTTTGCTGAACAGAAACCAGAAAATGACTCTGAGAGGAGCTGTGCACTGCAACAGATGTATTACACATAAATATACAGAAACATACAGAGAGCTCTGGGGAATAGAAGCTAGTGTTATCCACAAAATCTGTCAATTACATAAAATTCAATGCATAAAACAAAAGTAAATATTATACTGATCTTGCCAATCATTACAAATAAAAGAGCTTTACCCAAGTACTGACTATAAAACTTTTTGAGACTAGGAGAAAAAAAAATCTCCAAGAGTGAACTATTCCTGTATGACGCCAAAAGAAACAGCAGAGAAATTTTTAAGTTGGTAACTTTTCCTTTCCCATGCCCACACAGAGATATCTGATTTTTTTTTTTCTCTTTATATGGAGTTGACTAATTGTTTCAATATCTCAGTGCAAAGAGTGTGGTTACCTTCAAATGATCCTGGTTCTGTGTATCTTTCATTTTCCATAACTTCAGTTCAATTCCCTCTGTGACATCAACATCCTTGGATCACAATAATAGATATGTCTAATTATTCATACGTTACTTGTGCTTTACATTGAATGTCTCCCTCTCAAAGTTCGTGTGTTGAAACTTTAATCCCCAATGTGACGGTGCTTTGAAGTGTGGCCTTTGTGAGGTGTTTAGGTCATAACCCTCAGAAATGGGATCAATTCCCTGATAAAAGAGATCCCAGAGAGCTCCCTCATCCCTTGTGCCATGGGAGGTCACAGGGAGATTGTTGCCAGTGAGGAAGTGGGCTCTTCACCAGACACTGAAGTTCCCTGCACCATGATCTGAGACTTCCCAGCCTCCAGAGGTGTGAGAAATGAATATTTGTTGTTCACAAGCCCCCCTGTTTGTGGTACTTTTGTTACAGCAGCCCGTATGCACTAAGACATTGTGAATACCAGTCAATATTTTATTTTCCCCAAGAATGTTGACTTTATGCCTAATGCAATGTTATCTAATGAGGACTCTGCCTCAGGTAAAGAAATTTTGCATTTCCACGTGTAGAAAAGGGAAGAGACCTTTCATGAGGTTAAGAAAATCTTTTTAAAGGAACATAACTTATCTACTCTGACTATACTTAAAGTTCATCCCATTTCAATATTTGGTCTTTTAGTGGATCACTGTTTAAACCCAAGTTGCAATAAAAATAATTAAATTTTATTGTCTAAATATTTAAAATGATTTTAACCTACAAAAATAGTTTCAGTACAGTGATTAAGCTTAAATTCTTTATTTAAGCTTATAAAATAAAATAGATGAATATATATGAATATAAATAAATATATATAAATGAATATATAATTATATATAAATATATATATAACTAAAATTGGGACTTATATATAAATGTTGTATTTATAAATGTGTGATCAATTAAAATACTAATTAATTCAAACATAGTGAAGACAGGGATTTTGTCATATTCTCTGTGCCTATCATCATGCAAAGCAACATAGGACTTATTTAAATTAATGATGGTGAGGCGCCTGGGTGGCTCACTCGATTACACATCCGACTCTTGATATCAGTTCAGGTCACGGTCTCACAGTTTGTGGGTTCAAGCCCCACATTGAGCTCTGCACTGTCAGTGCAGAGCCTGGGATTCTCTGTCTCTCCCTCTCTCTCTCTGCCCCTCCCCTGATCTCTCTCTCTCTCAAAATTAATAACCTTAAAAAAATTAAAAATATATATTAATTAATGATGGATTAAAATAAATAAAAAATATCCACCAACCTTCTTTTTCTTTGACATGTGGGAAAAGTATTGCTAGGACAAGGAAAAAAAAATTAACGTAATTAATAGGCTTTTATTAATCTTTATAACAGTCCAATTTTGATGAAATTCCAATATTGTAAAACTCAATATTAAGAAAAACACCACTAGTAAAGACACAATTTCTTAAAAATGATAATTTTTTCATGTAAAACTAAGCTGGATAGGAATAGCACACTAGTCTTTCTGAATTGACCAGACTTTTCGTGTAGGAAGTTGAAAATATACGTCATCAGTAAAATGCCTGGAGGTCTCCATGCAATGCAAGGAGAATACGCATATAACGGGGTCCCAGAATGAAAATATAGAGCTTTGTTCAATCAGCATGAATTACAACTCTGACTTGCATTTTGATCAAAATAAGCAAGAAGAATGGTGCAGGTGAGAAAGAAGGGGTAAAATTAATAATTTTCATTGAAGCAGTATAACAATGATATGAAACTTGGTAATTACTCAATTCTGAGACCAGCACATTATTTATATTTTATAAGTATAAGATGCAAATTTTTGAAAAAGTATGCATTGTACGCACTTGAATTTCTTATACAGTCATAGATTTTGCTCGTCTGTATTTTCTTATTTCTATTTCATACTTCTTTGTATTTTACTTTTTGGGTCTTATTCCTATTTTATTAATACAGGAATATATTTTGCATTATGATTTATTGACCATTATACTGTATATTTTGTGATGCATAATTTCCTCACAGCAAGCAAACTCCTCCCTGAGTAGGTTTTGGCAACCTCCACCCCATCCCAGCTCCCATAAAACAAAATCAAAACAAAACCTAAGGACACAATAGGATTTAACAGAAATTAGGGGACAATGTTATCCACTCAAGCACTGTGGAGAATAAAGACATTGTGGGAAAAACTATAAGGCACCACATGCATTTACTCAGGAATCAGTAGCTGATAATTAAAACCTGATTCTTTGCTATTGGCTTTCAAAGGTCTGAATGATTGATTCCTTTATGTGACAATAATGCTAATACCACAGAAGAAACACCATGATCAAGGGGCTTTCTCTTTTACCTTCCTCTGCTGCCAGTAATAAAGAGGGGTATTACAGATGAAAGCCATAGCAGCCATGTAGATTTAATAAAATGTCACTGTCCTAAATGGCAATGTCACCTAAAGAAAGATGTTTCTTAAGGGAATATCTGACAGAAATGTGGATGACTATCATCTTTAAATCTCTAATGGGTTTTTTAAAATTAGTCCTTGTTTACTGCAAGGGTAATATGATGGTTAATTTTATGTGTCAACTTGACTGGGCAGCAGGATGACAAGATATTAAGTCAACTATTCTGAGTGTTTCTGTGAGGATGTTTTTGGATGAGATTAACATTTGAAAAAAAAACTTTTTTAATGTTTATTTATTTTTGAGAGAGAGACAGAGGGTGAATCGGGGAAGGGAAGAGAGAGAGGGAGACACAGAATCTGAAGCAGGCTCCAGGCTCTGTGCTGTTAGCACAGAGCCGGATGTGGGGCTCAAACTCACAGACCATGAGATCATGACCTGAGCCAAAGTCAGGTGCTCAACTGACTGAGCCACCCAGGTGCCCTGGATGAGATTAATATTTAAATGGATTGACTGAGTAAAGCAGATAGCTCTCCCAACGTGGGTGGCCTTACCCAATCAGCTGAAGGCCTCAATAGAAGAAAAAGGCCAACATTCCCTAGAGTGACAGAGTTCTTCCTGCCTGACTGCCTTCAGACTGAAACACCTGCTCTTCCGGGATATTGAGTCTGCCAGTCTTTGGAACAGAACCATACCATTAGCTCTCCTGGTTCTTCGACTTTGGATTTGGATTAGAACGACACCATCATCTCCCCTCGGTCTCCAGCTTGCTGACTTCCCTGAAGACACAGAGCCTTATCAACCCACGTATTTGTACTAGGCAATTTCTTAAAATAAATTTCCTTTCATATATTTGTGTGGTGTGTGTGTGTGTGTGTGTGTGTGTGTGCGCGTGCATACATCCTATTTGTTTCTCTGGAGAAACCTCATACAGCTAATATGAAATACTTTCTATATTTTAATTTTAGCCTCAAAAGTCTACCTCTAGAAAAAGAAATTGCTGAACGTAGCATACTAATTAACCACTATGTTAAGTAGATAAAAGCTAAAGTGTAATTGATATTTATCAGAATTAATGATACATTTACCTAACTGGCACTTCAATTATCTCTCTTTTTTTTTTTTTTTTTTTTGCTCAGCAGCTCCTTAATCATTACCATATTTTTGTTTACCAAGAGGCTGTCAGAGCATTAGTAGTGTGGATATTTCAAAATATAACTACTTTGGGAAAAGACATTTTCTTAAGTAAAACATCCATTAGCCCCTGAGCTGCCTGAGCTCCTTCCTCAAGTCCAAAAATGAAAAGACCAGAGCTTTCCACTGAGAGCACTCCTCAGGGAGTATCTGCAACAGCCCATTGAGGTAAATAAATAAATGGATAGAAGTTATGTTTCTTTTTTATTTAATCTAAAAGTTAAAAACAAAACAGAAAAAAACCCTTACTGATATTTAGTAGACAGGTTGCTCCTGTGTCTTTCACTGGGTCCATATCTCACATATCACACGTCATGTGGGTGATGTGAAGTATCAAGAAGGAGGGGTAGAAGTTTTAGAGGAGGGAGGGCTTGACAGTAGCACCTCTGTGTTTCAGTCCCTTCGTTTGTAATTTATTGAGGGTTACCCATGCCTGGTTTAGTGGGTTCAGACAATAGGCTGTTGAATTTTAACTAAACTAACTCTCACAAACTAGAAAAATGACTACGAAAAGATTCCTTCAGAGAAACCATAGACTGAATATTTTGGAAAATACGAACATAAGTGAACAACAACAAAAAAAGTGATCTGATGCCAGGCACAACTCCAATACAAGTTCTTTCGGCACACAGTAAGTCTAAAAAAGTAATAATGTATTGTATTTAGATATGATAAGTCCGTCACAATGTTAGAAGCTGCTGTAGAAACTAGTTTAAATATGGATTTATAACCACTGTTGTTAACAACGAATAAGACACTTAACAGTGTGCCTTGAAATACCAGTAAGTGATATTTAAAACTTACATATCTGTAAGTCATTTTAAAAATAATTCATATTTATTGAATCCTTTTTAAAATTCTATTTTTTGTGGTATCATCAAATGTGGATTATAATGAACTAATAAATCCACATATGTAAATATATGCTAATTTTTGCCTTTTTTTAGTAGACTTTTTATTTTGAAATAGAGATATTTTGTAGATTCACATGCAGTTGTAAGAAACAATACAAAGAGATCCCATAGATCTTAACCAACTTCTCCCCAATGATAAGATCTTGCAAATCTATAGTACAATATCACAACTTGGATATTGACATTGACACAGTCAAGATATAGAACATATCCATCACCACTGGGATCCCTCATGTTATCCCTTTTATTGCCAACCTCTTCTCTTCTCCATGAAGCCCCTCCTTAAACCCTGGAATCCACTCCTTTTTTTTTTTATCTCTATGGTTTTGTCATTTCAAGAATGTTTATGTGTATTCATGTGTTAGAGATTGGCTTTGTTTACTCACATTATTCTCTGAAGATTCATCTGGGAAACTGGGTATGTCAATAGTTTGTTCATTTCTCTGTCTTTTATCCCATAGTATGGATATGCTATGGTTATTTAACCAATATATGCTAATTTTAAGTGAATGGACCCACAGAATTATAGTTAATTGAAAAGAGCGCTAACTTAGAAGTCAGTATAAAAGACTCTTTCATGGGTGACTATTAATTCTTTAAATCTTAGCTCAAATGTCAAAGCACATAAACTCAAAGGGTTTCTCTTGATCTATATTAAGGAATATTCTAATCACGTCAATCTCTCTCAACTTATTTTTGTGTGTGTGTTATCTTACAGGTTTTATAAACTGAGGAAATCCTAAGAGACTATATACACATTTCTGTACCTTGGTTTACTCATCAGTTAAAAAAATGTTATTCTGGAATATGTCTAAGATAACTCTGGTTTAGAATTTAAAGTAATAAAATCTGATAGTTATTTTCAAGCATAGAGTTCCTTTAGTCACTTTCTACTCACTTTTTTCCAGACTTTTAGCACATCCCTTTAGCAGGGTGAACTTCCAGATGTCACATATCTATATAATATAAAAATGTACGTCTTGCACTTCCTGAATCTTTTACACATGCATGTACATTTATCTCCCTTTAAAATTTTTAGGTCCTTCATACAAGAAAAGTGGTAATAAAATACAACTTTGTGAAATAAAAAACTTCTAATAGTGAAATGAACATTAGATGAGCTCCTTCCTTATTTCCATCATTTGCATAATAAAGAATCACATCTGGTTTTCCATCCTCATTGTTTTCTTTCTCTTTTTTCTTTTCTTTTCTTTTCTTGTTTTTTTTCTTTCTTTTGTTTTTGAGAAAGAGAGCTAGCTTAAGCAGGACCCATGTCCAGCTAGGAACCCAACATGCAGCTCAATTTCAAGACAGTGAGATCATGACCTGAGCCAAAATCAAGAGTCCAATGCTCAATTGACTGAGCCATCCTGAGGCACCCCATCCTCATTGTTTTTGGTGCAATAGCTGTCATCCCAAATGAATGAATCAGTCTTAACAACACCCTGGCTTTTCACAAAGAGTGTTCAATCTAAAGAATGGGAATTAGAGAAGAAAACCAAATGATTTTACTAAACTCATCAAATCCTATTATATTTCAAATTAACCTATACAGGCTACAAAAAAAAGGTCAATTTGGATCTACCAATTTCATTAATCTACCATAAATATTATAATGTATATGTATCATAGACATTATCACTCAACAAAATGATGGAAAAAAACTCAAGTAATTGTACTCCTTGAATCCTGTAACAACAGATTTAAAATAAATATTAGGATATAAGGCTCATGTATTGATGTCATTAAGATATGTTTAAAGACTTTTTTTTTTTCATCTTCTTATCTCAAGATAAAGTGGTTCCTTTCCTTAGACTTTACTATTCTGGATAATCATTACTGCTGTTGGCAGAGTAATAATAAACTACTTGATTTATTCTTATATTTATACCAATATCACATGTTTTAAAGCACACATTTTGTGTGGGCATATATTAATATGTTTGCCTATTAATCGAAAGGATAAATAAAATTGAATTGCAAACTAATCACAGTTCTGCTTTTTGTTATAAAAACAAAGAACTGAGTCTCCATCAGCTTCCTTGAATCTAAAAATATATAAATTTATTCTCTATCATGAATAAATGTGAAAAGATGTGTCTTTTTTATAGACACTGCTCAAAAAATTTGTACTGAGTTTAGAGACGGATAGAATTTTACTTATAATTATTTTAAAATTTAATTGAGCCATGCATGAAAGCCTTCTTTCCAAAATAACAAATGTGAAAATTAACCTTTACATCCATAATTGAAGGAGCTATGATTAGTAGAACACTGATAATAATCATTTGAGAAAATGATTTCCAAGCAATTGGAGTTTACCATATTTATATAAGCTCTAATATCAGATGGGTCCTTGTTTACATAACTTTATGACCTTATAGTCATATAGTCTTATAGCTAAATTACATAGCTAAACATTTATTTTATTATACCGTATCCTGGTATAATTTTAATCAATGCAAGTACAATTCTTCTGACTATATAAAAATCTACCTTATTTCATTACTGTGTCAAAAATCAGCACATGTAAACAAGCCATCATAATTGATTAACTCCCAAAACAGGAATATGACATGTAGACTGAAAAGTGTTGAAATGTGTTTAATACAGTCATGCATCCCAATGTATCAACTAAGAATCCTGATACCTATGTTTTTCAAGATGAAATATGTCCCATAAAATAATTTAAAATACAAATATATACATAAATTAAACACACACATATACAAGACACATACACTCAAAGTAAAATTTGGTGATTATCTAGGGTCCATGTGTCAAAGATGTTAAATAAAAGGAAAAAAATGAGCAATAAATTTGAAAATCCATAAATAAATGGGGTAATAAAAGCCTTAATGAGTGAGTCCCTCTCAAAAATAAATGTTAAGGGGCGCCTGGGTGGCTCAGTCGGTTGGGCGTCCGACTTCAGCTCGGATCATGATCTCACGTTGGTGAGTTCGAGCCCCGCGTGGGGCTCTGTGCTGACAACTCGGAGCCTGGAGCCTGTTTCGGATTCTGTGTCTCCCTCTCTCTCTGCCCCTCCCCTGTTCATGCTCTGTCTCTCTCTGTCTCAATAATAAATAAACGTTAAAAAAAATTAAAAAAAAATAAATGGTAAAAAATTTAAAAAAATAAAGTATAGAAAGTATAGAAAAGTATAGAAAATATTAATTATGATTATGAACTATGATTATCATTTATCACTAAACATATTAATTATTTATGGTCTCTATTAACAACCAATATTTGAGACCTATTCTTTATACATTTAGCTCCATGAAATATTGTCTCTATAAAAACATGAGTTCTGCTTTCCTTATTAGTTTTATTATTTGTATTACTTACACAGTAAGCTACTATATATACAGTAATATAAGCTACTATATATACAGTAATATATACTCACATATATATTATATTACAACCATAGATACTTCAGATTTTTTTATGTAGTTCTATATTTATATTCATGGTATACTCACTATCAAAGTTTTAGCTTCATTTTCTCATTCTATTCAAAAGTTACAAGCACATTGATCATGATCTCTGAGAACCAGACACCAAGATACTGTTAGGAATACAAGAGATGTATTGAGAGAAAAAATATTGAGAGATTTATTGAGAGGAAAAAAAAGGAGAGAGCCAGAAAAGGAGGGGTGACCAAGTCTGAATTCTTTGAAGGAGCAAGGGAAGGGAGGATTTCAAAGAAAAGTTTTGGCTGCTGTCACACTGAGGGGGTTTTCTCAAGGCTATGTCATCATTTATAGGAACTCCATACTCACAGGAATGACCTGCCTTCTATCTATGCCAGTTTTTTATTTTGTTTTGTTTTGTTTTCTGAAGCAACAGTGAAAAGCACAGCTTCAGAGCTAATGTGCTAGCTAACGGTTTCTGCAGCACCTAAGGCTATCAGTTATTGTCCCTACAGCATAAGATCTAAGACACGACCATTGCCTTGACCACCACAATCCGCCCTACTTCTCTGCCCAGTGTTGAGATACAGCTCTAATAGTGGGCTTCTCTTCCTGACAGAAACCTTAGAAAATGCTCCCATACTTCCATTCTTTGGTCAGATGCTCTGCTGTGTGGGCATTCAAATGCAGCACTAGCTACTTCTTAATGGTGCATTTCAATGGCCACCACACACACAAATTTTCATAAACACACATATGCACACAGACCTACATATATATGCATACACACTTATTATAGACAGTTAATTTTTCATTCTTGAAGAATTATCTTTCTTCCTTGACAACAAGAAAACTTAACAGAATATGTATCAGAAATGAAAACTATGTACACAATTTTCAAGGGATGCAGAAAGTGACCTTTGACTATTTTCTTTTTTTTTTGGCTTTCATTCAAGAAAATATCTTTTATTCTAAACTTTCCATCATCACTTTTCATGTGCATTCTTCCTTTTATATTTTTATCTTATGTTTAATTGCTTTAATCTCTTTGGATTTTTTCTCTAATTTCTATAAAATAATCTCTTTTATATGGGTAAAGGTGGATATATATATACACATACACATACATATATACATACACATAATACATATCTAGATCTAGACATTAATATACATAGATATATATTAATTATGTTAATATTTTGGTAGGCTATACCATCTTGATTTGCATTGTTTTTCTAACTAAAGATATGTTTTGAATCCTTTATGTCTGAGAAAAAAAAAAGCCAAACATTTATTTTTGATACTTTAGCCAAATCTTCACAGCATCCACCCCTGATTTCCTATCTGAAATAGGAAGTAAAAACAGGCAAAATTTCTAAATGTTGAGTAGTGTAAGTTTTCAGCAAGAAAGGAAGGCTTAAATTTGGATTTTCAGTGGCCCTCTTCTTTGAGCCATCAGCAGCTTCGGTGTCCACACTTTTTTAAATCTCTTTTCTTGTTTTTAAATTTTGTTTCATTGTTAGAAATATCTCTTGGTAATAATTACAGAATTCATATACATATATGTGTGTGTGTATGCACATGTACATACACATTCAGTACTCAATATACTACATGTATATACATGTGTATACTCATGTATACATACTCATACAGTGTATGTATATGTACATACACATACAGTACTCAATAAGTTACAGGAAATATCCAACACTTTATTAAAATAGGCTTTGTGTTGGGTGAGTTTGTCCAACCTTAGGCTATATAAGTATTCTTAGCATGTTTAAGGTGGGCTAGGCTAAGCTATGATGTTTGGTAGGTTAGGTGTATCAAATGCATTTTGACTTATGATGTTTCCAACATACAATGGGTTTGCTGGGATGTAACCCCAGTGGAAGTAGAGGAAGCTCTATAGTGTACCTGAAAGTGGATGGATATTAGCATGGTTTCTGCTTCTTTTCCCGAATGTCTGGGTAAGAACTATACATGGATTCCTAGAACCTTCTATGGTCTGTTTCCTTTGTGACTGCTTTTAGAACAATATACTTACGGTTTCAATGTTTTTTTTGTTTTTTACTTTGAAGTGAGGAGTGCTGCTATTTACTTTTCTTGCTTTAATTATCTTGTTCATTTACTTAGGTTTGGGACTAGCAGGGTACATTGTTGTATAGGTTAATATTTCATTATAAACTAGAACTCTTTATAGACCCCTAAATGTCATAAAATATAAGGAATTTTATTTCATGTTAAAAGTTTTACTTGCCATGTTAAGTAGTTTTCTTTAAGTAATTAGTTTAATTTAACAAAGCAATTATTTCAAGAAAATCACTAGAATTGCAATAATTTTAGATTTAAGTAGACCCAAGTGACTAGATTATTGAATAAGAACAGATTTATTTACTCAACTTACGAGCTTTAAAACTGAAAAGTTTTGCAGAATTGTTTTTTCATGAATTTTGCCATTAAGAATATGTGTTAAGAACAGTAATATAATGCCATCTACTTGTTACTTTGGAAAATGACTTGGTAAAACTTTGCCTTGAAAGTAATAATAGATGATAAATGTGTAATTGGCATAGCTATTATATAATAGGATAATACATTAAATGAAAAATAATCATTTATATTCCTTAGTAGTTCTTTCTTCTTGAAATGTTCATGAATCCAGCATTTCCAGTGCTTATATAAATTTCTGAAAAATCTATGTCAGTTCTCATCTTCTGACAATGCAAATGCTTTGCAGTTTATGAAATTTTGTTCCATAATATTTGAGTGTTTTGCTTAAGGATACTGCTAGACTCAAATCTTCAAATTCAGTACTATGCAAAAATGTTTTTATAGGCTCATTCCTTTGTGCTTTATTGGCAAAAATAAATTAATAAAAACCCAAAACAATTAGAACTCTTTTAAAGAAAATGTTACTAATTAACTTATGGTTTAAGATAAATACAAATGGATTTGACTTAAATTACACTAATTTATTTTTATTCTCCTGTTTTGCCATCACAGACAGCAATAAAAATGCCCTTCAAAAGTAAACAAAAAATAATAAAACAAACAAACAAACAAAAATACTACATACCCTTCATTTGCTTCTTAAGTAAATACCAATATTTGCTAACATGAGGCAAACCCGTTGACGACTTTGGATAATATAATTTCTACCATCTGTTTTATGTTCTACATTTTTAGATAATAGGCTTATTTTCTGTGTCCAAAATCTCTGCTGCTTCAAATGTAGGCTTTTTTTTTCCTTTGTGTAACTCCTAATGCTCTCTAATTCTCTATATACTGTGTAACTTCTTAAGGAATGAATATGGAAGAAGTAAATAAGACCCAAAGAAAATAAAAATGAGAATTTTTAAAATGTGTACAATTTTTATGTGCAAACATGTTACCTAAAACCTAAAAATAAAAGAAGTGTAGTCTTCCTTAACCATGCTTAGAGTTATATATGGAGATTAGGGAGAGGGATACAACAGCATTTGAGAGATACATGTGACCAAAATTTGTTGCTATGCAAAATGAGACTATCATTCAGATTCTATAAAGTTTTTGATAAGTAATATTTTACATGTTTTCTTGGGTGCTAACTCAAGTGTCACAAGCCACCTGTGAAGTAGGAATTATTATCTTCATGTCACATAAGCTTCAGAGAACTTTAAAGACCTGCAAACGGCCACTCAAGTGATAATTTACCATGTTAGAATGCCAACTACATAATTTTACACCAGGTGATGTAAAGCAGAAAAAGGGGACATTAGGATTGTTACCCATCAATGTAGTCAAGAATAAATGATGAGAAGATCTAACTACTTTATATAAAGACCTAGGTCTATTGACATTATCCAAACACCTATTTGTCTAGAAAATTCTAGAATAAGAAGACAGAGCTCAAATTTCTAGATACTGACTTGTCCAAAAGTAAATCTTAAAGACAAACAGAATTTGGACACAAAAAGCTAGCACGTGGGTCTGTTGATTCAAGGGCCCCCCAAAAGGCTGACAAGCAAAGGTCTTCAACATGGTCTTCATGTAATCTCACAATCGTCAGAGGATGAAATTCTTATTTACTATCTAAAGGAAAGAGCAGAAACCTAAATGTAATTTTACTATAATAGAGAAACCTTGCTAGTCAAGCATAGTCTCCCAGGGAGAGTTAATTGCTGATTTTCCACAAAATATTTTGAAAGCATGGAATCCAAGGACTGGTGGAGTTTTACAGATGAGTGGGTTGACATAATTTGTCTAGAATGAGAGTACTGTTGAGTGGTTGGCATTCATATGAAAGTCCATTTTTAATTGCTTGACTTTTAGAAGTAAGGAGCCCTCATTGATTGGTGGGCAAAAAGCGTGTTCACTGAGGTGAGGTATTGTTATTTATTGATTAAGCTACTTTAAAAATGGTTCCAATGGCTGTTATCATAAATATATAGCTTCCATTTATTAATTAGGCATGTTTAAACTGGTTCCAGGTCTATTATTACCATGGCTACACAATAACTCATCTTTTCCTAGAAATGTGGGGATACTTTTCATCATATATATTTGTTGTTATTATTACTATTGTTATTATTATTATTATTATTATTATTAATTTAGGTGCTCCATGAAATATATTATACCCATACGTTTTGAAATGCAAAATGTGTGGGGCTTTGGGTGGCTCATTCAGTTAAGTGTCTGACTCTTGATTTTGGCTCAGGTCATGATCTCATGATTAGTAAGTTCAAGTCCTGTGTCTGTCTCTGTGCTGACAGTGTGGACCCTACTTGGTATTCTCTCAACCTCTCTCTCTGCCTCTCCCCCACTCTTTTTCTGTTTCAAAATGAATAAACTTAAAAAAAAAACAAGAAATGTGAAATGTGTACTCATCTGAGAATGATGGCAGTTGAGTTGACAGATTTCATTTAAATTAAGACTTATGTTTATCTACTTCATCTTAGCTTCTGAGGAGACAGTAGTCTATTTAAATCAGGTCATGAGTCTTTATTTTTTTTTAATTTTTTTTAACATTTATTTATTTTTGAGACAGAGAGAGACAGAGCATGAATGGGTGAGGGTCAGAGAGAGGGAGACACAGAATCTGAAACAGGCTCCAGGCTCTGAGCTGTCAGCACAGAGCCCGACGCGGGGCTTGAACTCACAGACTGAGAGATCATGACCTGAGCCGAAGTCAGACGCTTAACCGACTGAGCCACCCAGGCGCCCCAGGTCATGAGTCTTTATAACATAGTTTTATTACTCTTGAGAATATTATAAGACTAAATTAATTAAATTTTATTTTTTTCAAAGTTTCTAAAGAAGAAAAACCTTTCTTTTTTTGGTAAAGTCCATTAATTTGGAAATATAGATAATATGCACAAAAACTGTGAATACGTATGCAATAAATGAATAAGGATTTCTTACTTAAATTAGCAATGTAAACAAGGTTATGCAAGTAATACTTACATTAGTTGACATCAAAGATCTCTCAAATATGGATTTTCATGTAAGCCATTAATTTAGCACTAATTTTTATTTTGGCAATTAATTCTACTTGGCACACTTCATTCACCTGGTTAGAGTTCCTCTTCATGGTAATAAAACACATTAGCAATATAGTGCAGTCTTTTAAAAATAAATTGATCTTCACCCAGAGAGTCTGAGTTAGCAGTTTTAGTGAACATACTTGAAGAAGTAACATAGAAAAAGTAATGTAGAATTGGTGTCAATAGGTCTTAATTCTAACCTCAGCCCTGGTACTAACTAGTACTTGACCTTTCTCAAACTAATTAATCTCTCTGGGCCCTCAGCTTTAGCTAGTATTATCATTAATTTCGCCAATAAAAAAAATAGGTCTCATTTTATATTTGTATGCGTGTATGTGCGCGTGCATACAAAACACTGGATAATTTTGATATACCACCATATTAGAATGCTCAGCTGATTCAGAATGGGAAAATATTCTTTCCATTTTATTCTGAGAGAATAAAAGCATTAATTGCAAAGGTCTTAGGTCAATAGGTAGAAGATCTGTGATAGTTGAGGACATTATTTAATATATGGAATGTGCTTATCACAATATCAGGCTCCAGAGGTGCTCAAGTAGTGGGAAATTTGATCTACAGAAAAACACACAAACTCTTTAGAAAGGTATTTTATAATCTGACTCCAAGCTGTATTTCCCGTATCATCTCTCACCATTTTTTCTTTTTCACACTGTGTTCCAAATAAACAAATAACTCATGATTGCTCATTGGTTAACCGTTCATCTCCATGCTTTAGTCATACAGTTTCCACCCCCCCCCCAAAACAACCTTTATCTTCTTCTGTACTTGTCAAATTTAACTCATACTTTTCATGAGGTTCTCTCCTTTCCCTAAGTCAAAGTAACAGCACTTATCTCCTCCTGCCTGGTACTGGAATGATTTATAGCTATCTCATATAATTTTGATAAAGAGATATTAATAAATAGCACCTTTTGTATATGACTTATATCCTGTATGTATCTAAACTTCTAATTATATATAAATAGTTACAGTCATCAAATAATAAAGGCAGAAATATTTTCACATAATAATCAATTGGGGGGGATTAACTTAATCTATGAATGTACGTTAATTGTCCACTTCTGTGTCTTTGTGAGAAATATTCTTAATAAAAAAAAAACAGCTTAGGAGAATCCACAGGGAGTAAGTGGCTATAAACTTAATTGCACACAGGATTTGCTAATAGTAGAGGCAAATAACAAGTGATGCTGGAGAAGGAGATATGAAGTTCCAATTGTTAGTCAGAATGATATTTTGTAGAGAAAAGTCAAAAGACAATCATTACTTTAAATTTTAAATATCATAGACTTATTGATCAAGTACAGGGGTAAGTTTCTACAGCTGAGATAATGAAAAAAGTTTAATGAATTCTTATGTGAATATACGGCATTTGCTAAAGGTGCGTTTTTTTTTTTCCCCTCAGATAAATATTACCTTTAATCATTCCCTACTAGGCCTGCAAAAGTTCTAGAGGATGATTCAATAATAATAATACTGTATTATATGTGGCATCAAAAAGACCTGGACTAAAGGCTGAAATTTTATGTTTTATGTCCTCTTTCAAGATTTTCTAGTGATTTTTTTGTTTTGACCTTATACTTATGTTGTTGATAGTGAATCCTCTGAGGAGACAAATGTACTTTTAGCAATTATTTAAAAACAAATAGGATCTCCCTTCTGGAAGACAAAAAAGCTTGGCAAATTTGAACTCCTCTTATGCATTTTGTGCCTCACAGATGTAAGTTCTATGTTAAAGAACAAAGCAATATTAGCATGATTTCTCTGTAAGTTCAGGGTTAAATTCTCTCACATATAGGTTCTGTTCATTCCCTTCTTTTCCCTGGGACAGATTTGGTTGTAAGGCACCATGAAGTAGGAAGAGGTGCCTGACCCACAGTTATCCTCACTGGCATCCACTGAGGTCTACAGTTGTTGGGTTTATAGTCTTCCGGGTCAATCTCTGATCATCTGACCCCCTAGCCCTGTTACAGCAGCTAAAGCAGCTTCTAATTCTCTCTTTCTTGTCCAAAACTTTGGCAAACTTGTCTCTATTTGATTTCTGGTATTTGGGATCTCTCTCTCTCTTTTTTTAATGTTTAAGTTTATTTATTTATTTTGAGAGAGACAGAGACAGCACGAGTGGGGGAAGGGCAGCTAGGGAGGGAGAAAGAGAATCCCAAGCAGGCTTCTCACTGTCAGCACAGAGCCTGATGTGGGGCTCGAACCCGCAAAGCCATGAGATCATGACCTGAGATGAAATCAAGAATCGGACACTTAACCAACTGAGCTCCTGGGGTTCCTAACCACAACCATAAGACTGTTTTGGGCACATGGCATCTTTCCCTCACCAAAATCTAAAGCCCTTTCGAAGGCTTGGGATCTGGTTTCTGCATTTGACACTAGGTCTGTGGGTTTAGGTAAGATTGCTTTTTGGCCCATGCACCAGATGTCTCACATAGCCATTGCTTCTAGAAGACCAAGGAACCATGTTAAACCCTGAGTTCAGCTTTAATTATTGTTGTTCTTCCAAAGCCAGGACGTGCCTAATACTCTTAGCATAAAGTAGCTAAAACTGAGTCTTATTTCAGACACCTTCTTTCAGAATCTTTTTTGTGACACAGGGAGAGGATCTTCTCCCGTTCTCTGAGACACAAGCTATTCCATTTTATTTGTCTATTGCTCTCTTTCTTACTGCCTCTGTTTAAGCAGGATAAGAAATTACTTTCTCTGTAGAATACTGCATGGTGGGCCAAAGTAGAAAAAAATCTCAAGAAAAACATTTCATTCTGACCTATATTCTGCTATGCTGAAATTATGTCAGAATCTCGTCTTAAGAATGCACAAAAGACATTTTCTATAATACTTTTGTCAATTACATTTTTCTTCAACTTCCAGAATTTGGTAACTGAAAAAGTGAATTTCTCTTTCTTTTTTACTTGTAATATCAATCCTTTCCTCAACCAGCTGCCTCTCTATATGAGATTAAACTTCAAACAGCACAAGTTGCAGATCTCCCACTCCAGCTGAAACCTCAGAACCTGGAAAATGTCCAGATTGATTATTCCCTGCAATGGACTGAAGGTTTATGCCTCACCCAACCCCCATTTATATGTTGAAACCCTAATCCAAATAGGATGATATTTGGAGGTGGGTCTTGAGAGGGTAACGAGCTCATGTGGGTGTAGCTCTCATGAATGAAATTAATGTCCTTATAAGATGTCAGAGAGCTGGCTAGCTTTCTTTCCACCAATTTAAGATTCAAAAAGCCAGCACTCTACAACCCAGAAGAGGGTTCTCACCAGAACCTAATCATGCTGGCACAATGATCTCAGATTTCTAGTCTCCATAAATGTGAGACATAAATTGCTGTGGTCGATAATCCACCCAGATTATGATATTTTGTTATAGCAATCCAGAGTAAGATACCCCCTTACTTTCATAAATACTTTCATAAGTAAGCCTTTCAAAAAAAGGCTGTTTGTAAGTAATTTTTCTACTTGTTAGTTTGTTTTACCACAAACTGAGACAGAATATTAGAAGAATAATAACAATATAATAACAATGACAAAGTGGCAAAATGTTAATTCACTGAGGAGCCATAAGTTGTTATGAGTGAACTTGTCTCTGACCATTTTATAACTATGGTATTAGCTAAGAACACGGCTTCTTATACATTGTTTTGAAAGTGGATAAGTACAGCTTTTGCAGACAAACATTTAGCTCTTTTTAGCTGTGTGATATTGAACAAATAATTATACATAGTCTCAGTTTCCATATCTATAACACTGTAGTATAAAAACTACAGTTTTGGGTTTTTTGAACAATTTACTTAGAGAAGAAATGTAAAGTTCTAACCCAGGCACATGGTGGTACATAATAGATGGATTGTAGCTACTAATACTTATATACATATATTTATATAAGTATGCATATTTTACACGTGTTTGCATATATATGTGTGTGTGTGTATATATATATATAAATATATATATTTACAACATATAAATATATATTTACAATATATAAATATATATATTTACATAATATATAAATATATATATATTTACAATACATATAAATATATATATATTTAAAATAATGTGTGTGTGAGAGAAGACAGAGGGGGGCGATGTTCCCTAATCTTACTGGGAACAGTCTTTGAGACTTGATAAAAACTAAGGAATTTTCCTTAAGAAAAATGTGCAAACCAAAAAACCTATGTTTACAAGTCATAGATTCATACAAGCATTTTAATAACCCTCTGTATAACAGATCTACCCTCTTAGAAGTTTCAAAACTGTTTCTGAGGTCCGGGAGGCCACAGTGTTTGATGCAACCATGTAATTTCTTTCTTTTTTTTAGTCCGATTCATAACTAACAACTCATCCATACATTTATTCTTGAATCCTTGATGGTTAGCAAGACTTTTCAAATGACTACAAATTTGAGACTATAACATTTTTTTTACTGATTTGCCCTTGAGACTATTGCAAGTATCCAGAGGAAAAGTCCAACAACCCCATCTTGATGCAGATTGGTTTTCTGTTGGAGGCTCCTGCACTGGTTCTGCCAGAGTCTAGGACAAGCAATAATGGCCATTGTATTGGCATTTTTTGTAAACAGTTTCATATTTGGGTCATTGGTTAGACTCTGCTCTCCCAGTTTGGACTTCTATATCTGAAATAATAGAACTTGAGACACTTGAAACTGTGGATCACCCCTACCATTCACTGCCTCTCTAATTTCGGGCTGAGCAGGAAGCCAATTTGAGAAGTAAACAGTTGAATGGGGCAATGGTCCACTGACCAAAAAAAATTATGTCATGGACTCAGGAATATTGAGAAATATTATTTTCAAAGCAGATTTTTAAAAAAATAATCCTGATTATTCTTTTTAATTTTGGTTGACTATTTAGTAAGTTTACCTAAATGTACTCTTTTAAAAAAGATTTTTTAAATACCCACTTGAGGATTAACTGTGACTAACATAAATAGAATTCTGAGGATACATCTCTACTGACAAATTAAGTTCTAGAATAAGATTTAGATGTTCGAGTAATGGTTTTGCATTTTTAACAGTTTCTTCAAAGACAGGATTTCTACAATACTCAATCTTGGCACACCACCAAGAATAAAGAGGCTTGTTTCCTATAGCTATTGTTTGGAAAGTAGAGAGGGCATGAGTAACATATTAAGGATTCACTGAAGCACAACTTCAAACAACATAGATTGTTTGGGACCTGCTGAGAAACAAGATCTCAGACAAATCAGCCTAGTGGGTGGCACTGAGGAGCCAAATAGTTGTTTCCAAGTGTTACCTTAAGAAAGAATACAAGGATAAGATGTCTCAAGCAACAACAGACCATGGCAATGAACCATGGGACGCTCTTCATGAACACACAAAGGGTACAGAATAGTTGCTTCTGCATTGATATTTTCTTTAATAATATTTCCCTCAACATACACTGATATTTATGCACATACATCACTATCACATACATATAACAGTACATATGACCTACATTTTACCATGACGTGGAAAGAATAGTGAAAGAAGGGAGGCATTCTTTCAAGAATTAGACCAGAAAACATCATTGTCTCACAAATATGGCTGGGGATTTCACTCCTCAGGCAAGTTCCTACTTCAAATCTATTTAAAGTACATATATGTTTGTTTGTTTTTATTTTTCCAAAAGTCTGTTATGAAAAGGAAGAGAATTTTCTCTTGAACTCCACTGTGAAGTAACTAGACTCTCATCTACCATGCAGAGGCCCAACCTTCAGTCTTCATTAATTCTGTATAATGGAGCATCTTTTGACTGTGACCTGAGTGTGGCAAAAGTCAAACATCTGACTAATGTGTTATATATTCTCAGAATATCATTCTCCCTTCTTTTTCTTTCTTCCCCATTTCTCTCTTTGTTAATGTACAAACTCTGAGCCTGTTTGCTACATTTTTCTTCTCCATGATTTTGTGCGTTTTATTAATTTAACAGAAATCTACTCCATAGACTGATCATGTTACAAAGAGCACTTGTAACGTCTCCTCTACTAACATGTCCCTTAAGCACACATGAGTTCACCCTTACTTATCAACATAATAGCCTCGTAGTAGTGGATCCCCACATTTATGGATTAACTTTTTATTCCATATCCTACATAGTGACCCAAATGCAGAATAGACAAGAATATTTTTTCATTGACAGATCAATTATTTTTTAGAACAGATCCTAAAGTGTCATGAGAAGCCATCCTGACTCTTAGTAATCATGGAGGCCATGGAATTGATAATAGGAAAAACTCAAAATCTGCTAAAGAAAATTATCTACTTTTGGCCATCTGTGGTTGTTAGAAAATTTATTAAAAATTTTAGAATACTCAAATATAATTGTGACATCCCTTAATATCTAGAATCTCCAGTTATGAAGCAAATTGCTTTCTCTTAAATACACTCCACTGTCTATGGTGACCCTATCATTCCCCTATTATGCTAAATGAAATAGGTCAGGCAGATAAATACAAATACCATATGATTTCACTCATATGTGGAATTTAAGAAACAAAACAGATGAACATAGGAGAAGGGAAGACAAAATAAGATAAAAACAGAGAGGAGGTGAACCATAAGAGACTCTAAACTACAGAAAAAAACGGAGAGTTGCTGGAGGGGAAGTGGGTGGGGGGATGGATTAAATGGGTGATGGGTATTAAGGAGGACCCTTGTTGTGTTGAACACTGGGTGTTGTATGTAAGTGATGGATCGCTAAATTCTACTCCTGAAACCAATATTATATTCTATGTTAACTAACTAGAAGATAGTAAAACTTTGAAAAAATAAAAATAAAAGGAAAAATAAACACCATTCATTAGTTCATAACCTACAGTGCAATAGCTAAATCAATGGTAATGACATTGACTTACCAAGAAATGATTCATCCATTTTCTATATATTGTATTCATATGGAAAAAAATATGTGTATGCATGTATATATAATATAAAATATATATTTAAAATGTCATAAACGTATCCCATTCAAATGCATTCCTAGAACAGGATGAGTAATATTATAAAGTGTCTGCCAGTCTGAGTTAAAATTCTGGCACTAAAACTTACTCGGTCTGTAACTTTAAACATGTTGCTTAACTACCATTTGCTTCCTTTTTCCCATACATAAAGTGTGGATTAAGAGTAACAGCATATTGATTTGATGTGATGAGCTAAAGAGTCAGTACATATAAAAGTCTTAAGCGGATGCCCAACACAATATAATTGTAAATAGATGCTTTTAAAATGATCATTTATATAAATAACCTCATTAAAATATCACCATAACTCTAGAAAGTAAAAGTGTTAAAATTTTACAAATAATGAAACTGAACCTCTAAGAGATCAATTATACTTGCCAAGTTACCCAGAGTTCCAGTGAAGATTGTAATTTAAACATTGTTTGGTCCAACTCCAAAACCCATACGCTTATCTAATACAAAATATTGTCTCACAATTAATATCACTATTGAATGCATAGGAAGAAAATATATGCACACAAATATAAACAGGTAAAAATAATTTATATTTATGTATGAAATAAACTACGGAGCAAGAAACATCTCTTTTTTTTTTTTTTTAACATATAGACATCCAGTTGTTTCAGTACCACTGATTCAAAAGACCTCCCTTTTCACATTGAATTTCCTTTTCAACTTGTCAAAAATAAATTGCCCATGTATGTGTGAGTAAATATCTGGACTCCCCCATTCTGTGTCATTTATGTATATTTCTATGATTTAGCCAATACCACACTGCCTTGGTCATGTTACCTTAATAATAAATGGTAAAATAAGACAGTGGATTCCACAAACTCTGTTCTTCTTTTCAAACTAATTTTGGCCATTCTAATTAAAAAAAATTTTTTCCATGTAAATTTCAGATCCAGCTTACTGACTTCTACTAAATGCTCTGCTGAGATTTTGATTGGTATAACATTCAATATATATATCAACTTGGGGAAAATTGATACTTTAACATTTTTGAGTCTTTTAATTTATGAATACCATGTACTTCTCCATTTCTGTCTTCTTTGATGCATTTTAACAATCAGATCTTGTGTACAGATGTTGCATATGTTTGGTTACACTTGCATGTTTTCAGGGTAGTTGCACTATTATAATATATGTGTGTGTGTGTATAATTTTATTTCTAATTCCATTTTCATCAATAGAATTTACACAGAGCTAAAGCAAACAATCCTAAAACTTGTATGGAACCACAAAAGACCCAAAATCGCCAAAGCAATCTTGAAAAAGAAAAGAAAAGCTGAAGGCATCACAATTCTAGCCTTTAAGTTATATTAAAAAACTGTTGTGATCAAAACAGTATGGTACTGCCACAAAGATAGACACATAGATCAATAGAACAGAAGAGAAAACCCAGAAATGAACCCAAAACTTGTGGTCAATTAATCTTTGACAAAGCAGGAAAGAATATCCAATGGAAAAAAACAGTCTCTTCAACAAATGGTGTTGGGAAAAATGGGCAGTAATATGCAAAATAATGAAGTTGGACCACTTTCTTATACCATACACAAAAATAAATTCAAAATGGATGAAAGACCTAAATGTGAAACAGAAAACCATCAAAATCCTAGAGAACACTGGCAGTAACCTCTTTGACCTTGGCCATAGCAACTTCTTACTAGACACACTGCCACAGGTAAGGGAACCAAAAGCAAGAATGAACTATTGAGATTTCATCAAGGTAAAATGCTTCTGCACAGCAAAGAAAACAATGAACAATACTAAAAAGTAACTGATGGAATGAGAGATGATATTTGCAAATTACATAGCTAACATAGGGTTAGTATTCAAAATCTATAAAGAACTTATCAAAAACTTATCCAAAAAACAAATAATGGAGTGAAGAAATGGGAAGAAGACATGAATAGACATTTTCCAAAGAAGACATCCAGATGGCTAACAGACACATGAAAGGATGCTCAACATCACTCATCATCAGAGAATGCAAATCAAAACCATGATGAGATACCACCTCACATCTGTTAGAATGGCTAGAATTAACAACAAAGGATACAACAGGTGTTGGTGAGGATGTGGAGAAAGAGGAACCTTCTTACACTGTTGGTGGGAACATAAACTGGTGCAACCACTCTGGAAAATAGTATGAATATTCCTCAAAGAGTTCAAAGTAAAACTATCCTATGATCCAGGAATTTCACTTAGGTATTTACCCAAAGAACACAAAAATATTAATTCAAAGGGATACATGCACCCCAGTGTTTACAGCAGCACAGTCAATAGATAAATTATTGAAACAGCCCAAATGTCCACCGACTGATGAATGAATAAAGATGTCACACACACACACACACACACACACACACAATACAATACAATACAATACAATACAATATTGCTCAGCCATGAAAGAACAAAATCTTGCCATTTGTAATAACGGATGGAGCTAGAGAGCCTATTGCTAAGCTAAATCAGTCAATCATACAAAGACAAGTATTATATGATTTTACTTATATGTAGAATTTAAGAAACAAAACAAATGAGCAAAGTAAAAAAAAGAGAGAGAAGCAAACCAAGAAACACTCTAACCTACAGAGAACAAACTGATGGTTAGCAGAGGGGACATTGGTGCAGAGATGGGTTAAATAGGTGATGGGGATTAAGGAGTGCACTTGTGATGAGCACCATGTATTATATGGAATTGTTGAATCACTATAGAGTACACCTGAAACTAATATTACACTGTATGTTAACAAACTGGAATTTAACTAAAACCTTTAAAAAGTACCCATTTTCTCATTGCTATATGTAGAAATACAATGGAGTTTGGTATATAGAATTTGTCTCTCACAACATGCTAAACTAAATTACTAGTTCTAGTAGCTTTTTTTGTATACTCTTTGGTATTTTTAGTGTAGTCAGATATATTTTTATCAAATAAACCCAGTTTTGCCTCTTTATTTCCAATCTGTATGACTATTTGCATTTATTTGTTGATTTCTTTTTCTTTTTTTTTTTTTTTTCACTATTACAATAGCTAGCATGTGTTCCAGTTTGGGAAATTTCTATTGACCTTTTGTCAGGCTGGATCCTTAGCCATACCTATTCTGCTAATAAGCCTCTGAGGAATTTTTTAATTGGAAATAATTTGTATGCTATAGCTACCCATTTGTGTGTGTGTGTGTGTGTGTGTGTGTGTGTGTGTGTGTGTTGTGTATGCTGACAGAAACCATAAGAACTCTGGAGCAAAGGCAGAAGTCAGAGCAACATCTTCAAAATGTTCATTGAACTCCAGATCCCACAAGGCTACTCACTGAGGGCACATGCAGTGTGCTGGATTCCAGGAGAGACACTCTGAAATTAAAAAAAATTCATTTAATGACCTACTTACCTACCTATCCTCCCCTCTGGAATGATAGACCTTATTTCTACTCTGGAACTTAAGCAGATCTTCTCCAAAAAAGGTTAAGTAGAAAGCTTTAACTTCACAACACTGGAATGTCACTGGAGTAGAAGATATCCTTAAGCATAACTATCAATAAATATCTCATACAAAAATACTGGCCATAAACATGGATGACTAAGCTAGAAAAAAGTCTGCCTTAAAATTAAATCTGCTTTACATTTAAACCTTAAATTAATAATTTCTGGGCTGATTTACATTTTATAAAATATGAATAAATATTCTGCTAGAGTTTATAGTAGGTATTAAATGAAAACATGTTTTCATTTAAGAACTGTTCTTCCAAGGGCACCTGGGTGGCTCAGTCAGTTAAACGGCTGACCCTTGATCTTGGTTCAAGTCATGATCTTGTGGTTTGTGAGTCCAAGTCCCACACTGGGCTCCACACTGACAGTGCAGGGATTCTCTCTCTCTCTCTCTCTCTCTCTCTCTCTCTCTCTCTCTCTCTCTTAAAATAAATAAACTTAAAAAAAATATTCTTCCAAAGTTGCAACCCATCTGAAAATTTTAGAGAATTTTCTTAAAACATTGAATGCAACTTTTTGGATTTGTAGTATATTCAGAATTTCCTCGTTCTTCACTGTTTACATCTGATTCAGTTCTGTAATGAAGATTCAGCCTCATTCAACCAGGCAATATTGTCTGTGGAATTTTTGAGGAACAATGTGTTAATAATCATTATATGAATTATTTAAAACATACATATAATCATATATGTATATACACATGCATGCATATACCCATATATGTACATACACATACATATATACATGAATGTATGAACATATATACCTATGTGTATTAAAAACAAATTGTCTTACAAATTGTATACCCTATCATCAGTAAATAAAGAAGTTTAATTATAATAAAATGCTATATTTTGCCTAGGAGTACTCTCATACACTGGTGGTAGAAGTCAAAGTTCGTATAATATGTGTGTGGAAATTCCACAATATATACTGAGATTTTTAAAGTCTTTAAAATCATGGGCTATGAATTCCACTTTTGGTAATTTGGACAAATAAAAAATGGAAATTGTAAGACAATGCACCCAAAGATGCTCACCTGAGCACTATAATATTGCTAAATAATGTTAAAATTGAAATTTCAATCAGGACACAAATATAAAATGCATATGAAATTCCAAATATAGTCACATTTTACAAAGGACATTTCCAGAAAACAGTTCCGTGTTTCTTGAATCCCTCAGTTACATCATAGATTTAAAAAGAAAGCAGAAGAGAGAAAAGAGAAGAATATTTTGTAGATATTTCTTTAAAGAGAGTCAGAAGACTCTGATAAGGCCATGCCCCCATACTCCCCTTTACCTCACAGAATCTCAAAAGGGTAGATAAGAAACAAATTCTACCTTCTTCTCAAGCTTCATCAGGATATTTTTCAATGCAATCACTCAGAGAGAGATCAAAATGCCCCCACCCTGGGAAGACAGTTGGGCTAATGCCTGACATTCCCCCAAATTTTCAGATCTGGCAGAATGTAAGTGGTGTGTCAGGAGAGAAGGGTACTTTCAAAAATAATCAGGACAAGAAATGTTCATTAATTTTCCTTGAGCCAGAAGTGGCCTAGTGAGAGAAAAGTTGACCTCAAGCTCTTAAACATGCTACTCAAGGAAGTGACTGCTGGAAGACTTGGAGAATCCCACAACACAAGTCTACACAAAGTAGAAAGAAGACAAATAGAAGTTGAGGAAGGCTCTTGAGGGATGCGCTCTAGTAGAAAGTAAAGTGCCCATCCACATGGCAGAATTAAAGGTTTACAATTGGCATCTCATAAGCACCTCTAAAATGAAGTTTTGCCATCTCCAGACCCAGTAAGCCTGAAGCCACAAAGTCAGACTGGAAGAGTTTCATTTCCCTACTTCCACCTGCCACACAGAATCCTCCACTTCAGTCTTGTACACTTAGAGATAGCAAGCAGGGACAGAAGTGAATTGAGAAAAGAGAAGAAGCCACGCAGCATGAAGAAAATGCAGAATAATTCCTACCCTTGAATGTTGAATAACTTTGGACTTGATCCTTTTAAATATAAAATTGAGACAGAATTTGTGACATTAAAATATCAGAAGGGTGCCACTACCTAACAAAGTACAGGTAAGTCATAAACCGCCTCATAAACTTTCAACAAACAAGAGAACACAGACATTCATTGAAAAAAATAACATCATTTTCTATACATAATCAAAACGATGGAGTATTTGTTCATTATATATGATTTAATTGTTTAAGCAATTACCATTTGTTAAACAATTAAATGTTGTGACATTTATCAAAGACTACTGCTGCAATTATGACCTTCCTTCTTTTTATAATTAAGTACTCTGTGTGCGTGTGTGCGTGTGTGTGTGTGTGGTGTGTAGGAATTAGAAGACCATGACAATAATTCACAACTGACACTATCTAAAGATAGGTCATTTTGGCACAGTTTTATCATTTCTAAATCAGATTGAACTATATAATTTCTACAATTATAGTATCATGTAATTTCTACTTATGAATCAATTTCCCAAATATAACCACAATTTATTGTGTTCCTATCTTTGTGACTTTGAACCAAAAAATCCCTTTAATCCACTCAATGTTCTTACAACTTTAACGTCCTATTAGTTCATCTCATGTCAAGAAACTGATGTTACTTTTTTCTTGGGTTCCTTAGAATTCTATCATTTCATACAAAAAAAATTATGCATGGAATCTCTGTCAGTTGTCATTTTTAAAGAATAAATGCATATTGAACCCTTCAAGGAGATAAGAATTTTAATAAAAAGCATTACTTCAAATGTATGCCATAAAAAGATTTAAAGGAGTGAAATACTCTAAAAGATTAGATTATTTCAGGTAAAGCTAACAGCCATGGCAGACAAAAATGCTGTTTAATTCATTTTGTAAGACTTCATCTTATAAATAGAAATATAACTCAAGGTGATCATTTGTTTTCGATGAATAACACAAAACTAACTTCATTCAAAGGAAGTTATACATGGCATGAGGACACAAAATGAAATTTAATGTACCACAGTTTTTTTCTAGGCTATAATCTATTGACCACTATAATAATTACAACTCAAGCCCAAAAATAGTGTTCTTAATCCCATTTTCACAGATAAGACTCAATATGTTGGCCAAGCTTACATTATTTTATGATATATCTATCAAAAATATTGATATAGTGATATAATAAAAATAAACTATTTTAATAATTAGATTTCAATAAAAGAGCTATGCTAATAAAAGTGTGATTTTCACTTTTAGAAATTTTCTTCCAGTATTAAGGACAGTATTTCCTAAATTTTCCAAATGGAAGATACGCATTTTTTTCCCAGAAAAAAAAAAAAAGCAGAATTCTGTGTGTGTGTGTGTGTGTGTGTGTGTGTGTGTGTGTGTGTGTGTGTTTAATTAAAAGGCTTATTGCATCTATGAAGTAACTGGGCTCGATGAGTAGTGATGAAGAAGGTCAAAATGATTCCTACAACTTGTGGACTACTGACAATTTTATTCTAGCCTTTCATATGTATAATTTAAACATCTTGTGGACTCCATAGCCTCTAGTGAGAAGTTAGCTGTTAATCATCTCATTCTTCACTTTTAATCTAATGAATCACTTTCCTCTGACTTCTGTCAAGATTTTTCTCTCCAACCTAGGCTTTGAGCAATTTGACCATGAAATGTCTAGACACATTTTTCTTGTAATTTATATAACTTGGGGTTCATTTAGGTTCTTGGACCTAAAATTCAATGATTGTCACTAAGTTTGTGAAATCTGTGGACATTATTTCATCGAATATTTTGTTTATTAATTTTCCTCTTCTCATTGGAGTATAATATAATTATGCCTATGTTGAACCAGTTGATTTATTTCTGATATCAAGTTGTTTTTTAATAATTTTTCTCTCTGTTGTCTGATGTAGATAATTTCTATGGATTTATGGTCAAATTTACTCATTCTTTGTTTCTGCCATCTTTAATATTTTGCATCTGTCTAGTGAATATTCAGTTTACTTACTGCACTTTTCATCTTTAGAGCTTTCCTTTCTGTCTTTTGTTTCCATTTTATCTTTTCACTCATTGGGATAATACTTTCCTTTAATTATGTGTGCATATTTCCATTAATTGTTTTAACATATTTATAATAGATTTGAACTCCTAAGTAAATTCACAATAACAACATTACAGAATGCATTCCTATTAACTATTTTTAGCTCTTTTTAATCCTCACATTTTTCTTTTTCTTTGTCTAGTAATTTTTGGTTAAAAAGTGGACATTGTAGATAATACTTTGTACCAACTTTAAATTCTGTTATATTCTTGTAAAATTTGTTAGATTTTTATTCTAGTAGATAACGAACTTGCCTGAACTCAAACTGAAAACTATTTTTACCTTGTAATGTGGTATCCCTTCTCAGTTGTTTCAGATTCTAGTTGTTGCTTTTTTTTTTAGAATGAGAGTACAAAAGCATAAGTGGGGGAAGGGTCAGAGGGAGAAGGAGAGAGAGAACCTTAAAAGCAGCAGTCTTCACGTTCAGGCAGAACTTGATGCAGGGCTTGAACTCATGACCCTGAGATTGTGACTTGAGCTGAAATCAAGAGTTGGACGCTTAAAGGACTGAGCCACTCAGGCATCCCTGGTGCTTTTTTAAGCCTGGCTCTCAAAGAACTTCTCTGTGTCTACAAAGATAATTTGGAAGAATTTTTACTCAAAATTTTGGCCTCACATATCTGTGATTGTCTTTATTCTGAGCTTTCTCCTCTAAATGTCCACCTTCTTTACTGTCTTTGTGCTCTAACCTCTGACATCTCAAGGCAATAAAACTTTAGCTTTCTGCTCCTGAAGCTACTCATAGGTTCACAAATACACAGCCAACAAAGCAGAAAACTTGCAAAACTTTCACAGTACAGTTCCTTCTTTCAAGGGTATATTACTCTCTTGATTCTCTCACTTTGTGGAAAGCAAAACCCTGGGGTCTCTCCTAGGTATTCAGCTGTTAGAGATTAAGGAAACATTGGGGAGGTGTATGTACAAATTTGAGTCTTATCCTCTCAGTTGTTCAAAGGTACTCGTACATCTAGGGCTTTTGGTCTTAATTTCCAGCTATTCTTAAGCTCCTGAAATTTTTCCTCTGCCACACTGAGCTGTGCTATTGGGATTTTCTGGGGGTGTCAGGCAAGACTGACACCAGCTGTAAATTCTACCCATTCCTTCTCCAATCTTTCAAAAGTTAACTACTCCCAAGCTTCTATCTACCTTATAACCCAGAAACTCACTGACTAAATATTTACTAAAGAAAAATAAAAGTATATCACTGACTAAATATTTACTAAAGAAAACTAAATATATATCTTCACACACACACACACACACACACACACACTCACACACACACACACACACACACACACACACTCACACAAGAACAAGTTTGGACATTAAGGTTTTTTGTAGCAACAAACTAGAAACAACCAGAATATCTATTAACAAAAGAATGGATGAACAGTTTATGGTATGTCATACCTTAGAACACTACTAACAACATAAATAAAAAATAAATGATTAATACGTACAACAATGCATGGATTTCAAAGCACTATGTTAAGTGGAAAAGAGAGGACAAAAGAATACACTCTAACGGGAATTGCGTTTCATTTAGGGGTAAAAAATGTTCTAAACTTAGACTCTGGTGATGTTTGAGAAACTCTATAAATATACTAAAAACATTGAACTGTACACTTTAAATGGTTAAATTGTATCTTATGTTAATTTTATTTCAATAAATCTGTTTAAAAAGAATATGGTCTATATTATTCCATTTTATGTTCTATTTAATGTACATATTTATATTTACATGAGATATTCCATATGCCTTGGTTTATATCTTATTATACTTATAATCTAGAGATGTCAATGAACATAAAATTTTCCTTGATTATAAAACCAGTCTTGTTCCAGTCTTATGAAGAGAACATAAAAAATTTTTGAAACACTTGTAAAATTACTTCTTATTGATATCATTGTTAAATTATTATTTGTATATCTCTGTGTATTAATTTTCAAAAATAGATGAAAGGCTGTGATTTGTGATGTTTTATTTATTTCTCCAACAAACAAACATGTACTGTTTAAAGTATTGAATAACTATGTGCAATAAATTTTATGATCATATTCTAAAAGTAAATGTGGAAAGCAAATCTTGTCACTGATTCCTACTTTCTTCACTATCTCCCTTCCCAAATTCTGTTTGTTTTGTTCTGCCATAATTGTCAGTCTGTCTTTTGTCCTATATGTCCTTCCTGTTTTTTTCTGACCTTTATTTGTCTACATTTTACTTTAGTAATGTACACAGCCATTACTGGCAGTGAGTAAGCATTATATATGTGTTTATTTTTTAATAAACCTGCATTCTCCATCTGTAAGTTTTTCAATTATGTTCTCTCACAAATTAAATTTTATTAACTTTCTTTATTATAATAAACTGATTATATTTTTTATGTTTAACTACTTACAGCTTTGAAACATAATCTTTTCTTCCAATCTGTCTGAGTAATCAAGCAACAGTAGCAACAATTGCTTACCAAACTTGCCAACTTTGAGGTAAAAATCTCTAAAAACCTCTTGCCTTACAGATATTCAAAATATAAATAAAGATATACACATTTTCACATCTGTGATACAATCCACATTTCAAAGCCTCATCAAGACACTCATCTATCCTTTTTAGAATTCCAGACATTACTGATAGTGAACTAGGTACTCCTTTCAATTCTGAGAATACATAATGCTAGGCTATTGAGCAAGGCATTTAATAGAACTCTCACCTCTCTAATAACTTCAGGTTGCAGGTCTAATAAATCACCATAATAGCTTACTTGACAAAGTCCAAATCAGTTCAATGTAACATAGCATATTTTAGTAACCAAGCAATCATCAGGGGTGAACTGTAATAAAGACTCTCAAATCATTTGTGATGTTTGACTACAAGCCACTTTTATATTTCACACCTCTCTCTTGACCTTCTGCTTCACATATGGAGAAGATCATAAGAAATCCTGGATGTTCCTTCCTTTGGCACTAGTTAGAAGTGCAAATCATGCATAGGAACCCTCACCTGGGCCCACCACTAACTTCCTTTAAAAATACCCAACCAATTTCCTTTCCTTGTGTTCTCAAGACATTTCTGTATCTGCATGGGAGCTATCCTGCTCTCTCTAGAAAGCCTCATTATAAGAGTAATAAGCCCATTCACACCTTCCTAATATGTGTGTGGCATTATCAATCTCAACATCCAAGTCAGGTACAGTTGGGAGGTATATCCTGCCTCCGCAGAATGACCACATTTCTACTTTTATTTAGAATTACTTCATACTAAGAAAGGATAATCTATCTCAATTTAGAAAGCAAATATAATTGTTTCTTACACTTAGAGCAGTGAAATTAGAGCCATTTTATTTTTCAGCCAAACATTTCAATGCACTTGCACTTAATTCAATGAACTCTACTCTCCACTTGGCAATTAAGCAAATTTAGGCAGCCTAGCAGAAAAGTAGGCAAGTACACTTTAGCAAAGATAGAGGGAGATAAGGCACAAAATCATACTGCAGTAATACTATTCACGTTCTTTAATAAAATGTGTCGGACCTGTTATCTGTTGCCTTTATAATGCTGTGCAATACACCACACCTAAATTCAACAGCATAAAACAGTAGCTGTCTTTGAAGTTCAATTTGTGCCAGTTTTGGCTTATTGTTCCTGCTCTAGTTCACACTTCTGCAGAGACCTAATGGATAGCCTGGGGATGAATGATATCTACTGGCTTCAGGTAGAATGAATTGGCCTTGCTACACATGAAATCTCATCTTCCAACACTTTTGCTTGGGTTTGCTCTCAGGGTAACTTAAAAGAGGGAGTTGCCACAATCAGTGCCTCTTGAAGCCTGGGTCAGAACTAGCACATGACAAATTTCTATGCCTTTTGTTGTTGTTGTTAAAGCAAGGCACATTGCAATTCCACTATGTAAGAATGGGAAAACAGAATCTCTTTCTTGATGAGAGTATGTAAACAGCTCACACTGCAAGCAAGATTGTGGATACAGAGAGATAAAGATTCAAGGTCATTTTTGTTTTAAATCCCTCACATATATGTTGTATATAAAGATATAATCACTAGGGAAAATATTTAATGATAATTGTGCCTCTCTTTAGAACCTTGGAAAGAATGATGCATTCTCAAATCTGAAATAAAAACTGACATATGGAAAATGAACACATTCCCATTAACTGTCTCCTTAAAGAAACAAAATGACTTGTAGATGAGAATAAAACTTGACATTAATTAAATTTATAACATACACATATCTAAAATTAAAAAATTTGCCTTCAGAGGAAAGTATGGCACAGGAAAGAAAAAAAGAACACATAAATAAATAGGGCTGAATTAGCAGTTCATTCTGTGAAGTGGTAACTCTGACCCATTAATTTGAATCTGTCTAATGCTTCTAGGAGGCATATACATTAGTTTTTGAATGCCATAATTTATACTTCCTGCCAAATTTTGTCTTGTTCTGGCATCACAGTTCAGAAGTACTGCCAGATGGCCAAGCCAATATGGTACAGTATTACACTCTGCATGTTTCCATGTGATTTTCCAGCCAATCTCTGCTTTCTCAGTTGCCACAGTGTTATTCTGCTCAGGTGTTTGAATTTCCTCTCTAGGAAATCATTGATTTCCCTAGTGATTTTTAAACTACTAAGGTGTAATAATGGCTGAAAAACAACAAGTAACATGCTATTTCTCACCTCAGTACATTCTCACATGCTGTCTCCTTTGCTTGGAATACCTTACTTTCTCCTTTTATATCTGAATAATTCTAATTTGTATTTTAAAATTTAGCCCAAGCATCATTCCCAGCGGGAAAAATTTCTACAATTACATTAACATTCTAATCACATCTAATATCTCAATTCTGTACTCCCTTAGCTCTCTGTTTATTGTAGCAAAAACTGACTGTAATTGTTAGTTTACTTTGTGTCTCCTATATTATAATGAAAACTTCTTAAAGAAAAGACCCTGTGACAAAGTCAGTTTTTGGCATATATTTATTTAATAGAAAAGAGTTTCCTCAAAGTGTACCATTAATGATTATGGCATTCTGAGAGCTTCTGGTGAAGCCTGAAAGACTGTTTGGAGATCAGGGCAGACACTGCTCCTCATTAAGCCAGGGGATTTCCATCAGCCATACTAAACTCTAAATTTTCTGACACTAAAAGACGCCTGATATTCAGTGAAGTCTGTTTAGAATATTGTCATTATACTGTATAATTTACTAAGTACAGAAAATAAAGAAGTAAAAACAAACTAAATAAAAACATTAAAAATTTTTACTTAATCATGTGAGTGAAACCAATGCCAAGACCATTTAATATAATATTTCCAGTCAAACAAGTGTAATAAATCATCCTGGTATCATCTCTATACTATGCGACTTATCTGGATTTTCCAAAGAAGCAGATACTAATTAAAATGGTACAGAATTCAAAAAATATTTTAGCCTTTCCCTTGAATATTATGGCACTTTCTAGGTTCAAGATTTACATAAATCTGGTTTATTAAAAGAATAATAAGGCAACCTAAGGGTTTTCTGTTTCACCCAAATAATCAATGTTTTTTCATTTAAGAATGTATATGTACATATATATTTATTTATAAAAAGTGCTTATTTCTAGCTATATATAGTTATTTTTGCCTAAATATATGTATGCTGTTATATGCATGTGTTTGTAACAAGTAAAGACAAAAATGTTTTAAAAAAGTGTACCTTTAAAAACTGTACATAACTGTCAAATATCCTAATGAATTCAGATTGGTGTGGAAATATAAATCAACTTTGTAAATAGTTAGCTATCTAAAGCCATGCATGATTTTATACAATATTGTAAAACAATAACTTTTAGGCTTTTTATTTTTTGCACAATTTATGATTTTGAAAAGATCAGTATATTTGTGGAAAATTTAATGCTGAATCTATAAATGCTTTCTTCAGTATAATATATTATAATCAGCATTAGCATGAAAAAATTATATCCTTTATTCTCTCTGTCTCTCTCTGATTGTCTATCCCTGTCTCTTTTTTCCTCAATTTAGAAAGCACAAGTTTATGTTATTTACTATTTCTAATGCTCTATGTGGAAAAAAAAGAGTAAAAGAGAAGAAAGTAGAAACACTAAAGGGAAAATTTTTATTTTAATAGGTCTCTTGAGGCATAACTGACATAAAGTATACACATTTAAAATTGTACATATATACCCATTAAACCACATAAATGAAGGTGGTGGACATTTTAAACACTTTCAAATATTTCCTTATACCTATATGAGCTTTGTATAGTTTTATATAAATGGAATCGTATGGTATGTACTTTATATTGCTTGGATTATTTCACTCAGAATAATTATTTTAAGATTATTCCCCGTCATGGTATGCATCCACAGTGCATTGTTTTTTCTTACTCTACTCTGTGTATAAGTCACAATTTCTTCTCACATTTATCTGGTGCTAGCTTTTTACATCATTTCAAATATTTGACCATTACAAATAAAGCTTGCCATTAAAATTTTGGGCAAATAGTGTTATTTTTTTTTTGAGTAATTAAAAATGTAAAGACAGGTCTTGTGTTAAACTTAAGTTTACCATTTTAAGAAACCATGAGGCTATTTTCCATAGTAGTTGTAACACTTTACATTCCTATCAGAAATATATAAGAGTTCTAGTTTCTCTAAATTTTTGTCAATGCTCGGTGGTGTCAGGCTTTTTAGTTTAACTCTTTTAATAGTAGTCTACTGGCAAATTATTGTGGCTTTAATTTGTATTGTATTATATTGTGATAACAAAGGATACTAAGCACCTTTTTATGTTCTTATTTGTCATTGGTGTATTTTTTCCTTTCATTAAGTATATATTGAAACATTCTGCCCATCTGTGTGAGACAAGTTTTATTTTGATTTGTGTTTCTATAATTGAGTTTAAAGAATTTTTTTATATATTGTACAAGATACGGTTATTTATCAGAGATAGGCTTTGCAAATATTTTCTCCCAGTCTGGACTTATCTTTTTATTTTCTTAGTGCCTTACAAACAGCAAAATTTGTTTTCTTGCTTCAAATCATAATTTTAATAGTCTTTACTTTTTAATTTTTTTAAGTTTGTTTGTTTGTTTGTTTGTTTGTTTATTTATTTATTTATTTATTTATTTATTTATTTTGAGAGAGACAAAGACAGTGTGAGTGGGTGAGGGGCAGGGAGAGAGGGACAGAGACAATCCTAAGCAGGCTTCGTGTTGTCAGCATAGAGCCCAACATGGGGCTCGAACTCACAAACCGTAAGACCATGACCTGAGCTGAAACCAAGAGTCGGACACTAAACCAACTGAGCCACCAGGCAGCCTTAATCTTTACTTTTTACAAAATGTTTAGATATACAGAAAAATTACAAAGATAATACAGAGAGTTCCTATAATAGTCCCCACCCAGTTTCTCCTATTTTTAACATTACACATTAGTATGGTATATTTATTACAGTTAATGAACCAATATAGATACATTATTATCAAGTAAAGTACATATCTTATTTATATTTCCTTATTTTTTAATTAATGTCCTATTTCTTTTTTTAACATGTTAATTTATTTTTGAGATACAGAGAGAGACAGAGCATAAGCAGGGAGAGGAAGAGAGAGAGGGAGACACAGAATCTGAAGCAGGGTCCAGGCTCTAAGCTGTCAGCACAGAGCATGACCCAGGGCTCAAATCCACCAAATGTGAGATCATGACCTGAGCTGAAGTTGGACACTTAACCGACTGAGCCACCCAGGCACCCCATTAATGTCCTGTTTCTATTCTAACACTCCATCCAGGATACATTCATTGTATTTAGTTATCATGTCTCCTTCAGTGTCTGTATCTTGGCTGTGAGAGTTTATCAGACTTTCCTTATCTTTGACAACCTTGACAATTTTGAGGTGAAAACACTAATTAAGTATTTTGTAGAACGTCCCTCAATTGGTGTTAATCTTATATTAACCTTGATCACCCGGTCCAGGAAATGAAGGAGACAATATTCCTGCTAACAAAGCTAGTAAAGGAGAATAAATAGGTCTACCTGCTGACACCTAATGTCAGGTAGGGGTGTATGGGCCTCCCTAGGTCCCACTGTTGTGTTCTACTGCTGAAAGTAGATTGGCTTAGCTTTTACTAGTGAGAATGAGTGGAGCATGGGTAGGTCCACTGATCCCTACTGGAACCTTTGTGCCATGAGTAGTCATTTACCACTAGAGAAATCCCTGCTGGGCTTCCCCTTCCTCTGTCTTTTGTCAAGAAAGAGAGGATTTTCCTTTTAATTAATTAATTTTCTATACCTTTTGGTGGTTCTTGATTACATGCCTCCTAAACCACAGTTCAGTATATAGGGAAGATAAAAATAAATAAATACAACCCAGGGAAATCATCATGGTGACTTTCTTCCAATCCTGAAGTCCCTAGCCAGTCTACCTTCCTCTTTCCAACTTTCAGAATGACTTTATGAAAATCCTGTTCAATTATTTGCAGAAATTTAGTAGCATTTCAAGGGGAACAGCAAGTACAATTCAATCTATGACATCACATCCTAAAACCAGAAATCTTCCCTTCAGTTTTGAAATATATTTTTGCTGACTATCAAGTCACAAATGGACAAATTTATTTTTTCCAGTACTTTAAAATGTTACAACATTTTCTTCTGTCTTGCTTTGCTTCTGATGAGAACTATGGTATTATCCTTATGTTCTTTTATACGAAGTAACTTGCTTCCTCTGACTGCTTTTACAATTTTATCTTTCTCAATGTCTTTTAACAATTTAATCATTATGTGTCTTGATACAGTTTTATACATGCTTCACGAGCTTGGGTATGTTGGAATAGTTCCATCTGTGGGTATTTATTTGTCATCAATTCGGAAATTTTCCAGTCATTATTTTTTCAAATAGTTTTTTGTTACCTCCTCTCTCTCATACACATCCAGGACAAACATTACACATATATTTAGCTACTTAATGTTGTACAACAGCTCAATGATGCACTTTCCATTTGTCTTATCTGTTTGGTATGCTTCATTTTAGATATGTTATATGGCTATATCTTCAAACTCACTAATTTTCTCCTCTTCAATATTTAATCTAATTCTATCCAGTACAATTTTCATCCCAGACAGTATTGATTTCATTCTTTTTTTTTTTTAATTTTATTTTTATTTTTTAATATATGAAATTTACTGTCAAATTGATTTCCATACAACACCCAGTGCTCATCCCAAAAGGTGCCCTCCTCAATACCCATCACTCACCCTGCCCTCCCTCCCACCCTGCCCTCCCTCCCACCCCCCATCAACCCTCAGTTTGTTCTCAGTTTTTAACAGTCTCTTATGCTTTGGCTCTCTCCCACTCTAACCTCTTTTTTTTTTTTTTTCCTTCCCCTCCCCCATGGGTTTCTGTTATGTTTCTCAGGATCCACATAAGAGTGAAACCATATGGTATCTGTCTTTCTCTGTATGGCTTATTTCACTTAGCATCACACTCTCCAGTTCCATCCACGTTGCTACAAAAGGCCATATTTCATTTTTTCTCATTGCCACGTAGTATTCCATTGTGTATATAAACCAGAATTTCTTTATCCATTCATCAGTTGATGGACATTTAGGCTCTTTCCATAATTTGGCTATTGTTGAGAGTGCTGCTATAAACATTGGGGTACAAGTGCCCCTATGCATCAGTACTCCTGTATCCCTTGGGTAAATTCCTAGCAGTGCTATTGCTGGGTCATAGGGTAGGTCTATTTTTAATTTTCTGAGGAACCTCCACACTGCTTTCCAGAGCGGCTGCACCAATTTGCATTCCCACCAGCAGTGCAAGAGGGTTCCTGTTTCTCCACATCCTCTCCAGCATCTATAGTCTCCTGATTTCTTCATTTTGGCCACTCTGACTGGCGTGAGGTGGTATCTGAGTGTGGTTTTGATTTGTATTTCCCTGATAAGGAGCGACATTGAACATCTTTTCATGTGCCTGTTGGCCATCCGGATGTCTTCTTTAGAGAAGTGTCTATTCATGTTTTCTGCCCATTTCTTCACTGGGTTATTTGTTTTTCGGGTGTGGAGTTTGATGAGCTCTTTATAGATTTTGGATCCTAGCCCTTTGTCCGATGTGTCATTTGCAAATATCTTTTCCCATTCCATTGGTTGCCTTTTAGTTTTGTTGGTTGTTTCCTTTGCTGTGCAGAAGCTTTTTATCTTCATAAGGTCCCAGTAATTCACTTTTGCTTTTAATTCCCTTGCTTTTGGGGATGTGCCGAGTAAGAGATTGCTACGGCTGAGGTCAGAGAGGTCTTTTCCTGCTTTCTCCTCTAAGGTTTTGATGGTTTCCTGTCTCACATTCAGGTCCTTTATCCATTTTGAGTTTATTTTTGTGAATGGTGTGAGAAAGTGGTCTAGTTTCAACCTTCTGCATGTTGCTGTCCAGTTCTCCCAGCACCATTTGTTAAAGAGACTGTCTTTTTTCCATTGGATGTTCTTTCCTGCTTTGTCAAAGATGAGTTGGCCATATGTTTGTGGGTCTAGTTCTGGGGTTTCTATTCTATTCCATTGGTCTATGTGTCTGTTTTTATGCCAATACCATGCTGTCTTGATGATGACAGCTTTGTAGTAGAGGCTAAAGTCTGGGATTGTGATGCCTCCTGCTTTGGTCTTCTTCTTCAAAATTACTTTGGCTATTCGGGGCCTTTTGTGGTTCCATATGAATTTTAGGATTGCTTGTTCGAGTTTCGAGAAGAATGCTGGTACAATTTTGATTGGGATTGCATTGAATGTGTAGATAGCTTTGGGTAGTATTGACATTTTGACAATATTTATTCTTCCAATCCATGAGCAGGGAATGTCTTTCCATTTCTTTATATCTTCTTCAATTACCTGCATAAGCTTTCTATAGTTTTCAGCATACAGATCTTTTACATCTTTGGTTAGATTTATTCCTAGGTATTTTATGCTTCTTGGTGCAATTGTGAATGGGATCAGTTTCTTCATTTGTCTTTCTGTTGCTTCACTGTTAGTGTATAAGAATGCAACTGATTTCTGCACATTGATTTTGTATCCTGCAACTTTGCTGAATTCATGTATCAGTTCTAGCAGACTTTTGGTGGAGTCTGTCAGATTTTCCATGTATAATATCATGTCATCTGCAAAAAGCGAAAGCTTGACTTCTTCTTTGCCAATTTGGATGCCTTTGATTTCCTTTTGTTGTCTGATTGCTGATGCTAGAACTTCCAGCACTATATTAAACAACAGCGGTGAGAGTGGGCATCCTTGTCGTGTTCCTGATCTCAGGGAAAAAGCTCTCAGTTTTTCCCCGTTGAGGATGATGTTAGCTGTGGGCTTTTCATAAATGGCCTTTATGATCTTTAAGTATGTTCCTTCTATCCCGACTTTCTCAAGGGTTTTTATTAAGAAAGGGTGCTGGATTTTGTCAAAGGCCTTTTCTGCATCGATTGACAGGATCATATGGTTCTTCTCTTTTTTTTTGTTAATGTGATGTATCACGTTGATTGATTTGCGAATGTTGAACCAGCCCTGCATCCCAGGAATGAATCCCACTTGATCATGGTGAATAATTCTTTTTATATGCTGTTGAATTCGATTTGCTAGTATCTTATTGAGAATTTTTGCATCCATATTCATCAGGGATATTGGCCTGTAGTTCTCTTTTTTTACTGGGTCTCTGTCTGGTTTAGGAATCAAAGTAATATTGGCTTCATAGAATGAGTCTGGAAGTTTTCCTTCCCTTTCTATTTCTTGGAATAGCTTGAGAAGGATAGGTATTATCTCTGCTTTAAACGTCTGATAGAACTCCCCTGGGAAGCCATCTGGTCCTGGACTCTTATTTGTTGGGAGATTTTTGATAACCGATTCAATTTCTTCTCTGGTTATGGGTCTGTTCAAGCTTTCTATTTCCTCTGATTGAGTTTTGGAAGAGTGTGGGTGTTTAGAAATTTGTCCATTTCTTCCAGGTTGTCCAATTTGTTGGCATATAATTTTTCATAGTATTCCCTGATAATTGTTTGTATCTCTGAGGGATTGGTTGTAATAATTCCATTTTCATTCATGATTTTATCTATTTGGGTCATCTCCCTTTTCTTTTTGAGAAGCCTGGCTAGAGGTTTGTCAATTTTGTTTATTTTTCAAAAAACCAACTCTTGGTTTCATTGATCTGCTCTACAGGTTTTTTAGATTCTATAGTGTTTATTTCTGCTCTGATCTTTATGATTTCTCTTCTTCTGCTGGGTTTAGGCTGCCTTTGCTGTTCTGCTTCTATTTCCTTTAGGTGTGCTGTTAGATTTTGTATTTGGGATTTTTCTTGTTTCTTGAGATAGGCCTGGACTGCAATGTATTTTCCTCTCAGGACTGCCTTCGCTGCGTCCCAAAGCGTTTGGATTGTTGTATTTTCATTTTCGTTTGTTTCCATATATGTTTTAATTTCTTCTCTAATTGCCTGGTTGACCCACTCATTTGTTAGTAGGGTGTTCTTTAACCTCCATGCTTTTGGAGGTTTTCCAGACTTTTTCCTGTGGTTGATTTCAAGCTTCATAGCATTGTGGTCTGAAAGTATGCATGGTATGATTTCAATTCTTGTAAACTTATGAAGGGCTGTTTTGTGACCCAGTATATGATCTATCTTGGAGAATGTTCCATGTGCACTCGAGAAGAAAGTATATTCTGTTGCTTTGGGATGCAGAGTTCTAAATATATCTGTCAAGTCCATCTGATCCAATGTATCATTCAGGGCCCTTGTTTCTTTATTGACCGTGTGTCTAGATGATCTATCCATTTCTGTAAGTGGGGTGTTAAAGTCCCCTGCAATGACCACATTCTTATCAATAAGGTTGCTTATGTTTATGAGTAATTGTTTTATATATCTGGGGGCTCCGGTATTTGGCGCATAGACATTTATAATAGTTAGCTCTTCCTGATGGATAGACCCTGTAATTATTATATAATGCCCTTCTTCATCTCTTGTTACAGCCTTTAATTTAAAGTCTAGTTTGTCTGATATAAGTATGGCTACTCCAGCTTTCTTTTGGCTTCCAGTAGCATGATAAATAGTTCTCCATCCCCTCACTCTCAATCTAAAGGTGTCCTCAGATCTAAAATGAGTCTCTCGTAGACAGCAAATAGATGGGTCTTGTTTTTTTATCCATTCTGATACCCTATGTCTTTTAGTTGGCGCATTTAATCCATTTACATTCAGTGTTATTATAGAAAGTTATGGGTTTAGAGTCATTGTGATGTCTGTATGTTTTATGCTTGTAGTGATGTCTCTGGTACTTTGTCTCACAGGATCCCCCTTAGGATCTCTTGTAGGGCTGGTTTCGTGGTGACAAATTCCTTCAGTTTTTGTTTGTTTGGGAAGACCTTTATCTCTCCTTCTATTCTAAATGACAGACTTGCTGGATAAAGGATTCTCGGCTGCATATTTTTTCTGTTTAGCACACTGTAGATATCGTGCCAAGCCTTTCTGGCCTGCCAAGTTTCAAAGGAGAGATCAGTCACGAGTCTTATAGGTCTCCCTTTATATGTGAGGGCACGTTTATCCCTTGCTGCTTTCAGAATTTTCTCTTTATCCTTGTATTTTGCCAGTTTCACTATGATATGTCGTGCAGAAGATCGATTCAAGTTACGTCTGAAGGGAGTTCTCTGTGCCTCTTGGATTTCAATGCCTTTTTCCTTCCCCAGTTCAGGGAAGTTCTCAGCTATAATTTCTTCAAGTACCCCTTCAGCACCTTTCCCTCTTCCTCCTCTGGGATACCAATTATGCGTATATTATTTCTTTTTAGTGTATCACTTAGTTCTCTACTTTTCCCCTCATACTCCTGGATTTTTTTATCTCTCTTTCTCTCAGCTTCCTCTTTTTCCATAACTTTATCTTCTAGTTCACCTATTCTCTCCTCTGCCTCTTCAAGCCGAGCCGTCGTGGTTTCCATTTTGTTTTGCATTTCGTTTAAAGCGTTTTTCAGCTCCTCGTGACTGTTCCTTAGTCCCTTGAACTCTGTGGCAAGAGATTCTCTGCTGTCCTGTATACTGTTTTCAAGCCCAGCGATTAATTTTATGACTATTATTCTAAATTCACTTTCTGTTATATTATTTAAATCCTTTTTGATCAGTTCATTAGCTGTTGTTATTTCCTGGAGATTCTTCTGAGGGGAATTCTTCCGTTTGGTCATTTTGGAGAGTCCCTGGAGTGGTGAGGACCTGCAGGGCACTTCCCCTGTGCTGTGGTGTATAACTGGAGTTAGTGGGCGGGGCCGCAGTCCGACCTGATGTCTGCCCCCAGCCCACCGCTGGGGCCACAGTCAGACTGGTGTGTGCCTTCTCTTCCCCTCTCCTAGGGGGGGGGATTCACTGTGGGGTGGCATGGCCCGTGTGGGCTACTTGCACACTGCCAGGCTTGTGGTACTGGGGATCTGGCGTATTAGCTGGGGTGGGTAGGCAAGGTGCACGGGGGCAGGAGGGGCAGGCTTAGCTTGCTTCTCCTTAGGTGATCCACTTCAGGAGGGGCCCTGTGGCAGCGGGAGGGGGTCAGATCCGCTGCCGGAGGTTTGGCTCCGCAGAAGCACAGAGTTGGGTGTTTGCGCGGAGCGAGCAAGTTCCCTGGCAGGAACTGGTTCCCTTTGGGATTTTGGCTGGGGGATGGGCGGGGGAGATGGCGCGCTGGCGCCTTTGTTCCCCGCCAAGCTGAGCTCTGCCGTCAGGGGGCTCAGCAGCTCTCCCTCCCTTTGTCCTCCAGCCTTCCCGCTTTCCGAGCAGAGCTGTTAACTTATGACCTCCCAGACGCTAAGTCGCGCTTGCTGTCGGAACACAGTCTGTCCGGCCCCTCCGCTTTTGCCAGCCAGACTCGGGGGCTCTGCTTGGCCGGCGAGCCGCCCCTCCGCCCCGGCTCCCTCCCTCCAGTCCGTGGAGCGCGCACCGCCTCGCCGCCCTTCCTACCCTCTTCCGTGGGCCTCTCGTCTGCGCTTGGCTCCGGAGACTCCGTTCTGCTAATCCTCTGGCGGTTTTCTGGGTTCTTTAGGCAGGTGTAGGTGGAATCTAAGTGATCAGCAGGACGCGCGGTGAGCCCAGCGTCCTCCTACGCCGCCATCTTCCCAGTATTGATTTCATTCTTAAAAGTTTGAGTCTTGCTTATGTCTTATATCTGTTTAACTTTTTTAATATATACACTTCAATAACTTTAAATATACTAATATCTGTGTAGTTCTGAGTCAATTTTGACTGATTGATTTTTCTTCCCATAGTAGGTTTTATTTTCCTATTGCTTTACAAACCTGGTAATTTTTTATTGAGTGAATACCCAGCATTGTGGGTTTACCTTCTTGAACTTTGTTCTGTGATACAGTCAAGTTATTTAAAAATGGTTTAATCCTTTTGGGTCTTACCTTTAATATTTGTTGGATGGAACCAGAGTAGTCTTAAAGGATAATTATTTTCCATCACTGAAGCAAAACTCTTCTGTACTCTATCCAGTGCCCTGTGAATTATGAGGTTTTTCCAATCTGGCCAATATCAACACCACAATCCCTAGCCCTGTGTAAGTGTTGAGCAATGCATATTTTAATATTTGGGCTTGGAAGTTTTCTTACATCTATATTAGTCGGTAGTCAGATGAATACTCAAGGGGGATACTCTACAGACCTCTGGGGTTCTCTCTCTGCACAGTTATCTTCTCTCCAGTACTCTGTCTTTCAAACTCCATAGTCTCCTCAGACTTTCATCTCCAATTTCTTAACTCAAGGCATCTTCCAGGCTTTATGTAGGTTCTTCTTTCCTGAGACACAGCCCATAACTTCTCTAAAGGTAGTAAGATGGGAAAACCATAGGTCTCATCACATTTGTTTCCTGTATTTCAGGGATCACTGTCCTTTGGAGAGTGAATTGAGGAAGTGAAAAGGGAGAACTAACTCACATTAATAAAAATGGAATAATAATGAATTTAAAGTGAAACTCCCTCATTGTGCTTGGATATTTTTCTCCAACAAAGTTTAGTTGTACAGACACAGTTATAAAATAGGCAATGTAGATTTTGTAAAGTTGTGATTTTGCTGAGAGTAAGAAACAAGAGAAATGTTCAGGTGTCAAGGATATATCAAGGGAATGATTACATATTAGCCACAAAAAACTTACATGTCTAAAAAGGGAAGTTAGAAAATCAAATTTTTGAGATATAGTCAAAATGTAATAGGATAAAATCATATATCCTGGTGTGACTACAGAGTATAAAACTCAAAGCATTAAGGAGAGTGGTTTGGACAGATAGGAGACAGAGTGACATAAAATTAGTGTTTAAGATAGAGGACAAAATGAATGGAGCATTAAGACAATGTGTTGGCAATAATGAATGTGAACCAAAAGTAATATTGTAAAGAAATGACAGGAATGCTCTAAGAGCTGGGAAATAACTGAAACAATGAGGATTGATGGGAATCTGATATACAGAAATTAGTTTTGGGAATTGTTAGGGAACAGGGAAGGGGAATTTCTAAAATTGGCAAGAGGATAAATAAGGATATTTACCCCCTCCCCAATTTCCACCCCAGACCTAGAGATGTGTATAAGTGCACGGGAGTAAATCACTTCAGAATTTTGCAGAGTAAGCACTGTCCTCAGGGAAGAAGAAAGTAAAATAAGTATTTGGAGAATCTACTGAGAACGTAAATGGTTTTACTGATAATGAACAGTGAGTCCCAGAGGACAAATAGACAGATTTTAGGAGTTGGAAAGGGCTGACAGTAGGAGACAAAACAGGAAATGCAGAGTATCTGTGAAAGACTGAGATACTGCATTGATCCTGTGGCAAATCCCAACAGGAGAATCACAATCACAGCAGAGAGTCCATGTGGTTTGGAACAGAGCCATAATCTCTTCAGCAAGCGAATATACTCCTTTTGAGAAATAGCTGCTGACTTGCTACTATTGCCCTGGTAGAGACTATGTACCATGGGACACCACGAGACTATGTTACTTGATCAACTGAATACAAAACAGGTGTTAAATGATTCACCTCAGCATAAATAGAGGCACACCTAAAGTGGCCCAAATTACGAGAATATTAACTCCACAAGTGAATATCCCCTAAAAGCTCTTACTGGGAGAGGGCAATTTATAATATCCACAAGATTGCCTACTCTGTGGAAATCACCCTTTTGCCCAGCCAGTTGGGCATTTACTTAATGAATATATGAACAAAGAGGTATTGGAGGCTATGCTTGGTTCATCTCCAAACATGTTACTGCTCCTTCCAAGTGTCCCAAATTCCAGCAGGAATGATAAATCAGGTGTCCTTGGGCTGGTACTATACCCAAGAGGGCATCAAGTTTATAGGAATATATCAATTCCATTATGGAGGATGCAGTGAAATTTCTTTACCAAAATTGTCGAGAATTTAATTTTTCTTTTCCTTGCTTGCTAAATTTTGTTTGTCCTAACACTTTTCTTAACTTAATTATTGTTTAGTGTGTTGCCATGGTTTAGTTATTAGAGAAGGCCAGTCTATTCTTCCATGACAAACCCCAAAATCTTTTTGGCTTATCACATTCAAGTTTATTTACTGCTTATGTCATAGTCCTGTTCAGTTTGTTTGACTCTCCTTAATGGCTATCCTTTATGCATAACCTCAGGGATCCATCATTCTTCCACCTTTAGGTCACTATAATCTTAAGCAAGTGGCCCTTAAACTTGCTGCAGAAAGGAAAAAGAGAGAAAACATTATTGACTGAGGAATTTAGTGGGTAGACCTAGAAGTAGTATATATTAGCTTCTAGTATATCTTACTGGGCAGAATACAAACCTATGCCCAAACAATATTACAAAGAATATGGGGGAGAACAGTGTGTGGATACTTGCTAATGACATTTTGTTTTTATTTCGGACTAAACAATATCTCAAACTCTTTAATATATTTGGGAAAACTCTTACAAGATGAACTTTGGTGGGATACAGAATCCACCAAGACTACATAGTGCTTTTTCCCCACTCCCTGAGTCAATATAAGCCAATAACGAATTTTTAATCTGGAGGAAAAAAAAAACTAGAAAATTCACTAGATCAGTTTATTTTACTGCTATTTCACTCTGGTGTATCAAGCAAAAAATAATGATGCTTAGTTTCAAATACTTCTCCAAATCAATATGAGAGTCTTATTTAATGAAAGGAGCCAATTGTGAAGATTTATAAATCTCCTGGGATATGATATTCATACAATGCAATGTTAAAATTCAGCAATAAAAATAGATAAAGTGACTTTTGATTTCTGGTACAGAATGTAAGGAGCTCAGAAGTAGTCACTCCTATCTTTTTAACAAGAAAAAGCTAAATAGACTGAAAATTAACAACTGTGAGATTCATCAGAGAACTGAAGCCACAGGGAAAATTTCTGCCCCAAACGTGGAAAGGCAGATACAGAGAATCACACCTTACTGGAGCAGAAGCTCAGGAATAGAAACTTCTGTGGGAACTGGCATCACAACAGGAAAACTGAAACTGTAATTGAATTGTTGGAGGCTCAATATAGGTATCTTTGTGACTCAAAATCTCCACGGTGCCCAGTCCTAGGAAGGCCCACACATATTTTTTTTTTAATTTTTACCTACAGGGGCTCTACCGGGTTCTCATAGTGAAGATCAGAGAAACCATCCTCACTGGCAGGAGGCAGAAAGTAGCCATTCCGAAATATGCCCAGATCACCATGTTCCTCGTAAAAAGCCCTACCTTCAAGAGAAATTGTGTTACTAGAGCCTAACTGGAGTTTTTCCAGAGCCTAACCAACCTGGGGAAGGAAAATAAAAATTTCAGCTCCTTCTAGTCTTGCACGTGGGGAAACAGAAATACCTAACTTCAGTCCCTCTGGCCTTCCATGTAGAAGGGAACACCCTGGCCTGGGTTAACTTTCCTGTTTCATATAAGGGGGAAAACAAACAAACAAAACTGAGAAGCACATGTGAGGGTCACAACCCATGCACACTGGTTTACTAAAAGACTGAGACCTAATCATAAGATTATGGAACACTTCCCTTCTATCCACACCTTACAACTACAATAAAGATACAGACAGGGGGAAAAAAATAAGTGAGTTTGAAGAAATGTCAGTAGAAACTTCCAAAACTAAAATGCAGAGAAAAGGAATCAAAATTACAGAACAGAATACCCAAGAACTCTGAAGTAATTATGGGATACAACATATGTACAATGGGAATGCTAGAAGAAAAAGAAAGGAGAAATTTGAAGCAATAATACTAGTAATTTCCAAAGATGAACAACAGAAACCAAGCCACAGATCCCCAAAATTCAGAGATTACCAAGCAGGCAAAATACCTACCAACCATCCCTAGAAATATCATATTCAAACTGCAGAAAATCAAAGACAAAAAAAATCTTGAAAGAAAACAAAGAGGGGAAATAAAAACCTTAGCAACACAGGACCAACAATTAGAATTACACTGCCTTCTTTTTAGAAACCATGCAATCAAGAAAAAAAGTGGGGTGAAACATTTTAAGTACTAAAATAACAAAATCAACAACCCAAAATTCTGGATCCAGAAAAATTATTCTTCAAAAATGAAGGAGAAATAGTCTTAGACAAAAAAAGTTGAGCACATTTTTTTTTTGCCAGCACATGTACCAGTAATATCAGGAGAAATTCTTCTAAAAGAAGAAAAAATAATATAGGCAGAAATTTGGATCTACATAAAAGGAAAACTGTTGGAGAAGAAATAAATGAGGACAGAACAAGATATTTTCTTTTTCTCATTTTTAATTGATCTAACAGATAACAGTTGTTTTTTTAGAATAATAACAGCAATGCAGTCAGTGACAACAGTGAAATGAATAGTAAAAATTCTTATAAGGAATGGGAGGGAGGAATTGAGGATTCTCTGTTATGAAGTACTTGCATTACCTATGAAGCGGTATATTATTATTTGAAAGGGGACGTGGGCTTGTTTTAAAAGCATATTGAGAACTCAAGATCACTCATTAAAAAGAAGTTTAAAGATTATACTTAATATGCTGAGGATAAAAGAATTATATGAAATGTTCAATTAAAACCAAAGAAGGTAAGAAAAAGGTAGAAAGGAAAGAAAGAAAAGATAGAGAGCAATAAAAAGGAAGAAAAAAAAAGAGGACATCTTCCAGTTATAGGTTAACATTGTTTTCTCATATACCAAAAATGATTCAATTATTTTCATATTAATACGGCAATTTCATTTGATATATTCGTACACTTAAAGCTTAATCATAAGTCTTTTGAATGCGTACATTTAGAACACTGAATGCAAATGAAACCTGTATTAAGCTTCATTACCAATAATCATATACTTTAATGAATATAATTACCTATCAATACATATGTCTGCAAAGAAGTACACTTTAAAATATTTCTCTCACATTTCTTACTGTAATAGCATATTCATATAAGAAATAGCTAACTTGACAATGCTTCATCATATTGTGCTATCATTTATGAGTATATGTGTACTAAGCAGAATAATGGCCCCTCCAATATGTTTACTTCCTATTCCATGGAACGGAAGAATATGGTATCTTACATGGCAAAAGGGACTTCGCAGAGATGGTGAACTTAAGGATTTTGATCTAGGGAGATGATCCTAGAGTATTCCTTCTCCCCACTCGGCCCAATATAATGACAAGCATCCCTGTAAGTGAGAGATGGAAGCAGAAGAGTCAGACTGTTAAGAGAAGGAAGAGTGACAATGAAAGCCGAAGTCAGAGTGAAGCAATGACTGGCATTCAAGATGGTGAAGGGGCCCCAAGCCAAGGAATACAGGTGGTCTATAGGAGTTGGAAAGGGCAAGGAAGATTCTTCTAGAACCTCCAGAAGAAACACAGTCCTGCCAACCCTTTCATTGTTAGCCTACTGAGACACATGTTGAACTTTTGACCTCCAAAACTACAAAATAATAAATTTATGGTGTTTTAAGCCACTACATTTGTGGTAATGTTTTTATAGCAAAACATAGGATACTAATACTTTATATATGGAGATATATAGATATAGAAAGATGTATCTATGAGGCAAATTCACTTTAGTATTAGGTGATATATCTGTGAGGTAAATTCATTTTAGTAGTAGGTACTAGAAAAGAGGTTACCTCACTTTATAAATTATATTAAGAACTACCTACATATTTATATTTGGACATTTCAATTTAGGTCCAGGAAACCATAAAAAAATACATACTCATCTTCAACTTCAATTCCATTATAATAATTTCCCAACATTGTCCCATTATTACATGACTTCTATTTACAATTCCATTTACTGTATCAGCAACTTAATAACTATATCACATTCTGTTACAGAAATAGGTAGTTGTGAGTATTAAAAAAGAGAGCTTAAAAGAATGGACAATAATATGTGATTGATTTAATACATATGGGTGAGGGTAAAGGAATAAAATTTGACAGAATTTGAGTGTAGATGATAACTTTAGGCTTTCAGGTTCACAGTTAAGCTTTACAGTTAGTACGTGGTATACAAAATTGCAGCTTTATTTCTCCATATCAGATTCAACTTAGCTCACAGTCTCTCATCTACATTGAAGCCGGGGGGGGGGGAAAGCCAAACATGGGAAATGAAGGTCACTTTCGGTCAAGTCAAGACTTAGGCTGAGACAAATTCATGGCTCTTCCTTGCCCCTTATTTCCTCCTTTTTCTGGGTTGTATGTGGGAAGAGAAGGGAGCCATTACTCATCTGGTCATCAGGGGAGTGGTTTCTGAACATGAAGTAAATATGACTAGCCTGAAATATGGGACTCATCTCCACGGAATCTGCAGTAATTTACCAGCCAGTGTGACTTGTAGTCCATTCTCAGTGTGCAGGACTGAGAGAGGAGCTCAGAGTCTGCACACTGGATCACTTGGCTCCATATTTTTTTAATCTAGTTTCTTCTTTTGGATAGCTATCCTACAGCGTTTACAGTTATATTTCATCCCATTCCACAGTTTCCCTCAGATAAGTGCAAGCTTACATGCTCCCCAATCCTTAGCTATTTTCCCTGGTGCTCCATAGGTGAAACATGAGGGTAAGAAACTTTTCAGAACCTCCCACACCCTCAAAGAAATGATGGGAAAGGTGCTACTGCAGGTATGTGTGCAAAAGGTGCAGTCACTTCTTTCTTTTGTGTCTGCCCAGAATAGTCTGGAGCCGCCAGGCAGGCTGGAAATATGCTATTTCATCATTCTCTTGCCTCTTCCCTTTACCCAGTCTGTTTGTTTTGTTTTTATTTTTATTTATTTATTTTTTTAACATCTATGATCTAAATTAGCCAGATTCTAGCTTCTGATTTATAAAGACAGCTTTTTGGAACTAAAGAATCACAAAACAAAACAAACAAGAAATTTTCCTCTCTCAATCAAATGCTTTTAGGAAAAATTACTTCAATTACATACTTATCAAAGGTGAATTTGAAACCCTAATTGATCCTGCTCTCTGAAGTCAAGACTACAACTGAATTAATTGGTAGAAAGCTAAGGAATAATTAGGAAATTATAAGGAAAAGTGAATAATAAGGAAAAGTGAAAACAGTGAAAATTAACACATAGTTAATCTTTCAAGACCTGCATCTCAATACAGACAGAAATACAGACAGGGGATGTACTTCCTTGAGGAACAACATAAGTAATTTGGACACACGCTCAGTATACTACTGGAGAATTCAGTCCTGTCCAGAATTTTGTTTTCACCATATCACTGTGCAATAGCACTGAGGCAAAGTCTCCGAGCTTTTTTGAATCTGGGCTTGTCTACCTGTTATCTGTGTAACTCTGTGCAAGAAAATTATCCTTTCTAAGCCCCAGTTTCTTCAACTTACTATGAGATAATATAGTACTTGCAAAATTGTTATAAGTGAGTATAAAATGAAATAATCTATATAAATATGCTAGTAAGAATATTAGCTATTGTTATCACCAATATTATTATTGGTATATTTAAAATCAAAAGAGCACTGTACAATTCTCAAAATGTGCATTACTCTCATACATGGATGCTTCTGTAAAATACTGCTGGATAAACCTTCTATATACTTTGTAGACAAGTTTCTTATCATTCTACTCGTTAGGGGTTCTCCCATGATCTTACTGCAGAAGTGATGCATATTTGAATGAAAATGATCACAATGTACTAAGTACATAAGTATAGAAAAACATTACTTCTACCCTTTACAAGTTTTACATTCAAAAGCAATATGGTATCAATATTTATCAATATTCTTATTCTGGTTGAAATGAGTAAAATGTTTAGCTCTATGTAAAAAGTTTTCATTTCCACGAAAATGGATTCTTTCTCTCTAAAATCTTTGGATTATTTGACAAATCAGCCACAAAATTTAACACGATAGTAAATTCTGGAACATTTTTTAAAAATAAAAAGCTTTACTGAAAATGTTAATCGTGAATAAAATAGACCAAAGAAAATTATATAATTTCTCAAAAGTTTCAGAGTAAAGTAACTCAGAATAAACGATTAAATATTTCATTTTCACCTTTTTAATATTTTTGATTTTATGTCGTTTTAATTTGTTCCACTTATTTTTCTCTACTGAAAAGAAAAAAAATCAATACAGTGGGTTACATGAAGAAGAACAGTTATAGAAACAAAATTTCAGGAAGAGAAATTCCATTTTCATACAATCTGAGAAGCTATCAGTGAAAAGGGATTTTTTAAGAAGGCAGTTGAAAAAAGTAAATGATTAGAGCAGATATATACTACCTGCTTTATGCTTTAAAATGTGTATTTTTTTACAGTAGAAGACACAGCATTTGAATTTTATCACTGTATATCTTACTCCATTTTGAAAAACAAAAATATGCCTTTATTAGAGTATTATGATATAGTAAAATATTTTAAGTCTGGAATTACTCACTAACATAATTTACTAATTTACATAATTTACTATTTTGTGCTCCATTTCTAATTCTAGATATATATTATGTTTAGAAGAGCTATGCTCCTGTTGTCATATCTAAAACTCAAACATAAATTTTCTACAAATAAATTAAGATTCTATTGGATACTTTGTAAATACTTATGCAACCCACATTGTATCTTTTGCCTCCATCTTTCAATGTGCAATCTCAACTTCCTGCCAGAACCTGCTGCAAATTTTTCCAAGTACATCCTTAGATGACTTCAATATACCCATTAAATATACTCAACATAAGAGGATCTTATGCTAACCTTGTTTTCTCCTCTTCTTCCACCTTGCCACCCCTCCCCTGCTGAGCCCTTCTACATGTACTAAGCACTATTACATCTATTGGTGTCTGAACTGAAACTACTATCTGCTCCTAAGCCTTTTTAGTAGTAGCAATCTCATTTTGCTGGGCTATGTTGCAACTAAGAGTGGCTGTGTGACTAGCCTTTGACCAAAGGGATGCAAGGAAAGAAGTACCCCCTCTAAGAAATGCCATAAAAAGATGCTTCTTAATGTGTTGCTTTCCCTTTTATACTATCAAGAGCACTCTCAGATACCCCACAAGATAACAACATAAGCTATGCTCCATCATCTAAGGGCGAGTAGAGCAACAGGACACAAGAAGTCTAAGTCCTTGGATAACCACATGGAGCAAAATAGCTGTTGTACTAGCGTATCCACCGGATCAGACATTCATGTAAGGAAAATGTCTATCTTCTTTAAGATACAGTTAAAGTAGTAAAGCCAATGTCTTATACCATTTATACTTTTCAGGTATCCACTATCCCTGCCACCTCTAAATGGTCACTGCCCAACACTTCAGTAGGCCCTGATGGAACTGCCACATCTTCTGGGTGCTTATCAACATCCCTGTACCTGTAGAGACCACCACCCATTCTGCTGAACACCACTCTTCATTCATATTTTTTGCGTATGAATTTCCATGCTGACTGCCATTTGGGTGGGGTCACTGACGTACTAGAGCCCTCCATTTACTGAAGCCTGTCAGCAGTAAAATGAAGAGAATCTCATCCTTTACTTTATTATATTTGTGACACCATGGTTTATCAGTGAAGCAATGTTCTATTTATTATGTTTTTATAGCAATTTGCAATTAAATACTTTTATTCTCAGCCTTTCCTTTCCTTAGCATCCACAATTAATCTTTGGGAGGCAGAGCTAAATCTGAGGAAATCATGGTATAGTCATAATTACTTCTTAATTCTGGTGACTAATATTACTTATTCCATATGTCTATGGGAGGAGTTCTTTCTCCCAGAAGATATATCAATCTCCTATATAACCTTTGGTGGCTTCAACAGGACAGTTAAATACAGTAAGTGTTATCTCAACAGAAAACTCAGGTGCTTTTTAAAGTCAAGTAAGGATTCCTACTAAGTAAGTAGTTTTGCTATATATACAGAATATTTACTTCTTTAAACAGTAGGGCCTAATAATGGTAAACACTTGAGTCTCCCAACTAAATGACTCTCATTCCATAAGTGATATAACCTATCAGAGGGTTCTGCCAGCTGATACATATATTATCCAAATGATGAACTCACGAATCAAGGACATACCACTGGGTGGATTTGTGAACCCACTGGACACATTACAGATGAGTTTAGGCCAGGCCTACTTTATCTCCTGATCTCCAAATACTCTAAGTCCGACAAAGGACATGATGGCATACCAGAGCTCCTTATATCAGTGTCAGTTTAGACATTTTATTGTGCAGCCCTGAAAATATCTAGCTTAAACTCTCTGTTAATTTACATTAATATATGGCCACAGGCCTCGTGTTCAGAAAAGGGTCTGGAGAATAATGACTGTATATGCTTGTGGTGGCATTACAGGATATTTCCTTAAGGTGACCCAGTGTTCTGTTTAGTTAGCAGGCTCTGAGTCTATGAACTGAATTCAATCTAAAAAAAAAAGGTAAAGAATCACGATTGTTTCTTTGAGCTTAAGTAAGACTTCTACTCTTTACTTCTGCTCTTCCAGTCCTAGGATTTTTTTCTTCTTAAAGCTGTATAAAAAGTTTGGCATTCTACCTATCATGTACCTAGAAAATGCCACATCTCTCTGTGGCCTTGACAGTCTTCAGGCCTTGCAATCTATTAATGTAACTATCTAAGATTCCTCCACCTAATTACTACCTTTACTGAAGTATCAGTAACACCATTGAAACTGGATGTCCTAGTCTGAGTGAAGTATCACCTATTAACTACAGCTTATAGAGGTCAAAGGACACTACTAAATATCTTATTGATGCCTTTGTCCATATCACTAGAGTATTTATTACCAAAGTGTTGAAAACAATTATAGAATTTAGCAAGATTGTAAGATATGAAAGCAATATATAAAATCCATGGCATTTATGCATAACAGAACAAAATATTTAAATAAATTTTGGAAAAATTAAACAACTAAACAAGTCTGAGGGTTGAAAACTAGAAAAGCTATTTTCAGCCCCATGTTCACTATAGCATTATTTAAAATAGGCAAGATATGGAAACAAAGTAAGTGTTCATTGATAGATGAATGGGTAATTAAATGTGAAATACACACACACATACACAGAGGAATATTATTCAGCCATAAAAAGAAGGGAATCTTGTCATTTGTGATGTACAGAGAAAGACAAATAGTGTATGACCTCATTTATATGAAGAATCTAAAAACAAAGCAAAACAACAATGATAAACACTGAACTCTTGGTCCCAGAGAACAAATGGGTGGTTTCCAAATGTGAAGGGAGGGGGGCAAAATGAAGGAGATCTAAAAGATATAAATTTCCAACTATAAAATAAATAAGCAACGGGGGTATAATATACAGTATGGTGACTATTATTGTTAATAACAGTGTATTTTATATTTGAAATTTACTAAAAGAGTGGAACTTAACAGTGCTAATCACAAAAAGATTAGCTATGGTGGTAACTGCTAACTAGATTTATTGTGGTGATCATTTTGCAACATATATGAATATCTAATCATAAGGTTGCACATCTAAAACTAATATAATGTTATATGTCAATTATATCTCAGTTAAAAACTGCTCAACATCACTCATCATCAGGGAAATACAAATCAAAACCACAATGAGATATCACCTTAACCTGTCAGAATGGCTAACATTAACAACTCAGGCAACAACAGATGTTGGCAAGGATGTGGAGAAAGAGGATCTCTTTTGCATTGCTGGTAGGAATGCAAGCTGGTGCAGCCACTCTGGAAAACAGTATGGAGGTTCCTCAAAAAAACTAAAAATAGAACTACCCTAGGACCCAGCAATCCCACTATTAGGCATTTATCCACGGGATACAGGTGTGCTGTTTCGAAGGGACACGTGCACCCCCATGTTTATAGGAGCACTATCGACAATAGCCAAAGTATGGAAAGAGCCCAAATGTCCATCGATGGATGAATGGATAAAGAAGATGTGGTATGTATATACAATGGAGTATTACTCGGCAACCAAAAAGAATGAAATCTTGCCATTTGCAACTATGTGAATGGAACTGGAGTGAAATTAGTCAGAGAAAGACAAATATCATATGACTTCACTCATATGAGGACTTTAAGATATAAAACAGATGAACATAAGGGAAGGGAAAAAAAATAATATAAAAACAGGGAGGGGGACAAAACATAAGAGACTCTTAAGTATGGAGAACAACCTGAGGGCTACTGGAGGGGTTGTGGGATGGGGGCTGGGCTAAATGGGTAAGGAGCATTAAGGAATCTACTCCTGAAATCATTGCTTCACTATATACTAGCTATTTTGGATGTAAATTTTAAAAAATAAAAAATAGTGTTAAATTAAAAAAAAAAGATACTACTAACTGGAAAAAAATATATTACCTTTATTTCTAAAAACACATATACACACAAAATGAACATACCTTTCTGACATTTTTCAGTTCCTACATATTTTTTTATTTAAAATTTTAATTTTTTAAATTTATTTTTGAGACAGAGAGAGACAGAGCATGAGCAGGGGAGGGGCAGAGAGAGAGGGAGACACAGAAGCTGAAGAGGGTCCAGGCTCTGAGCTGTCAGCACAGAGCCTGATGCGGTGCTCGAACTCACAGACTGTGAGATCATGACCTGAGCTGAAGTCAGATGCCCAACCGACTGAGCCACCCAGGAACCCTAGTTCCTATATTTTTTCTTCTTCTATTAATTTCCTTTCAAAGGAGCTAACTGAATGACTAGACATTAGAAACCACTAAGTCACAAGTCAACAAATTTTTTTATATTAAAAATGAAAAACAAAAAAAGTATGATGGTAGTAGCGTTGATTGGATATGGGAAATTGATCCTCTCCTATAGCACCTGGGTAATGATACAATCAAATGAAAGGAAAGGAAATGCAAAAGTGCAAAATTCTCAACAAAATATAAGCAAACTGCAAACAACAATACATTTTAAAATATATTCACCACAATGTGAGCTTGGAGGGAAGATGGCGGCGTAGGAGGACGCTGGGCTCACCGCGCGTCCTGCTGATCACTTAGATTCCACCTGCACCTGCCTAAATAACCCAGAAAACCGCCAGAGGATTAGCAGAACGGAGTCTCCGGAGCCAAGCACAGACCAAAAGCCCATGGAAGAGGGTAGGAAGGGCGGCGAGGCAGTGCGCGCTCCACGGACTGGCGGGAGGGAGCCGGAGCAGGGGGGCGGTTCGCCAGCCAAGCAGAGCCCCCGAGTCTGGCTGGCAAAAGCGGAGGGGCCTGACGGACTGTATCCCGAAAGCAAGCGCGACTTAGTGTCTGGGAGGTCATAAGTTAACAGCTCTGCTCAGAAAGTGGGAAGGCTGGAGGACAAAGGGAGGGAGAGCTGCTGAGCCCCCAGACGACAGAGCTCAGTTTGGCGGGGAACAAAGGCACTTGCCAGTGCCATCTCCCCCGCCCATCCCCCAGCCAAAATCCCAAAGGGAACCAGTTCCTGCCAGGGAACTTGCTCGCTCCGCGCAAACACCCAACTCTGCTTCTGCGGAGCCAAACCTCCGGCAGCAGATCTGACCCCCTCCCGCTGCCACAGGGCCCCTCCTGAAGTGGATCACCTAAGGAGAAGCAAGCTAAGCCTGCCCCTCCTGCCCCCGTGCACCTTGCCTACCCACCCCAGCTAATACGCCAGATCCCCAGTACCACAAGCCTGGCAGTGTGCAAGTAGCCCACACGGGCCATGCCACCCCACAGTGAATCCCCCCCCCTAGGAGAGGGGAAGAGAAGGCACACACCAGTCTGACTGTGGCCCCAGCGGTGGGCTGGGGGCAGACATCAGGTCGGACTGCGGCCCCGCCCACCAACTCCAGTTATACACCACAGCACAGGGGAAGTGCCCTGCAGGTCCTCACCACTCCAGGGACTATCCAAAATGACCAAACGGAAGAATTCCCCTCAGAAGAATCTCCAGGAAATAACAACAGCTAATGAACTGATCAAAAAGGATTTAAATAATATAACAGAAAGTGAATTTAGAATAATAGTCATAAAATTAATCCCTGGGCTTGAAAACAGTATAAAGGCCAGCAGAGAATCTCTTGCTACAGAGATCAAGGGACTAAGAAACAGTCACGAGGAGCTGAAAAGAGCTTTAAACGAAATGCAAAACAAAATGGAAACGACGACAGCTCGGACTGAAGAGGCAGAGGAGAGAATAGGTGAACTAGAAGATAAAGTTATGGAAAAAGAGGAAGCTGAGAGAAAGAGAGATAAAAAAATCCAGGAGTATGAGGGGAAAATTAGAGAATTAAGTGATACACTAAAAAGAAATAATATACGCATAATTGGTATCCCAGAGGAGGAAGAGAGAGGGAAAGGTGCTGAAGGAGTACTTGAAGAAATTATAGCTGAGAACTTCCCTGAACTGGGGAAGGAAAAAGGCATTGAAATCCAAGAGGCACAGAGAACTCCCTTCAGACGTAACTTGAATCGATCCTCTACACGACATATCATAGTCAAACTGGCAAAATACAAGGATAAAGAGAAAATTCTGAAAGCAGCAAGGGATAAACGTGCCCTCACATATAAAGGGAGACCTATAAGACTCGTGACTGATCTCTCTTTTGAAACTTGGCAGGCCAGAAAGGCTTGGCACGATATCTTCAGTGTGCTAAACAGAAAAAATATGCAGCCGAGAATCCTTTATCCAGCAAGTTATCAAAAATCTCCCAACAAATAAGAGTCCAGGACCAGATGGCTTCCCAGGGGAGTTCTACCAGACGTTTAAAGCAGAGATAATACCTATCCTTCTCAAGCTATTCCAAGAAATAGAAAGCGAAGGAAAACTTCCAGACTCATTCTATGAAGCCAGTATTACTTTGATTCCTAAACCACACAGAGACCCAGTAAAAAAAGAGAACTACAGGCCAATATCCCTGATGAATATGGATGCAAAAATTCTCAATAAGATACTAGCAAATCGAATTCAACGGCATATAAAAAGAATTATTCACTATGATCGAGTGGGATTCATTCCTGGGATGCAGGGCTGGTTCAACATTCGCAAATCAATCAATGTGATACATCACATTAACAACAAAAAAAGAGAAGAACCATATGATCCTGTCGATCAATGCAGAAAAGGCCTTTGACAAAATCCAGCACCCTTTCTTTATAAAAACCCTTGAGAAAGTCGGGATAGAAGGAACATACTTAAAGATCATAAAAGCCATTTATGAAAAGCCCACAGCTAACATCAAAAACAAAACAAACAACAAAAAAAAGAGAAGAACCATATGATCCTGTCGATCAACGCAGAAAAGGCCTTTGACAAAATCCAGCACCCTTTCTTAATAAAAACCCTTGAGAAAGTCGGGATAGAAGGAACATACTTAAACATCATAAAAGCCATTTATGAAAAGCCCACAGCTAACATCATCCTCAATGGGGAAAAACTGAGAGCTTTTTCCCTGAAATCAGGAACACGACAGGGATGCCCACTCTCACCGCTGTCGTTTAACATAGTGCTGGAAGTTCTAGCATCAGCAATCAGACAACAAAAGGAAATCAAAGGCATCAAAATTGGCAAAGAAGAAGTCAAGCTTTCGCTTTTTGCAGATGACATGATATTATACATGGAAAATCTGACAGACTCCACCAAAAGTCTGCTAGAACTGATACATGAATTCAGCAAAGTTGCAGGATACAAAATCAATGTACAGAAATCAGTTGCATTCTTATACACTAACAATGAAGCAACAGAAAGACAAACTGATCCCATTCACAATTGCACCAAGAAGCATAAAATACCTAGGAATAAATCTAACCAAAGATGTAAAAGATCTGTATGCTGAAAACTATAGAAAGCTTATGAAGGTAATTGAAGAAGATTTAAAGAAATGGAAAGACATTCCGTGCTCATGGATTGGAAGAATAAATATTGTCAAAATGTCAATACTACCCAAAGCTATCTACACATTCAATGCAATCCCAATCAAAATTGCACCAGCATTCTTCTCGAAACTAGAACAAGCAATCCTAAAATTCATATGGAACCACAAAAGGCCCCGAATAGCCAAAGTAATTTTGAAGAAGAAGACCAAAGCAGGAGGCATCACAATCCCAGACTTCAGCCTCTACTACAAAGCTGTCATCATCAAGACAGCATGGTATTGGCACAAAAACAGACACATAGACCAATGCAATACAATAGAAACCCCAGAACTAGACCCACAAACGTATGGCCAACTCATCTTTGACAAAGCAGGAAAGAACATCCAATGGAAAAAAGACAGTCTCTTTAACAAATGGTGCTGGGAGAACTGGACAGCAACATGCAGAAGGTTGAAACTAGACCACTTTCTCACACCATTCACAAAAATAAACTCAAAATGGATAAAGGACCTGAATGTGAGACAGGAAACCATCAAAACCTTAGAGGAGAAAGCAGGAAAAGACCTCTCTGACCTCAGCCGTAGCAATCTCTTACTCGACACATCTCCAAAGGCAAGGGAATTAAAAGCAAAAGTGAATTACTGGGACCTTATGAAGATAAAAAGCTTCTGCACAGCAAAGGAAACAACCAACAAAATTAAAAGGCAACCAACGGAATGGGAAAAGATATTTGCAAATGACATATCAGACAAAGGGCTAGTATCCAAAATCTATAAAGAGCTCACCAAACTCCACACCCGAAAAACAAATAACCCAGTGAAGAAATGGGCAGAAAACATGAATAGACACTTCTCTAAAGAAGACATCCGGATGGCCAACAGGCACATGAAAAGATGCTCAACGTCACTCCTCATCAGGGAAATACAAATCCAAACCACACTCACATATCACCTCACGCCAGTCAGAGTGGCCAAAATGAACAAATCAGGAGACTATAGATGCTGGAGAGGATGTGGAGACATGGGAACCCTCTTGCACTGTTGGTGGGAATGCAAATTGGTGCAGCCGCTCTGGAAAGCAGTGTGGAGGTTCCACAGAAAATTAAAAATAGACCTACCCTATGACCCAGCAATAGCACTGCTAGGAATTTATCCAAGGGATACAGGAGTACTGATGCATAGGGGCACTTGTACCCCAATGTTTATAGCAGCATCTCAACAATAGCCAAATTATGGAAAAAGCCTAAATGTCCATCAACTGATGAATGGATAAAGAAATTGTGGTTTATATACACAATGGAATACTACGTGGCAATGAGAAAGAATGAAATATGGCCCTTTGTAGCAACGTGGATGGAACTGGAGAGTGTGACGCTAAGTGAAATAAGCCATACAGAGAAAGACAGATACCATATGGTTTCACCCTTATGTGGATCCTGAGAAACTTAACAGAAACCCATGGGGGAGGGGAAGGAAAAAAAAAAAGAAAAGAGGTTAGAGTGGGAGAGAGCCAAAGCATAAGAGACTGTTAAAAACTGAGAACAAACTGAGGGTTGATGGGGGGTGGGAGGGAGGGGAGGGTGGGGGATGGGTATTGAGGAGGGCACCTTTTGGGATGAGCACTGGGTGTTGTATGGAAACCAATTTGACAATAAATTTCATATATTAAAAAAAATAAAAATAAAAATAAATAAATAAAAAATAAAAAATATTCACCATGATCAGGCGGGATTTATTTCTGGGATGTAAGAGTGGTTCAATATTCACAAATGAATCCACGTCATACTCCACATCAGTAAAACAATGAATAAAAATTATATGATCATCTGAATAGATGCAGAAAAAGCATTTGATAAGATTCAACATCCATTCATGATAAGAACTCAACAAGTGGGGCTAGAGGGAACATACCTCAACATAATAAAGGCCATATATGAAAAGCTCACAGCTAAAATCATAATGATGAAAAACAGAGCTTTTCCATCTAAGGTCAGTTACAAGTCGAGGATGTCGATTCTCGCCACATTTATTCAGCATAGTATTACAAGTCCCAACCACAGCGATGAGAGAAGAAAAATAAATAGCAGTTATCCATGTTGGTATAGAAGTTAAAGTGTTACCATTTGTAGATGATATGATACCATATATAGGAAATACTAAACATTCCACCAAAAAAAGTACTAGAAGTAATCAATAAACTCAATAAAGTATCAGGATACAAAATTAATACCCAGAAGTTGATAGGGTTTCTATACACTAATAATGGAATCACAGAAAGAGAAATTTAAAAAACACCACCACTGGGTTGCCTGGGTGGTGTTGGACACTGGTTAAGTGTCCAACTTCAGCTCAGGTCATGATCTCGCAGTTCATGAATTTAGGCCCCATGTCGGGCTCTGTGCTGACAGTTCAGAACCGGGAACCTGCTTTGGATTTTGTGTCTTCCTTCTCTCTCTGCCCTCCCCCTCTCGCGCTCTCGCTCTCTCTCTCTCTCTCTCTCAAAAATAACTAAACATTAAGAAAATAATAATAAAAAAGTAAAAATAAATGAAATAAAAATCAATACCATTTATAATTGGACCAAAGAGGATAAAATACCCAGAAATAAACTTAACCGAAGTGAAAGGCCTGTACTGTGAAAACTAAAAAAACACTGATGAAAGAAATTGAAAATTGCACAAGCAAATGGAAATCCATTCCATGCTCATGGACTAAAAGACTTAATATTGTTATAATGTCTATATTACCTAAAGCAATCTACAGATTCGATGCAATGTCTATTAAAATACCAACAGCATTTTTTGTAAAACTGGAACAAATAGTCCTAAAATTTGTGTGGAACCACAGAAAACCCCAAATAGACAAAGCAATCCTGAAAAAGAAGAGCAAAGCTTGAAGCATCACAGTCCCACGTTTCAAATTACACTTTGTAGTAGTCAAAATAGTATGGTACTGGCGCACACACACACACACACACACACACACACACACACACGACACATAGATCAATGGAACAGGATACAGACCCAGAAATAAACCCACATTGATCAATTAATCGATGACAAAGGAGGCAAGAATACATAATGGAGAAAAGATGGCCTCTTTAATAAATAATGATAGGAAAACAGGACAGCTATGTGTAAAATAATTAAATTAGATTAGTTTCTAACACAACACAAAAAAATAAGCTCAAACTGGATTAAAGACCTAAATGTGAGACTTGGAACCATAAAAGTTCTAGAAGAGAATACAGGCAATAATTTCTCTTGACATCAGCCATGGCAAAATTTTTCTAGATATGTCTCATAAAACAAGAGACACAAAAGCAAAAATAAACTATTGGGACTACATCAAAATAAGCTTTTGTAAAGCAAAGGAAACCATCAACAAAACAAAAAGGCGACTTATTGAATGAGAGAAGATATTTGAAAATGATGTATCTGATAATAAATTAGTATCCAAAATATATAAAGAACTCATGTAAATCAACTCCAAAAAACCCCAAAGAATCTGATTTAAAATGGGCAGGGGACCTGAATAGACATTTTTCCAAAGAGGATATACACATGGCTATAGACACATGAAAATATGCTCAACATTACTAATCATCAGGGAGATGCAAATCAAAACCACAATGAGATATCACCCCATGTCTAGAGAATGGTTAAAATTAAGACAAGAAAAAAACAAATGTTGGTGAAGATGTGGGGAAAAAGAAACCCTTGTGCACTATCGGTGGAATATAAACTGATGCAGCCACCATGGAAAACGGTATGGAAATTCTTAAAATTTTTTAAGGTAGAAATACAATATGATACAATAATTCTACTGGGTACTTACATAAGGAAAATGGAAATACTAATTTGAAGACTTATATGTACCCCTGTGTTTATTGCAGCATTATTTACAATAGCCAACACATGGAGGCATCTAAGTGTTCATCAATAGATTAATGGATAAGAAAAGGTAATACACACACACACACACACACACACACACACACACACAATGGAATGTAATGCAGTCATAAAAGTGGATGAGATCTTGCAATCTGAGACAACATGGATGGACCTAGAGGGTATTATCACCAGTGAAATAAGTCAGACTAAGATAAATGCCATATCATTCCACTCATAAATAGAATCTAAAAAGAATAATAAACAAAAAGTAGAATCAGAACTATAAATACAGAAAACAAACTAATGGTTGCCAGAGGGAAGGAAGGTAGGAGACTGGGTATAAAGGGTGAAGGGAAGAGGGAGATATAGACCTCCAGTTATGGAATGAATAAGCCACAGAAATAAAAAGCAGAGCATAACAAAAACAGTCAATGATATTATAATACCAATGTACCAATGTAATGAGACAGATGGTAGCTATACTTGTTGTGAATGTAGCATAATGTACAAGCCTGTCAATCACTAATTGTTACCATGTATGTTAACTAACCACAATTTAAATAAAAAATTGAAATAAAAAGTTGTACACCTGAAACTAATGTAACATTTTGTTTCAACTATTCTCAAATATTATAAATAAGTGAAATAAAAATAAAAATAAATGTTAGTTCTTCTTGCTATTTATTAATATCATTATTGTTATAATTATTACTTTATTGAAAAGAAAATATTAGATTATTTGAACCAACCAAGAAATAAATTATGATTGTGAGGTTGAGAACTATATTGTTGTGTATGTCAATTATACCTTAATTTAAAAAAGGAAGAAATACAGTTAAAAAAATTGGTGAAACCTACAAAGCTTGAATTCAGTCCAAACAATTACTCTCAAGGTAATACAAAACTGAATTTAATAGTAAAACTGTATTATAAAGGGAAAATTTTTTGTGCATAATGTGAAGAATTGACAAGAAAAACAAGAGGGAAATTATAAAATGTTGACAACTAATAATTGGGAGAATTTTTATATATCGGTATCATTTAAAAAAGGAATAAACTTATGTTTTAAAATCATAGTATGGAGGTAAAACTTAAATATATAAAAGGCATTCATTTTAAGCATATAGTCTGATAATTTTAACAAATTTGTACATCCACATAGCCACTGACACTTTCAAAATTTTGAACATTTCCATCACCCTGAAAGTTTCCCACGTGCTTAACTCTCACGCCCAGAATATATGAAACAACCGATCTATTTCTATTACTTCATAGTAAATTTGCTTAAGATACAGTTTCATACAGTGCAATCATTCAGTCTAGACACGGGATGGAGTAATTTGATCTTGGTGTGTGACTTCTTTCACTAATATCTTGAGACACATCTATATAGTTTAGGTATATTTAGTAGTTCATTACTTTTATTGTTGTAGAGTATTTCATTTCATTTCATAACATGTAACAATTTGTTTATTTATTTACCTATTGGTGGCCATGTGGGTTGTTTACAGTTTTTGTCTATTTTATATAAAGCTATTATTAACAACTGCACACATGTCTTTGAGTAGAGAAAGATGTTCTCATTTGTCTTGTATAAATATGCAGAAATGGAATATTAGGTATTTGGACTACTAATGTAAAATTAACGGAATCCATTTTTTATACAGAAACATTTCAGATGGCAGATATTTAGATCCTAACATTATGGAATGTATACAGTAAAAAACTACCACTGTAATGTTAGGTAATTATCTATTGTCAGCTGGTATAAGTCTTGCTGATCCAAAAAATCTATGGCAATAGAGGATACAAAAAGCCGTCTAATTAAATATTGATAAAGAGATGAATTTTTAATAAAGACAAGTGCTATCATTTTTGAAAAGAAATGTAATTATATTCTTATTTCAAAAAATTTCTTAATAGTTCCTGGAGGTATAGCAAATAAATTTCTCAATATTTTGAAAGTGATAACAAGAAGATCAAAGTTCTAAACACAGCACAGAATATATGGACCCTATGGATAAATCTTTACACAAACACTGAGAGTGACAATATGTTTTAGTTATGCTTTAGGGCATACCTTATATATCATTTTAATGAAAAATACAAAATAAATGGTTATGTTTTTAAGTGCCCTGTATCTGCTGAGACTAATTCCATGACAGTTGATTTTATATTTTCTTACTAATTATCATAGAATTTAACAACACTTACCTGATTTTTTACAAGTTATCTCACATTTATGTAGATTTCACATGTTTTCATTATGTTTCCAACACTTTGTACTTAGACATGCAAAATGAGTGAACTAGTAATTTGACAAATTCAACTGATACTTTTTTATTTTTCTGTTATTTGTATGGCCAGATACCAATAAATAGTAGCGGTTATGCCATAGTAAACAACATGAGATTTAATATAACCTGAACACAATTTTCATTTATTTAAAAAAGAAAAAATTCACCCAAAATACGTAAGAACTCTTAAAATTCACCGATAAAAAAAAAACCACACAGCCTAATTAAAAATGCACCAGATATTAGATATCTTCCCAAAGAAGATGTGTGTATGATGAATGGGTATAAGAAGAGATGCTCCATATATAGTTGAAGAAATGCAAATTAAAGCAACAATAAGAAACCACTAAACACCTATTAGAATGGCCAAAATCCAAAACACTGACAACACCAAATACTGAGGAGGATGTGGAACAACAGGGACTCTTATTAATTGCCGATAAGAAGGCAAAATGGTACAGGCACTTTGGAAAACAGATTGGAAATTTCTTATAAAACTAAACTTGCTTTTAACATACAATCCAGCCATTGCACTACTTGTTATTTACCCAAAGGAATTGGAAATGCATGTTCATATAAAAACCTGCACATAGATGTTTATAGATTTATTCATAATTGCCAAAACTTAGAAGTAAGATGCACATAGATGTTTATAGATTTATTCATAATTGCCAAAACTTAGAAGTAAGCAAGATGTATGTACTTAAGTAGGTGAACAGAAAAATGAAAATATTATATCCAGGCAATTTAATATTATTCAGTGCCAAAAATAAATGCACTATTGAGAGATGGAAAGACATGGAAGAATCTTAAATGCAAAGACGATCCAAGTTTATGATGTTCTCAAAAAGGCAAAACTACAGAACAGTAAAATGATCAGTTGGTTGCCAAGGGTTAGCGGCGGGGGGGGGGGGGGGGGGGGGGGAGGAATCAACAGGTGAAATACAGAGTATTTTTAATACTCAGTGAAACAACCCTGTATGATATTATAATAATGGGTACATATCATTATGAATTTGTCAAAACCCATGGAATGTACAAGATTGAATCTTCATGTAACCTATGGACTTCGAATGATAAGGATGTGTCAGTGTAGATTAATCAATTGTATGTTGTACTTTAGTGAGGAATATTGATAATGGTAGGGAGGCTATACATGTGTTGGGGCAGAGAGTATATGAGAGATGTCTGTACCTTCCTCTCAATTTTGTCATGAACCTAAAATTTCTCTAAGAAATACAGTCTATTTTTTAAAAAGACTTCAAATGAAAATTTTTGTTTTTTTTTAAATAATCACTTTATAAGCTATATTACAACACAATATGATGGAAACAATTTTGCTCATAGTGCTATATAAATTAATTCTAGTAGAGCAAGTAGCATATTAGACATTAATTTATTTCATCCATTCTAACTCCTGAAAGGAACCTAATCTTAGATCAGGTATAAAATGTAGTTTGAGTAGATTCTCTGAGTTTAGGCAATAAGTCATTTAGACAAAGTGAGAGTGCACCTGAAATAGTTGTTATAAAGACTGTCCAGACATTGGTCAAATTGCCTTATTAGTTCTTTCTTGGAGCCTGTCAATTCAGTGTTAAATATAAAAAGAGTTTCTGGGGAAATGTCAGTTTTGTTAAAACAACCTCCTAAGATATGATGTAAGTTTTGCCAGAGTCTGTCTAATAAAATAACATAATAAATAAATTAGTGAGTGGAAAATTATCTTGATTAGATTCCTAAAATATACCTCTTTAGTTGGCTATTATTCCCAATGTCAAAGTATCTATTTCTTCCATTTTGTATTTACTTATTCATTAATGTACAAATAGAAAAACATAGTTTGTACAACAGATAGCCTAAGAATAGAAGAATATGTACAAATACTTTTGAATATGTTAATAGAAACATGAATTCTACAAAGTTATAACTCACAAATAAGCTGAAAAAATAAGGATAACTTGAAGAAATACATTACTCGGTTAAAAATGAATTGAGGAGAAGTAAAGCATTATTAAAGACATTAATAAATTAAATATCAGAGAAAAGAGAATTGAATTATTGACATGGAAAAAGGTGTTGAGATTATACTGAATGAAAAAAAATAAAGATTAAAGCATTTAGGAAGGCAACAGTAGATAAGGAGAACAAAGATTTTCCAAAATATGAATAGCAAGTGTCCTTGTCACTGAAAGCAGCAAACTGCATAATGCATTGAAATATAATTTTAAAAATACTTGAAATATTTTGAAAAGACCCATGTATTACAGGTATAATGAATATAGAATAATGTACACTAAGGCCTTATTTATTTTTTAATTTTATTAATAACAAAGCTATTTTTAGTCATCCAGGAATAAAATAAATCACCTATGGGTACTTAAGAAAACTCATTCACATCAACATTAAAAATCAGAACAAAACGTAGCAATACTGATAAAATTATCAGGGAAGTAAAACCGAGCTGAGAGTATCGTATACACTGATTTTTGTTTATTTTTAAAGGTAATGAACACGCATTATAAAACATAAGAATTAAAAATAAAAGTTCCTGAGTTCTTGAAGAGGAGTTAGGATAGCTGTGTAGCAGGGGAACCCTGGTTTAGCCTCATCCCCCAAATACAGCTGTATCAATATCAAACCATTTTGAACACCTAGGAAATCAATGTGAGAACTAAGAGAACAATCTGCATAATTTGAGGGAGAGAAGTACACAGTGCAGAGACAGGACTTGGGGGGAGAAAAGCCAAGGTGCTGCAGAAGGGTAGGCACCCTTTGCATGGAGAGGAGAATGAGAGTGGGGGAGACTGAGTTCCCACAAGAGAAACCCTCTCCCAAATCCATTCAAGTCGGGAATCGTGAGGAACTGAATATACCAAGGTTTTGCAAACAGTGGAGCTGAAATTCTTGAGTTTTTGGAAGTCTGTGCCATTTGCTGGAGTAGACCAAGGTGGGCAGTGGTACTGGGGAAAAGGAGGGGAAGGAAGCATGGGAGTAAATAGCTGAGAACATTGTGTAGGGATCCCCTGGGTCACACTGGGAGAGAAAGTTCCCCTTCCATGAGTGCATTTAGAAGTGGGTATATTGCCCCTCCCAGGACAAAAGATCCAGCTGGTGCCTTTGAACCAGTTCAACAGCAGGGCACAGAGGCATTCACAGAGGGTAAAGTGGTCTCAGCTATTTGCTGTGCTTCATCATAAATCCAGGCACCTGAATAGCTGGTCCTGGGACTGCTTTTCTGGGACAGGACAGTGCCAGGAAAAGGCTGTGAGATTCTCTTTTGGAGGAAGGAATCAGGTCTGAACCTTGCCAGTCCTTTAAGATTTGGAGGTTTGAATACCAGTCCATTGCCAGAGATAAAACACAGGAGAGCTATGGCGCCTGGTGTGTGTAGGGCTGGGCACAGAATGGTTAAGGGCAGGGATCTGAGGAAGCCTGGGACACAAGAGGCGAGACTGTCCCCTTGTCTGCTAGAGGAACAGCTGCAGGCATCAGCTCCCCTAGTTCCCCTACTGGGGGACAGGAGAGCAAGATGACACTGTTTTACCAACCCACCAGTACAGTTGGACTTCAGCCAGTAACACAGCGCCCCCCAGTGGAGACTGGAATGGCTTACACCAAATCCCACTGAGACCTGCAGGGGCATCTTTACTAGGACAAGTCTGATTATGAGCCAGCGAAGCTGGCCTCTCCCTCAGAGGACCAGCACAGGCCCCCCCAAATGCAACAAGTTTACTTATCATAGAGTTCCCCAAAGTTTCAAATTCAGTTTTTCAGTTCAGGTGGAAACAGGACCAGGCTTTTTGTTGTTGTTGTTGTTGTTTTGTTTTTTAATAAGCTTATAGTTCTGTTTGTTTCCTTTTCTCATTGTTTAAAACAGACTTCTTTTCCCTTCTTCTTCTTTTTTCTTCTTTCTTGCTTTCTGTCTTTGAAATCAGGTTTATAGCTTTTTGTGTGTGTGTTTGTTATTGTTGCTGTTCCTTTACCTTTTCTCTCTTTTTTTTTTTTTTTTTGGATAAAGACTTTTTCTTTTCTTTCTTTCTTATTTTAATCAGACTTATTGTAACAAACAAATCAAAGCACACATAGTTAAAGGTCCAAACACTCTCCACTGCAAGCAAGGAGGAGCTTTGAAGAGGACTGACCTGCAGGAAACAGCAGCCAAATCATAACAGCAGAGTGCACACTATATACGCCAGAAACACTTCCTAAAACTGTAGTTCCTGGACAGTGTATAGCACCTTATTAATATAGCATTACACCCAGGATCAGGAAACATAACAAGCTTTCATAAAACACAAAGGATAGACACCTAGACAAAACGACAAGATGGAGGGATTCTCTCCCAAAGAAAGACAGAGAAAAAATTATACCCAGGGATTTGCTGAAAACAGATATAAGCAATACATTTGAACAGTAATTTAGAGAAACAGTCATAAGAATAGTAGCTGAGTTTGAGAAAAAGCATAGAAGACTCTAGATAAACCCTTGCTGCAAAGATAAAAGACCTAAAAACTAGTCAAGCCAAAATAAAAAATGCTATCACTGAGATGCAAAACCAACTGGATGTAATTATGATGCTGGAGGAAGCAGAGGCTTGCATAGGTGATATAGAAGATAAAATTATGGAAAATAATGAAGCTGAAAAGAAGAGGGAAAGAAAACTATTAGATCATGAATGTAGACTTAGGAAAATCATCAATTCTGTAAAGCACAGTAGTATCCAGAATATAGGAGTCCCAGAAGACAAAGAGTGGGAAAAGAGGTCAGAAGATTTATTTGAACAAATTATACCTCAGAACTTCTGTAAGCTGGGGAAATCCAAGTCCAAGAGGCACAGAAAACTCCCCTCAAAATCAACAAAAACAGATCAACACCATGACATATCATAGTGAAACTTGCAAAATACAAAGATAAGTAATTCTGAAAGCAGCAAGAGACAAAAGGTCCTTAACCTACACGGGTAGACATAAGGTTAATAGCAGACCAGTCCACTGAAACTTGGCAGACTAGAAAGGAGTGGCATGATATATTTAATGTGCTAAATGAGAAAAATATGCAGCTAAGAATACTTTATTCAGCAATGCTGTCATTCAGAAAAGAAGGAGCTGTAAAGAGTTTCCAAGACAAGCAATAACCAAAGGAGTTTGTGAACACTAAATCAGCTGTATAAGAATTGTTAAAGGGGACCCTTTGAGAGGGAAGGAGAGACCAAAAGCAACAAAGACTAGAAAGGAACAGAGACAATCTACAGAACAGTGACTTTACAGATAATACAATAGCACTAAATTCATATCTATCAATAATTACTCAAAATGTAAATGTACTAAATGCTCCAATCAGAAAACAAAAGGTGTCAGAACAGATTTAAAAAAAAAGAGCCATTGATATGCTGCTTATAAGAGACTCATGTGAGGCCCAAAGACACCTTCAGATCGGAAGTGAGGGGATAGAGAACCATCATGCTAATCAAAAGAAAGCTGGAATATACACACTTATATCAGAGAAAGTAGATTTTAAACCAACAACTGTAATAAGATGAAGAAGGGCACTATATCATAATAAAGGGGTCTATCCAACAAGAGCTGACAATTGTAAATATTTATTCCCTCAACTTGGAGGTACACAAATATAGAAATCAATAACAAACATAAAAACCTCATGGATAATAATAATGTAAGTGAACTTTAACACCCCACTTACAACAATGGACAGATCATCTAAGCAGAATAGTAACAAGGAAACAATGGCTTTGAATGACACACTGGACCAGATGGACTTAAAAGATATATTCAGAGCATTTCACCCTAAAGCAGCAGAATATACATTATTTTTGAGTGCACACAGAACATTCTCCAGAATAGATCACATACGGGGTCACAAATCAGGCTTCAACAAGTACAAAAACACTGAGATCATCCCCCAACGCTATGAAACTTGAAGTCAACCATAAGAAAAAATTTGAAAAGACTACCCATACATGGAGATTAAAGAACATCCTCCTAAAGAATGAATGGGTTAACCAGGAAATTAAAGAAACAAATAAAAAATACATGGAAGCTGATGAAAATGAAAACATGACAGTCCAAAACCTTTGGGATGCAGGAAAGAGGGTCATAAGAGGGAAGTATATAGTAATCCAGGCCTTCATCAAAAAGGAAGAAAAGTCTCAAATACACAACATAACCTTACAACTAAAGGAGTTAGAAAAATAACAGCAAATGAAGCCCAAAAACAGCAGAAGGGAAATATAAAGATTAGATCAGAAATCAATGATATCAAAATTAAAAAAAAAAAACAACAGAACAGATCAATGAAACTAGGAGCTGATTGTTTGAAACAGAATTGACGAAAACCTAGACAGATTTATCAAAAAGAGAGAGGACCCAAATAAATAAAATCATGAATGAAAGAGGAAAGATCACAACCAATACTGAGAAATACAAAAATTGTAAGAGAACATTATGAGCAGCTACATGACAACAAATTTGGCAATCTGGAAGAAATGGATAAATTCCTAGAAACATATAAACTACCAAAGCTGACACAGGAAGAAATAGAAAATGTGAACAGACCTATAACCAGTCAAGAAATTGATTCAGTAATCAAAAATCTCCCAACAAATAAGAGTCCAGGGCCAGAGTCCCAGGGGAGTTCTACTAAACATTTAAAGAAGAATTATACCTATTCTTTTAAAACTGTTCCAAAAAATACAAATGAATGGAAAACTTCCAAACTCATTCTATAAGGCCAGCATTTTCTTGATTCCAAAACCAGGCAAAGACCTTAATAAAAAGGAGAATTACAGACCAAAGTCCAATTTTGCTGATGAACATGGATACAAAACTTCTCCACAAGATACCAGCAAATCAATCCAACAGTACATTAACAGAATTACCCACCACAATAAAGTGGGATTTATACCTGGGCTGTGTGGTGGGGGAGGGGTTCAATATCTTCAAACCAATCAACATGATACACCATATTAATAAAAGACAGCATAAAAAACATATGATACTTTCAACAGATGCAGAAAAAGCATTTGACAAAATACAGCATCATTTCTTAATAAAAACCCTCAAGAAAGTAGGGATAGAAGGAACATACCTCAAGATCATAAAGGCCATATACAAAAGACGCACAGATAATATCATTCTCAATGGTAAAAATTGAAAGTTTTTCTTCCCATGAACACATCAGGGATGTCCACTCTCACAATTGTCGTTCAACATAGTACTGGAAGTCTTAGTTCCAGCAATCAGAAAACAAAAATAAACAAAAAGCATCCAAACTGAGAAGGGGGAAGCCAAACTCTCACTCTTCACAGATGACATGGTACTCTATGTGGAAAACCTGAAACATTCCACCAAAAAATTGCTAGAACTGATACATGAATTCAGCAAAATTGTAGAATATATGATCGACATACAGAAATCTGTTGCATTTCTATACACCAATAATGAAACAGCAGAAAGAGAAATCAGAGAATTGATCTCATTTACAATTACACCAAAAACCATAAGTTACCTACGAATAAACCTAACTAATGATGTAAAAGATCTGTACTCTGAAAACTTCAGAAATTCATAAAAGAAATTTATAGTACACAATGAAATGGAAAAACTCATGGTTTGAAAGAACAGACACTGTTAAAATGTCTATACTACTCAAAGCAATCTACACATTCAATGCAATCCCTATTACAATAACACTACCATTTTTCCCAGAGCTAAAACAATTAATTCTAATATTTGTATGGAATCACAAAAGACCCCAAATAGTCCAATCATGTTGAAAAAGAAAATCACTGCTTGAGGCATCACAATTCCAGACTTCAAGCTATGTTCTAAAGTTGTATTCATCAAGACAGTATGATGCTGCACAAAAATAGACACATAGATCAATAGAACAGAATAGAGAACCCAGAAATGGACCCACGACTTCAACAAAGCAGGACAGAATTTCCAATGGAAAGAGAGAGTCTCTTCAAAAAACTGTGTTGGAAAAATTTGACAGCAACATGCAGAAAAATGAAACTAAACCAATTTCTTGCATCATACACAAAACAAATTTGAAATGGATGAAGGACCTAAATGTGAGCAGGAAATCATCAAAATACTGGAGGTCAGCCAAAGCAACTTCTTACTAGACATGTCTCCAGAGGCAAGGGAAACAAAAGCAAAAATGAACTATTAGGATTATCAAGATAAAAACCTTCTGCACAGCAAAGGAAACAATAAAAAAAAAACCTAAAAGGTAACCTACAGAATGGATGAAGATACTTGTAAATGACATATCTGATAAAGGCATAGTTCCCAAAATCTATAAAGAACTTATCACACTCAATGTCCAAATAATAAATAATCCACTTAAAAAATGGGCAGAATACATGAAGAGACACTTCCCCAAGAACACACACAAATGATAACAGACCCATGTAACTCAACATCAACATCACTCATCATCACTCAACATCACTCATCATCAGAGAAGTACAAATTAAAACCACAATGAGATACCCCCTCACACCTGTTAGAATGGCTAAAATTAACAACATAGGAAACAACAGATGTTGGCGAGGATGAAGAGAAATGGGAACCCTCTTACACTATTGGTGGGAATGCAAACTGGTGCAACCACTCTGGAAAACAGTGTGGCGATTCTACAGAATTAAAGATAGAAATACCCTATGATCCAGTAATTGCACTACTAGGTATTTATCCAAAGGATACAAAAATACTGATTCAAAGTGGCCCTTGCACTCCAACATTTATAAGAAGCACTACTAACAGCAGCCATATTATGGAAAGAGCCCAAATGTCCATTGACTGGTGAATTGATAAAGAAGATGTGGTATATATACACAATGGAATAATATTTGGCCATCAAAAAGAATGAAATCTTGCCATTTGCAAGGATGTGGATGTAGCTAAAGTGTATTATGCTAAGGGAAATATGTCAATCAGTGAAGGAAACAAAACAGATGAACATAGGTGAAGGGAAAGAAAAATAAGATAAAAACATGGAGGCAAACCATAAGGGATTCAACTATAAAAACAAACTGAGGGTTGCTACAGGGGAGGTGGGTGAGGGATTGGCTAAATAGGTGATGGGTATTAAGGAGGCACTTGTGATGAGCACCAGGTGTTATACATAAGTGATGAATCACTAAATTCTACTCCTGAAACTAATACTACACTATATTTTAGCTAACTGGAATTTAAATAAAAACTTGCAACACACACACACACAGAGGAAGCATATGGAAAAAAATAAATACAATAAATCAATGAAATAGTACTCAGCCATCAAAAGGAATGAAGTCTTGCCATTTGCAATTATGGGGTTAGAGCTACAGTGTATTATACCAAGGAAAGTCAGCCAGAGAAAGACAAATACCATGTGATTTCACTTATATGTGGAATTTAAGTGAAGGATGAACATAAGGGAAGGAGAAAAAATACAAAGAGAGAGAAGTAAACCATAAGTGACTCTTAACTATAGAGAACAAACTGAGGGTTGCTCGAGTGGAGGTGGGTGGGGGATGGGCTAGACAGGTAATGGGCATTAAGGAGGGCACTTGTTGGGATGAGCACTGGGTATTGTATACAAGTGATGAATTACTAAATTCTAACACTATATGTTAACTGACTTAAATTTAAAAAAAATCTTGGGAAGAAAACAAGAACCTGAATCCCTCCTTAAAAAACATTTATCAGTTGTGAAATCATACACACATACACACAGAAAATACAAAAATATTCATTATTTTTCATTATTCATTATTCAATATTTTCCTAAAATAATACAATATTGGACTTCATTTCAACTCCAACCCTTTCCTCAGTAATTCCCTCACTTCTAGAATCCAATGAGGGTCCATTTGAATTTGAATTTCCATATATGTATGTATGTGTGTATGTGTGTGTGTGTGTGTTTGTGTGTGTATACATATATATATATGTATATATATTAGCAGGTGTGTGTGTGTATATATATATCATAGCATAGGAGGTCAGAGAAAAGGGTGATCCACTGAATATTTTTGCTTTTCATAAATATTTTCTCTGGGAAGAAAATCATAAGTGGAGAAGACAATACAGATTGTCTTATCAACCTAATGGTTGATAGCCATTAGGAAAGTACAAACAAAGAAAATATCAAAGCCAGGGTGGTTACATCTGACTTAGAGGCTAGACAAGGACCAGTGGGAGAACTTTTTCCGGTGGACTTAGAATGAAAGGTAATATTACATATAGGTGGTAATATGGGGGATGGAAGGAATCAGGAAAGAGAAAGTAATACTCAAAGGAGAAAAATACATCATAAAATAAGAAATCCAGGGATTCTACGTAAATTAAAATATTAAATCATGGGGCACGTGGATGGCTCAGTCAGTTAAGCATCTGACTTTGGCTCAGGTCATGATCTCACTGTTGGTGGGTTCGAGCCCCACGACCGGCTCTGTACTGACACTCAGAGCCTGGAGTCTATTCAGATTCTGGGTCTCCCTCTCTCTCTGCCCCGCTCCACTCATGTCCTGTCTCTCTGTCTCTCAAAAAATGAATAAACATTAAACAATTTTTTTGGAAAAAAATTAAATCATATAATTGAACTTTAGGAAAAAAACATCAGATGGTACATTTTTAAAAACTGAAGTGAGTTCTAAGACTAAAATTCTAAGCGTGATGGAAGATGGAAAGTTAATTTTACAGGAATAAGGCCCTTGAATAATGTGGCTCCTTGAAGGAAAAAAAAAAGCAATTTTATGAGAGCTGGAAGAGGTGAATTTTTAAAATGTTATCTCTCTTAGGGAATTTATGACTCTGATGTTAGGATAACTAATGATGCTGAAGAGCTTTTGATTTAAAAAGGAAAGGATTAAGTTTTAGAGTTAAATTAGTAGTGATCCTGAGAGTGTTTTACTAATTTGGAATTTAGAAGTCAAACTTTAAACCTCTGAAAAGGCCTTGTTTTCTTTATTTGGGGCTAAATTAATTCAGGGGCTAATTTCGCAAACATCTAAAATTTAGTATTCAGAAGTTGTTCAGAGCCATGAAATAAATACACCCTGGTTACTGTTAATTTAATTAAACCTGCTTAATGATAAATATCAGGTATGCTACAGAGAGGTGTCTACTCTACTGCAGATAACAGCAGGTTGTCTCAACTGGAAAATTATGTGATTAAGAGTTAAGGACCTTTTCAATTACTCATTAATATTTTTCACTGAGCTGATAGCTTATATAATATATTAAGACAGTATAATAATCACCTATTTTTCCACAAATTCACTATTTCTAAGCTTATATAACATTAAAAGTTAGTTGTTTGTTTGCTTATCTATTTAAATAGATAAAGGGGACTAAGAGTACACTTATCCGGATGAGCACTGAGAAATATACAGAATTGTTGCATCATTACATTGTCCACCTGAAACAAACATAACACTGTATGCTAATTATACTTGAATAAAAATAATACATAATAATTTTTTTAAATGCCTTGGGCAATCATACTCTCTCTTCAACCACCATGTGTTCCAATGCTGTTTCAATAGTTTTCATTAGGTTCAGGATCAAATTTTAACACCATCTAATTTCACTTTCATCAAGGAGCATATCACCTCAGCTAAACTGATATGAGGAACTTGGAGTGACAACTAGGAGTAGAGGGAGAAAAACCCCATGAGGGCACACAGAAAATCCCGTGCCCTCTCATTCAAGAGTAAGAGACTTAAGAATGAGTGTGTGTGTGTGTGTGTGTGTGTGTGTGTGTGTGTGTGTGTGCGCGCGCGTGTGTGCATGTGTGAGTGAGAGAGATTTAAAGAATTAAGTAAGCATATAGGATCAGTTCATTCATTTATTCAATAAAGATCTGTTGAGTATCTAAGTACTATTTTTTAAGTTTATTTATTTCTATTGAGAGAAAGCAAGAAAGAGAGAGAGCAAGCACATGGAAAGGGCAGAGAGAGAGTATCCCAAGCTGGCTCCACACAGCATAGAACCTGATGCAGGGCTCAAACCCATGAATTGGGAGATCATGGCCTTAGCCAAAGTCTGACACTTAACCAACTGAGCCACCCAAGCACCCAGAGCATCTTAGTACTATTAATCCAAGTACTCTTCTGGGGACTGGGAATACATTGGTGAACCAAAGATCCCTGCCCTCATGTAATTTACATTCTAGCTGAGGACAAAAGATGATAACAAACATAAAAAAAATAAAATAAAAAGTAGAAAAAAGCAGGATAGGGTAAAGAATATTGGGGCTGTCAAGCTTAGGGGGGGTAAGAATGATGGTCAGGGTAGATCCCACAGAGAAGGGAACTATTACACAAAGACTTGATCAAAGTTTCAGTCCTGAGCAGTAAATCATTCATCGAATAATAAGAAAAAGAAAGAAAGAAAGAAAGAAAGAAAGAAAGAAAGAAAGAAAGAAAGAAAGAAAGATGAAAATTGTAAGATAGGTGTTTTAGCATAAGAGTTTTTCCTATAAATACATATCCAGTTATATTTTTCTCTTTCAATAAAACAAAGTTTTTACTTTTAAAAGAAAGTTAACAAATTCATGATTGAGCCTCCTTAGATTCCTATGATATTAACATACTGACAGTCATTTGCTTTTTTATCTTTCGGACACATTTTCATCTATTTTATGACTCAGAAAAATTAAAATAGTAGGGCTATCTCAACCAATAAATGTAAGGTTCTTTCTACATTTGCTTTTATATCCAAAATTTTGATTGTAATCAAAGGCAACAGTAAAATGCATTGAAAATTTGGATTCATTTTTAATAACGCCACCCCAAAAATATGAATTATATTATTATGCATTGTTTTGATGACTCACACAAAACATTTTATCATTTCTTTTCACATTGGATTTGTTTCACTTTACTTTAAATTTTGTGAATTAAGTGGTGCCTATGTGGTTCATTTGATTAAGCATCCAGTTCTTGGTTTCCATTCAGGTCGTGATCTCGCCATTCGTGAGTTTGAGCCCTGCTTCAGGCTCTGTGATCACAGCACAGGATTCTGTGCCCCTGTGCCCCAGCCCAGCTCATGTTTTCTCTCTCTCTCAAAGTGGATAAACAAAAAAATTAAATTTTGTTGAGTAATATATGCACATACTAAAAAAATAAACAGCACAAAAGAATGTATAGTAAAAAAATACTTTTCATCTCAACTCTTGTTTCCTAAGATCATGATGCCTAGTTGCCAGTTTCTATTTTGTTTGTTTGATTCGATATAGCCAGAAATCCAAACACATTCTGCTCTACTATTTTATTCAGTATATCATGGAATTTTTTCTGTATCAGTATTTCCAGGCTCACTTCATTTTTTAAAGGCTAAATAGTATTGCATTGTATGGATGTACCATAATTTATGTAACTAGTTTCCTAGAAAAAAAATTTTCAAAACTTTGAATTATGATGATACTGTATTTCAACCCTTTCAGCATAAGTACCATGGGATATACATGATTCTATTGGTAATATCCTCAGATGCTTTTTGTAAAATACACATTACAAACTATTCTTATTTTCTGTAAATTAATTATATAATTCTGTGTCAACAATTATACATTCTCACTCACCTCCTGACCAGTTTTCAGTTAGCATCACAAATCTATAGAAAAACCTGGAGAAATTATCTCTAATCTGATGACTCCCAAAAATATATTTTGTGGCATTTAAGGAAATGTGTTTCTCCTTTAAGTCAAAACCAGAAAATAATTGAGTGATTGTTTTTTCAGTCCTCTAAAGACTATTATACAACGAGTACCATTCTAGATGCACAGGAATAAAGCTAATTCATTAACATGGTGTTTTGCATGAAGACTTGATTCTTACCAAGAACCTTGCTAGAGAAATATTTATGAATGGCTATTGTGAATATCATAAATACTATAGCAGAGGTAATAAACATTGAGCTTTCTTTTTCTAGGGTTATTTTTTAAGCATAATCAATTTCCATAAAAATATTATAGAAAGATAATACAGAAAATAACATTCTCTCTCTCCTCAGGAATCTGAGAAGATAATCTGATAGATAAAGCGAATCACCTAAATTTACCTGATAGTATCTCTAATATGTCAATCCCACCGGATTTATGTTTCTAATATACACTTTACTTATGAAAAATTCAGAGTCAGAGATATCATTTTTCCAATGCCACACCTAATGCCAATGAAAAGATTTAAATTAATATCTGTCTCTGATATTCAGGAAGAGCTTTAAGGTTTCCTATAAAGATGAAAGAGAAATCACAGTTTGACATAGCTAAACTCAGACTAGCAAAGATCTCCATTGCCAAGGTTCATATTTCATTTTTCTTCTGTAATCTTATCAATTCTAATTTTATTTTATTGAAAAAATAAATCATGAAGTGCATCTCTTTGCTGGAATGCAACTATTGTGAAATTCAACAGATCATAATGTGCTATAATTAAATGTAAAGTATAATTCGATAGAATTAATAAGAATAATAATTACTGCTCTTTGGTGATAATCTTATTGCTTATCCACCTTGAGTAATGTGTGAATTCTCTGGAGTGCACTGTTACTAATGTGTTAAATTTTCTCTTTCTTTCAACTCCTCTCTGTTCTTAAACTTCATGTTATCATTTTATCTAATCATATATAGTTATATTTATTAAAGTGTGCCCCTTCACATTCAGGAAGTGGGGTTTAGTGTTCAAAAAACTTTTCTCCCCATAATTCCACTTGGAGACAAGTAAAAAAATATAAAATGTGCCCAAGTTCTTGGTATAATGATTTTTAACTTGTCTATTATGTTTATTGTCTTCAAATGTGCCCTATTTAGGCCTTCTCTAATTTGTTGTCCTTATCAGATCCTTTACTCAACACATAGTTTATGCTCCCTTTTCTTTAAAAAAACTGTCAAAGAAATCAGATTACACTGACCCAGCTTGAGTTTGAGTGGACAACTCTGCTTTACCTTTTACTTTTAAACATTACAATATACTTTGCATAGATTAAATTTTTTTGAATGGTATTTCAATTTTGCTTCATTAAAAAAGCTGTATAAAAAATGAAAACTCCAAAGATTTGAAATATGGGTCTTCATGGACTTATACAAAGGAATGTGCATTTCTGAATTGCTATAATTAGTGAAAGGAGGTATATTTTGTCCTTCACTACCCCAGACAATCCAGAGTTTCAAACTATTTAGTAAAAGCTTTGAAAATGAATTCAAATAATTTCTCTTTTAAAATTAAATCTCTATAAAATTAAATCACTAATGAAAGAGAGCAGATGGATATTTGCATATAATTTTAATAAAAAATGGATTCCAAATTTCTAAGACAATATATTGAGCACAAAAGTAAAAAAGACCAGGGGAAAATATGCATAATTTATCATAATAAGTGGCATATATGGTATTTTTAAAAATTACTATTAAATACCCAAAATCCCAATATCTTCTACCTGGCAAGAATATAATAATCTTGCTCAAAAGTCAGCATGCCATAAAATAACCTAAGACTACAATCTACATAATTTTTAAATGAACCAGAATGATATTCAAATTGGTAATAGGTTTGTAGTCACTGTTTAAGTTTGTGAACTGTTCAAAAACATAAATACACATAAAGCCCAATCAAGCTTTGTTTATATTTTAAAATTTAAATGATTGAGTGATAACAGGAAAACCCCAAAAAATTTATTTAAAAAATTGGAAAGAAAAATGAACACAAAATACCCTGCAGCTGTAGAGTATTAAAAAAGCACATACAATTAAATAAGCAAACACTGGGGTGCTTGGGTGGCTCAATCGGTTAAGCGGCCGACTTCAGCTCAGGTCATGATCTCGCGGTCCGTGAGTTCGAGCCCCATGTCGGGCTCTGTGCTGACAGCTCAGAGCCTGGAGCCTGTTTCAGATTCTGTGTCTCCCTCTCTCTCTGACCCTCCCCCGTTCATGCTCTGTCTCTCTCTGTCTCAAAAATAAATAAACATTAAAAAAATTTTTTTTTTTAAAATAAATAAGCAAACACTGAATTTCCTTAACTCTATTCAAAGAAGATCTCAAATGTGACATGTTCCAGAAATTTCAAGTGTAAGATATTATTTGTTAGAAACTAAAAGATACAGCCAAAGAAACTAAGAAAGGGAAATGCATTACCTGCAATCCTTACTAATTTTGACAAGGTAGCCAAGGATACTCAATGGGAAAAGGTCAGTCTCTGCAATAAACAGATGGGAAAACTAGATAACCACATACAGAAAAATTAAATTGGATCCATATATTTCTTAAAGTTTATTTATTTATTTTGAGAGAGAGTGCATAGGAAACCAGCAGAGAGAGGGAGGTAGAGAGAAAGAATCCCAATCAGTTTCCGTGTCAGAGTAGAGCCCAACTCGGGAATCGATCTAATGAACTGTGAGATCATGACCTGAGCGGAAGCGAGAATCAGATGCTTAACCAACTGAGCCGCCCAGGCACCTCAGAAATCCTTATCTTACACCATGCACAAAAATTAACTTCAAATGGATTAGACTCAAATATAATACCTGAAACCACAAGATTCCTGGAAGAAAACATAGGATCAAAGCGATGAGAAAGAAGGAAACCCTGACATTTGTGACAACACGGATGGATCTTGAGGCCATTATGCTAAATAAAATAAGTCTGACAGAGAAAGACAGGGAATCTAAAAGAGCCAAACTCATACAGAGAGTTCAATGGTTGTTACCAGGGACTGGCAGGTAGGAGAAATGGGGAGAATACAAAGTTGATCAAAAAATACAAACTTACAGTTAGAAGATGAGTTAGCTCTGGGGATCTAATGAACAGCATTGTGATAATAGCTAATAAAACTGCATTATGCACTAGAAAGTTGCTAGGAAAGTACACCTTAAATTTCATTCTCACCACAGAAAAAAAGAAATGGCAAGTATGGGATGTGAGGTAGGTATTAGCCAACACTAGGGTGGTAAGCCTATTGCAACATGTAAGTGTATCAAATCAACACACTATACACCTTAAGCAAGTTATTTGTCAATTATGTCTCATTAAAGATGGAAAAAAACAAGCAATATTATTATAAAGGAATTAAGCGTCCAAAATTAAGAATATAGGCTCAGATGGTTAAGTATCCAACTTTTGCATTCGGCTCAGATTCATGATCTCATGGTTTGTGAGTTCGAGCCCAGCATCAGGCTCTGCGCAGACAGCATGGAGACTGCTTGGTATTCTGTCTCCATCTGCCTCTGCCCCTTCCCGGCTTCCTCTCTCTCTCTCCAAACAAATAAAAATTAACTTAAAAAAAAAAGAATATAGAAAGAAACAATGAAATAAAAACTCCAAAACAACTTAATAACAATACAAACACATAAATGTCAGGCTAATTTCATAAAAATAATTTGTAATTCCCCCTTGTATTCCCAAACAGTTAAAAGGTCATTAGAATTATCTATTACTAGGGGCTCCTGGGCTCAATCCTTTAAGCTCAATCCTTTAAGCCTCCAACTTCAGCTCAGGTCACGATCTTGCAGTTTGTCAGTTTGAGCCCCCTGTCAGGCTCTGTGCTGACATTTCAGAGCCTGGAGTCTGCTTCAGATTCTGTCTCCCTCTCTCTCTGACTCTCCGCCACTTGCACTCTGTCTCTCTCTGACTCTCTCTCAAAAATAAATAAACATTTAAAAAAAAAGAATTATCTATTACTTAAAGGCACTGTACTATTATCATCTGAAACTGCTTATTCAACTCCTGTGTTTCTTAAGGAGTGTATTTTTGAAAACTTTATTTCTTCTATGGTAATTTTCTGCTTAGATTTCCACCTGATAGGATCAGTTATTGTCATGCATATTTATCCTAGAAAAATCACACATGACATCCATGTTGTCAAAATTAAGTGCAAAGGAATCATGATTCTCTTAAATAACTGGCAGGTAATTTCTCCATTGTCATTTTTTTGTTTATAAATTGTTCTTTCCCCATTTTCCCCCCTTGATTTAGTAGGTTGATTTATTTTACAATTATTATGAAAATCTGGTTCTTGGATATAAAAGGCCTATAATTTTTTTCTTGTTTTCAAATTCATTGATTTAAATCATTAAGTTGCCAAATAATAATAACAAAAACAGTAAAAATTCACAGTGCTGTCAGTCAAGCTCAGTCCTATTATTCTGATAAGTAGATATTCTTATGTCATTTTCATGGTAAGTATAAGTAAGCTTAGAAAACATAAGAAAAGTATGCTACACCACATGGTTAGAATACAACACAGGTAGGATTTGAACATCTTTAACTTCCAAACATTGAATGCCTTTAGACTCAAAATCTACCTATCGTAAACAATTTTACCATCTAAGCTCTTTAAGAAACTTTTGTCTGCTACTGAGCAATCAAACATAAAGTTAACTACATTAAAATTAATGAAAAAGTCACCAGTTAATTTGTTATTAATTTCAGATATCTTCATCAATACATCAATGATAATGTATTCAATAATTCAGCCACCTCTCTGCTGAAGTGAATCAGCAAACAAATGTATAATTGATTTCACACAGCCTTATACTCTTAGGAATGATTCCGTTAACTCATTATGTTACAAATCCTTCAACTACACTTGCCAGAAAGAAGAATTAGTATCCCCACCTGATAATTGTGGGCTTTGAAGGTCATAAAGGTTATGGCTTTCTTAAAATTGAACTTAAGAATCCCAAATGAGAATACAATGCTAATTCTGCTTGAGTATATTTCCTCAGGGCTGCTCAGAAAATGAGCAAGAATAAAGGTTAGCAATAGGAAACTGTCAGTATTTTCCTACTCTTCACCAATCTTTTTAGACAGAGAGAGAGGGACAGAGAGAGAGAGAGGAAGTTTTTATCAAATACCCCTTACTGAAAAATGTTTTCTTAGACTTAAAATTTCACCTTCATTTATTTTATTCATCAAGTATATGAAATATCCTAGATTTAAAATCAGAACTATTTTTTAAGCATACTTAGTGAAGTGTCAACCTCATTGCATTTTCTTCTGTTTCCATCCCTCCATCCTTTGTGCTGTTTTCCCACCCACCCCCTATAGAGAACCATTCTCATTTGTTTTTTTTTAATTTTGTACAATAAGGTACATATATTCTTGTTTTACCTTGTTTCTACATGAAAGGTATAATAAATAATGTTTTGCACTTTGCTTTTGTCACTTACGAATACGTATTCTAAAAATCACTCTACATCTTTCTCATTGTAGTCTATTTGGTGGGTAATAGACTATAGTCTCTTCAACCATTTCCCTCTGTATGGACATATAGGTTGTTTCCAATTTTTACAATTGCAAACAATGCTGCAATAAATACGCTTGTCTGTGTGTTTTCATTTTGTTGAGGTTTACTCCTACAAGTGGGGTTGCTAAGTTTGGCTGGGAGCTTTGTTATGTATTTTAAATTCTCTTCCAAATGATTTCTGTTAGTATGCATTCTCACCACTAGTGTGTGAGTGCCTGGGGTACTACAGATAAACTGAGAGAATGTACTGTTATACTTGTTAATTTTCATCTATCTGACATTTCACTTATAAGAGATGGTATCTCAGTAGTTTTAGGATTTTATGGTTTCCATTTCTCTGCTGAGATTTCCTACCTGTTAATGCATACTTTTCCTTTAAAGACTTTAAACCTATTAATCCATTATTTTACAATCACTGATAGTTTCAGCATCTGGGGGATTTATGAGTCTGGTTCTGCTTATTTCTATTTCTTAACTGTGGAGTTTGGGATTTCTTTCTTCTTTTCTTTCTTTCTTTTTTTTTTTTTTTTTTTTTGTTAATAGCTGGGCATCATGTGTAGAACAGTAAAGATTGTTAAAAAATCTAATCTATGTCTATATCTTTGTCTAGAAATATGCATTCTGCTGCTGCTAGTATTTTGTTGAATACTTGGGTTAAGTTAATCAGTTGACCTACTGCTTCTAAATTCTTCCAGCATTGTTTTGTGCCTGAGGAGAGATTTTTCTTTAATATTCTTTTTTTTTAATTTTTTAATTTTTTAAAATTTACATCCAAATTAGTTAGCATATAATGAAACAATAATTTCAGGAGTAGATTCCTTAGGGCCCCTTATCCATTTAGCCCATCCCCCCTCCCACAACTCCTCCAACAACCCTCAGTTTGTTCTCCATATTTATGAGTCTCTTCTGTTTTGTCCCCCTCCCTGTTTTTATATTATTTTTGTTTCCCTTCCCTTATGTTCATCTGTTTTGTCTCTTAAAGTCCTCATATGAGTGAAGTCATGATTTTTGTCTTTCTCTAATTTCACTTAGCATAATACCCTCCAGTTCCACCCACGTTGTTGCAAATGGCAAGATTTCATTCTTTTTGATTTCCAAGTAATACTCCATTGTATATACATACCACATCTTCTTTATCCATTCATCCATCGATGGACATTTGGGCTCCTTCCATACTTTGGCTATTGTTGATAGTGCTGCTATAAACATGGGGGTGCACGTGTCCCTTTGAAACAGCACACCTGTATCCCTTGGATAAATGCCTAGTAGTGCAATTGCTGGGTCGTAGGGTAGTTCTATTTTTAGTTTTTTGAGGAACCTCCATACTGTTTTCCAGAGTGGCTGCACCAGCTTGCATTTCCACCAACAATGAAAAAGAGATGTTCCTGATCTTCCCCCAAATAAATTTATTTATTTTTATTACATTTCATTTTATATTTTATTCAAGTTAGTTAACATAGAGTGTAGTCTTGGCTTCAGGAGTCTGCCCCCAAATTTAGACTTTCTCCATTAGCCAAACCTCAGAGAGTGCCTCTCCTCAAACTTGTGTCCCTCCCCAGTGGTAGGTTGCAGTTTATTGGTAACCAAAGCTTGTAACTGTGGTATGGAAAGAGTGGTAAGGTGAAGGGGCGGCATATATATATATATATATATATATATATATATATACACACACACACACACACACACACACACACACACACACACTCCATTGTTGTATGCAACTTTGGTCCTTATTTCCTCTACTTTATTTACTTTAATAGGTGAATTAAGTTTATCCACATTTATTGATATAACTAATGCATTTGGTCTCAATTCTGCTAAAATATTTAAAAACTATTATATTTCTCATGTAAAATGTATTATTTCTTAATCTGTTTTTGTCACATAGGGATGTTTATAGTTTTCTTCTGGTGATTTGTTTTGGATTTATACCTTTTAAAATGTAGTAAACATATTTTCTTATTTAAATTTTACTTTTTAATTTGTCAATCTTTAACTGAATCCTTTAATTTATAACTTATTCTTTCCAAATTCACAATGGCTATTTATTAATTGGCATTTGGGAATGAAAATAAGAATTCTCAGGAATTTCCAAATCATTAATTATTCTTTATTTTTAGAACATCTTCTTTACATTTCTCATAATTAAAAGTATTACGTTTAATAGCATTTGCATGGAACTGGGTACTAAGAAATTATCAGACATTGATAAATGTCAGATTGTTATTGGTTAGTATTCCAACATATCACATTGGACATCTTATCAAGATTAGCAGGACTGCCTTAAGGACAACTTTGCATCTAAAAGTTGTTATTTCTGAAATAACACTCATAGGATTTGCATAAAGTATACCCTATTTGCACATGTATTAATATTCATCTTATTTGCAAGAATGCCTCACCATTAGCAACAGACCAGGTCACTTAAAAACTTATAACCATTACAAGCAATTTCTTGCATGTAGCTGGTTACTATCAAAATATTCTTAAACAGTAAAATGCAGATTTTTTTTTACTTCCACTTTGTAAATTGATTATTTTCTTTCTAATTTGTAATAAACATAATCATACAGTATAGTTTGGACAAATGTCTGCAGAAAGAAAAACAACAGCAACTTAATGACAGAAAATGAAACTGTCGCAACTGAACACATCCTGCTTACAAGCACTTTTGAAGACTTCCAATCCTTAACATCCAGGGTTTCGTAGTAAAATAGTTAAAATTAAGTTGTCTAACTATCTTTTTTGAACTAAGTAGGTTAGTGGATAAATTACAAAATTACATTTATTACACAATGGTTTTCAAGTAAATATATCTTTGTGACTCTTACTTTTTATTTAAAAAATCCTACCTTTTACTTTTAGGTATTTTTTAAAATTTCTGTAGTATATGTGTTACTATTTTTGATGGAATTTTATATTATACTTTATCCATAATGAACCTCAGCCTAAATCTTACACTTTATACAAAAGTTAACTCAACACAGAAAAAAGGTTTGAATATAAAATGTAAAACTATAAAGCATTTAAAAGTGGGGCGCCGGGGTGGCTCAGTCGGTTGAGCGTCCGACTTCGGCTGCGGTCACGATCTCACAACTCTTGAGTTCGAGGCTGCATCGGGCTCTGTGCTGACAGCTCAGAGCCTGGAGCCTGCTTCGGATTCTGTGTCTCCCTCTGTCTCTGCCCCTAACCCACTCACATCCTGTCTTTGTCTCCCTCAAAAATAAATACACATTAAAAAAAATTAAAGCATTTAAAAATAAAAGTAGAAGAAAATCTTTGGTGCTTAGCGTTTCTTAGGTATAACACTGACAGCACTGTCGATACAAGAAAAAAATGAATAAATTGAACTTTATTAAAATTAAAAATCTTTGCTCTGCCAAAGACCTTGTTAAGAAAATGGAAAGATGAGCTATAGACTGCAAAATATTTAAAAACCATGTAGCTCATATAGTTGTATATATCCAGAAAATATCACTCAAAAGAATTTACAGATGGCAAATATATACCTTAAGACCATGATGAGCTATCTCTACCCATCTATTAGAATGAATAAAATTTTAAAAATACTTACAACACAAACTGCTGGAAAGAATACAGAAATACTGGATCTCTCGTTTGTACTGTTAGGAATTTAAAATGGAACAGATACTCTGGAAACAGTTTGGCAGTTTCTTATATACCTAAATAGGCACCATCACATAACCTAGTTATCCTATACCTGGGCATTAGTACCACAGAAATGAAAACTTTTGGTCACTTTTACCATGTTAGCAGAATAAATTATCTTTTCCAAGGGTAAAACCTTTTATTTTCAAACACGTCTTTTGAGAAACTTAGTAGCCAGATTATAGATATTTCTCTTTGGTTGCTCACACCCTATTTTGGAATGTGTTGTATTTCTCAAAGGTGTTGACTTAACCTGAGCCAAAAAGAAAAAGATATTAATAGAAGGATAGTTTCTAAAACAGAGATCAAATAATTTAAAATACTGTATAAATGATGAAAGAATATATTCACCTAAACATCTATATATTGTGGTGAAAGTTTTACTGAACATATATAGAGAAAGATAGATTATGGAGCTTAGAATGTCTGTGTTATGCAACTTTAACGTATACTGACAGATTCATGACAAGAATCATAGGAATGAAAAAAATAACGACACACACAAAAAATTGCCTAGTTAGATTCCGCTGTTTCCAAGCCTCTCTTAGATATGATGAGTAGAAACTACGGGGAGAGACAAAAGAGGTAAAAAAAAAAAAAAAAATGGTCTCCATTATTTAGAAGCTCTCTGGTTAATTGTGCAGAAGAAGTAGCAGAACAACATCAAAAAACAAGATGTTAGGGAGTATAATTAAATGCTAATCTTTTAGTACTATTTTATAAATTGCATTACTGACCCTGACTACTTGCCAAGAATTGGTGTAACAGCAGAACAATGAGCTGAGTTCACTTTTTACAATGTCATAAGTCTACAGAGTTCATTATACAGAGATACAATCCTTCCTGGTATCTTCTCAGTGTAGTACAGAAAGAGAGTGAGCCAGGAAAGAAGGATGAGGTTGAAGAACATTACCATCATTCATGCTGCAAGATGAACTCTACTAAGGGGAGAACTATGTCCTATTGTCTTAAAGAGATTAAAATAAGGTAGGAAAGATAATTATTTACAGAAATTATTATTTCCCAGGTATGATGTAAAATCTCTCTCTCTCCCTCTGTCCCTCTTCCCTGCTCACACAATTCTCTCTCTCTCTCTCTCTCTCTCTCTCTTTCTCAAAAAAAAAAAAAAAAAAAAAAAGACCAAAGATACATCATAACAAAAGACACCAAGGTAAGATAAACCCAGGCATATCTGGAGGCCCGGTAGAATAGAGGAAGCTTTGAGAACTGATGCTGAACGGAGGTTGAGTTGCACAGTGAATATCAGATAGGAGAGGGCCATATGTAGTACAGATTTTAAAACAGAAGAGTGGTATGATTAAATCTGCATGTTAGAAAAAAAAATGTTGGTGTTAGAATAAATGAGTGAAATAGAAGATAATAAATTCAAGGAGACAAATTAAGAAGCGGTTATAGCAATCGGCCAGATTGTAGGAAGTAAGAGCCATTAGGACAGCAGGGGAAATATATGGGAAAGATATGGAAACTTATGTAACAATTTTGCATACGAGATAGAGTGCAATTGGGAGGACAAGGCTAAATATATGACTGTACACTTTGGAAGTAGCAGCTGTAGCTATAAACCAGATGAATTCTGAAAGAATATAATAATCATATGTAAGGCTATAAGCTTGCAACACTAACTACTTAAAGAAGAGACACAGGAAGAAAAGGGAAAAGGATTTACCAGGAGGGAGGGAGAAGATCATAAGAGTTAACAAATATTTGCTAAGCCTAGTTGGTCTTATTCTTTATACTTTTCACTGAAAACACCAAAGAATCCCTTGTTGTTCCTTGCCCCCAAGGAGCTCCTGCTTTCATTATGAAAATTACATTAAAATTGTAATAAACATGATATATGCTAAAATAGAAAAATCAATAAAGTGTCCATGGAGTAAAGAAGCTGCTTATACCTGCACTGAGAGGTGGAGAAGCTAAACGATTTTAGAAGGGAGTTGATATTTAAATAAATTTGCATGAAAGTTTTCAAGTTTTATTGCACTTAGACTTTGCAGGAGTTAAACTGTCATTTACATAAATTCTAATTGTACAAATTTCTGGAGCTCCATATAATGCAGTGACAACACATACATTTGTAGGTGAAAAGTACTAGTTTGGCTTATATTCTATATTAATTGAAAATAATTAGAAGAAAGAACTATATACATTACAGAAACAATTATATCTTGGGAATTTAGAGACCAAATTCTGCCTCATCTTATTTATACACACTCATTAAGGCATTAGGGTATTAACTGTGGCATGTAGATGAACTTGAATGAAAACTAATGAACCAAACAAGAACCACAGGCCCAAATGAGATAAAATATTTCTTGCTTCTGTCTTGCTGACAAGCAAAAGCAAATCGCTTAATGCCTTGGAAATCCCTCTCCATCCAAAAATCAATTTGCCATAGCTTCTGATAACAGATTTTTATGCAATCAAACTAAAATGATTAAATTCATTTCATAAAATAATTTCTTGACTTTCATATGCAGCATAATACCCAACTTCACATGCATGGAAAAATAAGTATCTGAGATACCTGAATTCTAAAAGCCACTTTTATGAATTCCATTGAGCAGAGAAAATTATTTTTCTTCTCATTAAATCTCCTCATTCTAATTTTAATTTCTTTGACTTGTCACAAAAAATATAAGTATCTGAGAAGTAGCCTTAAACAAAATATGCAGTTGTGGTATATTCAGTCCTCAGAAAGTAGGCTTTGATCCTACTCTGGGTATCAGGAATGCATAAAAATGATGTTGGATCATCTACTTACTTCTAGGAAGTATAAAGTGGCATGGAATAAAGAAAGAATTAACTAACTCACTTCCAAGCCCTGATTTCCCCCCAGTATCTACATTCTTTAACATAAAGGACAAAAAAAAATAAAAAACAACTTCAGCCATAACATGGATTGCTGTATTTTATTTTATTTATTTACTTTTTAATTTTTTTTACTGCTTATTTATTTTTGGGACAGAGAGAGACAGAGCATGAATGGGGGAGGGGCAGAGAGAGGGGGAGACACAGAATCGGAAACAGGCTCCAGGCTCTGAGCCATCAGCCCAGAGCCTGCCGCGGGGCTCGAACTCACGGACCACGAGATTGTGACCTGAGCTGCACGGACCATGAGATTGTGACCTGAGCTGAAGTCTGACGCTTAACTGACTGAGCCACCCAGGTGCCCCAAGGATTGCTGTTTTATACGCGTTCCCCATTCTGAAGCAGTGACATTACAGAGTGACATAATGTCTGTCAACAAAGAGAATCCTAAGTACAGTCTCCAGTCCTCTGACTCTTACCTTCAGCCATGCCAACCTTTGAGTACAGTTTAAGATGTTCATAAACAATCATATACACTTACATTTGGAAGCATGTCCACATCATGAAGTCCCATCCCTCCTCCCCAGATTCAAGAAATGTCACTAAAGAATACATGGATGTCTCCATTATTTGGGATCTAATCTTTAGCACACTGTGACTAAAACATTTGTTCACATATTTAACACTGTTCTGGCTTGGGAATCCTTCTCCACATCTCCTATATTCTGTTCTCCAAGAAAGCATTGCCTACGTCCAGATGCTGTGAGTTTATGGCTTCTGAATCTACTGTCATCAAAATCTGAACTGAATGATGGATTTGAATATTTAAATAGTAGAAAAGGCAAGTTAACTACACAAATCCTTCCACTCAGGATGAATACAGTAGAATCCTGAAAATAAAAATGTATTATTTTCTAGTAGGACAATATGTCATTTCTGCTTCTTTTTTTTTCCTTTATGGCCCATCTTTGATAATTTTGACAAAACTTGGTCATATATTTTTCTATTTTATCTCTGAAGTTATTGTTTTTTGTTTGTTTTGTTTTTTTGATCAGGCCAGAAGTGTACAGATCATTTAAGAACTTACTGCTTTAATTTATAACTTGTAACAAGCATAGGGTGCTGGCCTCCACTGTCACAGTTATCAATGCTTGTTTCAGTGCCAAATCCAGTATTAACTTCCTCTCACATAGTAAGTCAGCCATATTTGATACAACTGATCATTCATTCAATTTTTCTTTGTTCAAACACTGTCCTTACTGGACATCAGGACTGCCTTCTCTCAATGTTCTAACTCTCTGGTCTCATGAGCTCAGTCTCTAAGTCACTTCCTGTCATTTCAACTCTATTCACTGGGCTATAAATAGCCGACTCATATTTATGATGCCATCCACATTTATGGCTATGGCTCTGAAACCTTCCTTGAAATTCAGACACATATCTCTTATCTTCCTAGGTATGTTTAATGGGAATCACAGGTCTAAAATATTAAAAACTACAATCTTGTGTTCCATCCCTTGAACATTTGACTCCAATAGTCTTTTCTACTTCAAAAAATGAAAACTCCATTCTATTCCAATTCAAAGTCCATATTCTGAAGTCTTGATTTCTCTTACATTTTACATTACTAGATATAACTGTGAAATATATCAAGAATCCAAACAGTTCTCATCACATTTACCACTAAGTCCAATACAGCTAGGATCATTCCTCAACTGAAATGGTCTCCTAATTGGTTTCCCAGCATCCATCTCTGCCATCCTACAGTCAATTTTTCACACAGCAAATGCATTACATTGAAAGGAAAATCTGGCCAGGTCAAAATTATACAATGACTTTGGTGCATTTTGCTACTGGATTATTTTACAGAGCAAAAACTTTCTTTTTTTAAAAAATTTTTTTTAATGTTTATTTATTTTTGAGACACAGAGAGAGCATGAACGGGGGAGGGTCAGAGAGAGAGGGAGACATAGAATCTGAAGCAGACTCCAGGCTCTGAGCTGTCAGCACAGAGCCCGACACGGGGCTCGAACTCACAGACCGTGAGATCATGACCTGAGCCGAAGTCAGACGCTCAACCGACTGAGCCACCCAGGCGCCCCCAGAGCAAAAACTTTCAATTTCCTAATCAATTTTCTCCATTATACTATTAGCATTTTTAATTCTTTTCACTGAAAATACCTTTTTTTTTACTTTTCAAATTATTTATTTTATTTTGTATTTTAATTTCAGCACAGTTAACATACAGTGTTATATTAGCTTCATGTATATAATACAGTGATTCACCAATTTGTATATTACTCAGTGCTCATCATAATAAGTGTACTCTTAATCCCCATCACCTATTTTACCCATCCCTTCACCATCCACATCTGGTAACCATCATTTTATTCTCTATAGTTAAGAATATTTTTTTAATCTTTTTTTTGGTTTGTCTCTTTTTTCTCTGTTCATTTGTATTGTTTCTTAAGTTCCAAATATTAATGAAATCATAAGGTATTTGTCTTTCTCTGACTTATTTCATTTAGCATTATACTCTCTAGATCCATCCATGTTGAAAATGGCAAGATTTCATTCATTTTTATGGTTGAGTAACATTCCATTTAGAGTGTGTGTATATACATATATATACATATACATACATACATATATACATATACATATACACATACACATACATATACATATATGTCTACATATCTCCCACCACTCTCATCTACTCATCTATGGATGGATACCTGGGCTGTTTCTATAGTTTTGCTATTGTAAATAATATTGCAATAAACATATGGGTGCATATATCTTTTTGAATTACTGTTTTTAGCATTCTTTCAGGTGAATACCCAATAGCAGACTTACTGGATCATATGGATTCAATTTATTTTTTAAGGAAATTACATACAATTTTGCACTGTAACTGCACCAGTTTGCACTTCCACCAACAGTGTGTGAAGGCTCCTTTTTCTCCACATCCTCATGAACACTGGTCATTTCTTGCATTTCTCATTTTAGCTATGCTGACAGGCGTGAGGTGATATGTCATTATGGTTTTGATTTGCATTTCACTAATGATGAATGATATGGAGCATCTTTTCATGTGTCTGTTGGTTATCTGTGTGTCTTCTTTGAAGAAATATCTGTTCATGTCTTCTGCCCATTTTAATCAGATTATTTATTTTTTGGTGTTGAGTTACATACATTCTTTATATAACTTGGATACTATTGGATATCATTTACAAGTATATTCTCCTATTCAGTAGGTTGTCTTTATGTTTGTGATTATTCCCTTTGCTGTACAGATTTTTTTTTTTTAATTTTTATGTAGTCCAAATAGTTTATTTTGCTTTGGTGTTCCTTGCCTCAGGAGACATATTTAGAAAAATGTTGCTATGGCCAATGTCAAAGAGATTACTGCCTGTGCTCTCTTTTGGGATTTTTATGGTTTCAGGTCTCATATTTAGGCCCTTAATCCATTTTGACTTTGTTTTTGTATATGCTGTAAGAAAGTGGTCCAGTTTCATTCTTTTACATGCGGCTGTGCAATTTACCCAACACCATTTGTTGAAGAAATTATCTTTTTCCCATTGCAAATTATTGCCTCTTGGCCAAAGATTAATTAATGATATAATCTCATGTTTGGGGTGCCTGGATGGGTCAGTCAGTTAAGGATCTGACTTTGGCTCACATCATCATCTCACCACTTGTGAGTCCTTCTCTTTCTGTACCTCCTCTACTCACACACTCTCTATCTCTCTCTCAACAATTAATAAATGTTAAAAAAATTCTAATCACATGTTTATTTCTGGGATCCTCATTCTGTTCTATTGATCTATGTGTCTATTTTTTGACAGGACCATACTATTTTGATTAATATAGCTTTGTAGCATATCATGAAATCTGGAATTGTGATATCTCAATTATTTTTCAAGGTGACTTTGGCTAGTCAAGGTCATATGTGCTTACATACAAATTTTAGGATTATTTTTTCTATCTATGAAAAAAGGCTGTTGGTATTTTGATAGGAATTACATTAAATCTATAGATTGCTTTGAGTAGTACGGACATTTTAACAGTATCATTCTTTCAATCCATGAGCATGGGATACCTTTCAATTTGTGTCATCTTCAATTTCTTTCATAAATGTTTCATAGTTTTCAGAGTACAGGTCTTTCACCTTCTTGGTAAAATTTGTTCCTAGGTTTTATTATTTTTGGTGCAATTGTAAATTGAACTTTTTTTTAAATTTCTGTTTCTTCTACTTCATGATTTGTGTATAGAAATGCAATGGATGTCTATACATTGATTTTGTTTTTTTAACATAATTTATTGTCAAATTGGCTTCCATACAACACCCAGTACTCATCCCGACAAGTGCCCTCCTCAATGCCCATTACCCACTTTCCCTTCTCCTCCACCCCCCATCAACACTCAGTTTGTTCTCTGTACTTAAGGATCTCCTACGGTTCGCCTACCTGCCTCTCTGTTTGTAACTTAATTTCCACCTTCCTTCCCACATGGTCTTCTGTTATGTTTCTCAAGATCCACATATGAGTGAAAGCATATGGTATCGTCTTTCTCTAACTGACTTATTTCACTTACCATAATACTCTCCAGTTCCATCCATGTTGCTGCAAATGGCAGGATTTCATTCTTTCTCATTGCCAAGTAGTATTCCATTGTGTATATAAACCACATCTTCTTTACCCATTCATCAGTTGATGGACATTTAGGCTCTTCCCATAATTTAGCTATTGTTGAAAGCACTGCTATAAACATTGGGGTACATGTGCCCCTATGCATCAGCACTCCTTTATCCCTTGGGTAAATTCCTAGCAGTGCTATTGCTGGGTTGTAGGGTAGTTCTATTTTTCATTTTTTGAGGAACCTCCACACTGTTTTCCAGAGTGGCTGCACCAGTTGGCATTTACACCAACAGTGCAAGAGGGTTCTGGTTTCTCCATATCCTCACCAGCAGCTATGGTCTCCTGATTTGTTCATTTTAACCACTCACCAGTGTGAGGTGGTATCTCAGTGTGGCTTTGATTTGTATTTCCCTGATGATGAATGATGAGCTTCACTTCATGTGTCTGTTGGCCACCTAGATGTCTTCTTTGGAAAAGTATCTATGCATGTCTTCTGCCCATTTCTTCACTGGATTATTTGTTTTATAGGGTGTGGAGGTTGGTGAGTTCTTTATAGATTTTGGATACTTTATCAGATATTTCATTTGCAAATATCTTTTCCCATCTGTCAGTTGCCTTTTAGTTTTGTTGATTGTTTCCTTTGCAGTGCAGAAGCTTTTTATCTTCATGAGGTCCCAATAGTTCATTTTTGCTTTTAATCCCCTTGCCTTTGGAGATGTGTCAAGTAAGAAATTACTGTAACCAAGGTCAAAGAGGTTGTTGCCTGCTTTCTCCTCTAAGGTTTTGATGGTTTCCTGTCTCACATTCAGGTCTTTCATCCATTTTGAGTTTATTTTTGTGCATGGTGTAAGAAAGTGGTCTAGTTTCATTCTTCTGCATGTTGCTGTTCAGCTCTCCCAGCACCATTTGTTAAAGAGACTGTCTTTTTTCAATTGGATATTCTTTCCTGCGTTGTCAAAGATTAGTTGGCCATACATTTGTGGGTCCAAATCTGGGTTCTCTATTATATTCCATTGGTCTATGTGTCTGTTTTTGTGCCAATACCACACTGTCTTGATGATTACAGCTTTGTAGTAGAGGCTACAGTCTGGGATTGTCATGATTTGGTTTTCTTCTTCAATATTATTTTGGCTATTCAGGGTCTTTTGTGGTTTCATACAAATTTTAGGATTGTTTGCTCTAGCTTTGAGAAGAATGCCAGTGCAATTTTGATTGGGATTGCATTGAATGTATAGATTTCTTTGAGAAGTATTAACATTTTAACAATATTTATTGTTCCAATCCATGAGCATGGAATATTTTTCAATTTCTTTGTGTTTTCTTCAATTTCCTTCCAAGCTTCTACACTGTTCAGCATACAGATCTTTTACATCTTTGGTTAGGTTTATTCCTAAGTATTTTATGCTGCTTTGTGCAACTGTAAATGGGATCAGTTTCTTTATTTGTATGTCTGTTGCTTCTTTATTGGTTTATAAAAAAGCAACTGATTTCCTTACATTGATTTTGTACTCTGTGACTTTGCTGAATTCATGTATGAGTTCTAGCAGACTTTGGGGGGGGTGTCTGTTGGGTTTTCCCTGTAGAGTATCATGTCATCTGCGAAAAGTGAAAGTTTGACTTCTTTGCCAATTTTGATGCCTTTTATTTCATTATGTCTGATTGCGGATGCTAGGACTTCCAACACTATGTTAAACAACAGTGGTGAGAGTGAACATCACTGCCGTGTTCTTTTTCTCAGGAGGAAACCTCTCAGTTTTTCCCCATTGAAAATGATATCAGCTGTGGACTTTTCATAAATGACTTTTATGATGTTTAAGTATGTTCCTTCTATCCTGACTATCTTGGGCGTTTTTATTAAGAAAGGATGCTGCATTTTGTCAAATGCTTTTTCTGAATCTATTGACAGGATGATATGATTCTTATTCTTTCTTTTATTAATGCGATGTATCACATTGATGGATTTGTGAATACTGAACCAGCCCCACAGCCCAGGAATGAATCCCACTTGATTATAATGGATAATTCTTTTTATATGCTATTGAATTCGATTTGCTAGTATCTTGTTGAGAATTTTTGCATCCATATTCATCAGGGATATTGGCCTGTAGTTCTCCTTTTTTGTGGAGTCTCTGTCTGGTTTGGGGATCAAACTAATGCTGGCTTCATAGAATGAGTCCTGAAGTTTTCCTTCCTTTTCTATTTTTTGGAACAGTTTGAGAAGGATAGGTATTAACTCTGCTTTAAATGTCTGGTAGAATTCCCTGGGAAGCCATCTGTTCCAAGACTCTTTTTGTTGGGATATTTTTGATAACTGATTCAATTTCTTCACTAGATATGGGTCTGTTCAAATTTTCTATTTCTTCCCATTTGAGTTTTGGTAGTGTGTGGGTGTTTAGGAATTTGTCAATTTCTTCCAGGTTGTCCAGTTTGTTGGTATATAATTTTTCATATTATTCCCTGATAATTGCTTCTATTCCTGAGATATTGGTTGTAATAAATCCATTTTCATTCCTGATGGTCCTCTCTCTTTTCTTTTTGAGAATCCTGACTAGCGGTTTATCAATTTTGTTTATTTTTCCAAAAAAACTAACTCTTAGTTTCATTGATCTACTGTTTTTTTTTCTGGATTCTGTATTGTTTATTTCTGCTCTCATCTTTATTATTTCTCTTCTTCTTGGTTTGGGATTTCTTTGCTGTTCTGCTTCTAGTTCCTTTAGGTGTGATGTTAGATTTTGTATTTGGGATTTTTCTTATTTCTCAAGATAGGCATGGATTGCAATGTATTTTCCTCTTAGGACTGCCTTTGCTGCATCCCAAAGGGTTTGGATTATTGTGTTTTCATTTTCATTCATTTTCATATACTTTTTAATTTATTCTTTAATTGCCTGGTTGACCTATTCATTCTTTAGTAGGATGTTCTTTAACCTCCATGCATTTGGAGGTTTTCCAAACTTTCTCCCATGGTTGATTTCAAGTTTTATAGCATTGTCATCTGAAAGGGTGCATGGTATGCTCTCAATTATTTTATATTTATTGAGGGATTTTTTGTGACCTAGTATGTGATCTATCTTGGAGAATGTTCCAGCACTCAAGAAAAAAAATATATTATGTTGCTTTGGGATGCAGAGTTGTAAATATATCTGTCAAGTCCGTCTGATCCAGTGTATCATTCAGGGCCATTAATTCCTCACGGATTTTCTGTCTAGATGATCTGTCCATTGGTGTAAGTGGAGTATTAAAGTCTCCTGCAATTACCACATTCTTACCAATAAGATTGCTTATGTTTGTGACTGTTTTATATATTTGGGTGCTTCTGAATTTGGTGCATAGATGTTTATAATTGTTAGCTCTTCCTAATGGATAGACCCTGTAATTATTATATAATTCCCTTCTTCATCTATTATAGCCTTTAGTTTAAAATTTAGTTTTTCTGATATAATTATGACTACTTCAGCTTTCTTTTGACTTCCATTAGCATGATAGATAGTTCTCCACCCTTCAATTCCAATCTGAAGGTGTCCAGGTCTAAAATGGGTCTCTCGTAGATAGCAAATTGATGGGTCATGTTTTATTGTCCATTCTGATACCCTATGTCTTTTGTTAGAGCATTTAGTCCATTTACATTTAGTGTTATTATTGAACAATATGGGTTTAGGGTCTTTGTGATATCTGTAGGTTTCATGCTTATAGTGATGTCTCTGGTACTTTGTGGTCCTTGAAACATTTCACTCAGAGTCCCCCTTAGGATCTCTTGTAGGGTTGGTTTAGTGGTGATGAATTTCCTCAGTTTTTGTTTGGGAAAACCATTATCTCTTCTTCTGTTGTGAACGGCAGGCTTGCTGTATAAAGGATTCTTGGCTGCATATTTTTCCTGTTCATCACAATGGAGATTTCCTGCCATTCCTTTCTGGCCAGCCAAGTTTCAGTAGATAGGTATGCTACTACCCTTATGTGTCTACCTTTGTATTTATCTCTAGCTGCTTTCAGAACACTCTCTTTATCCTTGTATTTTTCCAGTTTCACTACGATATGTCATGCATAAGATCGACTCAAGTTATGTCTGAAGGGAGTTCTCTGTGCCTCTTGGATTTCAATGCCTGTTTCCTGCTCCAGATTGGGGAAGTTCTCAGCTATGATTTCTTCAAGTACACCTTCAACCCCTTTCTCTCTCTTGTTCTTCTGGAATTCCTATCATACAGATATTATTCTGTTTGTTTGAATCACTTAGTTCTCTAATTCTCCCCTCGTGATCCTGGATGTTTTCATCTCTATTTTTCTCAGGTTCCTCTTTTTCCCTAAATTTATCTTCTAATTCACCTATTCTCCCTCTGCCTCTTCAATCTGCACTGTGGACACCTCCCTTTTATTTTGCACCTCATTGTTAGCATTTTTTAATTCATCATACCTTTTTTAGTTTCTTGATCTCTGCAGAAATATATTCTGTTATTTTCTATGCTTTTTTTCAAGCCCAGCAATTAATCTTATGGCTATTATTCTAATTTCTTGTTTAGTTATATTGCTTATATCTATTTGGATCAATTCTTTAGCTGTCACGTCTTCTTGTAACTTCTTTCAAGGCAAATTCTTCCATTTCATCATTTTGGCTATGAGTTTTAAAAGCCTGTGAGTTTTAAAAGCTTGTTATGTGCTCTGCACCTGCAAGCACTGATATATTAAAGGCGGTTCATACACTGTCCAGGGCCCGACCCTTCAGGAGGTGTTTTTTGGAGATGTTACTTGCTCTGTCTTGTTGTGACTTTGGTTATTTTACTTCCCTACTTGTAGTGATGTTTTGGACCCTCCACCAAATCTGCTTTGTTCTTTGAAGTAGCCCTGGAAAGGGAAACAAACAGGCAAACAAACAGAAAACAAAAACATGCAAACACACAAACAAATTTAAAAAAAGTAAAAAGAAAAAAATAATCCCAAAGCAAAAAACCAGAAACAACCAGCTACAAGTTAAGAACAGTGTGGAGGCAATGCTGATGGAAGAGCACATACAGAGAGAAATGATAGGGGAGGGGAAATAGAAAAATTAAACATTGACCAGGCAGAGAGACTAAAGGGCTTAAACCAGTGAGAGAAAAAGGAAAATAAAGAAGGAGGTGAGGAGAAAGAAACAAAGATAAAGTTGCCCAGACAGAGAAACTATACGGCTTAATTATTCCAGAGAGAGAGAAAGTAAAGAAAGAGGTGTAGAAAATGAATCAAGTGAATGAATTAAATATGTCTGCTTAAACAAACCAGCAACCAGAGTAATCAGCATAGAGGAGGGAAGAAATAAGCAGGAGAAGGGGAATGAAGAATATATATCTAAATGACAAGAATTGTCTGAGAATTAATCCAGGTAATACAATAGAGCTGGACTGGAGGAGGGGATCATCTGGTTCCTCAGCATCTATCCAGTTCCAGTAGATACCCAGTTACCTGGGGGAGAGGGGCGTGGTTTGATGTGGATGGTTCTTACCTCCACTGTGGGCCCTGTGGACCAATCCTTGAGGCCCTGTGTTGGTGGTGGTGGGCAGAAAAATGGTGACCCCCCAGTCTCCTCCATTGATCTGGTGTCCCAAATCACTCTGTTTGAGCTGTTCTCACTGTGCTGCAGGCACAGACGAGGTGTTCAGTCTTTATCTGCTGACTCCCGTGCCCTGGCCCTCGGCTGGGATTCAAACTCCAGCTCTGTGTGCCCTGGTACTGGAGAAGCACTTCTCCATGTCGCTCAATACGTAGTCCCCGGCTGGCTTTGTCCTGTCCCGCAGCACTCCAGGGAGAGGATCGCTTTCTCCTCCTGTGGACTGCACTCCTGACCTAGCCACCAAGCCCAGGGCTGGCTCCCCTCCTCCCTAGGTGCACAAACAAGGCAGCCGGCCCCAGTCCAGAGAAAGCCCCGCAGTTAGAGATTAGATCTTTCTCCATCCTGGTCTGAGGTTTTTGTCTTGACCAGATACAGTCCTATGCTTGCCCAGTCTTTCTTTCTCTTCCCTTTGTCTCTCCACTGGAAGGGGTCCCTCCCCTCCATGTCTACACAGACCATTTTATCTCTCCCAGTTTGCAGTCATCCACCTATGGCCCATAACTTTGTCCTGGTGTCTCCCTGGTAGCGGTTCAGTCTCTTTCCCTCCCAGACTCTTGGGGTTCAAAGGCCTTTGGCTTCAACCCTTTGTTTGAGAGATGTGGGAAATTCGGATCCCCCTGCTTCTCCACCATGTTGGCCCCTCCCAGGAAGAGTTTTTTTCTGTACATTGACTTTGCATCCCGTGACCTTATTTAATCTATTTATCAGTTCTACTAGATTTTTGGTGAGGCTTTTAGGGTTTTCTACAGATATATCATGTCGTTGGTAAATAGTGAAAGTTTTACTTCCTCCTTTTCAATTTTGATGCCTTTATTTACTTATGTTGTCTAATTACTGTGGCTGGGACTTCCCATACTATGTTGAATAAAAGTCATGAGAGTAGACATCCTTGTCATGTTTCTAACCTTAGGGGTAAAGTTCTGTTTTTCACCATTGAGTATAATGTTACCTGTGGGTTTTTCATATATAGCCTTTATGATGTTGAGGTATGCTCCCTCTAAACCTACTTTGTTGAGGGTTTTTATAATGAATGGATGCTGTTTGTCAAAAGCTTTTTCTGCATCTATTGAAATGAATATATGATTTTTATTCCTCTTCTTGTTGATGTGACATATCACATTGATTTGCAAATGTTGAATAACATTTGCATCCCAGTAATAAATCCCACTTGATCATTGTGGATGATTTTTTAAATGTATTGTTGGATTTGGTTTGCTAATATTTTGTTGAGGATTTTCATATCTATGTTCATTAGAGATATTGGCCTATAGTTATCTTTTGTCTTGTCTTTTTTTGTTGTTGTTGTGTCTTTATCTGGTTTTGGTATCAGGGTAACACTAGTCTCCAAATGTATGTGAAAGATTCCCCTCCTCTTTTAGTTTTTGGAATGCTTTGAGGAGAACAGGCATTAAATTTTCAAATGTTTGGTAGAATTAACCTGTGAAGCTATCTGGTCCTGGACCTTTGTCTGTTGGGAGTGTTTTATTACTGATCCAATTTCATTGCTGGTAATCAGTCTGTTCAAATTTTCTATTTCTATCTGATTCATTTCTGGGAGGCTATATGTTTCTAGAATTTATCCATTTCTTTTAGGTCGTCCAATTTGTTGGCATATGATTTTTCATAATATTCTCTTTAATCCTTTGTATTTCTGTACTGTTGGTTGTTATTTCTTTTTTTCTGCCTTTTTTTTTTTTTTTTTTTTTTTTTTTTTTTTTGAGCCCTCTCTTTCCCCTCTCTCTCTCTCTCTCTCTGAGTCTGGCTTTATCAATTTTGCTGATTTTTTTTTTTCAAAGAACCAGCTCTTGGTTTCATTTCTCTGTGATACTATTCTTTTAGTTTCTATTTTGTTTATTTCTTTTCTAATCTTTGTTATTTTTTTTTTCCTTCTATTGGTTTGGGGTTTTCTTCTGTTTCTAGCTTTTTTTAGATGTCAGGTTAGGTTGTTTATTTGAGATATTTCTTGCCTCTTGAGGTAAACCTGTATTGCTATAACCTTCCCCCTTACAAAGCCTTTTGCTGTGTCCCAAAGATTTTGGACCATTGTGTTTTAATTTTCATTTGTTTCTATGGATTTTTTGATTTCTTCTTTGACTTCTTGGTTTACCCATTCATTGCCTAGTAGCATGTTATTTAACCTTCATGTATTTGTGGTCTTTCCATACTTTTTTCTTATGGTTAGCTTCTAGTTTCATAGTGCTGTGGTCAAAAAATATGCATGGTATGACTTTGATATTTTTTAATTTGTTGAGACTTGTTTTGTTGCCCTATATGTGATCAATTCTAGAGAATGTTCCATGTGCATTTGAAAAGAATGTGTTTTCTGCTGTTTTAGGATGGAATGTTTTGAACATATCTGTTAGATCCATCTGATCCAATGTGTCATTCAAAGCTGTTGTTTCCTTATTGATTTTGTTTCAATGATATATCCATTGATGTTAGTGATTGTCTCCTACTATTATTGTATTACTATGGATTACTTCCTCTAAGTTCATTACCTCCTTTCTGTATTTGGGTGTTCTCATGTTGAGTGCATAAACATTTACAACTATTTTATTTACTTGTTGGATCATTCCCTGTATGATTAAATAGTGTCCCTCTTCATCTTTTGTTATACTCTTTGTTTTAAAGTCAATTTTGTCCAATGTAAGTATCACCATTCCAGCTTTATTTCCACTTTTATTTGCATGATGACTAATTTTCCATCCCTTCACTTTCAATCTGTGTGTCTTAAAGTCTGAAATGAGTCTCTTGTAGGAAGCATACAGATAGGTCTTGCTTTTTTATCCATTCTGTCACCATATGCCTTTTGTTTGGAGCATAGAGTTCATTTATGTTCAACATAATTTTTGATATGTATATATTTATTGCCATTTTTTTTACTTGTTTTATGGTTGTTTTTGTAAGTCTTTTATGTTCCTTTCTTCTCTTACTCTCTTCTCTCATGGTTTGCTGGCTTTCCTTAGTGATAGACTTGGATTCCTTTCCCTTTATTTTTTGCATGTCTATTACTGGTTTTTGACTTGTGGTTATGATTAGGTTTGTACATAATATCTTCTGCATATAGCAATTTATATTAAATTGATGGTCACTTAAGTTCGAACCCATTCTTTACTCCTTTCCTGCCGTATATTTTAGGTATATGTTATCACACTTTATATCCTTTTAATTTGTAACTCCCTTGACAGGTGTTTACAGACCAGTGTTTTCTCTCTCCTGTTTTGCTAAATTATTTTTATTGTTAATATCTTTTCCAAGATTACTGAGATTTAGCATATAACATAGGTAAAGTGATACTATGTGATTATTTGAAATACATGTTTTGCAAAATGATTACTATAATGTTTACTTAATACTTCCATCCCCTCATATAATTAGTGTTGACACATTCTCTGAGCAAGTTTAGAATTAATAAATTCCTTTAGGAGAGTACTGTCCCTTCATTTCTCAAAGACGGTTTTTTGGTAAAGTATTTTTAGTTGGCAGGGTTTTTTTTATTTCAGCATTTTGGGTGTATCATCCCACTCTTACTTCACAAGAATGCATTGTAGGGCTGATTTCACTGGAGACTCCTGGGACAGCTGGTGCCAGCAGGTGCAAGAATGAGATGGGGGCCTGTGTGCCCAGGATCCTGCCAAGAATCCTGCCTTGCAATCCACCTGGGGCCTAGCTTCCTGGGTTGCTTGAAAAACACCCACTGGGTAAATGGGGTCTGGGTTTGTGGGAGCCCACTGGGAGCTTGCCAGGGATGCCTATGGGGCTCCAGAAGGTTCCTAGGGCTATGGGTGCTGGTAGAACTCACCTAAGGCTATAAAAGTCAGCCTCAGTGCTGGGTGATGATGGGCCATGTTCGAAGTTCAAGGTGAAGTCCAGCTCTCACTTTGCTCTCCTCCCACCTGCAAGGGGTCTTCTTTCTGCCAGCTGGTGCATTGGTGCATTGGTGCATTTGGGGGAGGGGTGATGGGAGTAGTGTGAATCTATTTTTCCCAGCCTCCACAAGGCATCCTTTCCTGTTTTTCTGCTTCACTCAGGTGCCACAGATCTTCAGCTAGAATCCTTGATTCCTGGGAAGGCACTTTCTAAGTGGATCATTGTTCAACCTGATGTTTTTCAGTGGTAGGGACCAGTGGTAGAAATTGCTGTTATGCCGCTTTGCTGATGTCACTTTCTAGTGCTAATTTTATTTTACTAAAATTATTTTCATCCGTTAATTATTTTTTCTATCAATATATCAAAGGAGATATTGCATATGGTTATTTTAAATATTTTATAAAATATTTTATAGATATTTTATATATATCTGAGCATATAGATAATAAACACCTGTAAATCACCCTTAATTTTATGAGATAGAATATTTTTAATATCATTGCATCTATGTATTCCTCTCCAATCTTGTCCCCTTAATTTTATGTGTTGTTCATCATTATATTTAATTTTCTCATTTATCTTGTCATGTATGTATTTATCCCTATCAATAAACCATTTACTTTTTATTTTTTTTATTTATTTACATTTTTTTATTTTTTAAATACATTAAATACATTAATAATAAAATACTATATATACATATACATGTACATATATACATATATATTATGTACATATATACATAAAATAATAAAATACATTATATTTTATTTTTTATTTATTTTACACAATAAAAATGATGTCATAGTGTATGTGATCTTCTCGGACTTGCTGTTTCTGTCCTACACTGATTCTAAGATCCATCTATGCTGCATGTAAACCTAGTTCATGTATTTCACTTCTGTATAATAATCTATACACCATCATTTATCTTTTTTACAGTCAATGAACATTTCAATTCTTTATAGATTTTTGCCATTGTGAACAGTGCTGACAAGAAAATGTGTGTGCGTAAGTCCTGACACATGCATGTAAGAGTTTCTTTGGGGTGCACACCTATGAACAGAAGTGGTGAGTTATACAACATGTAAATGTCTAGCTTCAAAGTATAGTGGCATATTGCCATCCAAAGTGAATGAGCTGACGAGCAGTCTCAGCCAGATTAGATGAGTTCCCTGTTAATCTACATTTTCATTTTTCATTCCAAATTTGACAATTTCATTTTTCCCCTACAAATCAAAGCAAAATAAAAGAAACCCACCCCCTCCCACCATGGCTTCTCATCTCAGTCAGAGTAATAGCCAATAACATACCTCTGTGATCTGTCCGGGCATTCTCTCTGGCTCCGTCCCCTACTCCTCTGTACCTGCTTCCTCCTCTCCAGCCACACAGGCCTCAGTAGTGTACTGGGAATACAGCAAGCATACTCCAGACTCAGGGCATTGCACTGGCAGGTAACTTTACCTGGAATACAACCCTGCCCAACATCCCATACGACATTCTGCTCTTCTCATGATTCCTAGTGGCTTCCCAGATAGCAAGACTTTCCTGACTCTACTAAATCAAGTAATAACCAGCATTACGGTTATTCTTAGTCCTCTCTTCTCCTCTCCATTAATATTTTTATAGCACTTATCTCCATCTGACATGTTATACATTATTTTTTCATGTGTTTTTGGTATGTCTCCTTCACATTCTAACATGAGCTACACAATGGCATGGATGTTGACTCCTTTCACTGCTCTATATTTAATAACTGGATAACTTTCTGACACACATTCATTTCTCAACTAGAAACTGTAGAATGAATGAGAGATTAGTGATAATGAACAAAAAATACATTTATTTTCATTTGCAGATTTCTTAATCCACTGCTATGGGAATGGAACTGAGCCCTTTGTGATATGAAGTTGATTCATTTTTCAATAAACATAAAGTATTTTCTTTGAATGGCTAACTTTTCTAAATACATTAGAAATTAACCATAAAATTTATTTAGTAGAAGAAAATATTTATATTTAAAACTGACCACATAAACATCCAAACAGGCAAAGTTGAACATTAACAAAATAATATTTGATTATCCCAATTTGTTTTTATTGAAGGACAGATTATTATAATGTTCTTGGTGAGAATACAAGTACATTTTTGCATAGAGATCACAGCCTATGCCATTTAATAGTATATTAGTTGTGTATTATTTAATGTACAACTGTATTATTCAAATTATAATTAATTTTTGCAAACAATTTTCCAAGTATCACGGCAAATTACTCTCATATACTAAAAGTGTTTCCAAGTAAGTGCAACATTTTCACACATTCTTTTATATTTTGGACATATTATTGTTTGAAGTATTTAGTATTTTACTGAGGCTCCTATTTTACTGAGGTTCAGGGGAAAAAGTAGAATTTTGTGTTATAGTAATTGAACTAAACTCACTTTATAACTTTAAATTTTCCATCATTATTTAATTTTTTTGAGGTTTAACACTCTGTTTTTCAAAAAGGATTTAATAATAGTGACCACCCAACTTAGTTTTAAAATCAAATGTGTTGGGCGCCTGGGTGGCTCAGTGCTTATGCTTCTGACTTAGGCTCAGGTAATGATGTCACAGTTCATGAGTTCAAGCCCCACATTGGGCTCCCTGCTGTCAGAGCTGAGCCCGCATGGATCCTCACTCTCCCTCCCCTGCTTGTGTGCTTTCTCTCTCTCAAAAATAAATAAACATTTTTTAAAAGTTAAATGCATAAAAGGGACTGGGATGAAGCTCAGAACTACCTGAATAATTCTGCCTCTTTAGACTTCTATCTGCAGGGACTCATAAGCATGTGTCTCATTGTAGGAGTCAATTATTTTCTTTATAGCAATATTTTTGGTTTAGAAAATACATGCAAAAAACAGTTCAGCATCCTCATAGCTATGAAATAATATTGGGATATCCAGTTGAAATAAATATAAAACTAGGTCAGTTGTGGAAGGGCAATATTCTTGATTTGTTAATGTTTTCTCCCTCTCTCACTCTCCCTCTCTCCCTCTCCCTCTCTCCCTCTCCCTCTCCCTCTCTCTCTCTGTATACACACACACACACACACACACACACACACACCAACTGGGGTTTTATCTTCTAAAAACATAGAAAAGTAGTATTTTTTTTGAGACTGAAATACGAATGCTCTTTCTCTGTTAAAATATCTGTTTTGAAATTTGGTGAAATGATCTACAGAATGTTGATACTTTCAGTGGAAATCCATCACACCTGCAATAAATGCCACAAATTGACTGTCTTGCAGTCAGACTCAGAAAAAAAGATAGTTATTTAATAAACATAGTAATTTAGCCACCTGCAAGGTCTCAGCAAAGGCTATTTATAGTTGCTATTTATCATTGTCCCTATATGAACACAGCGAACAAATTTATATTAACATTGTATACATACTTGTTAACTGAACTCTTCTGGGATCACGGTTTAAACCTTTTATGGTGATTTGAATTTTTGTGATCAAATTCTATGTCTAACAAAGTAACGCATTTCTATTATTTTATGCTTACAAAATTCCTTATAAGAGTCTATGTATGACTTAGTATAGGCAAAATAAAATTAAAGAACTAATTAAAACTTAATTAAGCATAACTAATATATATGAAACACACAGGCATTTTCTCTCCAAATACAAATTTCAATAAAAAAAGAAAAGTATACAGGCAGTAATAGAAGGAAACACACCATACTAAAAGTTAACAATTTGCACTTCCCTGTTTGAATTATGATTGCAGGTTTACCTTCCTATTTTCAGATCACAATAGGTTTTTAATAGCAATTTATTCTTTAGAGTTTGGAAATAGAAGACTGTACTTAATTTTATTTAGTTTTAATGTTAAAAACATAGGTGATAAAGAGTCATATATTTCCTGGGAGAGCATATAGCACAGAAAATGTCAAAAGTCTACCCAATCCTAGTAGGATATTTGGAAGAGATCACTGTTGTAATAATAGTTTTTCAGTGGATTAGTACAAAATATAATACTTTTGACAATCATCAGAATTTTTTCCAACACAAAGAAGAAGCTTAATAACAACTGTGAAAAGAAATTAAAAATTGAATATCTTACAAACAAGAAATGCCAAAGAATTTTTAAAAATATAATCCTTCCATTTTATAGTAAACTACTTTAGTAGTCTAAATGGAATTATTCTTTTTAAAAGTGTTTTATTAGTAGCATCATTAATAGCAAAAAAAAATCATTATGTAAAATTTGAATGTGACACAAAGTAGAGAAAAAGTATTTCAAAAGTTATTTACAAAAAAATCAGTATTTTGTCAAATACATGGAGTAATAGCATGTTTGGAGAATATACACTTTAAATAGAGAATCGTCATGAATAAAAATGTCAGTTCCAGTGAAATTGTTAAATTGAAACAAAGGGACAAGGGTAAGATGCAAGAAAATCAACTTATATTTTATTGTATCTTTGTTTTTACGTTTACTGGTATTAAATACCATTTGAAATAAAATAGAATACTTCTGACACATCATGAATTTGGTGTCTTTGCTGATTATTAAAGTCTCTCCATACAGGCTTCACAGAATATAAAATGAAACACTAACAATTTATTTGAGCACTCTGCCCCTCTGTGTTGACACAATATTATTTCATTAAACAGAACCATTATCTTCTGCTGCCCTTTCCCTGACCTTCAAGTTTATCTTAATTTGTTTTAGATTTTGAAATGAAAGGAATGCAAATAAAAAAGATGTTGAAATATGGTGCTGAGTATAGTGCATTGCTGTTTGCTTTCAATCTCTCCTTTATAAAGGTTTCCTGGGCCCAGGCTGGAGATATGTCACTTCTCTGACCTCTTAAAGCATTTGATGTCTTTTTTATTACTCATTCAGTAATTTTTTATTTGCCTTATGATGTTTTAGTAATAAAATCATATTAGTTCACACAATTATTTCACATGAATTCATATGGGTCTGTACAATAACCTTTACAAAACTCCATGCTTGGAGAAATTAGGTATTGTTACCTACACTGTGAGGATGAGAAAATCGTTCACATACTTGTTCAAGGTCCATGGGTGTTTTAAGTGGCTGAGGCAGGTCTAAAGTCCAGAATTATTTTCTATTGTGTTACAAGACAGTTGCAATATTATTAACTCTTAAATTTATGTTGAACTTTGGAATCCCCAAGTGGGATGTTTAAGAACAACCACTTTCTTAATTTGTATCTACTTATTAAGTTCCTTGTTTTTATCAATTACCAGAAAATATCTTAAAATTAGACTTTAAAATTGCCATCCCTATTTTATAGATGCAGAAACACGACTAGCCTGAAAGTTACAGTGCCAAGGTTCCAAAGTCACTACTAAAATTTAGGTCTTCTCACTGTTTCCTGTGCTCTGTGTTGCCTTTTGGTAGGAAATGAATGTAGTTATCAGTAAATCCCTCCCTATATTGAATGTACACACATAGCAAATATTCCATAAGCTATGCATAATTTTACTTTAATATGAAAGTACATTTTACTTATTCTATATACCTACAGATTCAGGGATATGTAAACATAGAAAGATAGAAAGATAAACAAACCCTTGCTATTTTGCAAAGATTCATATCTTATTTCAGCAAAAATAAATAAATCGAATAGTTAGCAGCATGTAAGACATAAGTTAATTGTAAGGGAGAAAGAACACTAAGAGATAAGCAATTGATATGCTTAAAGAAAAATTTACTGAATTAAATTGAACCGAATTGCTGAATTTAAAGTGTAAGTTACCAAAATGTGCAATCCGCAAAAATAAGATTGTTTTTCAGACAGAAAATAAAGAGGCAAACTTTATTCACCATGTAAGGTGTCAAAGAGAAAGAGAAAATAGAAGAGAAAATATAGAAAGAAATAGAAAAAATGGAAGAGAAAATCATTATGGGTCAGTCGATAGTAATTCATTTTGACTGAAAATTGATATCAGCTATTAAGATGATATTTTCAGTAGATGTTTCTTTAAGCCGTGGTATGTATATTAAAAAAAAATAACCCTAGATAATTTCACAAATATTTACAGAGTGCCTATTATGAATGAATAAATGAATATTTCATCATGTTATCTTCATGTCTCTATAGTTTCCATTTGTGAAAGATGAGCTGATACTAAGTTTCGAGATAGGGGCTGTCCAACAGAGTAGGTACTAGTTAAATGTGGCTATAGGAATTTAAATTTAACTAAATTAGAAACAATTAAAATTCAATTGTTGAGTCACACTAGCCACCTTTCAAGTGTGATTGCCACCTGTGGCTAGTGGCTACTATATCCGTTGGTACAGCCATAGTGCATTCAACTTATCACAGAAACTTTTACTACACAGCACTGATCTAAATCTTATAATTCTTCAAGTACTAGGAACCCAGGAATGCAAATTTCTGCTAATTAACTTGCCTGCATATTCACACGAAATGACCCTATTAAACATTTCTTTAGGAGAGTGTTTCTCTAGCCCTCTTTGGTGCAAAGAAAGGTCATCTCAGGGATATGTACATTCAAATTTTTGTCAAGTACAATCCTATAATAGGTATGGATGCCTCAGGCAATCATAGCAGGAAGCCCCAGTAATTGATATGTAATCTAATAACTCTTCTTGCACTAATAACATAATCATTAAGCAACTAGCTGTCCAACAGAGAGAATTTTGCTCAGTCAACAGGATCTGCAAAACAGTTATACAAACTATAATGTTGTAATCTTGGTTTTTAATAAAATTCTTGGAAGGCGGAGAGTCTGTGATACACATAGACATAAAACCACTGCATAAAGGAAAATCTATGGTATCTGCTAATTCTGACATACAGAGAATACAAAGTCTGGTAGCCAGCCACATGCCTGCATTCTTCCTGCTCACCATAAAATAAAGCATGCAAATGGCTTTATATACCTGTAATTATGCTTCTAATCAGGTTTCCTATTCAAACAAGAAGATTAGAAAGAAACAGTATTTGCACAACTGTAAAGGGAACTGAAACTAATTACCTAGTTTCTCTTCTGAAAATATGAATAGATAACCAGAGTTTTCAACATATGAGAAATGTCAGTCACTTGAAAGAGAAAGACCAAGATGAACTAAAAGAAAATGTGACAGCAGAGAGATCTGAAATAGAGTAAAAAAATTACTTTAAAAAATCTTTAATGTAATCAAATACAATCCAGAGAATATGATATCTACAAGATATAATAAAAGCTCTAAAAATGGAAGCATTGAACAAATAAAGTTTTAAGAGATAAAATATTGTTGTGTAGTTATTATATGTGTGTAATGTACATTTTTGTATAAATAAAACAATAAAGGGATGATAAAGCAAAAGAAATTATTCAGAACATAGTAATCAGGAAATTGTAGGAGAAAATATAAGAGCATGAGAATACCTCATGTTTCAACATGTCATTAACAAAATGCTCAGAAACGTTAACAAAAAAAAATTGAGGGGCGCCTGGGTGGCTCAGTCGGTTAAGCGTCAGACTTCAGCTCAGGTCATGATCTCGCGGTCCGTGAGTTCGAGCCCCGCGTCGGGCTCTGGGCTGATGGCTCAGAGCCTGGAGCCTGCTTCCAATTCTGTGTCTCCCTCTCTCTCTGCCCCTCCCCCATTCATGCTCTGTCTCTCTCTGTCTCAAAAAAAAAAAAAAAAAAAAATTGAATAAAATTACTACAGGAACCTTAAAAAATTTTCCAGAGGTAAACATAGAGAGAAGTCTTTAGTTTGAAAGATACCCTCAAGTGATGTTAATAGTAAAAAAAGAGAGAGAATCATAATTTGACATGTTCTTTTGAAATTTCAGAATTTCAAAGATAATGTAATGGATTTCATTAGAAAAGAAAACAAAACATCTCACTAAAGACATCATTAAGAAAATGAACAGGTAAGACAGAGACTGAGAAATATTTGAAAGACATATATAAATCAAAGATTTATATCTGAATAATAAAATTTAAAAACTACAAATTAGTGGGGTGCCTTGGTGGCTCAGTCAGTTAAACATCCAACTTCAGCTCAGGTCATGATCTCACAGTTCATGGGTTGGAGCCCTATGTCTGTGCTGACAGCTCAGAGCCTGAGGCCTACTTTGGATTCTGTGTCTCCCTCTGTGTCTGTCCCTCCCTGCTCATGCTCTGTCTCTGTCCCTGTCTCTGTCTCTCTCTCTTTCTCTCTCCAAAATAAACATTAAATTTTTTAACTACAAATTACCAATAACAATGCACTGAAAAAATGAGCAAATAACTTGAATTGATAATTACTCTCAAAAGAAGATGGACAAATGGAAAATGAGACAGAAAATTGTGGAATTCTCTTTGAAATTCTCCTGCATTAACTTACAGTGCCCACTCCCTCAGCTTTTTTTCCCCTTTCTTTTTATCTTCACAGGGTATGGAGTATGTGGTTACACTGTCCTGTGACAGCTTGTGAGAATCACTTCAGGTTGTCTGGGTGGTGGTGGTAGGTTTGTTTGTTTGTTTCTGTGTATCACCCTTTCTAATCTATTGTTTCTAATCTATCTTTTCTATCTTGTCCTTTCTATTACTGGCTATATAGATTCAAAACCAAAGTAGCTCAAATAAATTGTGTAGAAAATAACAGAATTCCTCATGGTGAGTGGGGAAATTAAATAATAGAAAGACTCAGAAAAACTCACTTAGCAGATACATGAAGGGATACTGAAGAAATACTGTGTGTTCATGATTTTTTTCCCAGTCATATAAATTAAGTAAAATATTTTCCAAGTGGTATGATTTATATCAGCAAAGTGTATTTGCTCCAGCAGTAGCCACAGACCAGCAGAGGGTTGAACTCCTCCAGTTAAGTTGTCAACCAAAGTAATAGATGCAGAGGATGGTTATAGGATTTGGGGGTGTTTTACAATGGAGTTGATTCTAAGTAGACGATATTGGAAAACATTAACCCTGAAAAATAAGTCAGTCAGACAAGTCAAGAAGCTTGGAAAAAATAAAGCACAGCAAAGGACAAATAAGTAAGGATAAGATTAAGAATTCAAAAATGAACCAACTCTACTAGATAAATAAATCAAATCTAAAGCAAGATCTTCAAAAAAAGCATTTTTAAATTGCATACTTCTAAAATTTTTGACCAAGAGATAAGGAGAGAACAAACACAAAAATAACACTAGATAGAAAAAAATTTACAAGTGAATGAGAGGACATTAAAGTGTCACAAGATGTTTCCACATATAAGTTTATTACACTAAATTATGAAATTTTATCAAAAGAAAAAGTTTAGCTCAAAAATCAAAACCCTGATCAGGCCAAAATAGGATAGAAGAAATTGAAGAGTCAGTTTATCACTAACAAAACCATCATGCATGGATAATTACACAGTGAATTATATCAACATTTTAAATAATATCAATATTTAAATTAGTCCATTCCAAATTAATTATATGAAGCTAGCTTAATCCCACTATCTGCACAAGATCATGCAGAAAAATCACAAATATAAACCTTATCTGTGGTTCAATGTTATAATAGGAATGTACATACAAAGACTCTAAATAAAATATTAGTGAATCAAACAGAGCAATATATCAAAGCATTGATATATCTTGAGTCAATAGGGGTCAGCTTAGCAATGCAAAAATTGTCAACATTTGGATACATAATAATGCTATTATGTACTATCTTAAAAGACTAAAAGATAAAAATCAAATTATTTAGCTCCATAGACGATACAGAAGATACAATATGGTTCACCACCAATACCTGATTTAATAAATTAAATTTTAGCAAGCTATGAATAGAATGGCGCTTTCCTAATTTGATCACAGGCATCTATTAAAAAAATAACATTATACGTCATCCCTAACAGGGAGATCCTAGACACTTTCATTAAAGAATCCTAATAATTGGCATCACCAGAGGTGTATTAAAGAACATTCTATCCAATATGCAACAATATAGACTTGTGCTGTGAATTAGATATCTGTAGTTTCTTCCCATTCACACTTAAATCACTTTTGCATTCTGATGACTAAATGTGTGATATTACATTAAACTTCACACACCTCTGTGTAATCTACATGGACCAATAAAAATAAGAGCAGAGCAAAAGGTCTTGATTTGATATTCACAGTAAAAGCAATCCTACAATGCAATGCTTATTTCAACTGTGAATAGTGTTTGTCCTCTGTGACTTGATATACATTACAGTGGGTTTTAACTCCATTCAAATAAACTCCTTTTAAGCATGCTCCTATGCCTCAGCATTAGCTTCTACTCCTTACCAGTCTCTGAATACACCAAGTTTATTCTACACAGTTTAGGGACTGTATCACAAAACTAAACAACAACAACACATTTTCTTCTATTCTATATGGAATTATTTTACCTTTTATTTTTTTTACCTCAAACTAGATTGATTCATTGATAAACATTTACTGAGCTTCCACTGTAGGTCAGGCTTTGGACTAATTGCTATTGATACAAAGGTTAGCAGGTCTTAAAGTAATACAGTTTCATGGTGGTAGAATTCAAGTAAATTGATAAAATGTAAAACAGTGGAATAAATTATATATAAGAGATATAAGTATAATGCTATAGAAGCACATAGAAATTTCAAATACATCCTCTCCATGCTTAACAATACTTGGTACACTAGTGAATATGACTGTTTTAGCTTAGTAGCTACCAACTACATTTGCACACTTAATTCATATCAGGAATCTAATCTTCCACAGAATATGTAATAGGTTCCTTGAAATTAAACTGGAAATGTCCTAAACCCTGACCTCCACCTTTCTCAGTTTTCCCTAACTCATTAGATGCCACCAAAACATGAATATTCACTGATTCTACTTATTCACCACAATCAGATTTATATTATCTCTAATTGGTTCTACCTCTACAATGTATCTCCATATATTTGTTTTCATGCTATCCACCTGCCACTTAGTCCTAGCCGCCACCAGCTTCAACCTTGATTTTCTAATGGCCAGCGATCTTATCTCCATGTTCCCACTTTTAATCCCCAGCCATTCCACAAACATACACCCCCAGCAGCCAAAGGTCAGTTTAAAATACTTTAATGCTTAAAATATCGAATGGCTACCCATCACATTTAGATAATGCCAAAGTTATTACCATGCCCTACAATGGTATTATTTGACTAAACCTACCTCAGGAAATTTGTAATATATGTTCTTCCTATTTGGAAGTTTCTTCTTTGAGATATTCTTATGCCCAGTTTTTCCTCATCATTCTGGAATCAGGCGTATTATCTTCTCAAAGAGGATTTCCTTTTGCCCTAATCTCTATCGTACCCTATGATGTTCTATTCTATTATCTTGTTTTATTTGTTTTTATGATACTTTTCTGAAGCTGATATGATCTTAGTTTTTTACATAATTGATTATCATCTGCTGTCTCTAATTTATTATTCATGGTACTTAGGACACTGATGAGCATATTATTTTGGCTCATTGGTTAGCTATCTACTATTTACTCTTCACTTACTTAGTGCCATGCATTTAAATCTCACTAGGATGGAAAAGTAGGTTTTTTATCTTAATATTTCCAAAAAAGAATCCCTGATACATTCTCCTCCTTTGTATTCTCCACATATACTTAATGCTTAGAAAAAAGCGTCTGGCACAGAGGTGTCCTGTTTGGAAACAAACAAAAAATTATTGAACGAATGATTAAATGAATAAGTGAATGACAAGTCTCAGGATATAGGTTTAACGATTGTACAGATGAGTACAGCTTAGTCAAAGGATCATTTGAGACTAGTCATTTAGGCAATGATTAATTTTATTTTTAATTTTTCTTAATTCTAATATCCTACAAACATTTTAAAACAATAAGAAAAGTCACTATGAATATCAGCTGCTCATATATTTCCATGTTCCCTGTTGATTCTCATCTTTATGAAAGTATAAATTTATGTAGTTGTAATCATAGTCATTAAAAGGAAAACTATATAGCTTTACATTATTTTAAAACACGATTTAAATATAAAATATAATTTAGATAGCTTTATAATTCTAATTCAAATAAATGTGCAACATTTAAGAGTTGTACCAGAAGATTAATGATGTATGTTCATGGATATTTTGGTTATTAGTAATATTCAATACATTGAATGACATTTAAGTATACATCTTCCTTTCTTATAGATTTTGTAGTCTTCCTTATTTCCTAATATTAAATTCTAAAACTGCACAAGTTAATGAAACCTTATAAACATTTTTATGACTCTGAGTATCTTTGATGACTCTTAATATTGCAGCAGGTATAGAAAACATAACATAAAATTTGTTGCATCCCTAGGAAAGTATCTGGCATATGGTAAACATATAATAAATGTGTAAGTATTTTACTAAAGAGTGAATGCTGTCTAAATTGTTTTCCACAGACACATGCTGATTAATATTTCATATTAATATCAATTGATATTTTTAGATTTTCCAATTCAAAAGGTGATGGATTTTGCTACACTTGGTCAAATGTTTTTCAATATTGAATATTTGATTCAGTAGTGTCTTTATACATGGCAAATGATGCCCTGCCCTGAAATCTGCATTTCTATGAGTATCGTGTTTTACAGTGCCCTCTTCAAGTTTTTCTAGTTCATTCCCAGTGACAGGCTAGTAAAGCCCAGCAATGCCACCCATGCAGGGTAGTTCAGGACCAGACTTCGTCCCAAATGGATCCCAGTGGCCAAAAAATTGCCTATCAAGATAAACTTTCTACACCATTTCCTCTACCCAAGACTACTTGTAGTGTAGTCATCTGAGCAGGTTACCCTGCACAAGAACTGGAACTGGTATGGCCCTGTCCCAATTTATCCCCTTTGGGTCACTTTTTTTATTTGAGAGAGAGAGAGAAACAGAGAGAGAAAGAGAGAGAGAGAGTGTGTGGGTGGAAGGGAGGGAGGGAGGAGGGGCAGAGGGAAAGAGAGAGAGAATCCTAAGCACACTCAGTATAGAACTGAGTCCAAATCAAGAATCAGATGCTTAACCAACCGAGCCACCCAGGCACCTCAACTTTGGGTCACTTTTTAACCATGCGTTAGGTTGACCAGGTACCCTGAAGATCTCCAGTGATCATAACTATTGGGTTATCCAAAACTTGGTGTGCCCCAAGTTCTAGGAGAGTGGTCTGGTAAGTAGGTCATTCCCATCAGGTAGCCTGGTATTGAATTTACAGGACTACGTGAGATTGGGTCACCAGAATGGTACAGACAGTCTGCTCTTGGGTGGCTCTCACTCACATCATTCACAAGATGAGTTCAGAGCTCTGAATTACCAATGGTTCAGCAAACTATCTTGCTCTTAAGCTGTGTCTGGGCCCATGCATCAACACTTGTTCATCCATACAGAAATAATGTTGCCATATCCAGTCTACAGCACCCAGGGGTGGCTAGGGTGGTAGCAAGCACCCTTTTTATCGTGTGTCCTTGAAGTTACAGTCAGAGGAGTCACTCCAACACTTCTGTTTCCTCTGTATGATACGGTAGGCAATCCTTGTGGAATGGTCATGATTACTTCCTCCGAGGGGTTTTAACACAGTTGCTCTGTAAGTCGAATAGTCCCTTCTGATCGACATCGTCGCTTGCCTCAAAAGAGTGGTGACATCATTAATCCATGTCTAAAGTCAAACTGGAAGAGACAGACACTCTTCGCCCAAGTGGGGTCACTTTTCACACTCAATTCTGAGTACCTCACTATCTTCCCACTGGTGTTACTGTATAGAAGACAGGTCAATACTGAAAGAGAATATACTCTAGAAATGCAGTCTTTGGGTCTAAAGTTCTCAAAATAAGATACAGTTTATGCTATAAAGTACCAAATGATACATTTAACACTACCAGAAAAGGAATTATTGTTCACATCATATTGCAGATGCTAAGTATGTTGCATTTACTATCATCATCATGAAGTACAGTTGTAACTGTGAAGAGAGTAATTGGAGGCCAATATTCAGAGGTGGTACAAAGGATAAGTCAGAATCAAGAATAATGATGCTTTAAGTAAATGGTATTAGGAAACTTCAGAGGCAAGAATTTCTATATTGTTTCTGTATAAGCAGGGTCCAAAGAACCATGACATTATGAGAAAAACAGCATTGATAACCTTCTTTTTTCCACAGTGGAAATTAAGGAATTAGTTAAGAATGGCACCTTTGATGGTACCTTTGAAGAAAGAACTAGTTAATGGACTGGCAGAGAAACAGATTGTGTCTGAATGCACAATAAATAATATGCAAGTAGTTCTTCCCTACCATTTATCTTATCCTTATAAAATACTCACTATACCCAACATGTAACTATGAGTTTAAAACAAATTTTTATATTAAATTTTTACATTTTTATATTTTTATATTAAATCAAATTGTTTACATAGATGGAGTCCTGAAAAAAATTTGCCTGAGGTATCACATACGAAAGAGGGCTTCTGTTCCTATTACTTCTAAAGTTTTCAATTTTCTAGTCATTTTATTTCAGTTAACATTCTTTCATTGAGAACTCATGAACTAATGACATATTTTGTTAATTTGAAGAAAATTATAGGCAACCCCATGAATCCAACTTAAAGCCAAATGTTATACTTAATGGAATTTGATTTAATAATATTATATCCATGTTGATTACATCCTAAAGAACTACATGCTGTACGAATGAATAATTTCTTTTCATTATTTACCTTACTATCGGAAAATAGGAAGACATCTAAATTTCATTTTTGTTTTAATTTACATCCAATTTAGCTAGCATATAGTGCAATAATGATTCCAGGAGTAGAATCCAGTGTTTCAGCCCCTACATATAACACCCAGTGCTCATCCTAACAAGTGTCTTCCCTAATGCCTCTTGTTCATTTAGCTCATTCCCCCACCCACAACCCCACCAGCAACTCTGTTTGTTTTCTATATTTGAGTCTCCTATGTTTTGTACTCCTCCCTGTTTTTATATTTCTGTGTATATCCTGCAACTTGCTGAATTCATGGATCAGTTGTAGCAGTTTTTTGTTGGAATTTTTTCATCTGCAAAGAGTATCATGTCATGAAAGTTTGACTTCGTCCTTGCTTATTTGGATACCTTTTATTTCTTTGTGTTGTCTGATTGCTGAGGTTAGGACTTCCAATGCTATGTTGAATAACAGTGGCAAGAGTGGACATCCCTGTCGTGTTCCTGACCTTAAGGAGAAAGCTCTCAGTTTTTCCCCATTGAGGATATTAGCAGTGTGTCTTTTGTATATGGCTTTTATGATTTTGAGATATGATCCTTTTATGCCTACTTTCTTGAGGGTTTTTATCAAGAAAGGATGCTATATTTTGTCAAATGCTTTCTCTGCATCTATTATTAGAAGGATCATGCGGTTCTTGTCCTTTCTTTTATTAATGTGGTGTATCACATTAATTTGCAGACATTGAACCAGCCCTGCATCCCAGGTATAAGTCCCACTTGATAATGAATAATTCTTTTAATGTATTGTTGGATCTGGTTGGCTAGTATCTTATTGAGAATTTTTATGTCCATGTTCATCATGGAAATTGGTCTAAAGTTCTCCTTTTTAGTGGGGGCTTTGTCTGGTTTTGGAATCAAGGTAATGGTGGCCTCATAGAATGAGTTTAAAAGTTTTCCTTCCATTTCTAACTTTTGGAATAGCTTCAACAGAATAGGTGTTAACTCTTCTTTAAATGTTTGGTAGAATTCCCCTGGAAAGCCATTCAGCCCCAGGACTCTCTGTTTTGGGGAGATTTTTGATTATTAATTAAATTTCTTTACTGGTTATGGGTTTGTTCAAATTTTCTATTTCTTCCTTTTTCACCTTTGGTAGCTTATATGTTTCTAGGAATTTGTCTTTTTTTTCTAGATTTCTCAATTTATTGGTATATAATTGTTCATAATATTCTCTTATTGCTTGTTTTCTACAGTATTGGCTATGGTATCTCCTCTTTAATTCTTCATTGTATTTATTTGGGTCCTTTCCTTTTTCTTTTTAATCAAATTGGCTAGTTGTATATCAATTTTGTTAATTCTTTCAAAGAACGAGTTCCTGGTTTCATTGAACTGTTCTGGGTTTTTTTGTTTGTCTGTCGTTGTTTTGTTTTTCAATGACATTAATTTCACTTCTAATCTTTATTATTTCCTGTCTTCTTCTGGTTTTGGGTTTTATTTTCTGATCTTTCCCAGCTCTTTAAGGTATAAGGTTAGGTCGTGTATCTGAGACCTTTCTTCCTCCTTTAGGAAGGTCTGGATTTCTATATACTTCCCTCTTATGACTGTTTTTGTTGCATCCCGTGGTTTGGGGCTGTGGTGTTATAATTTTAATTGGCTTCCATTTACTTCCTCTTTAACTTAAGATGTAATTTAGTCTTCAAATGTTTGTTGTCTTTCCAAATTTTTTCTTGTAGTTAATTTCAAATTTCATAGCATTGTGGTCTGAAATATGCATGGTATGGTCTTGACCTTTTTGTACTTGTTGAGGGCTAATTTGTGTCCCAGTATATGATCTATTCTGGAGAATGTTCCATGTGCACTCGAGAAGAACATGTATTCAGCTGCTTTAGGATGAAATGTTCTGAATATCTGTTAAGTCCATCTGGTCCAGTATGTCATTCAAAGCTATTGTTTCCTTGTTGATTTTATATTTAGATGATCATTCTGTTGTTATAAGTGGGGTGTTGGAAGTCCCCTACTGTTATGGTATTATTGTCAATGAGTTCCTTTATGTTTCTGATTAATTGATTTATATATTTGGGTTCTCTCACGTTGGGGGCATAAATGTTTACAATTGTTAGATCTTATGATATAATGCTTTCTTCATCTCTTGTTACAGTCTATTTTAAAATCTAGATCGTCTGATATAAGTACGGCTGCTCTGGCTTTCTTTTGGTGACCATTAGCATGATAGATGGTTCTCCATCCCTGTATTTTCAATCTGAAGGTGTTTTAGATGTAAAATGGGTCTCTTGTAAACAGTATAGAGATTTATCTTATTTTCTTATCCATTGTTACCCTATTCGATTAGGGCATTTATTCCATTGACATTTAGTGTGAATACTGAAAGATATAAATTTATTGCCATTGTGTTGTCTGTAAGGTTGGAGTTTCTGGTGATGTTCTCTGGTCCTTTCTAGGCTTTGTTATTTTTGGTCTTTTTTGTTTTGTTTCATCTTTCCTCCCCTCAGAGAATCCCCTTTAAAATTTATTGCAGGACTGGTTAATAGTGGTCACAAACTCCTTTAGCTTTTGTTTGTTTGGGAAACCCTTTAGCTCTCCTTCTATTTTGAATGACAGCCTTGCTGGATAAAGAATCCTTGGCTGTATACTTTTCCAATTCAGTATGTTTACTATATCCTGTCACTCCTTTCTGGACTGCCAAATTTCTGTGTATAGATTTGCTGTGAACCTGATCATCTTCTCTTATAGGTTAAGGCCTTTTTTCTTTGCTGCTTTCATAATTCTTTCCCTGCCTGAGTATTTTGTGAATTTGACTATTATATGCCTTGTTATGGTTTGTTTTTGTTGAATCTAATGGGAATTCTCTGTGCTGCCTGGATTTTGATTTTGTGTCTTTCCCCAAGTTAGGAAAGGTTTCTGCTATGATTTGCTTACATAAACCTTCTACTCCTTTTTCTCTCTCTTCATCTTTTGGGACAGCAATGATTCAGCTGTTATTCCTTTTTAATGAGTCACTGAGTTCTCTAATTTTTAAATCGTACTCATTTGCCTTAGTTTCCACCTTTTTTTCTGCTACATTAGTCTCCATAATTTTGTCTTCCACATCACTGATTCGCTACTCTGCTTCATCCATCCTTGCTGCCATGGACCGCATTCTAGATTACAGCTCAGTTATAGCATTTTTAATTTCAACCTGACTATATTTTACTTCTTTTATCTCTGCAAAAAAGGATTCTATGTTTTTTTTTTCAACCCTAGCTAGTATTCTTATTATCATGATTCTAAATTCTAGTTCTGACATCTTGCTTACATCTGTGTTGATTAAGTCCCTGGCTCTCATTTCTTCCTATTCGTTCCTTTGGGGTGAATTCCTTCATTTTGTCATTTTGGAGGAAGAAAAAGAATTAATAAATTAAAAATTAAAATTAAAAAAAACGCAAAAAATCAAACAAAGGAAGCTAGATCCTAGGGATGTTTTGGTCTGGTTGTTGAAAGAAGCTTGATAGAATAGAGAAAAAAATTGAAAGAAAAAAAAAAGATTTAAAAAAGTAATAAAATGTTTTAAAAGTTTTTAAAACGTATAGAATAAAATAGAATAAAATGAAACGAAGAAGGTAAAATAGAATAAAAAATAAATTTACAAAAAAATAAAAAATAGAGTAAAAAATTTTTTATAAAAACGGAAAATAAAAATAATTTTTTCTCTATATCCAAGAATAAGAAAAGGAAAAGAAAAAAGGAAATAAGAAAAACAAATAGATGACCCAGTGAACAGAATGAAATACAAATGAAATTACATCCAGTTTCCCCTAGAAGACAAACTATGAAGCACTTTATAGTCCATACACTAAGCAGGCAGAGAGACTTGTGGTAGTCCTCTTGGGCTTGGTTGGTGCAGTTGAATGGGGCTTGGTGTAATGGCTCCGTTCTCCACTAGGTGGTGCTTCTTAGCTTACTGGAGTGGATCTGTGTGACATACCTGTGCATGTATGTGCATGAGCAGGAGAGGGAAAATGGCATCACCCATATTCTCAGTCTCTAGCATCAGAACCCCGTGCTCTCACCAACTGGCAATCAAGCACCTCTCCTTTCTCCAGCTTCTGTCCACTACCTACTCCTACACTGTCTGCATCCAAGCTGTCAGCCTTCAAGGTGCCACCTGCCTCCTGAATTTTATCTCAGATGAAGCTGTGCTTCCAAACCCCTCATTCTGAGGGCCCTGCGGCTTGGACCCACTCCAACTCTCTAGAGAAGGGTCTTGCTGAGCAATGGCCAGGTGCCAGCCTGCCGCTGGGAACATTCCTACAATCATGATGCTATAGAGGCTGAGAGATTGTGGCTGGGTGCTGGGTGCCCCAAAATAAGTTTGTTCAATTGCATGGAAGTAAAGGTTCAGGGATTTCATCAGGATTCACTGCACCCTCACATCTTTGTTATAATACCAGCAATTGGGTTATCTGGGGTCTGCTGGGACCTTTGCCTGTTGGGAGGCCGTATAGCCTCTACCACATGTCCTCCTAACAGGGGTACCACATCTCCCCCTGTGGCTGGCAGACCCCTTCGACCTCGCTGCCTGCTCCTGGGGATTGCCCTTACCACTACAGCACCACCAGGTTTTGAGCTGCATAAATTCCAATGATGCTCTACCCTGTTTATAGAGTCCTAATGGTATTGAAACCATCTCCTATCTCTTTTCTCCCTTTCTTGTTCAGTCACTTGTCGGTTTTTCCACTCTTTCTCTTTCTCTCCAGCTACTCTTGGGGGGAGTGCTTCTCCCGTACTCTCCCTGCTTTCTCTGTCCTGTCTTCTCAAATACAACTCCCTACCCTCTGCAGCTTCTCTCTCTCCCATTTCCCCTCTCCACACCACATACCTCCCTAGTTCTGTGGCTTAAGTTATGCAGATAGTTGTGTTAATCCTCAGATCAATTTCCTAGGTGTGCAAAATGGTTTGGTGTTGATCTAGCTGCATTTCAGGGATGAGAGAAGCAGAGAACTTCCATGCTGCTCCACCATCTTGGCCCCTCCCCAGAAACCATCTAAATTTCTAAATAGCTAGGTGATGGAATTCATTGTACAACCAATTCTGGACACCTATTTTCCAGGTAACTATCAGATCAGGATAGCAATACAGAAGATGCTTATGGTATAATTTTTAAAGACAATTTCACTCTAAAATATATCAAACTTACCAAACAACATATAAAATTCTTTATTTATGAACAAAAAGAGAATCTATTATTCAGCTTCACTATATATTACCATGAATTCTGAAGTTTTTTTATGCCCTTATCATACCTCTTATCCTCTACGAAGAAATAGATGTTCTCCTAAACCTAATATTAACATTTCTTTCATTTTTATATCTATGTATTTCTAAACGAAATTTATGGTCAAGAATGTATAAGTTCTATTTGCCTGGTTTTGTCTTTTTATGTGGTATTCTTCTGTGATCTTTTTTTCCTCAACAACATTTTTGGTTTAGTTCTTGATCCATATTGATATTCGTAGTTACACTTCCATTTATTTTAATTTTGTATAGTATTCTGTAGTACGAATACATGAAAACATGTTTATTCATTTACCCATTAAAGGACATGTAAATTGTTCCCAAGTTTTGTTATTACAATCAATGCTGCTTTAAACATTACTGTACATGTCTCTTAGTGCATAGTGCTCAAGTGAGAGTATCTCCTTGATTATGTACCTAGGAGGGAATTGCTAAATTATAAGATATGCAGCTCTTTAACTTTGCTTGATTATGCCAAATTGTTTCCAAAGTACTGTGTCAAATAGCATACTCACCAGCAATGACTGACAGCTCCCATTTTTTCACTTCTTTTTTTTTTTTACCACTTGTTATAGTCAGAATTTTTAATTTTTGTTTATTCTGATGGCTATTTAATGTATGGTTGTAAATGATACTGGCCATTTCCCTAAGCATAATGACTCTTCTGTTTTTTACTCCTCAAAAAATAATTTCTCAATAATTTTATATTGTTGGAGTTTCTCCTTTTTGGTAAGTGGTTGCTTAAAAAATTCTTCCTACTCTCTGCTCCTCTTTTTTTTCCCCTTTATATGCTACTCAATACAATACAGCTAGACTGTTTAAATCTTTGTCTATGATTTGAGTATGAAATGGTGTACCACTGAACTTTGAACTTGCATTTCCATGCCTACTAAGGAGATTTGTTGCTCTTATCTGGTTTATTTTGGGTGGTCCTCATTACTCTGTAAAATTTTCTTTAGGGTTTATTGTTACAAATTTTTAGCTACTCTCCATTTACCTTATGAAGCCTTAGTCTGAGAGAATTTTAATGCCACTGAATCCATTAATCTTTTTATTAGAAGTTTGGGCATATTTTATCTTGAGGATATTAAAATATTTTCCCTTGGCCTTTCACATTTAGATCTTTAATCCAAAAGGCAAATAATTTTGTAAAGGATGGAAGATTTGTTCAATTTCATTTTTTTCATATGAATGTACAATATGGTCAACATTTATTTAAAATATATCTTTATCAAATAGCAAAATAAATGTATACCTAATGGGCTAAATATTTTCTAATACAGGTCTATTTTTCTATTTTTCCACCAATACTGCACTACCACATCGTTAGAATTTATAATAACCTTTGATAATGGCTAAAGTGAACTGGAAAGCACTACCCCATCATTAGAATTTTATAATAAGCTTTGAAAATGGATAAAGGGACTGGTAAAGTGAATACTCTGCTTTAGAATTCACTTACCAATTTCCACAAAATATTAGGAACTTGCTTTGGATTGTCTTGTAAAGAAAAATCAACTGAGGAGAATTTACATTTATATATACCTATCCTTTATACTTATTTATCTTCTTGTCATTCAACACAGTTCATTATTTTTTCCATGAATATTTTCATGGAGTGAATGATGCAAATCTTCCCTGATTTTTCAAGAAAAACTTTGAAACAGAAACAATAAAATGACACCTTGAATTCACTGAAAGTAAACAGAATGTCAACATAAGTTCACACGTCTAGAGGTTAATATTTTTCAAAACAGGAGGTGTAAGAAAGATATTTTCAGACACATGGGAGCTGATATAATTAATCCCCACCAGTATGTAGTATTCAGTTTTTAGTTTTTAGTCTTTACCATTTAAAAATACTGATAATTTTTTTTTCTGGCAGAAAGAAAATTATCCCAAATGAAAACAAAATACAGAAAGAAATGAAGAAGTCTAGCTAAGTGTACGGTAAACCTAAAATAATATTTAAAGATTAAAACAATAAAAAATATTTTGAGGGGTTGAAATTATATGTAGAAATGTAATTAGATGGCAAATATAGCACAAAATGCAGAAGTCTAAATGACATTGGGTATGGATGACTTTTTAGACATGACACCAAGATACCATTCATGAAAGAAATAACTGATAAACTTGACTCGTTAAAATTAAAATTTTATATCCTGTGAAAGGCACTGTAAAGAAAATGAGAAGACTAGCTACAGATGGGGAGGATATATTTAGAAAAGACACATCTGATAAAGAATTGCTATTCAAAATACACAAGTAACTTTTAAGATTCAACAATTAAAAAAAACAACACGATAAAAAATGAGTGAACCACCTAAACAAACACCTCACCAAAGATGATATATAGATAGCAAATAAGCATATGGAAAGATGTTGCACATCATATGACATTAGAGAAATGCAAATTAAAAGAGCAAAGAGATGCCACTACATATCTATTCAAATAGTAAAAATCCAGAGCACTGACAACACTAAATGCTGACAAGGATATGGAGCCACAGAAACACTTATTCACTGCTGATAGGAATGCAAATGATACAGCCCCCTCTGGAAAGAAGTTTGGCAATTTCAAACAAAATTAAATGTACTCTTCCCATACAACCTAGCACTCATACTCCTTGGAATCATCCAAATGAGTTGAAGGATTATGTCCACACAAACACTTGCATAGAGGTTTAACAACAATTGAGAAAACTTGGAAGCATCCAAAAGGTCCTTAAGCAGAAAAATGGATGGAAAAACTGTGCTATATCCAAATAATGGAATATTATTCAGCAATGTGAAAGATATGAGTTGTCAAGCCATGGAAGGACACAGAAGTCCTTAAATATATATTAGTAAGTTAAAGAAGCCAGCCTGAAAAGGCTACATACTGCATGATTCCAACTATATGACATCCTGGAAAAGGCAAAACTATGGAGGCAATAAAAGGATCACTAGATGCCCAATCATCTCAAAATGTTTAAATAAATGATAAACTAAAAATGTTAAGTAGTTTGTACAGAGGGTTTTCTGGTCATCAATTCATTCATATTGAGAGAATAATCCACATTTTTCACTAATCTTGGAGCAAATGATTCCACTCTTAGTCGTCTCTCCTATATGCACTCTCATCTAGGGCTAGGTATGTAAATTCTGTTTCTGTCCAGTGCATATTTCTTATTTCAAACTCCATATGTAAAAGCCATTGCATGGTCAATGTGTGTTTTATAGACTTATGTATTTTACAGGCTTTTAAAAATCAGTATGTCTTAGAATTCTTGAGTTTCCTCCCAGTAACTTGACCAACCACAAGTTTCACCAAAATGATAAATAGCACTTTTAGTCCCTCTATTTTTCAGTTAAAAATTGCCCTTTATACTTCTCTTTACACCCCACATCTACTCCATTAACAAGGTTGGTTCTTTCTACTTTCAAAACATTGAAATTCCTACCAGTTTACCCAACTTATCCTGTGACCAACTGTCCATCTATCAAGCCTCATATTTCACTCTCTGCTTCATAAATTTTAGAAGTATGAGCAGAGTTAACAGGAACCACTGAGGCATACTGAAGCATGTGGAGGCTAAAAAATGCTGGAGTCAGCGATCGACCTAGCTCAAAAGGGGATAAAGTGTTGATGGAAAGTGTCTGAAGAGAGCTGGAGTGTTAGGAGAGCACTGCTGGAAAAAAGCAGAGCTCTTTATTAGAGGAACGTAATTACCTCACCAGCAAACTGTGGCATGACACCGTGAACAAGAATACATACTCCACCACCATCATTCTCCACCAATTTGCTGATCTCCTGAAAGTATTCCTCATTTTAGGAACCATAACAGAACTGAATAGGCAGTTAAAAAACAACTTAACACAATAAGGAATTTATTTGAAAGAGCCTCCTGAGGCACAGAGCGAGGCGGAAGGTAGATCCCCAAAGGCAACAAAAATAACCAGCCAATATATCTAGTTTTACATTACCTCCTTAATGAAATATAGAACAAACAATCTTTTTATTCAACAGTTATGTATTGAATGCCAACAATATCCCTGGAACTCTTGCACACTGGAGACATAGTGGCAAACACAACAGATCACATGCCTTCTCTCACTGAAACCACATTCTGCTGAGGATAAAAACCACTGAACAAACTAACAAATAAAGAAGTAATACCAGGGTAGGCAATATTTAGTGACATAAAAGAGGTGTGGAAATTCAAGAGGGTATTTGAAGGAAATGTGGCAAGAAAGTCAGACTTTGAAAACTGGAGGGAGAAACATTCTAGGCAGAGGCAATAGCAAGAACTAAATTCTCTCAATGTTTTGTAGAATAGATGAGTAAGTATTATTTTTTATATTAGTTGAACTATTCTTTCATAGCTATTATTTTATAAAATTTTCTCATTAGTAAAATACTATTATACCTAATCCATAAAATATGCAAATATATTTAGCATGGTGTCAGACTTAGAGTCAAAGCTCAATAAATAGTAGAGTTCTCTATTATTTATTAGTGCTTTCTTCATTATTGAAATTATTTATTACATCAAGGCCAAGGCTATTTTCACTGATATACAATTGTCTTTTAAAATATTTAGACAGGAAAAAAAGAAAGAGGGCAATATTATTAATTACTTCATAATAAATCTGTACATGTAGCTGGAGGAATATTATAAAAAGTATTTCCCTTGCAATTAAATTGAGTAGTTTTCAGAAAGATAAGCCAGGTCACATGCATTTAAAGAAACAATATGGGTGGAAATATTCAGTAGTATCTCTGTTGCCAAACACAAACAATCAAAAAATCAATTCCAGGTGTAATCAGGCATTCACATTAATTGGTAGCACTTAAAACTATACCAGTATTCTTTTACTGCAAAGTCCAAAATTATCTTTGTTATAAAAAATACATTTTTTATATCACAAGACCACAAAGAAGCCTGTGCTAACCACTGAAGCATGTATTATTAAAAACCAGTTATTCTTAGTATTTTCCCCCAAATGCACCTATATTCTTCTCCTGACTCTTCTTACTGTTTTGCTTTTTTCTTAATGTCCCAATATAATTTTTATTCGTTTTTATCTTTATCTCACTCTATTTTACTCTCACAGTACTTTTCTAAATTATTTGGATTAGCCCTATTAATGGTTATAGTTTATAGACTAAATTCATACAAGAGTGCCTACTCTATGACATGGATATGAATTACATGTTGTTTGTTTCCTCAATTAGTTTATGATCCAATTATATATAATGTGAAATCTTTTCCCTGATGGTCAAATGATCCTTCCTCCTATTCTATTTTGCAATATTTCACTTTGGAAATATCCCTCTGAGTATGTAAGAAATGGATATAGTGAAATAACATGAACTTGTAAAAAAAAATTGTTAAAATTTTTTTACTAAGGTCAGTTTTCTCTTTTACTGCCCACTAAGCACTCCATAGCTATTATCTGTCATAATCTAATGCTTATGGTAACATTATGAGATAGATACCTTTATTGCAATTTTACAGATAAAAATGCCGAGGACTTAAAAAAGCATGTACCTCGACTGAATCAGTCCTAAGAAACAGAAAAGTTTAGATGTGTATCTGTGATCCATCTAGACCCAGAGCCCATGCACTTACACTGAGGCTCCCTAAGAAGAAATGCATTCTTTTACTATGAAAAGCAGAAATGCTTGGCACATGCACAAATTTCTCAAAGAGTTCTAGGAATGTTTTATCTTTGTTTGGATTTCTGAAGTATTAATTCCTTAAGTGTTCTTTAGTGGTGTAATGGATGCAATATGCAATGTTAATTATAGAGAGAAGTCCCCAGAGTAATTACTCCATAATTCTCACTCTAGTAAAATAAAAATAACATATTATTATCTTAGGTTAAGGTTTAATTCTAAACATCTATAGAGTTAACTTATCAACACTTGGATTTTTATGTTTAACTTCTTAAAATAAGCTAAAGTATAAACTGCCGCTATTTCTCAAGACTGGAAAACATGACAAAACTATTTTGAGATTAATCACTTGCAGAGATTATATTTAAAATATTCTTTCATTGATCTTTATGCAGCTTCCCAATTAAATTATGGATTTTCTGTACACTGGCTTTACAGTTAGACTTCATGTTTTCAGGAAGAAGCTTATACACAGTATTATGTATTTATGATTTTTCAGTTTGCTTAAATTATATATATTATGTTTTATATTTAAGCATATTTTCAAGAGCTTTTCAAATATTCCTAATTATTTGGGGGATGAAGAATATGTCTTTAAACGATAACAAAAAGTCGTATTTATTTTGAGAATCTGTTAAGAGTTAAAGAAATGTGTCTTTTGGAGTGCACAGAAGCAAGAACATTGAGAAAAGAGAACAGCAACAATTAAGAGACATAAAGCTAAAGTACAGCTTTGTTCCTAAATTTTTTTTCATGTTTGTTTATTTTAAGAGGGGGGGGCATTTGGGGGAGGGACAGAGAGAGGGAGAGAGAGAGAATCCCAAGCAGGCTCTGCACAGTCAGCACAGAGCCCCAAGTGGAGTTCCCTCCTACCGACCATGAGATTACAACCGGAGCTGAAATCGAGTCAGTCACTCAACCCAATGAGCCACCAGGCGCTCAAAGCACAGCTTTGTTCGTTTTTTTTTTTTTTTTTTTTTTAATGTTTATTTATTTTTGAGACAGAGAGAGACAGAGCATGAACGGGGGAGGGTCAGAGAGAGGGAGACACAGAATCTGAAACAGGCTCCAGGCTCTGAGCTGTCAGCACAGAGCCTGACGTGGGGCTCGAACTCACGGACCGCGAGATCATGACCTGAGCCGAAGTCGGCTGCTTAACCGACTGAGCCACCCAGGCGCCCCGCTTTGTTCTTGATGGTAGCCAAATAGGCTACAGTTTACTGAATATGAGATTATGCTAGTTCTCTACACAGAGGATATTGATGGGTCAAATATGGCAAACATGATTTGGTGGCAAAATAAGGAGCTATCCCATGTTATGACTTTAAAAAAAATATATTTTGAGAGAGAGAGAGAATAGAGGAGAGGCAGAGAGAAAGGGAGAGAGAGAATACCAGGCAGGCTCCGTGCTCTCAGCACAGAGCCTGACATGGACTCCCTCATGAAATGTGGGATCATGACCTGAGCCAAAACTAAGAAATCATATACTTAACTGAATGAGCTACCCAGGTGTGCCCCCCCCACCGCCCCATGTTATGACTTCTAAACTTTTGATCATTTTGTTTATTAAAGAGTAAAAATACTCTTTCTGCAATTTTTTTGAGAATAATTGTTCAAGATTTCACTTATTCAAGCAGATATTTTCCAGCTTTTCTCCAACCATGTGGAATGAAGTTGATTCCAACGAGTAAGTTCATCGTTTACCCATAGAATTACTCATATCCATAGTCTCTGTCATCTACTCCCTGACTTAAATATAATAATGGCTATTCAGTTCAAAACAAATTATAATCAGAATGATTCCAACATTGTTCTGGAACTGGTTAGATAGTTGTGAAGTAGCCTTGGTAACAGCATGGTCTACATTATACCCAGTTATTCAAAAGACCAAGCCAAAAAGGATGGGTCTCTTTGGATACTTATGTGAGTGACATTCCCAATCCTGATAAAGCTAATGAAACTGTCAAGAAAAACTACTAGTAGCCTCAAAACACTATAATCCCATAAACAGAGCATATTATTAGGCCAGTAAGGCACTAGAAGATGCATCTTTCCTACTTTTGCTGGATATTACTGGTTTGGACAATCATGGCCAGATAGTCTTCCATTATTCAGTGCCTACCAGCCTCTTAGGAGCCCCACCCCCACACAAACATGATATCTGATTTGCTCTCAGCACTTGTTACATAATTTATTTTTTTTTTTTTGCTTTATGTAGATATTTAGATATTCACTAGCTACTTCAGAAAACTACCAATGGATGATAGGAGATGATATTTCATCTTGACATCATACTGCTCAAATTTATGTGTACATAAGTTGCAATGGACGCAGAAAGAATGCTGGTAGAATACATGCTTCAAACATAATTTTTATATACGACATCAGTTCGGAGATTCAAAAAACCAGGTTGAGGTAGTAGAGGAGATAACATAAAGATCTTCTCAACAATGAAAAATTAATGAGAATCCTTGTACAATGAGCTGCCTTAATTATGAAAAAGAGATTTGCCAAAACCTTAGCTGACAGGTATGGCAAATGAAGGCAATCCCCTATGATGCAAAACTAGGTCTGTTTAGCTTTAGGTTGATAGTAATTAGATTTTTTTTCCTGCTTCTTAGGTCAAATTGTTGAGTTAGAAATTGAGTGAACTTGGAAAGAGAGATATTTAGATAGATATTTAGATAGATATTTAGATAGATTGAGATAAATAGATCACCATTCTAACCTCTAGAGGAGAATGCGGTCCAACTGACACCCTGTCAGACTCTGACCAGAGGACCTAACCTAAGCCATGCCCTGCATCCTGATCAAAGAACCATGAGATAATAAATAAGTGCACTTTAAATTGCTACAGTTGTGGTCATCTGTTTTGCAGCAATAGCTAATTCAAGAGCCATTTTTAAGAAAATAATATGACATTTGAAATGAAAAATCAGATTTAAATAATTTATTATCATTTAGAATCAGGAAAAAAGACAACAAATTACTACATTTAAGACACTGGCAAATGTTGCAAACACCTCATTATGCAGAAAAATAACATAAGTTTTAAAAATTTTTTAATGTTTATTTATTTTTGAGAGACAGAGACAGAATGCGAGTGGGTTGGGGCAGAGAGAGAGAGGGAAGCATAGAGTCTGAAGCAGGCTCCAGGCTCCAAGCTGTCAGCACAGAGCCTCATGCGGGGCTCAAACTCATGAGCTGTGAGATCATGACCTGAGCTGAAGTCGGATGCTCAACTGACTGAGCCACCCAGGAGCCCCCATAATTTTTTATTAATTAATTACTGACACAGCTATTAAAATTCTTCCCTCTACATCTTAAAATGTTTTTTTAATGTTTATTTATTTTTGAGATGCGGGAGGAGCAGAGAGAGGGAGACACAGAATCTGAAGCAGGCTTCAGGCTCTGAGCTATCAGCACAGTCCGACCCGGGGCTCAAACTCACAGACTGGGAGATCATGACCTGGGCCACAATTGGGCGCTTAACTGACTGAACCACCCAGGTGCCCCCCTCTACACTTTTAAATATAGAAAACTGGTGATTATCAGAAGGGAAGTACCCAGAGGAATGGGTGAAATAGGTGAAGGGGATTGAGGGTATACCTATCATGATGAGTACTGAGGAATGTATAGAATCACTATACTGTACACCTAAAAGTAATATAACAATGTACATTAATTATGTTGGAATTAAAAAACAAAAACAAAAAACTTCTTCCTTCTACATTTCGTTCACAATCTCTGATAACTTCATGTTCTATATTAATTTTTTACACACTGAGAAGAAAGATAATTCAGACTTCTATGTCTGATCAAATTTTTTTATATCATTGCTAATATAAAACTTCATGTTGGCTTAATAACTTGTTATAAGTGATGTTTTGGATCAAACTTGAAGTGGAATTAGCTTATTTCATATATCTGATGTTAGATTTTAGGGTGTCTCAAGTGAATAATCTGAAATACTCTGAGTTGACAATGATCATCAACCAGTTTGTTGTTGATGTCCTGACTGCCTTGGTTTATTACTATGTATTTTATGTTATCTGTGTTGATGTATTTTATGTCAAATTAACAAGAAATATATTTTTTGACAGTCTTAATATAGGTATTCCTTTTCATTAATATAATTTTTAAAACAAATTATTTAAAATGTTCCTCTTTATAGTTTTTCAAATATTATCTTTTAATTGATATATTAAATGAATTAGTATTTTAATGAATTTTCTAAGCATTTCTTCCTTTTAATGAATCTATGATTCCTGGTTTTTTTTCTTTTTCCTTGTTGTAATGAGCTTTGCAATAACACAATAATGTTTTACTAATTCATCTTCACCTTGTTTTATATTACATTAATTATATACCTGAATTTCCTTCCGCTATTTACCAAATAAACTTACATATAATAAAATACAAGACCTTCACAGGTACCCACATAAGGATTCTGTAATTTCTTACTTGTTTTTTTGAAATATTCTAAATTAATTTCTGGAAATCAGAATTTTTCTTTTAGAAAGTAAATAGGGGCCACAAAAGAGGCCTGGAAAAGTAAAGGGTTTTAAATCCTAAGCTCCATTGCCTTCTCTTTACAAAGACTCCGGGGTCATCCATAGATTGACTGTCTCTTTTGTGACCATCCCTGATCCAAACTAATGAGACTTAGAAAGGCCTATGTCCACTAATATCACTAGATCAATAAGAAAAATATCTGGTACCCTATATAAATACTGGGGCAGTAACAAAATGTGGTTAAGCAGAAAATGGGAAGAAAGCAAAAAAACAAAAAGCAAACAAAAGACCTTTCATTAAGTGGTAACCATATACATGCAGTATAATGGAACAGTAACATATTGTATGCTAAACTCAACAACAGTTTGGAATGAAAATGAGTTGCTGCTTTAATCATCATTAGAAGAAACATAAAATTAAATGTTTATTTGTCAACTGTGTGGGAAATGATCATAGTCACTTAAAGCATATAATTTATAAGATTTAGTCAAACATCATCAGAGAAAAGCTCAAAGACTCATTTTTTTTCTTTTTTTGAATTTTAACAGATATTAAATTCTTTTCTGGCAGATGAACAATAAATCATATGAATTTAATTCATATTAATGTTAGAACATAAGTACATTTAAAGGTTTTTCAAATATTTTTTTAATGTTTCGAAGTTCCTTAAATAAGTTATTTGAAAAGTCTACTTAAATAGATAATAATTGGCATAGTTCATTAAACATATAAGATAATTTTTAGAAAAGTTATTCTACATCTATGTTAAAGTTTGAAAAAAAGTTTTATTTTGGTAAAATAAGTTTTATCCTAAGAATTATATATATTAAAAAATTTCTTAAAAATTTAACTGCATTGATGGATTCTAATAAAAGCAATAATAAAAGTTTTGATCATGTTTAAATATTCATGCTTCTCCTTTTCCACAGTTGAAAAAAAAATTATATTTGGGCAAATAGACAAGGTTGACCTCCTTCTTTCTCCACAAAGTACTTCTAAATATCCTAGCATATTTTGACACCTCATCCCCACCCAGGCAAAAAATTGGAGAAAGGAAGAGAGGCTATGGGTACAGAAATTTTCTGACATAACTTGAGTCCTTGCATGGTGCCATAATATTTGGGACTGGCAGATGTTGGGCACTTTTACAGGATCTTTAGCCAAGGTGATTGTGTATATCTTATTGACATTTTGCCTAAAATAGGTTATTTTCCTCCACTGCTTATCCCACCCCCACCCCCCACTCCCTTCTTCAATTTGGGCAAGGACTGCAAGGATCCTCTGTTTAGGCTACAAGCAGGGTCATCTGAGGCAACTACAGCAAACTTGCTGGAATTGACTGTGAATTGGGAAGTCAGCTAGCTCCGTCTGTCAGAAGTCTTGGTTCCTTTCAGTGTGGATCATTCCTTTGAGTCCTTTAGGCTTCCTCACAGCATGGAAGGTGTGTTTCAAGAATAAGTTTTACCAAAAGACACAAAGTATATGCTGCCTGCCCCTTAGGCCTGGTTCTGCTAACCAAAATGCAATTACTTCCATCATATTCTGTTAGTCAAATCAATCATAGAGCTTTCTAAGATACAAGGAAAGGGACAGTAAACACTCCCTTTCTAAATGAGAGAAGTTTTAAAGAACAAAAATCAGTTTCAGATTTTCCTAATTGAGGTTTCTTTCTCTTCAACATGTGTGATATCCAGAAGGCAGCAATTCATGGCCATTAAGGCAAATCTACAATTATCAGTTACCAAGATTCCTTCTATTTTCTTGCTTCCTCATCTCCAACACATGGTTTCCTTCTTGTGGTATAAGAAGGTCAACAGGATGAACAAGACTCATTTTTTTTTAATGAGGAATAAAGAGGAGTGCGTATCCTCCCTTTAATTATAGTTACTAAAATTTCTAATGGGACTTCCACTTACGATATCTAACTATTTCTAACTGCAAGGGAATTTGGGAAATTTTATTCTAGAAAGACTTCTGTGTAGTTAAAAACTCAAGCTTCTATTACTAAAAAAAACAGAGGGAATGAATATTTGAAAAAAAATAGTAGTTTCTGCTACAAAATACATATTTGTATCTTTTCTGAGAAGAGAATCATATTTTATAAATTTTTTTTGGTATTGGTGGGAATTTATTTGAAAATAGAATTTAGACAATTAAAGCAGAAACAGATTCAGTTCAAAGTATTAGCTAGCTAAATATAATTTCTTAATGCAAAGTGAGCCATGTAATCAATCAGAAGAGACGTAGTCAGGAGGGATGTCCAATCACCTAAACGACTGTTCCTGTAGAAATCCCTCGACATCCTCACAACCACACACACTAGAACTTTTACCATCTGCTACAGAGAAAATCAAAGGACTAAATGACTATCCTTGCCAGAAAAGCCATTCAGCGTCACTCAACTTTCACATCATCTTTCTTAATATAATGGTTAAGTTTCTCTATGCAACCCAGTTGCAAGGGATACTGGAAAGTGTAGTTTTTAGTTTCAGCCTGATAAAAAGAGGATTTAAAATAAGGCATATCAAAATAGGCAAGCTATATTCAAAATAGTTTGTGTGTACAAGCAACATCTCTCATTTTATAAGGTATTCATGACCCACTAAAATTAAGAAAAAATTGGGGGCGCCTGGGTGGCTCAGTCAGCTGAGTGTCTGACTTCAGCTCAGGTAATGATCTTGTGGTCCATGGGTTGAACCCCGTGTCGGGCTCTGTGCTGACAGCTCAGAACCTGGAGCTGCTTTGGATTCTGTGTCTCCCTCTCTCTCTGCCTCTCCCCTGTTCATGCTCTGTCTCTCATTAAAAAAAAATTCTTTTAAAAATTAATAAAAATTACATTATACTATTTCTTTGAAGACATACAAGTATGAAGAATACACACAAAAAATCAATATTTCGGAAAAAAAAGTAAAAAATTGTTTTTATAATCATCCCAAATAGTATAAACTGAAAGTAAATTAAGAAAATGAAATATTCAGTCAGATAATAAGAGTTTATATTTACAAATTACATATCTATTTTACAAATGAATAAAAACGCGTTAGTAATAGATGTGTTAATTATGCATATATAGGTATAGACACTCATATGCAAAAAAATGAAAAAAAAGACCTAACGAAAACAAATTAAGAATGGATCAAAACCATGTTTGGTCTACCCAGTAACAGAAGAAATACAAATTAAAGAGAAAATTAAGTAATGCATTTATTTTTAATCACCAAATCTATACTTCCTACCAAATTCAGAAATATACCTGGTTTAATCATTTATTTATTTAATTAGAATATAAAAATAATTGTCTTACATTGACAAAAACTTCTTGGATTTAGAGTGAAAATACCCAGTTTCGTATATCCCCTCTACAAACGCCTTACTTTTGATTTTTGTGATGCTCAGTTGCATATGTAAGAAAATGTAGACAATAAAAACTTCCTCACAAGTTCCTAAGTTTACTATGAGGTTTACCTGAAATAAAAGTGATAGAGTTTATTGACAATAATTGATATATACTAGATGTTTCATTACTTTTACTCCTTTATTCTTTTGTAACATATGTGCACTGCTTTCTGACCACCTTCATTCCTTTGTTCATCCTCTTACAAAAGCCTATTGACTCAGATTAATTTCTTCATTTCTGTTTCTCCTTCTATCATCCTAGCTTAGACTCTCTTTACCTCACTTTTTACTTCCTTTCCTAGAGGTTCTCTCCCCTCTACTATATGTTAGATATATTCTAGCATTCTCTCTCCAGGTCATGATAACAAATGTTATTGCTTAGAGGGCGAAGCTCAAAACACCCTAGCCTGGCATGTCAAGTTTTCCATTATCTGGCCTTGATTGTGTAAATTACCTTCCTGTCCACTAAAGTTTAAGATATAACCTCCTTCCATTCTAATGAAGCTAGACCTTTTAATACTTTCCAAGTACAACATGCTCATACCTATACTTTGCTTTTCCCCTCTTTGAGTGAATTAGTGCCTGAGCTGTTTAGGCCCTCAAAGAATGCTTTTGCATTAATTTGGCAGCCAATGAAGCTTCTCAAGTTGCGTTTCTTAGGTGTATGTTACATTATTTATTTCCAGGGGAAAATTTGTTTCACGGGTATAAAACTTCGATAAAACTTCGATAATACCAAATGATTCAAGCCATATTCAATTAAGATTGAAATAAAATGCTATTAAATATTAAGCAGAACATACTCAGAGGTCAAGGTATAGCTAACAACTAGGTTGACTAACAGTTGATATTGTGTTTCACTGATTATTGACTTTCTATTAATAAATTTGTTAAACAGAGCCTTGACAGATTCTAATGAACTTACAAGATCAAATAGCCACTTTATACTTCCATTATCTATTTATCTTTTTTTTTTCATAACTGAAGGTATTTGATTAAGTTTGAGAAGGCAGAAACCCCACCAACATAAGCCTCTAATTTTGCAAGTTCACTGTGAATTTTCTTCATGTTAATGTTGGGAACAGAAAGTGTTTGGAAAATGGGATAAGCACCTTAGCAACTGCCATTAGATGAGATGATGGAAATCGGCATATTTAGCCAAGTGTGAAGAATGGCAAATTGTGACAAAGCAGAAAGAAAACAATGATTTACATCACTGACATAGGAGTCCTCGTTTTCTAGTAAGCAAAGAGAAAACCTTTCAGGCATGGGAAATAATGCCCCTTGAGTCATAACAAATTACAAGCATTGATTTTTAAATTATCTTCAATAAGCTACCTTCCAGAAAAGAGAGAAATAGGCTTGAATGGCATTAGATATCATGACAGACACCAAAAAATCCATAATTATGCCTTTTTTCATCTTTGAGAACTATCATATTATTCCTCTTTGTAAGTTTCTTCTCTTTTTGGATGTTTCTTTCAAAGCTTACTATATACTTATATAAGCTTATCATATGATCCAGTAATCATGGTCCTAAATTTTTACCAAAGTGAAGTGAAAATTTATGCATGTTTATAGTAACTTTATTCATAATCACCAAAACCTGGAAGCAACCAAGATTACATTCAATAGGCAAAGAGACAACCATGGTATATTTATACGATGAAGTATTATTCCACAATAAAAATAAATAAGCTATCAAACCAAAAACAATATTAGTAACTGAAAGAATCCAGTCCAGAAAAGTTACAAATTTTATGTTTTGAACTACGTGATTTTCTGGAAGAGGCAAAACTATAGAAACAGTAAGGTTGGCAGGGGTTCAGGGGGTTGGGGATAAGGAGAAATGAGTAGGTGAAGCATACAGCATTTTTAGGGCAATGAAACTATTCCATATGGTACTGTAATGACATATACAAGATATTATGTATTTATCAAAGCCTATCGAACTGTATAACATAAAGAGTAAACTCTAATGTAATGTACTATAAGGTAAACTATGGACTTTAGTTAATAATCATTTATTAATATTGTTTTATCAATTTTAACAAATGTACCCCCAAAATGCAGGATATTAATAATCAGGGAAACTGTGTGCTTGGGGTGGGGGGGGATTGTTACATAGGAACTCTCAGTACTTCCTGTACAATTTTTTTCTTTTCTATTAAATGTTTATTTATTTATTTTGAGAGAGAGAGAGAGAGAGAGAGTGAATAGGAGGGGGCAGAGGGAGAGAGTGAGAGAGCATCTTAAGAAGGCTCTGTGCTGTTAACACAGAGCCTGATGTGGGGCTTATCCCACAAATTGTGAGATCATGACCTGAACCAAAATTAAAGAGTCAGGCACTTAACCAATGAAGACACCCTGGCACCCCTCTGAAAAATTTTTCTATAAACTTAAAACTGCTGTGAAAAATAGTTAATATATATATATATATATATATATATATATATATACATATATATAAAACCTGGAAAACAACCCATACTTTCACCGTTTGCAAATTAGCTTGAGAGGATTAGAAAGCAGTGAACTTTTCCAAAGTCATTTTAACACTTCATCTTACAATAGTATATGTGGATCTAGGAAGGAAGATGAGATGCTTTATGTCTATCCTTATAACAAAAAATTAAAATGAAATAAAATTATAAATAAAATATAAATAAAATAAAATGAAATAAAATAAAAAAAGCATCTACTAACAGTCTTGCAATGACTTCTAAATGGAAATTTGCTCTCTAGTAATACTGACCTATTAACATGCAATATTTTCTTTGGAGGAAAAGATATCAGCAATATCAACAGCTATCAATAGAATTACATCAACCCAAGCACACTGGGAAAAAGGAAAGCAAACTATAGGCAAGGCATTTTATTTGCATAGAGCTTGAGTCCCAATTCCATAACATGGTGACTTACCTCACTCTAGACTTCAGAGACGCTCCTGAGTAAGGTAGTCTCACAAGAAGGCTGATTTTGAACGCTAGCAAAAAAAAAAAAAAAAAAGACATTCTGACATTCAAATCTTAAATGATCTATAGTTTTATTTTATAAGAATATAGTTATAGTCCTGGGGCGCCTGGGTGGCTCAGTCAGTTGAGCGTCCTACTTCAGCTCAGGTCATGATCTCGCAGTTCATGAGTTCGAGCCCCGCGTCGGGCCCTGTGCTGACAGCTCAGAGCCCAGAGCCTGTTTCAGATTCTGTGTCTCCCTCTCTCTCTGACCCTCCCCTGTTTATGCTCTGTCCCTCTCTGTCTCAAAAATAAATAAACGTTTAAGAAAAAAAAAGAATATAGTTTAATAACATTTACCAAGAAACATCTGGGCAACATTTACTAACGGTGTTCAGGGGGGGCTATTGAGTACCGCTTCTCAATTCTATTTGGTCCTCACAGGAGACCTCAGAGTGATGATGACAGTAATCTATCAGTGCCAGCTCAGACCTTGTCAGATGGCAGAAAGAATGTGGTGGAGCCTACCATAACTGTTTAATGTTCATTCACAATCACCCTGAAACTCCAGTATAATTACTTTCTTAGGTTACAAGAACGGCCTTTAATAAGCCTGCACCTGGACCCAACATCTGAGTTCTTATTTTTCTTACTATCATTGCTAATGAACGCTACACCCACTACCTGTGTTAAGCCACCCTTGACCTCACCCTTGGATCACTACTGCAATCTGTCCTGGGTGGTAATGGGAGTCCAGGCACTGGTGTACCCCCATGAGCTCAAGAGTGGATCTCACTGACATTTTTGGCCACATGAAACCAGCCACGATCCTCAGGCACAGCACATGTCTCTTATGAACCCACTCTTTAGCCTGCACTTTCCCACGGATTCTTTTAAAAAGTGTTATTTCTTTTGTTGTTTTTGTTGTTTTATTTATATGTTAAAAACCCAAAATTCTCTAAGCACGGAACACCTGGAAATTCACTATACTGTAGATAATTTTAAACCACCAAAATTCAGCAACCTAAGAGATATTTAATATTAACACTATGGAGTGTATCTGCTTAATTTTCCATTTATATTATCTCTTATTGTTCACAGAATTTAAAATAATTTTTAAGTGTCACTCTTTTTTCCAAAAGTGTAAGTTTCAAACCTTACAATTTCTTTACATGTCTGTGCCAATTTACTAATATTGGGTATTTCCCATAGGCTTTTCCTCAGTATCATTTCTACAGTATCATAAGGAAGGTCCAAATCCAGTGTCTTGTTAGTATAGTCTAAGCAATCGTAGTCAGTTCTAATTCAGAATATGTTGAGTCTGTTTTGAGTTCTCAAAATGAGCATTTGAGGCTATAGCAGGCAGATACATTTTTAAATTTGCTCTGGGAAAATCATGTAGAAAAATCCAGTGATCTTAGTCTTTGCAATCGACACAAATTTAACATTTCTAATCATATTCCCAGTGATTAGAAACAAACAGGCAACAATAAAAAACCTTGAGTTTTTCAAAGCTGCTCTCTTTATAAAAGTAAAGAAAACAGGTAGTATACCCCTGCAGTCTGAAAGCCTGGCTTTCAATATGCCATGAGAACATATATACTGATCTCTGTCTCTAACATAATTTCTATTTTTACCATTTTAATTAAAGATAACACACATACTACTCATCTTAAGTTTTTGGGGATAAGAAAGGTCAAAAACTGTATTTAAATTTAAAAATTCAGTGAGGGTATTTTCTACTCCAACCTTCAGCATCAGTTTTTAGAAGGTCCATTACTCCTGTCATTAACGAAAGTTCCCCCCCCCCCCCCGGCTTTCTGACATGTAATAGTTATCTCGTACCTAAAACAAAACAAAATAAAACAAAACAAAACAAAACTCTTCTGGTTCATCTATCATACTAATCTTGTTATAATGTTATATTGACTTAACTCTCTCTATGAGGGCAATAACAATATATCTGGAAGCAAATAAATAAATATACATAAGTTTTATGTCCCTAAATATATTATTTAGTAATTATCCCCTCTGGACACAAAGTAAGTCTTTAAGACTGCAAGTATTATAAAATCCTTGGAACTAAGTAAGTGAGCATCTCAAATTTGAGTTTCCATTCACAAATCTGCTGATTGGATTTATAAAAGTTACAGTAGTACATGAATATAGATTTGGTAATTGTTGTGCCATTAGTGGTTCTTGCTTCAAAACCGAATAAATAGGGGTGCCTGGGTGGCTCAGTCAGTTAAGCATTCGACTTTGGCTCGGGTCATGATCTCACGGTTTGTGACTTCCTGCCCCGCATCAGGCTCTGTGCTGACAGCTCAGAGCCTGGAGCCTGCTTCAGATTCTGTCTCCTCCTCTCTCTGCCCCTCCCATGCTCATGCTCTGTCTCTCTCTGTCTCTTAATAATAAATAAACATTAAAAAAAAAAGAATAAATAGGTCCGAGGAAGGAAAATTTAGTCTAAAGTTTTGAATACCTTATTATCTAAAAAATGATAATTGATATATTTGGCTAAAAAATCTTATAAAAGTATAGGGGCATTATAATTATCACCAACCTTTTGGCTGTGACTCCCTGAAGTTTTTTAGGTAGGTCTGAGAGACACGGCTCCAAGGCAATAAATTATATTATTTTGTATTCTATTTAAATAGTCACACCAGCCTGTAATAACATAAAACCCAACTGACCTGCTGTCATAAGTGTGGTTTGCTTGTTTTTAGATATAAAAAAAAGTTAACCTGTTCAACCTAAGTCTACTACCCTATTTTATCTGAGAAATAAGAAAAAAATTCTATAAAAATTTTCTTTGTTTCATGTATACTGGAATGTCCGACAAATTTAGTTTTGAACTTTTTTTTTTTTTAATATCCACTGCAATTCTCAGAAAACCCAAGGACTACAAAAGAGAATTTGGTCACGTTTTTTGGAGCATGTAGAAAGAATATGATGGTGACTAATAGTCTTTTATCATAGTAAAAGGAAAAAGAAAAGTGATTATATGAAGGTTGCCTTGAGACTTAAGGAAGGATGTTGCGAGGAAATTAAGCAAGGCAGTATTTTTTCTTTGGATCTTTAACCCAACCCCAAGAAGTAAACAAATAACTGCTCTAAGCAGATAATTGTATTGAGATCCTTTCTAACCACCCCATTGCTCTCAAGCCTCCCACTCTCTTCTATCCCCCACACATAGCTGTTTTGCACAGGAAGTTATCCTTATGCTTAATGGATCTATTGAAACAGGTGTGGGGTAGGGTGTTTATGGTCACAGACCATGCTGGAGCCCCATGAAAATCTGCTCATATAAAACCTATCTAAAGACTTTCCTAATGCTGGGCTTCAGGAGGGATTTTTGAGTTGTGAGATTCAGAGGGACCATGTGGACAGAGACTATGTGATAGTTTAAAAGACAGAAAATACCCGTGGGACATTCTCTACTGATTTAGTGAACACCTTTGGTCATGTCACTAAGGTTTAATGCCCTTAAATTGTATGTGAGAAGATGATTTGAGTTTGTTAAATGACTTGAGGCACAGTGTCCACTTCAAACACATCCTCATTTCTTCACAGTTTATTCCCAGGAACAGAGACCAGATAGTTGCTTCAGATGTTTTCTGGGAACTGTTTTGCTCATCAAGAAGCAATGGCTCAAATACCAAGTGGCACAGGTAGACAACAATGCTACCACCACCCTCATCCACTTTCTTGGATGTCTGTTTGGTGTTTTAAGAGAGAATTTACAAATCTGCTCATATAGAACACTAGTTTGAAAATAATACCCACATATCTGAAACCATGTACTTCGTTAAAGTTATTCTAAAGCTAGATGCAGTACTTGTTCTGTAACTCTGTGCATGCAGCTTAACTTTAATCAAAAATATTGGATTCTAAATATTCTTTTTTAATTTTGTAACAGAAAATCCCACTCAAAGGAAGGTTAACAAAATGGAGTTATAATTATCCGGTTTATTGACAGACCCAAAACTAGATCTGGAGTGTAAATCCAGGCATACAAAAGAGATTCACAGGCTCCAATCTGTGGCATTCCCTTGTGCCACTTGCTTCTCCTGCTAGACTTCTTCCACCCTCATGGTTGAAAGATGGTTGCCAAATGTTCCTAGAGTTTTTCTTTCCATTTGCCATCCAACAGAAAAGTGACTTTTCCAGTCACTTCACAGATCCAATATATTTTCTGATGGGGCCGTAAAGAAAACAATGGCCTGGATGACATGATGTATGCCCTGTGGTCATGAGAGTGGAAACTTAATTGTACAACCTAGACTGAGACTCTGGGAATCTCCAAAGAAGAATCCAAAACTTGCTGGAGACAAGAAGAATGATATCGAGCAGCTAAACCAGTACTTTGTGGACTGGACTACAAAGGCAAAAGACAGCGACTTGGTTTGCACTTTACTTATAAAGAGGATTCTTTTTTCCTCTCATCTTGACTAAGTTTGAACTAAGGAAAAGCACAACAAAAACATTCATGGCAAAAAATGGACATTTAATGGATATTCCACTTAATATTAATATTCCACTTAAATATTGAGGGGGTTTTTGAGGATTGGTTTTACTTTCTTTAGTGACAACAAGTGCTAACCATAAATGAAAAAAAAATACATACCAAAAACGTTAAGTTTTTTCATAATTAAAAAACTTATTCATTTATTACTAAAATTAATGAATTAGTTTTGATACTGTGTGTGTGTACGATGTTTGAATACACATTATACATGTGTCTATATGTGTTTAAACAGTGTATGTATGTATATATAGCATGTGCATATATAAATATGTGTGCATATATACATATTATGCATAGTGCATTTACATACTGTATATGTAGATACAAAATTGGCTGATTATTATAGACATTTTTGATTCAATATTCTCCTAAACGCCTATCATATTCATAAGATATGATGGCAACTTTGTTTCATTATAAGTTTTTTTAAATGAATGAATTTTATTTTTTGTTATATCAAATTATTTTTTGTACTTCTGGATGATAGTGCCATTAGAAAATATTTCTTGAAAACAATTTGTAATAAATTCAGGAAAAAAAAGGTTTTGTTAAAAAATTTTGCATGTGTATAATACATTGTGTATGTGTGTATGTATATGTGTGTGTATCTTCCAAGTATTACATATGGAAGAATTTAGAAAATAGGAAATGTATTGTCCTAGGTGTTACAAAACCTGGTTGTATTTCTGAAACTTCCACAGAGTTACTATTTAACTTTGGACAGTTCAATTCCTCTGGATCACAGTTTCTTCCAACCAAAGGTGACGTGTTGCAGATATTTATTCAACAAATATTTACTGAATGTCTATTATGTTCCAGTTATTTTTCTAGGTTCTAAGGTTAGCAGCGAACAAATAGAATAACAGAAATCTGCTCACACAGAATACATATTTTTGTGGGAGATAATGAACAAGATAGAGTGAAATTCATAGTAAAATGAAATCCATGATAAATGCTAAAGGAAAAAAAAAAACTATAGAATCAGAGTAGAAAGTAACACAGTGCATCGATGGGTAAAATGGGGCAAATCCTGAAGAGCCTTGAATAGCATCCATAGAATTCTATTCTGAGGAATGGATTCTAACCACTAAACATTCTACCTAATTCTTAAACGTAAATGATTGTATATGTTAATGATTATCAATAAAAAATAGGAAAAATGGCATTGTGTTTAATAAATCAAGTTTTTCAACTTGATAAAATTAATGCCCCCTCAGAGGACTCCCTCTTATTCAAGTTACTGAAGCCCAAAGTCTTCAATTATTAACAATGTTATATGCTGCTAATAAATTATTTTCTGAAAAATATTTTCAGTCAGATATCTATTTATAGACAATATAATTTATAAATTATTAATTATGATATACAATTATATTGTATGTTATAAATAAATATGTATAGCTACATAGTATCTCATTTTTTCTCAGTATTTGAAAGTAAAGAGTAATCTTTTATTTGCAGCAAGCCACTACTGAAAGTTTTATATGTAGCCAAAAGTTTTAATCCTCTCACCTTTTCGTTTTATTTGCAGCCTGTCAAATTAGTGCCAGTTAAAAATCACCAATTGACAATTCAGGAAAATAAATTCCTTATACAGTTTCTATCACTGAAGATTTAGTTAACCTTCGTGTGATCCCTTTAAGAGAATTTCTACACTGAGATCTTCACTGAGAAAATATAATTTAGAGTGAAAATAACGGATAAAATGGTGACAGATGACACTGAAAATAGATTTGAAATGACACAATGTCTGTTGTGAAACTGTGATTTTTTTTCCTGTCAAGTCTTTATTTCCTAAAGAAATATGGCATTTTCATGATGAGTCCAAAGCTCATTCATAATTTTATTTATTTTGACTTAGAAATATTAGCAATTGAATTAAAATTTCAGATTTTGACTCAAGCTCTATTGCCAGATTTCAAAAAAAAATGGCATAAAATAGATAGAGTGTTGTGATTGTCACTTCTTTTAGATTGAAAGCATGTAATGCACCAGATCAGCCAAGAAGTAAATAGTCATTAAGTAGTTCTTATATTTAGGTAGATTAAGCATTAAGATTTACAGAGATATTTCAGGAAAGATAACTATCTTCAGAGTAATAAAGGCCTTTCAGTCCGAGTTATGTCACCAGAGCCAGCAGGGAACAGGTGAAGAGTGTTCGCTCCTGTTACTCCTCCAGTGGCATCTGATCAGAACAGTGTAATGAATTAACACAAAGGCACGTATCCACCTTGTCTGAGCTAGTCTTCCTTCAGCATCCTTTCCTGCAAGAAAGTCTCAGAAGCTCAGGACAGGAAAACTTTATAAAACTCCTTCTGGTGTCTTGTTTGGGTTTTTCTGGACTTGAAGAAATTATAGCACACAATATGATTATTTTATTTTATTTTATTTTACAATTTTTATTTTACTCTATTCTATTCTGTTTGATTTGATTTGATACGTATACAGAGAGAGCCAGGGAGAGGGACAGAGGGAGAGGAAGGGAGGGTGGGAGGGTGGGAGGGAGAGAGAGAGAGAGAGAGAGAGGGAGGGAGAGTGGGGGGGGGGGGAGAGGGAGAGACAGAATCTTAAGTAGGCTCCATAATCAGTGCTAAGCCCTACACCAGGTCCAATCCCACAACCCTGGGATCACAACCTGAGCCAAAATTAAGAGTCAGATGTTCAACTGATTGAGCCACCCAGGTGCCCCCATAGCAGACACTATTTAGATTGATCTTCCTATTTCACCACAACGATTGTTTGCACCAAGAATGTTTAGGGTTCTTATAGTCAGTTATTAAAAATAAAATTTCTTAGAATATCATGTATGGACCTTCATCATAAATTACTGATTCAATTTTTGAAACTCACCTTCAGCTACTCTCCTATAGAAGTCCTAAATACAAGCCACTCTGTGCTGTCTGTTCTGCAAAAGGTCATGTTTTCTCTTACTTCTGTGTCTTTCTTCTTCTTCCTAGAAAGTCTTTCCAAGATTCTACATCTGGCTAATTCCTAGTCATCCTTCAAAACTTATCTCAGACATCACAATTCCTGAAATACCATTCTTTTCTATGTGACAGTGTGGGTCAGATGCTCTTCCAATGCATCTTTGCAATAATATCATATCTTTATATTTCTCCCTGTTAGCAACTGTACTGGGTGGTAGTTGATAATGTGTAAGTAATGGAAACATAGAGATACAGATTTGAAAGAGCATCGTTTTTAGATTAAGGCTGACCAGAATTCCATTTTTCCCCTGAGTGTGTTTTATTAAGCAAGTTAATTAATCATATTTACTTTTTGTTTCTACAATATGAGGGCTAAATGTTTATTCACTAAAAGGAAATTTTGACAATGATTTACTACTTCATGAATGTATTTCCATATATGTGTGCGTATATGCGTATATATACTTCAGATTATATGTGTGTGTGGAGACAAAGAGAGACAGACAGACATAAGGGGAAAGAGAGAAGGAGGGACTGTTTTAGGGCCTGGGATTAGAAAATAGATTGATTTAAACAGGGTGATTTGGCCACCTGACCATTAAAGGACAGTTATGCAAAGAAATTTTATCCTAAATTTGGAAATGTAAAACTTAAAAAGTAAAGAGAATGGATGAAATAGTAATCTAAGATATTATGACTAAATTGTTGGAGTAAATGAGCAAGAGTAAATTGTTCTTTTCAAAGAGATTTCTGAGGGTGATACATTTCAGATGATGGTAAATTCAAGAGATCCATCAGAGTGGTTCACTTAAGTAGAATGGAGGCAGCTCTCTAGTTATGTAAATTTACCCACTTCAGTGAATGTAATATATATAATTCTGTAAAATGCATGTTTTATAAAATAACATATATCATTAAGATTTCCATTATCAATATTAATGAGAGAATATACACTATCAGATAAGTATATGTGTTTCATAATTTACTCTATCACTTTAATACTTACCTCATTTCCAAGCCCCACTATTATAAATCACAGCATTGTTTCATATTTATATATGTATAAACACATATATAAATGTAGATGTAAACATTTTATGCATATGCATCATTGCTTATAATGTCATTATTTAAAATATTGTTTCTGTACTGTGCATTATTTATACTGGACAGAATTCCTAAAAATGTAATTTTTGAAGTTAAAACTATATTAAGATTTAAGAACAAATTGTCAAATGTCTTTACAGATAGGTTTAAGGTATATACAAATGTAACTGCACTGGTATAGAATGAGAGTAACTCTATGCATTACACTTTTCCCATCAATGATTCATATTACTTTTGGTCAATTTGTGGTTACTTGACTGCTGAATTCATTACTTGCTTATAGATTTATACGTATTTTTCAAGAACTCCAGTTTCTCTTATTTTGAAACTCTTTCTACTTCATAACTACCTTCTTATGCATTTTAATCTCTATTATTTCACTGACTATATTTGGAGATATGACGTTTAAGGAGATAATTAAGGTTAAATGAGGTCATATGGTGGAGCCCTAATCCAATAGGACTAGTGTCCTCCTAAGAAGGACTCCTCTACATACACACACACACACACACACACACACACACACACACACACACAGTATGGGATTCTATGGCTTAACCATTAAAGGATAGTGATGCAAGGAAATTTTATACTAAATTTGGAAATCTAAAATTTAAGAAATAAAGACATGAATAAATAATAATCTAAGATATTCTGATTAAATTGTTGGAGCAAATGAACAAGGACACACACACATACATACATACACACACACACACACACACACACACACACACACACATTTACAGGAAAGGCCACGTGAAGACACAGTGAAAAGGGAGACACCTGCAGCCATGGAGACAGGTCTCACCAGAACCCTACCATGTTGGCATCTTGCTTGGACCCTGGCCTCCAAGAACTGTGAGAAAATAAATTTTTATTGTTCAAGCCACCCAGTCTGTGGTATTTTGTCTTCTGGTAGTCTAATCAGACTAATTGAGTATACAATGAAATTCTTCCTTACTCTCTAACTTCCAGTCCTTTAATACATTTACACAAAGACAGAAACTATTGTTATTTTTTAAATTATTTCAGACATATTTGTTGCCCATACACACACAACCATATCTTTTCATCTTTTTTCATAGACAACAAAATACTATATAAACTGTTATGCATTGTTTTTCATAATAGTGTTGTGATATTGTGATTTATAAGAAATATATATTTGGGGGCACCTGGGTGGCTCAGTCAGTTAAGCGTCTGACTGGGGCTCAGGTCATGATCTCAGGGTTTGTCAGTTCAAGCCCCACATCCGGCTCTGTGCTGACAGCTCAGAGCCTGGAATCTGCTTCAGATTCTGTGTCTCCCCCTCGCTCTGTCCCTCCCCTACTCATGCCCTGTCTCTCTCTCTCAAACATAAATATTAAAACAAGGAATATATATTTGGTCTTTGTCCATAGTTTCTAGCTCAGAACTCTCAAAACTCTTGGAATTTCCTGAATAATAAAAGCAATGGGAGCATCTTTTGTTATAATATTCAGCCTCTTGTCCTCAGTTCCTGAAAACACTTCGGAGCTATAAAGAGAAACATGTGTCATGTTATTAACAACAAGCCCCTTTCCACCACACCTGGGTTTATGTGAATGAGGTAACTTTTGGAAAGAAACTGGGGATGGGTCTGGTTGCCAGGGAAACCCAACACAAATAGCTGGAACTTTCAGTCCCACTCCCTGATTTCCAGGGAAGAGAGAGATCTGGAGGTTGAATCCATCACAAATGATTGATTTAACCCACTGTAAATCATGACTAATCATGACTAATGATTCATACCCACTTTATTGAAAGCCTCCATAAAAGGACAGGGTTCAGAGAACATCAGGGTGGTGAACACATGGAGATGTGGGGAGATGGGCATGCTCAGAAAGGTCACGGAACTTCTGTGCTTTCCTATGACCATTCCTGAGTGATATCCTTTTACAAATAAACTGATAATCTATTAAGTAAAATGTTAATCTGAGTTTTGTGAGCTGCTCTAACAAATTAATCAAACCTAAGGAAAGTTTCATGAGAACCTCTGTTTTACAGCCAACTTGGCCTTGTGACATTAGAGCCTCTGAAGTTGGGGAGAGGAGCAGTCTTCTAAGACTGAGCCCTTAAACTGTGAGATCGAACAGTGTCTCCTGGTAAATAATGTCAGAATCGACACTGAATTTTAGGACACCCACCTGGTGTCCAAAGAACTGTTAGAGCATTGCTTGGTGGTGTAGGGAATCCACCAACACACACACACTGGAACTGGGTCCCAGAACCCCAAATAACCATAGAGATTAGCCACCTTTCCTAACAGCAAAGAGCTTTCTCAATGACTTTTAAATTGCATATGAATCCATCAAAATTTATTTATCCATTTCTCTAAAGATAAATTTTATTTCTAGCATTTCACAACTAAAAATTTGCTATACTGCATAGCTTTTATATATGCCATTTCCTACTTTGAAGTATATCGGCATAATAAATTCTTTAAAGGGGAACTGCTGCAACAAAGAGCTTTAGCACTCATTCTGCAGATAGATGTTGCCAACTATTCTTCCATATGGCATGATATTAATTTACACTTTTCCAGAAATTTGTGAGAATTATTATCACACACTATCCGAGACATGTGCACATGCACATATACCTACACACCTACACACACACACACACACACACACACACACACACACACAGTTACCAAACATTCGGGACTTTCAAAATATAAGTAAAATGTAATGGTTTACTATGGTCTTGATTTATATTTTTATTACTTTGAATGAGATGGAACATTTCTTTTATAAAAAGCTGGACACTGGCTCATTTTGAGCACACTTTTATTTCCTTGTGTTTTTAAATATGCTATTCAATTGGGGGTGTCTGGGTGGTGGCTCAGTCTGTTAAACAATGGGCTCTTGATTTCAGCTCAGGTCATGATCTCACAGTCATGAGATTGAGCCTGTCAACAGTTCCTCATTGAGCATGGAGCCTACTTGGGACTCTATCTCTCTCCTTCTCTCTGCCCCTACCCCACTCTTGTGCATGTGCATGCATGCATGAACATTCCCTCTCTCTCTAAACAAAAAAAATTGAAAAAAAGTTATTCAACTGATGCCTGCATAAAATATTTTCAAAAAGACTGATGATAATCTCCTATTCTTTTCTTTGTGAGTTACTTGGCCTTTGTTGTCTGCTTGTTCATTTTTTTAAAATAAATTTCCAGCAATTTTACTAAAATATATCTTACTTTTTGTTTACTCCAAAGTGACTTTCCCAGTATGTAGGATGTTCCTTCAATAAAAATTTTCAACTGTTTTTATTTCTTTTTTTAAAATTAATATTTTTTCTTGATATATAGTTGTTAGTGTTTGAGCTGTTTGTTATTTTCTTATCAGGACTCTTAGTATACATGTGTTGAATCTTCCATGTGTAACTTCTCTATTTGTCTCATTTTTTACAATACCTTTAATTTCTTTCAAAGTTTGCTTCTTTCAGTTTCTAGTCTCTTAAAACATTTTTTATTTAAAATATTTGGTTTTTTTCCTCATTTATTCTTTATTTCTGAAATTTTGTTTTTTTTTTACTAAACATTTATTGAATTTTCCTATTTTCTGATTTTATGTTTCCATTTTTGTCGTGTGTTTATATCTTCTATATTAACTTTGCTTGAATATATTTTAATCTAATCTGTGAGCACATCTTTCTGAAGACTTTTCATAATCTGTAAGGATGTTATGCTGCTTCCTATTCTTTTTTTTTAATGTTTATTAATTTTTGAGAGAAAGCAAGGGAGAGAAAAATAGGGAAACAGAGAGAAAAAAAACATAAGTGGGGGAGGGGCAGAGAGAGAGGGAGACAGAGGATCCTAAGCCCGTTCTGCTTTGAGAGCAGCAAGCCTGATACAGGGCTTGAACTGATGAGCAGTGAGATAGTGACCTGAGCCAAAGTCAGAGACTCAACCAACTGAGCCACCCAGGAGCCCCAATTTTATTCTTTTTCTTAAAATACTTCTGAATGAAATTTGCAATCATAATCATTTTCTATCCTTTATTGCTAGGTTAGATTTGTCTTCTTGAACCTTTTCATTTCTCTAGAAACCAGCTTCTGTGTTATTTGTGAAGTGATTAGAAATGTGGTTTCCTATTTCCCGGTATCTCCTAGCTCCGTTTATTTTCCCCACTCGTATGTGAATTTCTTTCCTTGTTGCTATTCTATCTCGCTTAATTCGGACAATATTTCCAGCCATTTCTCCTTAGCTTGAGGCTAGTTACTGGATTAGGTTATTTTTCAATGTTCATGAAGCCTAGTTGCTTCCAAATCTTCAGACATTGTTTAGTATTCCTGGCATTCATCCAAAACTTGGAGTGGAGCTTTTCCTCAATTGATTTTGCTATTCTCAGATGATCCCAATGACTTTCTTGGTGAAGACCTGTATGGTATTCGGAGCACTCTTCTCTTGCACCTTTTACAATTTGCCTAATTCTGTGATGATTTAACTACGTAAACTTATTTCTAAGTTCTCTTACCTCAGATTTTAGTATCTCCCCTTGTCTTCAATCCTCTTTTCTGACTTCATCTATTTCTACATTGTGGAATCATTTCTCAGCTGCAATCATGTCATTACTTTTTTTTTAATGTATGCAAAAAAATATTTGGGTTTAGTTTCTATTTTCTCCTTGGAAAAAAACTTTTATTGTTTTTTTTTTCTTTTCCATATAGTTAGCAAAACATTTCTAATAAATATTCTTTGTTTATGGGTTTTTTTGTTGTTATTGTTCTGATAATATGTTTGTTCTGATACTATGTTGTTAAAACTCTGATTTTTCAAAGTAGTACCATTTGCATTGGTTATTTTGTCACTGGCTACCCTCCATTTCTATGTTATACATTGTCAGTGGAAAAGGACACATCTTGTACATGCTGGCTGTACTTTTCAATACAGTTTCATTAAATTTCTACATTTTGCAAAAACATTATTTTCAGGTCCTTATATAACTTACAAATATTTCTCATTGCTGTCCTCAAAGGATAAAAACAATGGCTTATCTGGAACCATGTTAGATGAGATGATTTTGGTAATTATCTTATAAACTATATATTTGAGAGAGTTGTGTGCCAAACAAACATTTATTGAATACTTGATTTGCACCTCCTGGTAAAAGATCAATACTGGATACCATAGGGAAAAGCACAGAAAAGGTCCTGGCATTCAAAGATTTTATATTATTTAGAGAAGGGATACATAAAAAAATAAATTGGAAACTAAGTTATACTTCAGAGAGCGAAAAGATACTTGGAGAGAAATAAAGCATAGAAAGTATAATAGGGAAACCTGAAAGTGGAGGAACGATTGCTCTTTTACATCAGGTGGGCAGGAAAAACTCTCAGTAGTGGATTGAAACTTGAACAGAGACTGGGAAGAAATGAAGGCATGAACCACATACACAACTGGTGAAGGTCTACAACGTAGGAGTCTAAATGCATATGGAACTCAACATTTTTATTCTCCTGTACTTTCAAAGCATGTTTACTGGTATCCTGATAATAAATTTCATCATCTTGGTAGTCTTAGCCTTTTTTTACTTTCTGATTTAATTGACCCTCTCTTAATATCATTCATGTTTTTCCTCCTTCATATTATTTTAAATTAATTCCATATTGAATAAGAGCTCACACCCACACCTATAATATGGTCAACTAATCCATGACAAAGGAGGCAAAAATATACAATGGGGAAAATACAGTCTCTTTAACAAAAGATGCTGGGAAAACTGCACAACTACTTGCAAAAGAATAAAACTGGACCACTTTCTTACCACATACACAAAAATAAACTCAAAGTAGATTAAAGACCTAAATGTGAGATCTGAAACCAAAAAATTCCTAGGGAAAAAAAAGCAGTAATTTCTTTGATTTTGGCAATAGCAGCATTTTTCTAGATAGGTCTCCTCAGGCAAGGGAAACCAAAGCAAAAATAAACTATTAGGACTATATCACAAGAAAAAGTTCTTGCACAATGAAGGGAACCACCACCAAAACAAAAAGGCAACCTACCAAAAAACACAATCTGATTACAAAATGAGCAGGGTACCTGAACATTTTTCCTGAGAAGACATGCAAGATGGCCAATAGAAACAGGAAAAAATGCTCAGCATTACTAACCATCAGGGAAATGCAAATCAAACCACAATGAGATATCATCTTACACGTGTTAGAATGGCTAGAATTAGCAAGGCAAGAAATAATAAATGTTGATAAGGATGTGGAGAAAAAGGAACCCTCATGCTCTAGGTGGGAATGTATACTGGTACAGCCACTGTAAAAAACAGTATGGTGGTTCCTCAAAAATTTAAAAATAGAAATTCTAAATGATCCAATAATTCCACTACTGAATATTGAAAATTGAAACACTAATTCAAAAGACACGTACATCCCTATGCTTAGTGCAGCATTACTTACAATAGCTAAGATATGGAATCAATCCAAGTGTCCATCCATCAATGAATGGATAATGATGATGATAAATAGACAGATAGAGATATATATACACACACACATGCATATACACATACACACAATGGAATATTACTCAGCCATAAGAAAATAATGATATCTTGCCATTTGCAACAACATGGATGGACCCTAGAGGATATAAAGCTAAATGAAATAAGCCAGATGGAGAGAATACAAATATCAAATGATTTCACATTTATGTGGGATCTAAAACACAAAAGAGACAAAAAAAAAAACCCAAAAAACCAAAAACAAAAAACAAGAACTGGTGGTTACCAAAGGGGAGGTGACTGGGGGTAATGGGTAAATAGATAAAGGGGATTAAGAGCTACAGACTTCTCGGAGGAGCCAAAATGGCAGAACAGCATGGAAGCTTTTTGTGTGTCTCCCATCCATGAAATACCGCCAGACCAACACTAAACCATCCTACACACCTAGAAAACTGATTGGAAGATTAACACAACAATCTGCACAACCTGAACGACAGAATTCTGCAGGTACACGGCACAGAGAGCTGAACTTGGGGAGCAAGAAGCCGTGAAAGGTAGAGAACCCCTTTTGCAGGCAGAGAGAGGACAGAGACTGGGGAGGGGGGGAGAATACGGAAAAAGCACCCCCCACCAAAAGCAGCTAGAGAGAATGTGGAAAATTAGAAACAGCCACTGGGACTAAACTAAAAAGGGAGAAAGGAGAAAGGAGAGGGTTTAAATTACATTAAGAATGTAAACAAGGGGAGTGCAAAGGCTGCAACTCCACAGCTCGATACCTGGCAGTGCTCTGGTGTGAAAGGTGAATCCCCAGGAACAGAGTGGGGTCCGGGAGGTTCTCAGGCCACACGGGGAAAAGCAGTTCCACTGCTGGAAGGACATTTGGTAGAGACTGTTGAAGCGACCTGGTCCCAGACGACCCCAGAAAACGGCCACACTCGCTGGTGCTGGAACAAGGTTGTTAAGGGTGAAGCCTGGTGCCAAATGTGTGTTGTGACTTTTCATAATCCCTGAAAAGCTGCTGCTACACTATCTTGTGAACGTTTTCTGGGGCAGGCTGGCACCTGGCCACAGTCTCAGGGCACCGGCAGCAGCAGGGTCCAGCAGGCGTTCCTGGGTGCAGCCAGCATTCAGCCATTGCTCAGTGAGACCCTCCCGCAGAGGGGCGGAATGGGTCAAAGCCGCAGTCCTTCAGAAGTAAGGGGCCATGGAAAACAGCCGCATCTGAGACAACTCGGGAGAGAGGTACTGCCTGGTGCCTGGTCTCGGAGCATGAAAAAGCAGGGAGTGGATGAGAGCTGAAGACAGAGGACTGGCACGCGATTGCTGATCCGGGAGAACAGACTGGGTAGCTGGGTGACGCCATTTTCACCACTCCCGCACATGTGCATAAGCAGTTACATGTGCTGCAACAATGCACCCCAGTAGGCTAGCAGCGCCATCTAGTGGAGATCGGAGTCATTACACTGAGCCCCGCCCAACTGGGCCAACTTCGTTGCTCTTCAAGAACACAAGTCTCACCGCCTGCTCAGTATATGGACTATAAAGAGCTACATACACTGACCTCTAGGGGAAAACGAAGCAATTTCAGTCCTACTTCAATCTGTTAGCAGGTTCATCTATTCAATTTTTTTTCTTTTTTTTTTTCCTTTTTCTCTTTTACAATTCTTTTTTCTTGAATACAGAAAGAGAACTCATTTTTATTTTCAATTTTTATTAAAAATATATGCCTTTAATTTTTATTACTATATTTATAACTTCTGTGTAAATTTTTTCAAATTCTACTTTACTTCCATCATTTTATTTTAGTCTACTTCAGTGTACTCACGTTTTCAAATCTTAAAACAATTTCCTTTTTTTCTTTCTTTTTCTTTTTTTCTCTTTTTCATTCCTTTTTGTTTTCTTGAATGCAGAAAGAGAAAAACTTCATTTTTACTTTCAATTTCTTTTAAAAAATATTTTTATTTAATTTTTATTACTATATTTTTTGCTTTTATGTAATTTTTTTCAAATTCTTACCCCCATCATTTTATTTTAGTCTACTACAGTGTATTCACTTTTTCAAATTTTCAAACAATTTCTTTTTTTTTCTTTTCTTCTTTTCCTTTTTATACTTTTTCTCTTTTTGTTTCTTTTCATTTTTCTTAAAGAAAATGAAAAAAATCATATTTCTTTTTAATTTTTATTAAAAATTTTTTTCTTTAATTTCTTTCTACTATATTCTCTACTTTTGTGTATATTTTTTCAAATTCTATTTTACCCACATCATCTCATTTTAGTCTACTTTAGTGTATTCATTTTTTCAAATTCTCAAATGATTTCTTTTTTTCCTACTGCCCCCCCTTTTTTTCTCTAATCTGTCAAACAACTTTCAACACCCAGACCAAAACACACCAAGAATCTAGCATCATCTATTCGATTTTTTGTGTGTTTTTAATTTTTAATTTTAAATTTTAATATTTTTTAATTTTAATTTTTTTATTTCAATTTTTCTACCTCATTAATTCCTTTTCTCCCTTCAAAATGACAAAATGAAGGAATTCACCCCAAAAGAAAGGGCACAAAGAAACGACAGCCATGATTTAACCAACACAGATACAAGCAAGATGTCTGAACCAGAATTTAGAATCACAATAATAAGAATACTAGCTGGAGTCGAAAACAGATTAGAATCCCTTTCTGCAGAGATAAAAGAAGTAAAAAAATAGCCAGAATGAAATTAAAAATGCTATAACTAAGCTGCAATCACGGATGGATGCAGCGGCAGCAAGGATGGATGAGGCAGAACAGAGAATCAGCGATATAGAGGACAAACTTATAGAGAATAATGAAGCAGAAAAAAAGAGAGAGATTAAGGCAAAAGAACATGATTTAAGAATTAGAGAAATAAGTGACTCATTAAAAAGGAACATCAGAATCATAGGGGTCCCAGAGAAGGAAGAGAGAGAAATAGGGGTGGAAGGGTTATGTGAGCAAATCATAGCAGAAAACTTTCCTAACCTGAGGAAAGACACAGACATCAAAATCCAGGAAGCACAGAGGTCTCCCATTAGATTCAACAAAAACCGACCATCAACAAGGCATATCATAGTCAAATGCACAAAATACTCAGGCAAGGAGAGACTCATGAAAGCAGTAAGGGAAAAAAAGTCCCTAACATACAAGGGAAGACAGATCAGGTTTGCAGCAGACCTATCCACAGAAACTTGGCAGGCCAGAAAGGAGTGGTGGGACATATTCAGTGTGCTGAATCAGAAAAATATGCAGCCAAGAATTCTTTATCCAGCAAGGCTATCATTCAAAACAAAAGGAGAGATAAGAAGTTTCCAAGACAAACAAAAATTAAAGGAGTTTGTGAGCACTAAACCAGCCCTGCAAGAAATTTCAAAGGGGACTCTCTGGGGGGAGAAAAGATACACACACACACACACACACACACACACACACACACACACCAAAAGCAACAAAAGATTAGAAAGGACCAGAGAATACCACCAGAAACTCCAACTCTACAAGCATCATAATGGCAATAAATTCATATCTTTCAGTAGTCACTCTAAACGTCAATGGACCCAATGCTTCAATCAAAAGACACAGGGTAACAGAATGGATAAGAAAACAAGATCCATCTATATGCAATTTACAAGAGACCCACCTTCAGATTGAAAGTAAGGGGATGGAGAACCATCTATCATGCTAATGGTCAACAAAAGAAAGCCAGAGTAGCCACACTTATATCAGACAATCTAGACTTTAAAATCAAAATTGTATCAAGAGATGCAGAAGGGCATTATATATCAAGGGGTCGATAGACCAAGAAGACCTAACAATTATAAACATTTACGTGCCAAATGTGAGAGCACCCAAATATATAAATCAATTATTCACAAACATAAAGAAACTCATCAATAGTAATACCATAATAGTAGGAGACTTCAACACCCCACTCACAGCAATGGACAGATCATCTAAACAAAAAAATCAACAAGGAAACAATGGCTTTGAATGACACATTGGACCAGATGGACTTAACAGATATATTCAGAACATTTCATCCTAAAGCAACAGAATATATATTCTTCTCCAGTGCACATGGAACATTCTCCAGAATATACCATATACTAGGACACAAATCAGCCCTAAGTACAAAAAGATCAAGATCATACTGTACATATTTTCAGACCAAAATGCTATGAAACTCGAAATCAACAATAAGAAAAAATTTGGAAAGGTAACAAATACTTGGAGACTGAAGAACATCCTACTAAAGAATTAATGGTCTAACCGAGAAGTTAAAGAGGAAATTTAAAAGTATACGGAAGTCAATGAAAACGATAACACCACAACACAAAACTTCTGGGATGCAGCAAAGGCGGTTCTAAGAAGAAAGTATATAGCAATCCAGGCCTTCCTAAAGAAACAAGAAAGATCTCAGATACACAACCTAACCTTACGCCTTTTGGAGCTGGAACAGAACAGCAAATGAAACCCAAAACCAGCAGAAGACAGGAAATAATAAAGATTAGAGCAGAAATTAATGCTAACAAAACCAAAAAAAAAAAAAAAAACCCAAAACAAAACAGTAGAACAGATCAATGAAACCAGAAGCTGGTTCTTTGAAAGAATTAACAAAATTGATAAGTCACTAGCCAGTTTGATCAAGAAGAAAAAGGAAAGGACACAAGTAAATAAAATCAAGAATGAAAGAGGAGAGATCACAACCAACACAACAGAAATAAAAACAATAATAAGAGAATATCATGAGCAATTATATGTCAATAAAATGGGTAATCTGGAAGAAATGGACAAATTCCTAAAAACACATACACTACCAAAACTGAAACAGGAATAGAAAATTTGAACAGACCCACAAGCAGTAAGGACATCGAATTAGTAATCAAAAATATCCAAAAAAACAAGAGTCCAGGGCTAGATGGCTTTCCAGGGGAATTCTACCAAACATTTTAGGAAGAGTTAACATCTATTGTCTTGAAACTGTTCCAAAAAATAGAAATGGAAGGAAAATTCCAAACTCTTTCTATGAAGCCAGAATTACCTTGATTCCAAAACCAGACACAGACCCCACTAAAAAGGAAAACTATAGACCAATTTCCCTGATGAACATGGATGCAAAAATCCTCAATAAGATATTAGCCAACTGGATCCAACAATATATTAAAAAAATTATTCACCACCACCAAGGAGGATTTATACCTGGGATGCAGGGCTGGTTCAGTATCTGCAAAACACTTAACATGATTCATCACATCAATACAAGAAAGGACAAGAACCATATGATCCTCTCAATAGATGCAGAGAAAGCATTTGACAAAATACAGCATCCTTTCTTGATAAAAACCCTCAAGAAAGTAGGGATAGAAGGATCATATTTCGAGATCACAAAAGCCATATATGAATGACCCGACGCTAATACCATTCTCAATGGGGAAAAACTGAGAGCTTTCTCCTTAAGGCCAGGAACGAGACAGGGATGTCCACTTTCACTACTGTTATTCAACATAGTATTGAAAGTCTTAGCCTCTGCAATCAGACAACATAAAGAAATAAAAGGCATCCAAATTGGTCAGGAGGAGGTCAAACTTTCACTCTTTGCAGATGACATGATACTCTATATGGAAAACCCAAAAGATTCCACCAAAAAAACTGCTAGAACTGATTCATGAATTCAGCAAAGTTGCAGGATAAAAAATCAATGCACAGAAATCGGTTGCATTCCTATACACCAACAATGAAGCAAGAGAAAGAGAAATCAAGGAATCGAGCCCATTTACAGTTGCACCAAAAACCATAAAATACCTAGGAATAAATCTAACCATAGAGGTGAAAAATCTATATACTGAAAAATATAGAAAGCTGATGAAAGAAATTGAAGAAGACACAAAGAAATGGAAAAAGATTCCATGCTCCTGGATAGGAAGAACAAATATTGTTAAAATGTCAATACTACCCAAAGCAATCTACATATTCAATGCAATCCCTATCAAAGTAATACCAGCATCCTTCACAGAGCTAGAACAAATAATCCTAAAATTTGTATGGAACCAGAAAAGACCCTGAATAGCCAAAGCAATCTTGAAAAAGAAAACCAAAGCAGGAGGCATCGCAATCCCGGACTTCAAGCTATACTACAAAGCTGTAATCATCAAGACAGCATGGTACTGGCACAAGAACAGACACTCAGATCAATGGAAAAAAATAGAAAACCCAGAAATGGATCCACAAACTTATGGCCAACTAATCTTTGACAAAGCAGGAAAGAATATCCAATGGAATAAAGACAGTCTCTTCAGCAAGTGGTGCTGGGAAAACTGGGCAGCGACATGCAGAAGAATGAACCTGGACCACTTTCTTACACCATACACAAAAATAAACTCAAAATGGATGAAAGACCTCAAAGTAAGACATGAAGCCATAAAAATCCTCGAGGAGAAAGCAGGCAAAAACCTCTTTGATCTTGGCCGCAGCAATTCTTACTCAACACATCTCTGGAGGCAAGGGAAACAAAAGCAAAAATGAACTACTCAGACCTCATCAAAATAAAAATCTTCCGCACAGCAAAGGAAAAAATCAGCAAAACTAAAAGGCAACTGACAGAATCGGAGAAGATATTTGCAAATGACGTATCAGATAAAGGGTTAGTATCCAAAATCTACAAAGAACTTATCAAACTAAACACACAAAAAACAAATAATTCAGTGAAAATATGGGCAAAAGACATGAATAGACACTTCTCCAAAGAAGACATCCAGATGGCCAACTGACACATGAAAAAATACTCAACATCACTCATCACCAGGGAAATACAAATCAAAACCACAATGAGATACCACCTTACACCTATCAGAATGGCTAACATTAACTCAGGCAACAACAGACGTTGGTGAGGATGTGGAGAAAGAGGATCTCTTTTCCATTGTTGGTGGCAATGCAAGCTGGTGCAGCCACTCTGGAAAACAGTATGGAGGTTCCACAAAAAAAACCAAAAATAGAACTACCTTACGACCCAGCAACTGCACTACTAGGCATTTATCCAAGGGATACAGGTGTGCTGTTTCGAAGGGACACAAGCATCCCCATGTTTATAGTAGCACTATCAACAATAGCCAAAGTATGGAAAGAGCCCAAATGTCCATCGATGGATGAATGGATAAAGAAAATGTGATACACACACACACACACACACACACACACACACACACACACACAAAATGGAGTATTACTCGTCAATCAAAAAGAATGAAATCTTGCCATTTGCAATAACATGGGTGGAAATGGAGGGTATTATGCTAAGTGAAATTAGTCAGAGAAAGACAAAAATCATATGACTTCACTCATATGAGGACTTTAAGAGACAAAACAGATGAACATAAGGGAAGGGAAACAAAAATAATATAAAAACAGGGAGGGGGACAAAACAGAAGAGACTCATAAATATGGAGAACAAACTGAGGGTTGCTGGGCAGGTTGTGTGAGGGAGATGGGCTAAATGGGTAAGAGGCATTAAGGAATCAACTCCTGAAATCATTGCTTCACTATATGCTAAGTAATTTGGATGTAAATTTTAAAAAATAAGGTAAAAAGTAAAAAGAACTACCGACTTCTAGTTACAAAACATAAGTCACAGAGTTAAACAGGGAATATAGTCAATAATACTGTAGTAACGTTGTTTGGTCACAGCTGATGACTATACTTATCATGGTGAGCACTGACTAATGTACAGAATTGTTCAATCATTTTGTTGCACACCTGAAACTAATGTAGCATTGTATGTTAATTAAAATTCAATAGAAAAATGCTAACAAAAACAATGATCCAGAAAATGTATTCACATATCAAAATATGATGTATAACGTATTCAAAATATCACATATTTATGATTTCCAATATTTTTATATAAACACTCATGTAAATGGATAAAATGGATGAAGGAGTCAAAAGATTCAAACTTGCAGTTACAAAATAAGTAAGTCATGGGGACATAATGTATATCATTGTGGCTATAGTTAATAATACTATATTACATATTGAAGTTGTTAAGAGAGTAGATTTTAAAAGTTCTCATTACAAAAAAGAAAATTTATAACTATGCATGGTGACAGATGTTAACAAGACCTGTTTTGGTGATCATTTTGCAATATGCACAAATATATTGAATTATTATGTTGTACACCTAAACTTAATATCGTGTTATAAGTCAATTATACCGGAAAAAAAACAACCAAACCTATACTATATGCTCCATGTTTCTCGAGATTAGAAGTGCTCCCAGATCATATATTCACCCTGCTTTCTCTCCTCCTATTTCTCTCAATCCTGGATTCCATGGATAATGTTATCAATAATGATCTTAGAACATTCCATAATTCCATACTGTTCATCATACCTGCCTTGGAAAACTTTAAACCCAGAAGATCCCTACTATCTGCCATGCCATAGCTACTACTGATCTTATGATAATGCTAAAGAAAAAGCACACATCCTGAAATTTTGTTACCACTGTAAATCCAAAATCATCTGCATCATCTGGGAAACATCTATCTTGTCTGGACTTTTTACTTTCTTTTATTAAATATTTAATTAAAATCCTATAACTTGTCTGATATTCCACCGAGAACCTCTTACTACTAGACTGAAATTTTACTGTTTTAGTTGCCAAATCTGCAAGTACCTCTTGATAAGCTTCCAATGTTAGCAAGTTTCCTCTAATTATATTTGAAGATATTTCTTTTATCCTCCAATGGTGAGCTGGACCTCATCACTTCTTCCTTCTTATTAACCTCATGCCCCCAGTATTAACAACTGTCCTAGTACCTTCAACCTCTCTTTTTGTACCCTTCAGCATTTAGATATCTGAAACCCTAACTACACAGAATTGCTGTACCTAATCTTTCTGGGACCCCCTCCTCAACCACTGCTCCTTCTACTTCTTCCCCTTTGCTGTGAACCACTGAGAAAAAGTCATCTACATCATGGTTGTCTGTGGCCTCAACTCCAACCACCTCCTCAAGATCACCACACACTTCCACCTGCCTTCATCATTCCATGGGGTTCCTTTGGTAAGGTCACAATGACTCCTTTGTTACTAAGCCCAAAAGGAAGTTTTTGTTACTCACAGATATGATCTTTAAGTGAAAACCTTTAAGTATATTTGAAACAACTCAGATGTGTTAATCTTGTAGCTGTAAATCTTATAAAATTTAAATATAGAAAAGGTATAGCTGATAAAATTTCACAAGTTGAGATTATGCTGTATGTGGAAAGCACAAACTGGATTTCTAGAACTTAATCGAAAATGTAAAATAATTAATATATTTATCCTTTTTTTTTTCAGTTGCAGGAACTTACTGTGAAATTGATTGTGGAAACGCTCTGATAACATGCCACAAAAACAAGTGATAATTATTTTTGCCCCCTGTTATGGGTTAAATTGTGTCCCTCACAAATAAATCTTGACGTACTAATCCCCAGTACCTCAGTACATGATATGGTTATTGCTAATGAAACAAAAAAGGAGGTATTAGACTGGGCCCTAATTCAGTATGACTGTTGTCTTTATTTTAAGGGTAACTTCAGAACACAAAGACAGGCACACAGTAGGAAGACAATGTGAAGACACACAGGGAGAAGACAGCCATGTGGCTCTACAAGCCAAAGAATGCCAAGGATTGCTGGTAATCACCAGAATCTAGAAAAGTTGAGGAGACATCATTCCCCAGAGCCTTCAGAGAAAGCACAGTCCTGCCAACACCGTGATTTTGGACTTCAAGCTTCCAGTAATGTGAGAGAATAAATTTCTGTTGTTTTAAGCCACCCAGTTCTTGGTGCTTTGCTACAGTACCCTTAGGAAACTAACACAACTTTTTATATGCCTTGCATGTTTTTACCTCGCCACTGAGCTATGCTGGCACAAAAACAGAAAAATGAAAATTTAAAAATATCTTCTCCCCAGCTTCTTCCCATCTTCTGCTTCTTCCTCTTACCTTACCTGATTCGAAGCTTTGGAAATGTGTTTGCTTTATCGGAGTCCTGTTGCTCAGATGCAGCAAGAAGCTATTACATGAGGTGGTCCTTTGCCTTTACTTATGACTAAAGAACTTTCTGGCTAGGCACATAGAGAAACACTTCCTAAAAACCAGTCTGAAGTATTTACTCACTGTCTGTACTCAAAGGAGTGCTTCCCAAACTTTAAATCTCCTGGTGATCTTCATAAATGCATTTTCTGACTGAGTATTCAGAATGAATACTCTACACTTCTAATAATCTCCCTGCCAATGGTGATGCTTTCATTTGAGGACCACATTTTGAGAAGCAAAGCTCTAAGACTTGACCCAATGACTCAAGTCACAAACCCAAACCTTATCCTCAACTTCTCCATCAAAGAATTCTTGCAGCCTAAGCAAAAGTTCTACATTTTAGGGGAAAAAAAAAAAAAGGTACTCTCTCTAGATATTGGAACTTAAAAAAGGCAGCCATGGGCGGATGAATTAGAATAGATGCCCCACTTAAACAGATATTTTAGGAGACAATGGGCCTTCTGTAGGAATATATAGTTCTAACAAAACTCAAGGATTGGTAAGTTAAGCAAGAAATATATTTCTCTCTCCCACTCTCTCTGTGGCCAGGTGCCTTTAAGTGGCACAAATAGCATGAAGTGCAGCCTATGCCTTTTCTACCCTCCTGCTCATCATTAGCTATCAAGACATGTCAATTCCAATTCAGGTATTATATAGAGATGATGTTATTATATTATAGTTAATATAATAATATATAATAATGTCATATATACATTATTTCCTCTTCCCAGTTAAACTCAGACATGAATCACCTATAATCTAATCAGTCACCTTACCTCGGCTACCAAGCCCAGAAAAGTATTTTCTTTATTGCAACCATATTTACCTTTCTGAAACAGAATTCTGCTTACATTTCTCTTCTCGTTAAAAATGTACCAAGAGCCCACAACATGTAGAGGGTAAGCTGTGAAACACTTAGCATGGCATGGAAAAGATTTGACAGTATTAACCCAAAGGCAATTTCAGGCTGACTGCACTCTATTTGGTTCTTATTTCTGCACCCATAGATAGCAGTTATTGTCATTATCATCAGTCAGTTTTTGGAACCTCGTCTCTTATTGGTGTTTTTGTGTAGAATTTCTGTCTACTGCCCCGGTATTCCAGGTGCAGCTGGAAGCCAAAAGCTTAAAGCTCAAACTGCATTGGCAAACAAAATGGCAAATATAGCATAGTCTTCTGGATAGAATTGTATCAGGAGGCTTTGCTACAAGTGACAATTTGAATGCAATAATAGAATTTAATGGTAACCTTCAATGCTATTCATCAACTTCCATCAAAGTCTTAACACGGTTCACAGGCAAAAATAAAGCTACGTCCTGTGGCAGAAAATGTCTGTGGCTCATTAAATAATTTCTTCTCTTCCTGGGCACAGAATTAGGTCTTATTTCCAAATCTTAATCTCTATAGATGTAGGCCACATATCTAAGTTATAACTGATTTTTATAATAATGCCTCTAGTGAATCATACCTTCCTTCATCGCTATTCTTTTGCAATGTGAACTTCTTATTCTTCTCATCAAGAAGAGGTGGAATTCATTTCTGACCTCTTTCAATTTGGGCTGGCCTCGTGACTTGTTTTCACCAAAAGAATGTGGCAGAAGTAATGTCATGTGACCTCTGAAATAGATTTTAGGGATCTTGTAACTTCCGTTTTTATCCTTTTGAAATACCACCCTGACCTGCCAGTGGTTTGAAGAAGACTAGAATGAAAGGCTTTCTGGAGATAGAAGTCCAGCTGGCCCAGCTGAGCCCAACTCCAAAGCTCTATCAGCTGAATGTGGCTACATGAGTAAAACAAAACAAGACCAGCAGAAGAGCTGTTTAATCAACCCACAGAACTGTAAGGAAAAAATAAATTGTTGTTTGGGTCATGGAGTTGGGGGATGATTTTTTTTTACATAGAACACATACAAAGAGTGATATTCACAAAAGTGATAGAATTATTTCTAGGCCTAACCCATAAAACGCTCTTATGAGCATTCCTCCACGTTCCTTTTCTTTTCTCAGTAGCTAGACAGGAGATAACTGCCAATATGACTTAGAAGCTACTTAATGAAGATGGTAAAGCCCTCCTGAGCCTGGTTCTTAAAAAACTGGCTGCTGACTTATTCACCAGGCAAGTGAAGATACCTGATCAAGAAATAAACTTCAAGTGTATTTTATTCACTACACATTACACATTATAAAGTTAGTTAATACTAATTAATAGGGCAACAACACCATTAATACAATCTCTGAAATTCCTTTTTTAATTTTAATTTTCAGTTTATTTTGAGAGAAAGAGAGAAAGAGAGAAAGAGAGAGAGAGAGAGAGAGAAAGAGAAAAATGTGTGCATGAGTGGGGGAGGGGCAGAGAGAAAGGGAGAGCGAGAATCCCAAGTAAGCTCCACCCTCAGTGCAGAGCCCCACGCAGGGCTTGACTTCACAACCTCAATCAAGATCATGACCTGAGTTCAAAAGTCTGATGCTTGACTCCAACTGAGCCACCCAGGAACCCCAGTCTTTGACATTGCCTCAGCTAATGTCTAGTTTTGGAATGATTTTATTTGCAAATATATTTGGGGAATATAAATTGGTCTTTAATTATGTAATTTTATTTTCAATATAAATTAATATTCACATTAAAAATAAATTGGAAAAATAAATAAAAAATCAGAGGAGTGAAACATTTATCCATAATTTCAACACTAGAGTTTTGGTGCATTTCATTCCTTGCATATGTGAATTTCTAGCCTAAATTTATACAACTTTATTCACCTAATATTATACAATGAGCAATCTCCATATGTATTCATCGCCAATTTTAAAATGGTTGCATCATACTCCATCTAGTGGACACAGTACAACTTATTTCTTGCATCTTTTATTGATAATTTAAGTTGTTGCAAATATTCTGTGAACTCCATAATAATTATAACGCTTTTACCTTTTTCATATCATTGCATTATTTGCTATTCTTATTGCCTTAAATTCAACATTTTATTCTTTGTGTGGAGTCATTAAAACTATTTAATTTGAATCTTAGCTTATTAATATTCGTGTTATTATGTTATTTCCTTTGTTTTTATTTTTTTATTTAAAAGAAGAACATTAATATTTGATTCTTCTTTATCAAACCCTTCAGTCTCCCTTAAATTTTTATGCTTAATTACTACATAGTGTATGAGATCATGATGATTATTAGTTATACCCCAAAATCTTTATGCTTTTTTTCCTCATGGATCACCACTTTTCTCTGTATCTTCCTTTTTCCTATCTCATTAATTATATTACCTCCCCAAACCAGGAATGTTTTTAGTCTACTGAACCATCTCTATGTTATATTCTCACCCCTTAAAACCCCAGTTGTTTAATGTAACACAGACACCCATACCTACCACTCTAATACTGATTTTCCATATTCTTGTCTGAAATATCTCCACTTGAATTTTACTGACATCTGAGATGTAAAATTTGAAAACCACATAAATTTTATTCTCTGCCAGCACATACTCTTCCCATTATTTTTAAGATGCTCTTCTCAATTTTCTTCTATTTTCTCAAGCTTGCACAGGACTTTCTCTTGCTATTCGGACTTCTGTGTTTGTTTTTCTTAGCTGTCACACAGACTCCTTAAAATTATATATATCAAATTTAAAAACGCTCTTTTCCTTTACATTTACTTCAATTTCTGATTTTCCTATCACAGTGAATGTTAGTATCACCAACCATTCACATGAGAAATCTGGAAATCATTCATGGCTTTTTACTCATGCTACCAGTAGCCTTTAATCTATCACCAAGTCCTTTATCACTTTTTTGGTTTGCTTTGGTTTTATTTTTCTTGTTTGTTAAAAGTTTTCTCTGAGTTTAATTCATATACAGAAAAGTGTATAAATCTTAAACAGTTTGACAAAATTTCACCAGCTAAACAAGTATTAGTATGTAAGCGGGGCACATTTATAAAACAGAACATTGCTAGCATCTGAAAAATCTCTGCTGTGTCATCTTTTTTTTTTTTTTTTTTTTTTAATTTTTTTTTTTCAACGTTTTTTATTTATTTTTGGGACAGAGAGAGACAGAGCATGAACGGGGGAGGGGCAGAGAGAGAGAGGGAGACACAGAATCGGAAACAGGCTCCAGGCTCCGAGCCATCAGCCCAGAGCCTGACGCGGGGCTCGAACTCACGGACCGCAAGATCGTGACCTGGCTGAAGTCGGACGCTTAACCGACTGCGCCACCCAGGCGCCCCTGTGTCATCTTTTAATCCCTAAATTCTATCTATGTTTAAACCATTACACTAATTCCCAATGCCATAGATGGGATTCTGGGGTTTTTGAACTTCATATAAATCAAATAATATATGGACCCTTTTATTTGTCTTCTTTCACTAAACAGTATGTTCGGGTCTTCCACATGGACTAGTCATAGTTTTTTTTCATTCTCACTGCCCTTTAGCATTCTATTCAACGTATGCTAAAAATTATGTTTATCCATGCTGTGAATGATAGGTCTTTGTGCCATTAGGAGAGCTTATTTTGAATAGGGTTGCTATAAATATTTGTGTACATGATTTCTGATGCACATATGTAGGCATATGCTAGATATATACTTGGGCGAATGGCAGGCTCATAGAAAATAAATATATATAGCTTTAGTAGATACTGTCAAATAATCTACCAAAGTGTTGGCCAACTTGAATTCCTACTACTACTACATAAGAGCTCCAGTTATTCTATATCTTTACCAGTACTTGATAAGTTTGTCTTTAAATATTTTTGCCATTACTGTGGGTGTTCAGATCATGGATTTAATGTAAATGTTCTAATGAAAATGGAATACTACTCAGCCATAAAAAGGAATGAAATCTTACCATTTTCTATGATGTGGATGGAACTAGAGAATATTATGCTAAGTGAAATCAGTCAGAGAAAAATACCTCCACTCATATGTGGAATTTTAGAAACAAAACAAAGGAGCACAGGGTTAAAATAATGAGAGTGAGGTAAACCAAGAAGCAGACGCTTAACCATAGAGAAAAAACTGACGGTTACCAGAGGGGAGGTGGGTAGGGGGATGGGTGAAATTGGTGATGGGGATTAAAGAGTGCATTGCTATGATGAGCACCAGGTGCTGTATGAAAATGTTGAATCACTATTTTCTACATCTGAAACTAGTATTACACTGTATGTTAACTACCTGGAATTTAAATAATAAATGAATGAATGAATGAATGAATGAATGAATGAATGAATGAATGAATAAATATTCTGGTGGATAATTAAGGTAAGTAACTTTTCATATGTTTATTAATCATTTGGATATCCTGTTTAATGATATACGAGTATTTCTATGGAGTTGTCTTTCTCATATTTACTGGTAGGATTTCATTACATATTCTGGACATGTGTCATCTATTGAACATATGTATTGAAAATATCTTCTCTCACATAATGACTTGTTTTTCAGTCTCTTAATGATGTATGTTATATACAGTCCAATTTATGTTTTTATCTTCTTTATAGTTAGTGCCTTCAGATTCAGTTTACGAAATCTCTGCCCACCTTACAGTTATTAACATGACTTTTTCTCTTTTATTTTCTTTCAAAACATTATTTGCCTTTCATATTTGTTCAAAAAACACCGGGAAATACTTGACTGTGGTAATCTAGGGGTCAAAAGCCTTTTTTTTTAAACATATTGATGTAAAGTAGAGCATGTACTGTAAAACCGTGTTTTCCTACCTGTTTATCTTCTTAATAAACCACATGACTTTATCTTTCATTGTTCTGAAAACACACCATTTTAATTACCATATATTTATAATAAGTCTTAATAAATAACTCGTTGCAAAAGTCCTAGAGCTTTGTTGTTCTCCAAGATTAGCTTGATTTCTATTAGCCCTTTGCATCACCTCCATAAAAAATTTAAATAAAGTGGTCAATTTTTTATGGAAACTTGCTGAGATTTTGTTTGTGATCGCAAGATCTATAGAATCATTTAGAGACAACTGACATAATTATAATGATAACCAATTCATGGACTTTATATAGAGTTCCAATTCATAAACTTTTTATATTTTTCCATGTAAGCATTTTAATTCATTTTTTTTGTTGTTTTCAGCATAAAGCTCATATAGCTCTTAGACATTTGATAGTTTTAGATGTTGAGCATATTGCCTTTTAAAATTTTAATTTTCTATTTATTGCTAATGTGAAAATGTAATCAATATTTATATGTCATTTGTATCCAGTAACTTAAATAAATTTGTATATTCTATATTCTCAATCTCAGGGCAAAATTTTAAATTTAACCATAAATTATGATAAACTTAGGTAGATTTTCTACTGTTCACACTTAATAGATTAATGAAGTTATCTTCCCAGTTTGCTATAAGTTGTTGTATTTATTAAATTTATCCATTGATTTTTCTGGATAGTTTGATTTTTGAATGTTAAACTATCTTTTGATTTCTGAAATTTTTGCCATTTATTCATTATATATTACCATTTCCATATATCACATGGTTATGTTCATTATTATATGTTAATTGTCTTTGGTTTATAATCTCCCTTTAATATAATTCTGTTGCATTAAGGTCATGAGCGAGTTGAGATTTATTTTGTCTTTAACTTCTCTCTGCAAGAGATTGTATAGATTGTGGTCTTTTTTCCCTTAACTATTTCAATTAATTCACTCTTGAAATCAGTCATTTCCAATTTTTTTGTTTGCTTTTAGTTTTTGTCAAAAATTTTTTAGGGCAGAGTTAATTGCTTAACTAGATATAGCACACTTTCATGTTCCATTTTTTCTTATCTATTTTCTAAGATATTTTCCTTAAGGGAGTTACTTATTTCTACATTTTCAAAACTTTGGCATATGGGGGTGTTCATGACATGCTTTTGTGTTTTGTAAAATATATAGCAGTATCTACTTTTTTTTCCTTTCTGATATTGATAATTTTATAGTTCTTATCCTATTTCTTTTTCATTCTTGCTACGTGCTTGTCAGTTTAATAAATCTTGAAGAAACTATTTTTGGTTGTTTTGACTTTCTTTAGAATAACTTTTTTATGGATTATTGTTTTCCGCTTCTATTTTTGTAATTTAATTTTTCTATTGTTGGTTTCAGTTTGCTGAACTAAAGCAAACTAGTGATAGTTTTCCTATCATCACACGCAGTAGATTATGCCACTGATTTTTTAACCTTTATTCTTTTCTAATATTTTAATTTAATATTATCATTTTCATCTCTGGCTGGACACCACTTCATCTACTTCTCCAAGTCTGGGTACGTTATTTCTTCCTTATAATTTATTCCTAAAATTTATTTCTGACATTTTCCATTATTTCTTCTTTAACTCATGGGTTATTTCAACGTGTAATATTTAATTTAGTGACATTTGGAAATTTTCTAGTTATCAGATAATAAAACTGGGTCTCAGTTCAAAAGAAACCCATTTGTTGACACTGTATCCACTTTAAATAAATAGAAAGTATCTAAATTATGATAAATAAATACAAGGACAATGTGTTTTCCTTCTAAAATTATTTTAGTCTGAAAACATTTTGTGGGCTACATTCATGCTTGTAAGGCCAGATACAACCACCATGATTTATTAAAAGATAATTCATTTAGGCTAAATACATACAAGATAAAAACTATTTTAAGGTGAAAATTTTGGTGGCATTTTAGTACAGTCATAATGCTGTACAACCACCACTTCTACCAAATTCCAAAATATTTCCATCATCACACAGTGAAATCCTTTACCCATTAGGCAGTTTCTCTCATTTCCCCTACTCCCCGGGCCTTTCTCAATCACCAATCAATCACCCTGTCTCTCTAGATTTATCTATTCTGGAGATAAATGAAATCATACAATATTCAAGCTTTTGTGTCTGGCTTCTATCACTTAATGTTTTGGAGGTCCATCCATGTTGTAGCATGTGTGGAATGTTACCCAATAGCAAAAACCAATTCAATTTTCTGATACCAATGGTGTGTCCAACAATTCAGTTCAATTTTGAGACCACCCACATGAATGCAGCATCAGATCCCACAGGTTAAGAGCTCATTCCGACAAAACTGCCCTGTTCCCATTTCAGATACCAGTTGCAGGTCCTGAGCTACCCATACTTGTGACTGAACAGATTTATAAGTCAGGGCTCCCACACCCCCTCCTTAGGTCTGATAATTTGCTAACACAGCTTACAGAACCCAAGAACCACTTTATTTATGTTTAACAATTTACTACAAAATATACAACTCAGAAACAGCCAAATGAAAGCAATGCATAAGGCAAGATGAGGGCGGTGGTGGGACAGAGTTTCTATGTCCTATTAGGGTGCAAAACCCTCGCAGCACCTCAATGTGCTCATCAATTCAGAAACTCTTCAAATCTCATTACTGAGAAGTTTTTTCTACAGATCAGTCTCCAGGCCCACATCCCCGCCTATAGGTAGATGGGTAGAGCTGAAAGTTCTCACTCTCTAATCATTTGATCTTTGGGTGACCAGCCTCATCCTGAAGCTATCAAAGGCCCCCACCCTAAGTCACTTCATTACCATAACCTCATGTGATTAAAAGGGACTCGTTATGAACAAAACACATTCCCATTACTCAGGAAATTTCAAGCATTTTAGATCTAGGTGAGGAATAGGGAAGAAAGACCAAATAGTTCTTACTATACAATAGCATGCATCAGTATTTTATTATTTCTTATGGGTGAATAATATTTCTTTTATTGCTGAATAATATTCCATTGTACCTATATACCAAAATGTATTTGTCCATCTTTTGAGAGACATTAGGGTGTTTCTACTTTTTGACTATTATTAATAGTACCACTATGAATATCCATATGCCTCTATGTGTTTGAGTACCTGTTTTCAACTCTTTTGGATATATACCCAGGTTAAATTCCAGCATCATTTGCTAACTCTATTCTATGTTTAGCTCTTCAAGGAAGCACCAAACTGTCTTCCATAGCTACTCAACCATTTTACATACCCATTAGCAATGGATGCGGGTTCCATTTTCTCTATATCTTCACCAACACTTATATTTTTTCTTTATTATAACCATCCTAGTAGGAATAAAATGGTATCTCACTATGGTTTTGACATGGATTTCTCTAATGACTACTGATGAGAATCTTTTCATGTGCTTATAGACTATTGGCATATCTTCTTTGGAATTTTCCTACAAATTTATTTGTTATTTATTATATATTATCAACTCTATTTAGATAATATGTAATAAATAATATACAGAATGCATATGTATGTTTTATTAAATTTTGAATAGAAAACCATGAAGCATCCCTGCATGACAGTACATTCAGAAAGATCAGCTCTCTTGGCGCTCTCTCGGCTCAATTGGTTAAGCATCTGACTTCAGCTCAGGTCATGATCTCATGGTTCATGAGTTAGAGCTCCATGTTTAAGCCCTGCTTCCAAGTCCCAGGTGGGGCTCTTTGCTGACTGTACAGAGCCTGGAGCCTGCTTTGAGTTCTGTGTCTCCCTCTCTCTCTGCTCCTCCCTCATTCAGTCTCTGTCTCTCTTCCAAAAATGAATAAACATTAAAAAAATTTTAATAAAAATTTAAAAACAGGTCAGCTCTCTGCACTTTATCTTACTAACCACAATTTATTATTTCTTATAATAATTTTATTAACAAAAACATCATGCACATAATCTTGGACAAGGTTGTGGAAATTAAAGAATGAGCTCATCAAAGTTTATAGTACTTTATTTTTTTAATTAAAGAGCTCCTGCTTTGGTTTGTCTTTCTTGCAATAAGAAAAAAAAAACAACCTTGTTTCAGTAGTTACAAATGGTATTTTTGATTCAAAATTTCAAGGTCCCTACAAGAATTTTGCCAAATATATGACTTCTAATTTCACTCATAAAAGTAAAGATCTGTCCCAGAAGTGCCTCTCCCAGCTGCCCCCTTAACACTCATCCTGACACATACTCATCCCCACTGTGTTCTAGAAACTCTTAAATACCAATCATTCTGAAATCTCAATATTTTTTTTCATTCTTCAATGCCCTTCCCAATGCTCTCACCAAGGCAATCCTTTTCCCCCATAAACCTCCCTTTCTATGTAAGTTTGCATGAGAAAGAAACTACCAATATTTCAAGATCTTACTGAAGTGTCATTTCTCTTCTGACAGAGCTCCCACCACTGTCAACGTTGCCTGCACAGTTCACTCATTTTTTGTCTATGGTGCAGATGGACTTTGAGTTATTATTTACCTTTCACACCAAGCTTCTAGCCTATGAACTCAAACTCTGGAGACCAAAATTACTGTTAGGAACAATTTTTCCAAGGCACAATATACAAACTCCACGACATATTGCTGAATCAAAGAAGCAAGAGATATCCAGATTGGAGAAGACATGAGAGCCAATTTAACATAGTGGGTGATTACCCACTATGCTAGTTTTTTTTTTTTTTTTTCCTACTCCATTCCTATTAAATGGTTTTTCAGGTACTACATGAACACTTCTAGTTATTAGCTACTTAATCTAGTTAATTTGATGTGATAAACAAGTGCATTTATTAACTTAATTTTGCATTGGTACTATATATTTTTTACATATATTTTTAAAAGCTCCTCATCTTCATTAGGGAAAGAAGTTCATACTGTAGTAGTTAAGGCTATCCAAACATACTTCCCATGTTGCCAAAGAGATTTAATCACAATAGCAACACCAGTAGAGAAAATCACTGTATTCCATCTTCTTTATTGAGAAATATTCCTATTAGATATCACTATCAGCTGTGCTCTATTCTCTACTTCTCAAAAATGCCTATGGCAGTCATTATCAATAGACAGAGCTTTCTGAAATGAATAGTTGATGGATGCAATTGCCTGGTAAACTCCCAAAGGCTGTAACCAATTGTTAATTGTGCCGTATACCTCTTTTCATTAATAATAAATATAGTAATAAAAAAATTTTTGTCAGCAGCTCCTATGGACTGATTTCATAATACTCATGTGAACAAAAGCATAGAGGACACCTCATGTTAGTAGTTAAAATACAAATAGGTTCTCAGCCAAAATAATTTTTTTAACTCACATTTATGTGTCTGGTTAAAATGTTTTAAAAAGATTAATAGGTAGAATGAAGAGAATATGGAATAAGGGATCAGAATAAAGTTTAAATTTTTTTTCTCCATTTGCATACCCAAAGAAGAAAATTACAGGGGTGCGTAGGTGGCTCAGTCAGTTAAGCATCCAACTCTTGATTTTGGCTCCAGTCATGATCTCACAGTTGGTTGGTGAGTTCAAGCCCTTGAATTGGGCTCTGCACTGTCAGCTTGGAATTCTGTATCCCTCTCTCTGTGTCCTTCTCCTGCTTGCTCTCTATCTCTCTCAAAATAAATAAAAATAAACTTAAAAAAAGAAAATTACATATAAATTCTATGCCTGTTATTTCACTTATGAAAAGAAAACACCAAGGTTTATGGGGCAGGTACCAAACATTGTGGGTACCAAATGAAATAATAGATATGGAAATTTTCCCATGGTGTCTTTATACAGAAAATGCCAAATACTATAAATCAGTCTTTCTTATTCCCCTAGACCTTGCTGTTAAAATATTAACAGCGTTTCATGTATTGGAGAGTTGGCTGACTAGATTCAAGATGGCTTCACTCAATGTCTGCCAGATGGTGCTGGCTCCCAGCTGAGGAAACTTGGTTTTGGTCCACATGGCCTCTCATGCTACAGAGACTAACCTGACTTGCTTCTCTGGCAGTTTCAGGGCAACACTCCCAGAGAACAGGAGCAGAAGTTTCCATCTATCTTAAGAAGTCACATAACGTCACTTCCATCACATTCCATTGGTAACTTATGTAGTCTCTCCACCACTAAGTTTCCCTTATCTATAAAGTTAATGTAGCCTGTTAACAGCTTTTAAAATCAGAATTAAGCAGTAACATCCATGTGAAACACTTATGACTATAACTGGTACATTAAAAATATTCAATAAATGTCAGTTACTATTTTTACTATATACTTTATATCCTTAAAATCTCTCATATCAGTAATCTTTTTATACTCATTGCCACTACCTTAGTGAAAGCAGTCCTATTTAATTTCTCCCACAGTACTCCATCTATAATAATTCTGTTTTAGCACCTGCAACTATAAACAAATATTTGTTCATTTGTCAGATTCCCATTCTTAGACTATAAACCTACCAGGGCTTCAAACTGCTGTTTTCTTTTAATATTTTTATCATGAACATTCATCACTGATTTTATTTTATTTTATTTTATTTTATTTTATTTTATTTTATTTTTTTTTTAATATATGAAATTTACTGTCAAATTGGTTTCCATACAACACCCAGTGCTCATCCCAAAAGGTGCCCTCCTCAATACCCATCACCCACCCTGCCCTCCCTCCCACCCTGCCCTCCCTCCCTCCCCCCATCAACCCTCAGTTTGTTCTCAGTTTTTAACAGTCTCTAATGCTTTGGCTCTCTCCCACTCTAACCTCTTTTTTTTTTTTTTTTTCCTTCCCCTCCCCCATGGGTTTCTGTTATGTTTCTCAGGATCCACATAAGAGTGAAACCATATGGTATCTGTCTTTCTCTGTATGGCTTATTTCACTTAGCATCACACTCTCCAGTTCCATCCATGTTGCTACAAAAGGCCATATTTCATTTTTTCTCATTGCCACGTAGTATTCCATTGTGTATATAAACCACAATTTCTTTATCCATTCATCAGTTGATGGACATTTAGGCTCTTTCCATAATTTGGCTATTGTTGAGAGTGCCGCTATAAACATTGGGGTACAGGTGCCCCTATGCATCAGTACTCCTGTATCCCTTGGATAAATTCCTAGCAGTGCTATTGCTGGGTCATAGGGTAGGTCTATTTTTAATTTTCTGAGGAACCTCCACACTGCTTTCCAGAGCGGCTGCACCAATTTGCATTCCCACCAACAGTGCAAGAGGGTTCCTGTTTCTCCACATCCTCTCCAGCATCTATAGTCTCCTGATTTCTTCATTTTGGCCACTCTGACTGGCGTGAGGTGGTATCTGAGTGTGGTTTTGATTTGTATTTCCCTGATAAGGAGCGACGTTGAACATCTTTTCATGTGCCTGTTGGCCATCCAGATGTCTTCTTTAGAGAAGTGTCTATTCATGTTTTCTGCCCATTTCTTCACTGGGTTATTTGTTTTTCGGGTGTGGAGTTTGATGAGCTCTTTATAGATTTTGGATCCTAGCCCTTTGTCCGATGTGTCATTTGCAAATATCTTTTCCCATTCCGTTGGTTGCCTTTTAGTTTTGTTGGTTGTTTCCTTTGCTGTGCAGAAGCTTTTTATCTTCATAAGGTCCCAGTAATTCACTTTTGCTTTTAATTCCCTTGCCTTTGGGGATGTGCCGAGTAAGAGATTGCTACGGCTGAGGTCAGAGAGGTCTTTTCCTACTTTCTCCTCTAAGGTTTTGATGGTTTCCTGTCTCACATTCAGGTCCTTTATCCATTTTGAGTTTATTTTTGTGAATGGTGTGAGAAAGTGGTCTAGTTTCAACCTTCTGCATGTTGCTGTCCAGTTCTCCCAGCACCATTTGTTAAAGAGACTGTCTTTTTTCCATTGGATGTTCTTTCCTGCTTTGTCAAAGATGAGTTGGCCATACGTTTGTGGGTCTAGTTCTGGGGTTTCTATTCTATTCCATTGGTCTATGTGTCTGTTTTTATGCCAATACCATGCTGTCTTGATGATGACAGCTTTGTAGTAGAGGCTAAAGTCTGGGATTGTGATGCCTCCTGCTTTGGTCTTCTTCTTCAAAATTACTTTGGCTATTCGGGGCCTTTTGTGGTTCCATATGAATTTTAGGATTGCTTGTTCTAGTTTCGAGAAGAATGCTGGTGCAATTTTGATTGGGATTGCATTGAATGTGTAGATAGCTTTGGGTAGTATTGACATTTTGACAATATTTATTCTTCCAATCCATGAGCAGGGAATGTCTTTCCATTTCTTTATATCTTCTTCAATTACCTGCATAAGCTTTCTATAGTTTTCAGCATACAGATCTTTTACATCTTTGGTTAGATTTATTCCTAGGTATTTTATGCTTCTTGGTGCAATTGTGAATGGGATCAGTTTCTTCATTTGTCTTTCTGTTGCTTCATTGTTAGTGTATAAGAATGCAAGTGATTTCTGCACATTGATTTTGTATCCTGCAACTTTGCTGAATTCATGTATCAGTTCTAGTAGACTTTTGGTGGAGTCTATCGGATTTTCCATGTATAATATCATGTCATCTGCAAAAAGCGAAAGCTTGACTTCATCTTTGCCAATTTTGATGCCTTTGATTTCCTTTTGTTGTCTGATTGCTGATGCTAGAACTTCCAGCACTATATTAAACAGCAGCGGTGACAGTGGGCATCCCTGTCGTGTTCCTGATCTCAGGGAAAAAGCTCTCAGTTTTTCCCCGTTGAGGATGATGTTAGCTGTGGGCTTTTCATAAATGGCCTTTATGATCTTTAAGTATGTTCCTTCTATCCCGACTTTCTCAAGGGTTTTTATTAAGAAAGGGTGCTGGATTTTGTCAAAGGCCTTTTCTGCATCGATTGACAGGATCATATGGTTCTTCTCTTTTTTTTTGTTAATGTGATGTATCACGTTGATCGATTTGCGAATGTTGAACCAGCCCTGCATCCCAGGAATGAATCCCACTTGATCATGGTGAATAATTCTTTTTATATGCTGTTGAATTCGATTTGCTAGTATCTTATTAAGAATTTTTGCATCCATATTCATCAGGGATATTGGCCTGTAGTTCTCTTTTTTTACTGGGTCTCTGTCTGGTTTAGGAATCAAAGTAATACTGGCTTCATAGAATGAGTCTGGAAGTTTTCCTTCCCTTTCTATTTCTTGGAATAGCTTGAGAAGGATAGGTATTATCTCTGCTTTAAACGTCTGGTAGAACTCCCCTGGGAAGCCATCTGGTCCTGGACTCTTATTTGTTGGGAGATTTTTGATAACCGATTCAATTTCTTCGCTGGTTATGGGTCTGTTCAAGCTTTCTATTTCCTCCTGATTGAGTTTTGGAAGAGTGTGGGTGTTCAGAAATTTGTCCATTTCTTCCAGGTTGTCCAATTTGCTAGCATATAATTTTTCATAGTATTCCCTGATAATTGTTTGTATCTCTGAGGGATTGGTTGTAATCATTCCATTTTCATTCATGATTTTATCTATTTGGGTCATCTCCCTTTTCTTTTTGAGAAGCCTGGCTAGAGGTTTGTCAATTTTGTTTATTTTTTCAAAAAACCAACTCTTGGTTTCGTTGATCTGCTCTACAGTTTTTTTAGATTCTATATTGTTTATTTCTGCTCTGATCTTTATGATTTCTCTTCTTCTGCTGGGTTTAGGCTGCCTTTGCTGTTCTGCTTCTATTTCCTTTAGGTGTGCTGTTAGATTTTGTATTTGGGATTTTTCTTGTTTCTTGAGATAGGCCTGGATTGCAATGTATTTTCCTCTCAGGACTGCCTTCGCTGCATCCCAAAGCGTTTGGATTGTTGTATTTTCATTTTCGTTTGTTTCCATATATGTTTTAATTTCATCACTGATTTTAAAATAGAGTAATCATCCAATAAATGTTTACTGAATTCATTTTCATCTAATAGCAATCAGAAAGCCTAAACTAAGTATTAAATTTTGAGCTGAAGTAAATGACCACATTATGAAATGATTCAAGTATCTTGAGTAATAAATCTACAGTATAGGTAACTTAAGAAATTATGGTCAGTGTACAAAGGTCAAAACGTAAGATATAGTCCTGCACAGTAGTTGAGCACACAGACTCTTAATACAGGTTGTCAGTGATCAACTCCCAGATTAACAGCTTTTGCTGTGTCTCTAATAAAGTTACTTAGCCTTTCTGTGGTTTAGTTTCCTTCTCTGTAAGAAAGAAGATAACAAATCTTGGAGCATCACCATAAGCATGTAATAAGTTGGTATATGTAAAATAATAGAAGACAATAGCTCACAAAGAGTTCCATTTGAATTTTCTCTATTACCCTGGTTGTTACATTTTCTGATACTTTATCTTCAGACATATATTTGTCCTAAAAATAAATAAATATTACAGATTCAAGTGAAGGTATGTCTTTCATACTATACTTCAGGAAAGGTTAGTGTAATGCACCTGTTGTAAAGTTTTTCTTTTTAGAAATAGGAAAAATATCTAAAATTTGCATAATACATTTAATGACATTTTTACTTTAAATATAGAATAGACACCTATATCTATAATATAGTTTTCATCTTTGTATATTGCCTGCAAAATAGTAACATGTTTTTGCCTTATGTAAACGTGAAAGGAAGAGAGAGGAAAAGTCACCATATTTCCTGACACTTTTCATTTCAGTGTTTTTTTAAAAACTATTCTGCGTAGTACTTCTTGACCACAAATTATTACTTTCACGTAATTCCAATACTTCAATTATGTATCACTCTTTTCTGTTTTAATCCTCTTAGTCTCTGTGCTTTTCCTCTGTTTACTGTTATTTTTTTCAAATCTGTATATCATAACATGTACTTAGTGTTCAACATGGTAGCTCCTGTTATTCACTGATATTTAAACATTTTAAAAAAGTGTTTTAGGGGTGCCTGGGTGGCTCAGTCGGTTGAGCTTCCAACTTCGGCTCAGGTCACGATCTCACAATCTGTGAGTTTGAGCCCCTCGTCGGGCTCTGTGCTGACAGCTCAGAGCCTGGAGCCTGCTTTGGATTCTGTGTCTCCCTCTCTCTCTGACCCTCCCTCATTCATGCTCTCTGTCTCAAAAAACAAAAACAAAAACAAAACAAAACAAAAAACATTTAAAAAAAGTGTTTTATCATCTATGTCATATCTAAACAATTTCTAGTAATCCTCCAAACTCCACTTTTCTTTTAGACTGTCTTCTAGACTGCCACCTTTTAATCTCCTTTCCTTGCCTTTTCACCTAATCTTAAATCTTATTATTTTGTCTTTATATTGGAACCATGTTTCCGTGGCTTTTATAGACATTGTATGAAATGTGCATCTAGTTTCTTTCTTGGATACTATGTGGAATTTACTTGTGTTCTCTACAGTATACATCTTTTAGACATATATTTATCACCTCTTATATGTATATCTTCCTCTCCCCATGCTATAAAAAGTTCCTAGGTCCTTCTGTTCTTTTAATTTTTTGCTTCTATATTTTGCTCTTTATACTTAAAGAGTAAGAGATCTCTTTGGGTCTGCTATTTCACTTAGAAATAAGATAATTAAAAAAAATAACTCCCTCATTTTGAAATGAGATGTGTTTACAGACCATATTTAGAACCAGCTATAGAACACATTAATAATTTAATCACTGAGCTGGTTATCTGTCTCAACCTTCTATGCTATCCCCTACATTGCTGGATATTGGGAGCCTACAAACTTAATTTCCATAAATCCTTCACCATCTTAATTGTTTAGCCTCTGCCAGAGAAAAATAATAAGGGATCTGAAGGTGGGAGTAAGAAAGAAGCCATGTTTTCTCTGCATGCTGTGGCCCTGGACAGAGAAGCAGGAAATTGAAATATCTCAGGTGGTTTCATTTCCCCTGACTGGTCACTTACGGTGCTCTCTACCATAATCAAAGAGCAGTCCATGTAATAATCACCCCATCATTAAAAGAAGCAAAATAGCCATTTTCTGCCTCATATACCTTGTCTTTAATTTCATCCAATTTACATACAGCTTTTCCTTTGTTGATATTGAAGTAGCCTACAATTCACTAGCAATGGAGTCACAAACTTTCCAATGACAACCAGTTAACATAGCCAGATTCTAAACCTTGAAAGCCTATATCTGAGTCCATTTCTTTTACAAATTCCCCAATGAGTCAAAACATGGTTGGGAAACAGAAACCACTCTGCTAATATCAGGCAGACAGGAATATAGAGCATGGAATTGATAATGACGGAGACAACGGAAGGGGATGCTGGAGAAAGAAACTGAAGAGGAGGAAGGGGTGGTGATCAGCAGTCCGAGGGTATTAGAGTCCCATGTTGGAGCCTCTGATTTCACATGTGCATCTGCCTCCTGAGGGTGTTGCCACTGCCTCTTATTCTGTTGCCATTGCTGCTTCATGGGACCTCAGGTGGCCTCTCTCCCACGGATACTATTGGCACCACCACTGCCCCTGCTGAAGCCACAGATGCTGGGTAAACAACACAAGAAGCAGAGAAAATGCCCTTTTGCTTCCTCGTCCCAGTGCTCCCATGATAGGAGCTGTCTCCTGGGACACTGACCCTAAAAATCTGTCCCTGGGAATTTACAAAAATATTGGTGTTATTTCAGCTCCTTAGCAATACAAAGGAAAGCATAGAAAAGCAGAATAGGAGCTGAGAAACAAAAAAAAAAAATCAATTAACTAGTATAGTTAATTAATACAAATCAATAAGTAACTAGCATAGGAGAGTTTGTATGATCTAGCAGCATGGTAATCCCAGTAGGAGAAATCAATCTTTGCATAGATTATGTTGTTTGGAACAAAGGTATTGAATTAACTTTTAAACCCACTGTTACTGTGTCTCTTCCAGAGCAGGAAGAGACTTGATTCTTAAGATCATTTCATCTCCCTAAATAGTCATTGAGACAACAAAGAACTTTGCTGCTAAATGAGAACTGTGTCTCTTGGTCTGCTACTTGTACAAAAAGCTGCCCATTTTAAGTATAATTTGACAGTCATTTGAATTGGAGTTTTCCCATCCAATTCTGATCATTAAACATCCTGTGCATCAAAGAAGAATCTTAAAAACTGCTCCCTGCCAGAACACAAGAACCACCAGGTTATCTGTTAGGAGCTCTTGAGCTACAAAACCTGCTGACCTATGGCAAGAAAAGGTGCTAGAGTTGAAATAGTTCTTTGGGACCTCACAGCCTACCCTCATCTCAGCCATTTCCCTGTCAAGCCTTAAGGAATTCATGCACTACAGAATCTCTTCTGGCTTATATGGGGGGGGAAGAGTCTTTCTTCTTTCAAAGGAGAGATCTGAGATCTAGACTGCTGGGTTCTTCTTTAATTTCAATCCACTTGTGCTGTATGTATTAGAATTTGGAATTAAGATAGCACTTTTCCCCAGCTGCAGCAACTTCTTATTAGACATGCCACTGGAGGCAAGGGAAATAAAAGGAAAAATGAACTATTGGGACTTCATCAAGATAAGAAGCTTCTGCACTGCAAAGGAAACAATCAATAAAACTAAAATGCAACCAATGGAATGGGAGAAGATATTTTCAAATGGCATTATCAGATAAAAGGTTAGTATTCAAAATCTATAAAGAACTTACCAAACTCAACATGCAAAAAACAAATAATGCCCTGAAGAAATCGGCAGAAGACATGAATGGACACTTTTCCAGTGACATCCAGATGGCTAATAGATACACAAAAAGATGCTCAACATCACTCATCATCAGGGAAATACAAATCAAAACCACAATAAGATACCACCTCATACCAGTCAGAGCGGCTAAAATTAACAACTCAGGAACCAAGAGATGTTGGCAAGGATGATGAAAAAGGGGAGGCCATTTGAACTGTGGTGGGAATGCAAACTGGTGCAGCCACTCTGGAAAACAGTATGGAGGTTCCTAAAAACATTAAAAATAGAACTACCCTATGACACAGCAATTGTACGACTAGATATTCATCCAAAGGATACAAAAATGCTGATTCAAAGGGGACATGCACCCCAATATTTATAGCAGTACTATCAATAATAGTCAAATTATGGAAAGATCCCAATGTCCATCAACTGATGGATGGATAAAGAAATGTGGTGTGTGTGTGTGTGTGTATGTGTGTGTGTGTGTGTACACACATACATACAATGGAATACTACTCAGTGATCAAAAAGAATAAAATCTTTCCATTCTCAACAATATGGATAGAACTGAATTAAAGTGTATTATGCTAAGCAAAATAAGTTCAGTCAGAGAAAGACAAATATCATATGATTTCATTCATATGTGGAATTTAAGAAATAAAACACATGTTCATAGGAGAAGAGTAGGAAAGATATGATAAAAAACAGGGAGAGAGGCAAACCATAAGAGATTCTTAAATACAGAGACTAAACTGAGGGTTGCGGGAGGGGTGTTGGGTAGGGGGATGGACTAAATGGGTGATGGGCATTAAGGAGGACATTTGCTGGGATGAGCACTGCGTGCTGAATCACTAGGTTCTACTCCTGAAACCAATACTACACTGTATCTTAACTAAGTTGAATTTAAATAAATAAAAGATGACACTTTTCTTTCAATTCTAATGCAGAGCATTATCTATTTTACAATTCTTGTGCTGCTCATGTGGAAAGAAGATACATTAATTTTCTATTGCTCCTGTAACACATTACCACAAATTTAGTTGCTTAAATGATAGAAATTTATTATTTTACAATTCTGTAGGTCAGAAGTTCAACATGAATCTCAGTGGCTGAAGTCAAGGTGTCCACAGAGCTGTGTTCCTTTCTAGGGGAAAATTTTATTGTTTTTTTCCAGCTGCTAGTTTCCCCTCATTTCCTGGATCATGACCCTTTTGTTCCATCCTCAAAGTCTGCATATTGGTGTTATTGCAGGTTGACTCGTTTTCACATCACATCACTCTGACCCTTTGTCCATCTTCTCATTCTCTCTCTCCATGTCTGGGAAAATTTCTCTACTTTTAAGACCTCACATGACTATAATGAAATCACTATAATAATCCAGAATAATTTCCTGTCCAGATACGTAATGTCAGTCACATTTGCAAAGCCCCTTGGGTCATGGACGGTAACATATTCACAAGTTCAGGGAGCAGACATCTTTACGGAGCCATTATTCTGCCTACCACAGAAGGGTATAATTTCTTGCTTTCTAGTATCCTTGTTTCTTCCTTTCCTCCCTATCTCCTTTCCTTCTTTGTCTTGTGGTTATTTTTCCATTGCAACTTTTTAATGGGCTGTGAAGCATCTGAGTGCAAAATTTGTCTTAATTTTTAAGTACCTATACAATGTCTTGGTAAGTAATAGAAACATCAATCATCAATTTATTATAAGTTGTTAGGGTTTTTTGCACCTACTCTGGGCTGATGATTGTGCAATATGGTAAAGATAGAGAAGTGAGCAAGGGAGAGGTGGTTCTGCCTTTGTGGAGCTTGGAGAACAGAGACAGTAAATACTTGAGAGTGTCACAGCGTGGAAAGATCGTCACAACCTAAGTACAAGGTAACTCCTCTGATTTTCTTCATCAGAAAAGAAAAAATAACCCAGTGTATATTGTGCAGTATTTTTGTAAAAATATAAAGAGGTCAAAACACAGAATAATTTGTAGACTAATAATGTTCTATATTGACCAGAACCAAATGTTTTATCATCTGTGAAGGCACCAATGTTACTTGAATTGTTGAATTAAATTTTCACTAAGACTCAAGGAACTAACATTCCATTCTCTAACAAATACATGCTTTAAATTTATACTGAAATGGAAGCATTGCCTTTATTGCAGTCTTTTGATTTAGTCTTTAAAGAATAGTCATTAATCTCCTCTATGCTGATGTAATTTAGAAGGCAGTGCATTAGCTTTCCTCACCTTATTCTTTGATTAATGCCATCCTGGTGATTGTAATTTAGGGGACAGCCACACCACAGAGATGGTTATTTCAGATTGCTCTATCCAAGTTACTTTATCTATTTGTAGGTGCTAAGGCCCAATCAGTCCCCACTCAGAAATACAGGAAGAGACAGGATTTTTGTTTCCCAGGCATTTTTTCTAAGAATCTAACATATACTAATCCCTGCACTAAATATTGGAATACAAATATTGGGAGTACAAATGACCATGTTGGTCCTCTTAAGGTGTGCACTGTTTACTGTGAAATACACATACGTAAACGGATTGTTTCTAAACAAAGTGCAGTTTCCCTTCCGGTTAGAAACTTGGAAAAAATGACAAAGTTACCTCAGTGCAGGACAGTGGAAACAAAACAGAACAAGTACATGGGTAGGCAAGTATCCCTTTCTCCAGCTTGCCAGCCTGAACAGGTTCTGCAGCAGAACTCAGAAGGACAAGGGCAGTAAGAAAAAGGAAGTTTGGGCAGGGAAGAAGCAGAACAAGGATGTAAGGGAAAAAGAAATCCAATAACCTTTCTAATTGAATGTTAATTTATTAATTTCAGTTTACAGGGCCTGATGGAAAGCAGTGAATTTTACTTTTGGGAAGTACGTTTCTCTTCATTCTAGAGCAACTATTTGCAGTCAGGGAGAATTTTTGTAACACTTTTCTAATTTACTCAAAGCTTTATTAATTATATCTGAAAACTGTTAATTAATAAGTATTTGTAAGATTAAGCTCACTTTGCTACTGAAAACATTGGTTTTATCCTGTGGATATATTTATGCATTTGTGAAATGCCTCCAAATACAATTTTCCATAGCCATCTTGAGGATACTGTTCAAGTAATATTCAAATCTAGCTAGAATTTAGAACTGAATTACTATTTTTCTTTAGCTCAAATTCTGAATGTAGTGCCGAAACTCGTGGGAGAGGCAGGTGGGCCTAAAGGATAGACAATGGGTCACAAGTGATCATAGCGCATATGGCTTAACATATGTCAAGGTCTATGGATCACCAACCAGATACACATATGGGATTCTCTTGTAAACTGACAAGTAAAATACTAACATTTCCACTCTTTTTCAGTCTTAACTAAAATGCAGTGGGTTAAAGACAGAGATTATATGCGCTTAGGTGATATTTATATAGGCATAAAGCTTGCAGGTTTTGACTATTTTGAACAATGTTGATATTCTGAACAATTTAGCTATTTTATTTTGCATTGATAAATATGCTAGTGATATAATCCTTTCACTGTAAGAAAATCATAAGTATTTAAGATTAAATATCTTAATTTTATTTTATATTGTAAATACTATACCTCATTCTGTAGTGAAAAGAACACTGACTTTATAGTTTTCTAGAACAGGATTTGAAATTCAGCTTTAAATTTCCTTGCTGAATGACTTTGGACAAATTTCTTAACCTCTTTGTTATTTAATTCCCTATCTGAAAAATAGAAACAAGTATCCATTTCATAGAAATATTATGGTACTTAAAAGTGATACAGATTGCATCGAATATTAAGCATTGCCTGGAACAGTCTATTTCCCTATTTAAAAAATCATCATTGGGTACTGCATGATTTGTATCTCTATCATAAGAATTTATACAAATATTGCTTTGTAGGTATTTTAAATTATTTTTATACTGAGTGACTTAATTCTTCAGATAGAATAAATTTCACTTCATGTTTAATAATTACATGAGTAAGTTAAAATAAAAAACAAATGCTGTAAAAAATTATATAAACTATAGTTGACATAGGTCTATACGACCACAGAATCACACTTCTTAGAATTAATTATTTCCTTTCTGAGTTAGCCTGTCAGGATCCTTGCCAATGAGCTATTTTACAATTCAGTCACTAGAGAAAATAAACTGGTAGAAACACAAAGCAGAGTGATAGGAACACTGGTTTGGAGTTAGTTTAGGATAACTTCTATGCTATTTTTTAGATATGTGATACTGAGCCATCATTATCCTTATATACTCTTCCATGAATCTTTCAACAGTCAGTTGAGGGAGACTAAGGGACCTTTCTGGCCATTTATCATGTATTGATGTTTCTTTCTTCTGTTGAACATATGGGGTTGGTTACTCTCATTATAAAAGCAAAATGGCAAGGCCTAAACTATTCCATTCCCATAAGATGGTTTATTACAAAGAAATAAACAAAATACAAAATATTTTCAGTCTTTATACCTTGTACTTATACCTTGTACTGTATTGTAAAAAAATTTTTCACCCACTGTTCTGTAATATGCATGTTAAAGAATGGAAGTTCTGTTGTTCGGTGCCCCAGATGGAAAGCGAAAGTGCTAATTTCTTCACTGACAGTCATTTTGGATACAAAGGAGGAGGCAGTTCAATCTAAGGGCAAGAAACACTGACAAGTTTTTGTCTCTGAAACTGGAGTGATGGAGAATCTTGTCTGCCACTTTTAAGACAGAGGAGTCAAAAAAAAAAAAAAAAAAAAAGAGGAGTCCCAGGATTTGCCAAGATTTCAAAATAGTTCAAAGATACAATCTTTACCACTGGAGAACTGAGAAACCAGTGTAGGTAATATTTTGTAAAAAAATACAATGTTCAGAAAAATTGAAAACCTTTGTAGACTATATTCTTTGATTAATACCAATCCATTAAAATCCTACACATTTCGTTTATTGACCTTGCGGGCACCTGGGCGGCTCAGTCAGTTAAGCGTCCAACTCTTGATTTCAGCTCAGGTCATGATCTCATGGTTCATGAGCTGAAGCCTTGCATTGGGCTCTGTGCTGACAGTGTGGAGCCTACTTGGGATTCTCTCTCTTCCTCTCTCTCTGTTCCTCTCCCACCTGTGCTCCCTCTCCCTCAAAATAAATAAATAAATTTTGAAAAACTAGCCTCAAAAAATAAACTTAAAAAATATTAACCTAATATTTTGTGGCCTGGAAAGAAGATGGACATTTATCCTGATTTTGGTAAAAATTTCTCTAGAACTTGAAACCTACAAAGGTGATAAAAATACTAACTGAAAAACTACTTAAAAGTACCTATGATGCTTAATATGTAGAATCAACTCTTCCACAAGTTCTAATGTTATGCATAAACAAAGTTATCATTGAAAATCCTACAAGTTGCCCCCAAATAGACACAATTTTATGTGTACATTTCTAGGTCTTAACATGTACTTATAAATATATGCATGAATTAAGTTTATATATTACATTTTATATTCACAACAGTCTTATCATCCCACTGTTACTATGTCCATTTATACCAACAAGGTTTAGATAGGGTAAGTAACTGGACCAAGCAGTAAGCTTCAGAACCAGAATTTTTCTTTTGCTCTGTGTCACTCTAGAATCCGTATTGGCTAATCAATTTTAACAAATGTACCATACTAATGCAAGGCATCAATAATAGAGGAAACTGTGGGGAGAGGGGAAGGGAGTATACGGGGATTCCATGCTTCCTGATCAATTTTTCTGCAAACATAAAACTTCTTTAAAAATAGTTTATTAATTTAAAAAAATATTTTAAAAAGTCCAAATTTTTTATCTTACAGATGGTAAAGTAAGTGTAGCCTATCTGATTCAAAACATCTAGGTCAGGATTCCAACAGTGAATAAAATATGTCATTCTATCTTGCTGCTCTCCAAGAAGACAAAAATACTGAACAGACTGTGTTCACCTTAAAGGAAAATTAAGACTTTGCTTCAAAGGACAAACCAAAACAAAAAAAGTGTAAGAACCTCACTGAGTAATAGAAAGCATGTGAGAGAATATAGCTATCATATACCCAGAAGTAAAAGTATTTCCTTTGATTAAACAAGAGTATCTAGAAACTCCCACTGTAGTATCGATTGGGCATCCCTAAAAAGCACAGTTAGGTCTTCTCAAAGCATAATCCCAGGACCAGTGCAGCAGCAGCATCTGGGAACTTGTTAGAATTGCCAGTACTCTGACCCTTCCCCAAACCTACTGAATCAAAACCTCCAGGGTACGGGGTCCAACAATCCATTGTCACAAGACGTGCAGGTGACTTTGATGCAGCAAGTTTGAGAATTTGTGGCTTAGTATGTGTTTGATTTTTTCTCCTAGAGGTAGGTGAACCTACCTTCATCACAGGTTCTGCAACCTCAGACAAGTGTCTCTCTAGACATCCACAGTGTGAACTCTAGGATCAAGATCTTACCTGTAAATCTTGGGAGTACAACACAGGGGACAATAATAATACCCACCTAACAGAGGCACTGTGGAGTTCAGTTCAGATCATATGGAATAAAATAAAAGCATGCAAAATTTAAAGATATCTGAACTCAGAAAGTGACACTACTCTGCATTTAAAGCAACTCATAATGGAAATCCTGTAACTCAGCTACTGCTCAGCATTAACTAACCCCATCCAATCTCACTCTGATATTTGCTCTTCTTGTTACCATAATTGGCAACTGGAGCAGGCCAATTACCTCCCACATTTTTCAGGGACATTTCAAATGCTAGATTGTCTTCCAGTAAGGGGTGTGTGTGTGTGTGTGTGTGTGTGTGTGTGTGTGTGTGTGTGTTCAGGAAAAAGTAAAAACAAGGAGAGAATTAATAATGTGGATAAATTATTTTTTGTTAATATGAATTACATATCTACAGGTAATTATGAATTACATATATGCTGCTTCTTCTGGATTCCTAAAAAAAATTCCACACTGTAGCTTAACTCCACTATTTTAGGCTTCATTAGGATTCCTGAATTTTGACAGATACTACTTATTTTTTACTAAAGTTTTGAATGATGAGAATGTGTTCATGTTTTCTATGTCTGCCATGAGATAGAATAAAATACCCATCAACTCTCTTTAAATACAGCAATTTTCTTATTAAATTGTTCAAACTATCTACATCCTCAATGGCTACCTTGGGATGATAAGTAAATGCATGTGTTTGTGAATACATACATAGAGCACACTAAGCAATTCACAGCACACCTGAAGAATATATTGAAGATGCCAAATTGCATTGAGTGTTAGCCAAATTTTTAAAATAAAAAAAGTAAATAACCTTTCAATTTGCTATCATTTTTAGGAGTGGTAAGTTATGGGGGGTAAAAAGAAAAATTGTATTTTTATCTTTCTAAAAATGACTAAAGAATAAAATTACACATAACAAATAATACTAATAAGAAAAAATAAACCACAAAAGAAAAAAGAGATAGATCCCTCAGTATTCTACAACAGTACACATGATGGCAATGTTTATTTTGACAAATATGAGTGGTATCAGTTTCTTTGAATGGTTGTAGCAGAAAAGGATAACTAAAATGTGATCCTATGGATATAGAACAAAAAGACAAACTGAGAACAAACTTCAATTAGATACTTAAAACATTCACCAAATCCTCTCAAGGTTAAAGAGAAAACTGAGCCAAGGACAAGCTACAGTCAAAAGCTACAAAGATATCATCTTTGGTAGAGAGATTTTTATGCTTCATAGGCTATCCCTATAATTATACCTTCACTGGTTTTTAAGGGAAAGTAATCTATTTTGTATTTCTAAGTGTGACCTCACAAGCAGAGATTCTCATAAATCAGCTGTAGAACACTGAAGGGAGAGTGGAACTTCTGTGGACCCCAGCTTCCATGTCTATGAAATAGAAAGAGGATTCAACTAGAAAACATGGAAACTCTTTTATAACATGATCATATGATTCAATGGTATGCTTGTATGTTGTGGTAAGACAGTCAACAGCACGGTAGAGCCGACACTATGATGTCAACATCCAGGTTAAAATTCTGACTCTTTATCTTACCAGTTGTGTAAATTTGGGTAAATTACTTACCTTCTATTCACTAAGCCAGAGTTTCTTCATTTATGAATGGAAATAATACCACCTTTGTAGCAGGTTGTTGGGAGGAATAGGGACAATACAGAGAGAGTACCTAACACTATGGTTGGTACATAATAGGCATTCAGCATAGGGGGTTGTGGTGGTGGTGGTGATGATGATGATGATGATGGTAGTGTTGGAGATTTTGTAGGAAAAAGAGAGTAGAAAAAAAGTTATAAAAGGAGTTGAATATCTTTTATTTGTAATATACTGTAGTGCAGTATGATTTACCTCTTCAGTATCTCTATGGCTCTTTTCAGTTTGTTTTTTGTTGCGGATCTGGTGATATCAATCCTATTCTCCAATAAGAATTTTAAGTGATGATCTGAAATAATTTGGTCATGTTCCAGTCTTCCATTACAAACAAATTCAAAGTGTGTCACGAAGAGGTGTCATGGAACAAAAAGCTCACCAACCTTTAGAGCTGCCATAATAACAGAATGCCTGGGCCTGGGCTTGAGTTTTGTGTAAAGATTTTAAGTGCCAAGTCATCTATTTCTCATTCTGTGCTTCATTCTCTAGCGGACTGTAGCAAATACATAAATTAGAAGAGTTTCAAATCCTGATTTCAAACTTGAAAGAAGAAAACCTCCTTGCAATGTAATTTTTAAATTAATATGTCTGTAATTTATTCCATTATTCTAAACTAGTATTTGTGTATTGGAGCTTTAAAGTAAACAGAAAAGCCATAATTGTATTAGCTATGACATGAAATACCTGGCTTTAGAGATACGGGTATATTTTCTGAGGTATATGTACAGGTAATTAGTTCTAACTCAGAGCAATGTTCCCATAAATGAGGAACAAATATTAGCAAATTCATTAATTAGTCATGCTTACACTTGTGTCATTTGGAATAATGTGTTTGTTTGAACTAAGGTCTCCTATTTATTAGAGTCATTAATGATTGTCTACAAGAGATGGTGCTCTAACATTTCACCAATTTCTGAGAAATGCAGAGGTTTTACATGTCTTAGTAGGGAACTTGTCTCATAATTTTTATAGAATGAAAACCAAACATAGTATGAAACTCCCCATGCCTGTTTCAACCCCTTTCCTCTCTCTCACTCATCACACTGTGATCATTCTGCCTTTAAAAAATTCTCATGACACCTACATCATTGTATTAAAATACTTGTTTACATTCTGCCTTCCTCAGTGTATCTCACAGACGTTATGATTCATTGTTGAGTGACTTTGAAAACTCATTTATGCACAAATAGTTAAAAGAATTAAAAAAAAATTATTTTAACAAATAAAACTACTTTGGCTCTTTAATATATGTGCGATTGTTTTACATTTATTCATAAGGCACCTGTTATTTTGTATTATATATCTAAGCATGTATAAACACAAGGACTGAGATTGGAAATGAGAATATTTCTAAAAACCAATAAAAAATCTAAAAACATTATAGTTTTAAGAACACAAAAATAAAAATATATACTCATGTTCATGGTATGTTGTCTAAATGATAATGTCTTGTATATATGACATTAGAAGTTATTGATTCCAAATACATTATTTTTTTAATATGCACTATAAAATATCATCAACAAAATGAAAGGAAATCATATAAAATAATAATTAGTCACTGAACTATTTTTATTTTCAATATGTTGTGCAACTATTTTTAAAGCATTTTGATCTCCTACTTCAGAAACAAGTTATACTAAGACTATTTCTAAATTTTCATCATGAACTAGGGCAGCATTTTATAAAGAGTATTCCAGAAAATACCAGTCTCTCCAAATGTTCTTTTTTCAAAAATGAGTTCATGATATGGAGATGAAAAATAAGCATATGAAAAGACGTTCAACATCATATGTCATTAGGGAATTGCAAATTACAACAATGATATACCACTACACATTCATTAGAAGGGATAACATCCTCAAACTGACAATTGCAATTGCTGGCAAATATGCAGAGCAACAGGAATTCTCATTCATACTGGTAGGAATGTAAAAATGGCACAGCTACTTTGGAAAATCATTTGTCAATTTCATATAAAAATACAGACTTACCAGGCAATCCAGCAGACACACTACTACACTGCATTGGAATTATAGGACTCCATAAAAACCTACATGTTGACGTTTATAATGACTTTCTTTAGGGGCTCCTGGGTGGCTCAGTCGGTTAAGCGTCCAACTTCAGCTCAGATCATGATCTCACGGTTCATGAGTTTGAGCCCCACATCTGGCTCTGTGCTGACAGCTCAGAGCCTGGAGCCTGCTTCAGATTCTGTAGCTCCCTCTCTCTCTCTGCCTCTCCCCTCACTCATGCTCTGTCTCTGTCTCTCAAAAATAAATAAACATTAAAAAAATTATAATGACTTTCTTTATAATCACTAAAAACTGGAAGCAGCCAAGATGTCCTTCAATAGGTGAATAAACTGTGGTACACCTGCACAGTGGAATGGTGTTCAACAATAAAGTCATGAGCTCTTAAGTTTTGAAAAGACACAGATAAGTCTTAAATATATGTTCCTATGTGAAAAAGAAATCTTAAAAACCTACAAACTATGTGATGCTACTATAACATTCTAGAAAAGGCGAGAGAGAGAGAGAGAGAGAGAGGGGAACAGATCAATGACTGCCAGGGCTCAGGAAAGAAAAGGAACAGAGGATTGAATAAGTGAAGCACAGAGGATGTCTTAGGTCAGCAGAACTATTCTGCAGGATACTCAAATAATGAACACAAGATGTTCAGCATTTGTCCAAGCCCTCAGAACTTCACAGCATAGAGTAAAACTAAGGTTTATACATTTTTTACAAAGTCATTTAGGAGGTTGCAGATCTCAAGATGGAACACAGAATGTAACAAAAGAATCTAAAGATATTACAAATATACGAAATAATCTCATTTAAAGGGAGTAGGGGCTGTCCTAAGTAACACTGGAAACAAGTGAAGTCTGTAGGACTAAAGATAGGAGGAACTGTATTTAAGCAATGTCGTTGAGTTAAAAAATTGTTCACCACAGTGCTATAAGTTAATTCTGATACTGCTGCACTTGCATACCAGAGCTCAGTAACTGAGTAAATGGATGGCACACAGGGAGCCAGGTTTATCACTGTTCAAGTGGAAGTTTATGGACATTTACAGAGGCCAAAATTGTATATGTGGTAATGGATCAGGGTTAGAGACATCAGTATGAATGCATTTGTTTAGCTTAATATAGATACAAATGATTACATATGTAATATAGTGTGTGTGTGTGTGTGTGTGTGTGTATCTGTCAACTGAGTAACCTAGAAGCAACTACACCACAGTCACAGCAAGCACATATAACACTTATATCTAATGCTAATCCTAATGCTCAATAGCATTCTCCAATAAAGGAAATCAGTCACCTTGAAGAGATGGCTGACTTGAGGACCTGAAAAGGAAATATAATACAGGAGCCAGTAGTATTGGGTAGTAACAAAGTAAGAAGATGCAGGGGAAAAAAATATACACAGTGATGGTTATCAAAGGGATATAGGAGCCAACTGAAAGAGCTCTCAATGGCCGAAAGCTGGAACCATATGAGTAACAAAACAAATCAGGCAATACTGAACTATAACTTAAAATATAAAACAAATATTCATGATTCCGTTTTCACATTAATAAATATTTGGGGGGGAGAAAAGCACAATCTCCTGTGCACAAGAAGACCGGATAATTTATGTAATTCGCCCTTGAGGATGTGGAACATAACTCCTCAACCTTTAAATGTGGGCTGTGCTTAATGATCTCCCAAAAAGTACAGTATGCGAAGGGAGCAAAAGAAGAATAACAAAGAAACCTCAATACATCACGCTGAAGAATCAGCATTATCATGACAGTGACAAGTCACAGCGATATTTAAGTACCCTTGATGTGTGATGAGAAGAGCACTTTGCTCTGGTCTTCTGCCCCCCAACCCAAAGACCCATTCTAATCGTAAGAAAAGTGTCACACAAATCCCAGTGTAGGGAGTAAATACCTGACTAGTAGTCTTCAAAATTACCCAGATCATGCAAAATAAGTTTCAGAAAAATGAGGAAACCAAGAGAAGTTCACCTAGACATGATAATTAAATGTAATATAGTATCCTGGCTGATAGAATGGAAAAATGATATTTAGGTGAAAACTGAAGAAATATGAATACTGGGCACAGGGATATGGGAACCTTTATAGTATGTTTAAAATAGTTTTATAAATCTATAGCTTTTCTAAAATTTAGTAAGTTTAGTAAAGTTTTACTAAAGTTTACTAAAAAGTTTACTAAAGTTTAGTAAAAGCTTTTAAAGCTTTTTTAAAGCTTTTCTAAAATTTAGTAAGTTTAGTAAAGTTTTACTAAAGTTTACTAAAGTTTAGTAAAAATATAATAAAAGCAAAACAAACAAAAAACTGTCAAATGTTAAAGTGTGAGAAACACAGTATATTACAACCACCTCTTAGAGAATCAAATGCACATTGAAAGCGCTAGAAATTTCTATGGTATAGATGACTTTTTAATATTAAATCCAACTCTATTTCCTTATTATTAACTTTTAAATTTCTGTGAATCCAATATTCCAAGGTACACATTTTATGGAATGATGAGTTAAGGCCCTCACTAGGCCCAGAACTGGGATCTGAATACATGAAATACTAGTGTATGTACCCTTCCTCCTTCACTCTAAACACCAAACGCAATAAATATTTTATTTTATTTGGGGCTAGAAACGTTTTGAGTAGAGAATACCTGATAATTTATCAATGCATCGGCCTCAGTAATACATGAGAGTGCTTAGTAAACTTCAGGTGGTTGGTGACAGTGAGGGCAAAAAACAGAAATCACATTGCAAAGTGAAGTGGGTCGTTTGTAGTCTCTTTGCCCAAGAGGGAAATGATTATCAAACTGGGAGTCAGACATACATGATGAGTCAGAGTAAGCAATGAGACTGAGGGCTGGAGGGTGTAGATCAGGTTCCAGTTACAGGGCAGTTTTCTGTAAACTCTCGGGAAGAAAGTAATGGGTAAAATCTAAAAGAGTGGTCCCTGACATAGCTCAGAGCCTCAAAGACACAGCTAGAAGGTCCTACAAAAGGCTGCAGACAAGGGTGTTTCCATTATCTACCTTTGAGAAGAAAGATGAGCCGCAGTGCTCTGATGAGCCGCAGTGCTCCCTTCTAGGGAAGGCAATGGGTCAGGGTGCGGAAGCCGAGTGCATATGGTGGCATGAAGAGTGGCTGAGGTGAGGTGGCAAGCTGCGGCCTCTGGAGAAGTAGCAGGGTGAAGAGCATGCTGAGATGAACACTGAGAAGTGGCCAATACAGAACACAGAATGTGGTCCTACAAAACTGAGGAGCAGGGAGTGCGGACCCGTAGTGAAGCAGAACGGTCATGTGACCAGTGGCCCAAGAGGAACATTAAAACAGATAAGTCGCCGCACTTGGGAATTCCCGGAAATAGCCTAAATGAAGGAAACCCAGGAGAGTGGGTCAGAGGGGTGTTGTTTATGCATGTGTGTATATGGGGAGTAGGTATCCAGCTAGTAAAATCCAGATGTAGATGTCTATGAGCCAAGATTGTGAGGTCTGGGGACATTGGTTTTACAATGAAAAACTGATTTCCAAATAGTTCTCACCTATATCTTGAGGAATTGTTTTTTTTTTACGCTCATCTTTTTAGAAAAAAAGTGTTCTGAAAAAGTATGTCTTTAAGTACTAGTGGTATGAATTTGTAAGGTGATAAGTTATAAAAATTGACTTGGTAAGCACTATGAAGAAAACATCATCATCTCAAATATGTCACCAACAGCTCGCTGATGCTTGAAATTTACTCAGTGGGAAAATGCTCTTTTATTGCACAATTAGCAAGAAAAACTCATATGCAAATCCCCTGGGTATAGATAAGCTAAATATTCATATCCAACTAAATTCATATGATGTGTAAAATGTTTGATAGACGTTTTCTGGGATCAAGTCAGGCTGGAAGGTGAAATCCATTATTAATTTCCAAAAGATCAGCTTAACAAAGCAAGAACTTTTTTTCTACGCTCCACCAACTGCTAAGAACCAAGAAGAACTAAGCCACCTACTGCTCTCATCCATGGTGTCATTCTTGTGAGTTGGATTCCAATTGTTTTCTCTATTTTTCTATCATTAATGTGTTCAATAGCTCTGAGATTACATGAGATAATGCTAGACTGCATGGACCACATACATAACTTATGACAAAATCACATATCTTACCTCGACTGTCAAATAGTCACTTAAATTTTCTATTTTAGATAGTCTAAGCATAATTACAGTGTGAAATGCTACAGTGAAGAGAAATAATCTCACTTGAGTGATATAACAGGCTCAGACACTGTATTCCTCATTCAATTTAACCTTTATCACAAAAAGTTTGAGGAAATTGCTATTATCCCAATACATAAATGAGGAAATTGAGGCCCAGGTAAGTTTTCATTTGTAGCAAACCTACTCTCTGGCTACCAGAGCCAAGTATGACTGTGTGTGTATGTAATAACAGTACCTGTGATTATCATTATATATGTATATTTGCCTCACATATGTGTGTAGTCACTTCATATAAATAATATATATACCCAATATACATGTATATATACTATAGATATAGTTATATACCCAAAGACATACATTAGATCAGGTTCATAAATCAGAATTTTTAATGAATGAGTTTTTATAATATAGTTACACCTAAAATTACATTCAATAGACCTGAAGTAATTTGTAATGTGTAAAAGTACTCTTTTATTTGATCTAGAGTGTTTGTGTCATCTAATATGTTAACAACTTTAAATTATCTAATTAAATCATATTATTAACCACTTATCAGTACACAAAATAATAAAGGCAATTTCTTTTTTATTGTGTGGGCATTCTAGTGGAAATTTGTTTACATTTTGCAATATTTGGATAGGCAATGATGTCTCCTTGTGAATTATGAGTCTATGTTTTAAATGAGAACATTATTTTAATTATAGAAACTCAAATGGAATATAAAGGCTAGCAGTGTAATTTTATTTTAATGATCTCAATTTAAAGAAATACAGCTATCATCTTCTTAATGTTAGTAAGATTTCAATCACTGTGCTTCTCAATACAGAAGCATTCAAATCTAAAATGCCTGCCTCTTTCCCTGTCGAAAAAAGAACATTACTGGAGCAATGGTAAGAGAGACCAAACCAAACAACTCGTAGGGAGAATAAGCACCTTCAGTTTCATTTGGCCAACCTTGAAATTTAGCCTTATACATGGTCACAAAATCAAGCATCTACACAGTTTCAGTGAGAGGCTAACCCTCTGTCCCCACTAGTATAAGGTCCTGTCCCAGGTGTCATAGTGCCTAAAATCACACCATTAGAGACGCATTCCTTTGAAAAAAGAAAAATCATCTCTTACAAATGACAGATGTTGGGTTGTCTGGGTGGCTCAGTCAGATGAACACCCACCTTTTGATTTTGGCTCAGGTCATGATCTCAGAGTCCTGGGATCAAGCCCCACGTTGGGCTCAGCACTGAGTGTGAAGCCTGCTTAACTAAGATTCTCTCTCTCCCTCTGCCCTTCTCCCCAGCTTATGCAATCAATCAATGACAGATGCTCCTGAAACATATATATTTCCTGAACATCTGTATTTCCTGGATACTGTCACTAGCATTTTGACAAAAAAATAATGTGTTATTTTTTTTCTCATAGACCAGGGACTTGGATCAATATGAAGTTGCCTAGAGTCCAGACAGAAAAATTTAAAAGGAAACGAAAGAGATGCTATACATTAGATAAGATTCTTTTCATTGCACGTGACAAACACAAAAATAGAAGTAATTTAAGCAAAAATGAAATGAATTATAAGGCAATGTAGTATCTCACAGACCGTCAGAACAACAGTACAGCTAAGCCTTGGGAAGAAATCAAACAAGTGATTCAATGACAACACTAATCTGCCATCTTCCCCCCTCTGCTATGCTCTAGTAATGTGCTTTTATTATTCTCTTTCTGAAGACCTGTCATGGGGTTCACGTGGCAGAAAAGTCAACAGCAGAGAACACCTAGTGTTACATCTGACACAAACAGCTTACACAGCTTCAGCAACCAGAAAGGCTGCTCGACGCTGCCTTTATCTCAAGGCCTAATTCTGTTAGAGAAGAATTATGGTTTCCTCTTGAATGTGGAGTCCAGGTTCAGTCAGCTAGTTGCACATGTACTTAGTTCCAGTGCAAAAGTAATATATTCTTCCAGTAATGAAGATTTCAGAATCTCAGAAAATTAAAGCTAGTAGGTTTATGGAAGATCCTCTAATCCAATCTCAGCACTAAAAAGAAATGAGCTATCAAGACATAAAAATATATGGAGGAATCTTAATGCATATTACTAAGTGGAAAAGCCAATCTTAAAAGGCTACCCATTGTATGATTCCAACTATATTATATTATGAAAAAGGCGAAACTATGAAGACAGTAAAATTAGTGGTTGCCAAGGGTTTGGAGAAGGGAATGGTGAATATGTAGACACAGGATTTTTACAGCAGTGATAATGTTCTGTATGATACTATAATGATGAAAACAGGTCATTATATATTTGCCCCCAGAGAATAAGCAACACCTGAAGTGAATCACAATGTAAACTAGAGACTAAACGAGCAATTATGATATGCTGATGGTGGTTCATCAATTGTACCAAATGCATCACTCTGGTGGGGGATGTTGATAATGGGGGAAGTTATACATGTGTGGGTGCAGGGGATGTATGGGAACTCTGTGCCCTACACATAATGTTTCTGTGAACCTAAAACTGCTCTAAAAAATACAATCTTAAAATAGATATAGATGATATAGATACAGATATATTTCATTCCTACCAAGAATTATCCTTATACTTCACAACAGTGACTACAATTACTATTTCTATTTTTGTCAAGTAAACATGACATTTCATTTTGAATTTGTATTTATTCAAATAGAAGTGGAAAATCCCTTATTATGGGGCAGGGTCCCTACAACCTCAGTTTCAATGACCTGGTAGAATGACACACAAGAACTCAGGAAAGCTGTTATACTCATGATTATGGCTTATCACAGAGAAAGCATACAGATTAAAATCAGCAAAGGGAAAAGGTACACAGAGCAGAGTCCAGGAAAGACCAAGCACAAGCTTCCAGTGGTCCTCTCCTAGTGGAGTTATATGGACAGCACTTAATTCTACCAATGATGTGTAACACCTACAGAGTATTACCAGCCAGGAAAGTTCATCTGAGCTTTCATCTCCAGCGTTTTTATTTAGGGGCAGGGGGTTGGCCATGTAGGTATGGAGCACTGACTTTTCTGACGTTAGTTACTCCATCTCTAGCTCCTCAAGAAGCCAAACTGATACAAAGTGACCTAAGGACTTCTCATAAATCACAGTTAGCATAAACTATCTGAAGTGGCCCAAGAACCCCAGAATTATAAATACATTCTTATCAAATATGATATTCCAAAGTTTAGAGAATATCTGTCAGTAGCTGACCATGGACCAGTGCTTTCTTTGGAAGGTACAAGGTTTGTAGAATCTTGACTTACTGAGTCAACTCTTTACCAAACAGGCCATCCCCTTTGGTCCTTGGCCTGCACAGATGGAAAACTTTTACATAGTTTAATATCAACACTGAAACACCCAGAATTCACGGAGATCCTTCATATCTAGTATTTTTGTGCAAATTACCAGCATTAACTAGCAAGTTAACACTAAATGTAGACAAAAACAAATATTTAACATATCTCAATTAGAAGTTATAGTTGGGAGGAAACGGAACCTAAAATTTCTAGTCTTAAACCTATGCTCTTTTGCCTGCCTGAAAGCTGCCTATATTAATGAGATTTGGACATTTTTATCCTCCAAAAATGGCCCTCCAGCTGGCATGGATCCATAGTTTTGATCTCCCAGCACAAAACTGTGCCAGATGCACAGCCAAGGCAGCTGTGGGTGCTGGCAGCTGTGCAGTGGGAAGCTTATAGAAAGTCAAGTCCAACAGGGACTTTGCTCTGCCCAGCGTGCACCTGGGTTACCCTACACCCCGAGGAAATACCAGTGCCCAGACTCATTACAGTCACTCCGTAGCAGGAAAATCAAATTAGTGACAGTTTCCATAAGGGCTCCCAGACTGGACAGGCCCAGATTGTTCTCTGTGCAAGAGTACCCCAACGAGAGGAAAAGATGGATTGAATTCTCACCTGTACCCTACTTGCTAAACCTTGAGTGTTGGCACATGAGACAACTATCTGGTAGAAGGGCCACCTTTTTGTAATGCTCACAAAGGTACCATGTGGACTAATGATGACCCCTAGTAGAGAAATGCATCCTCTTAGTATCTTCAAATTGGCCAGATAAGAGGAAGACAATCTCTTTCTTCATAGTATGCTTGTTGAAGAGATGACAGGTGGGCATTAAACTTTCGATGTTAGAGTAAACTAACATTGAATTTGTGCTAAAAGCAGTAACAGAATTCTAAGATTTTTCCTGAAATTTTCCATTCTGTGCAATACTACTCTGGAGTTTCTGCTAATACTCTAATGCCCATGGGTCCATTAATCTCATAAAGAGTGAAAAAGTTGGCAGAATTGTGATGAAACATCACACTTAATGGCAAAGTAACGAAACTCTTGATTTACCTTAGAGCAATCATCTTGCATGGCAAACGTTTGTAATCTATTTCAATATACAGAAAATTCTGATGAAGTCCTGTCAATGTGGGTTGAAGTACTAGTGATGTCCAAATGTAGCAACATCTTTGTGCATTCTTTTTGCTGTTTTTCAAAGTTGTATTATACTGACATTGGAACAAAATGTCTACAAATATGATACAACTTCATGATTGTGCTGATCTTTGTCCATGCACATTAATTTTATTTTTGCCTGTTAATGGACTCTTTTCACCAGGGCCATCTTTTGCATTTCATTTTGTTTGCTTCCAGGAAAATCCAGCTGTTTCAAAAACCCTTATCCCTCCAGAAATATTTTTCAAACTACATTTATGGGTATTTTGTCTTGGTAATTTTGTGATATATGATTTTAAAATAGACAACATAAAGCATTTTCTGCACTCTTATGTTTTGAATAATTTCAAGCGCACAGACTTTTTTTAATATTTAAAATTGAATTTGCCTGTGTTCTTATTGAATAATTACCATGGAAAAGAATGTATAACTGTCTAACACACTTTTAATAATTTATAACCTACTGAAAAATACTTGAAGTGTTTTAAAATGTTGAGATAATGCCAAACGGAATAATTAAGATAAATACGCAGGAGAATATAATGCTAAAACTGTGCCAAGGACAGTGCTTAGTGTTTTCCATTGCTTTTCTCCTTTAATGCACTGAGCATTAGTTTCCCCATTTTATAAAATGGAAACTAGGGCTTAAGGAGAATAAGCGATGCACTCAGGATCATGTGACCAGAATATTCCAGAAGAAGGCCCCCACATAGGTATCTGTAGTTCTAATCCTTGCTCCCTGAAACACCACATTATGCCACCTCAGAAAAAAATCTAAAAAGGGGTTTCTAATTTCTTTACATACAATATAGCACTTTTCTTTTAGAATCATTGGAGATTTTCATTTTTTAAAAAATTTTTAATGTTTATTTATTTTTGAGAGAGAGAGAGCATGTGTGCGTGCAAACCAGAGAGGGGAAGAGAGAGAGGGAGACACAAAATCCGAAGCAGGCTCCAGGCTCTGAGCTATCAGCACAGAGCCAATGCAGGGTTCAAACCCACAAACTGTGAGAGCATGACCTGAGCCGAAGTTTGGCACCTAACCTACTGAGCCATCCAGGAGCCCCTGGAAATTTTTAAATACATCTATTTACCTGAGTAATATAAAGTGAAAATTCGCATTTCTCAAGTCATCTACAACAGAATGATCTGAGTGTGGTATTTAAAGTGCAGGCACTGGGGCGCCTGGGTGGCTCAGTCGGTTAAGCGGCCGACTTCAGCTCAGGTCATAATCTCGCGGCCCGTGAGGGCTGTGAGTTCGAGCCCCGCGTCGGGCTCTGTGCTGACAGCTCAGAGCCTGAAGCCTGTTTCAGATTCTGTGTCTCCCTCTCTCTGACCCTCCCCCGTTCATGCTCTGTCTCTCTCTGTCTCAAAAATAAATAAATGTTAAAAAAAAAAAAAAGTGCAGGCACTGAGGTTCTGCTCCAGAGGTACTAAATCTATTTCTCTATTTCTTGGGATGGGGTGGGAGAGGGAGGAGGAGGGGAGGAGTATAGGTACATCTAAAAATGTTTCTCCACATGACTCCTACGAGTGCCACATTTTGAGATACCTGTAAATGGCAGTCTAACAGCCTGAAATGCTATCAGCGTGTGTCTTTTACAGAACATACAGTAAGTCCCGTGTACTATGGCACTTCCAGTTTTGTCAGGCTCTATATCTCAATGCTGATATATTCCAATCCCTTATCAGACTTGATCATGTTATCAACATTTTGGCTTTGATTTTATGCTTCGTGTGCTTCTTGCTCTTATGAGAGCAAGGTCTATTTCTCTTTTTCCTTTCCTCTTTTTAGTCTTCCTTTCTCCCTCTTTTCTCCTCTTTAATGTTTGTGCACAAACAGGCCAGCTGAAATTCCTCCTCCAGTATACTTATGCTGATCTCTGAAATGTTCATGTATTTCTTTTCTCTTTTCCTCAGAAATGAGCGCAATGAGCGCCAGTCACAAATGATTTTTTCTCATTTAGCTACTGATTAGTCTAGAATGGATTTTATATCATGGAGCCATAATCATCATTATTATTGTGATTATTGGCCCTACTTAAAAAATAAGTAAACACTAATAATTCATACCGTTACTAACATAACTATGTTTCATTATTGCCATTAGCATTAGTATTAATAACTAAGTATCACAGGGTAAAGTAAGAGACAATAATTTTTAACTACTTATTTTCACACACACACACACACCCACGAAACTGACATTCACAGTGTTCTAACTGGAACATTTTACAGAATCCAGATCAGATTTCTGTTGCATCCCTGAGTATGCACACACACAAAAAAAAGCCACTGAGAACCCAGCCTCAGCACTTTCCCTCCATGAGAATAAACCTCATGCCCCACCTGCTACTTTAATACCGGTGGGAGAGCACAATCTAATCAGACTCAGGCAGCTTCAGCCGAGTTATCCAAGCTGAGGGCATAACATTAAATCATAATTCAGCGAAGGCATATCTGTGGGGGGCAGAGATAACACAGTCCATTTACTTTGCTTTGTGATGATCCAACTTGATATGATGATAGAATTTGAATCTAGGAAAATGAAAAGGCAGTGTGTCCTTTCCCCTGGTCTCTCAAATATCAGCTTCTTTATGTAATCCATTGATAAATGTTAGGTCACTTCAAACTCTGATTTAATTTTTCAAGTCTTTATAGTGCGGTATTTATATCTGCTGAAATAATGTGCATAGATATTAAATAATAGTGCAGATTCCAGGTGTGTGGAGATAACTCAGTAATCATTCTGTTTTAGGGTAAGCATGCTCAGAAAATGACACCTTAAGGTCAATTAAACTTGGTGAAGTTAATGACAATGTAATTATAGAATCGCAAACTCACAAACTCCAAAAGAAAAATGTGTTATTAGTTACTTCTGACTCTTTACACTTGATTTCTTTCCTTGATACATTCCCATCTGTTTGCTCTATCCTGTGACCAAGAGTACCCTCACACTCAGAATAATGCTCTTATTTGTCACTTTGGACTTTTAATTTTGTAACTACATAGGGCATTAATGCATAAAAGTCTTTCCTTCTGTAGAGATCTCACTCCTGTCCAGGAAGAAACATCCTGGATAAAAATCCAGAACAAGAACTTAGTGTACTGGGGTTGAATTCACGATTATGGTTTCCACACCAGCTATCCCTGGGATTTAGGAATTTAATTCTCTGAATCTGTCTCTCCTACCTAAAATCTTCCTTCCCTTACCATGGCTCCCTTAACACCCTCTCTGTACATGATAGCTGCCCCCATCTGTCAACCCCAGGGAATTGTAGATCTCAGATCATCTCAACTGTGATCTGGCATCATTTACCTTCCTGTGCCATCATCTATTCTGACTATAGTCCTTCTTCTCTTAAACAGATCTCATGTCTTTTTGTTTCACGTAGCTAGTAGCTTTTATGAAGGTTAAAGCTCATTTTAATCAGCAAACTGTGACCAGGTGGAATACATGCTGAGTACTCTAAAACAGGAAGGCCTATGATTCCTGTCGTTCAGTATAAAACTAACACACGTGAAACACACACACACACACACACACACACACACACACACTGAACCAAAAAAAAAAAAAAAGACATTAGAGATCTCTGTTTTTGTAGTAATGGAGATCAGAGAATTGACTGGCTGACAAACTATCAAGATCTTTCAATAATTTAAAAAAAACAGTGAGATCCTGGTAAAGACACAATAAAGATCTAGGTCATGTATGATAGTTATGTGCTTGTTAAAACTCCAGTATAACCATGGACATCAGTTTAATTTTACGACAAGTGAAAGAGTTACCAAAGAATCTCTTCACCTAGCCACAAAGTAAATCAAAGAACTTTTTCACAAAAAGTATACACAGCTTCATTAGTCTTTGCATTTTTTGTTTCTATTTTTGTGTGTGATTAATGGATCCCTACTTTGTTTTGTAAGTGCCACAAGAGGCTTCAACTTTTCAACTGGAAAGTAGAATAACTCTCTAGGCACAGTATCCTTTGCCCTAAAATTTATCTTTAAATACTCTAGACACCAACTCAACTCAGTGTATAAAAGCAAATTCACAGAACTGTTTGCTCTTGGTTTCTAAAGAGCTCAGATCAAAGTTTTCTCCTCCCACTGGTAAATCATGTGTTGTCAAGCCAAATAAATCAACGATAGCAGGTTCTATCTCTTCGCCTGTGAAAAAGGAATGATGGTCATTTGTTTTAATTTTATAGGAAAGCATAATATCTGTACATAATCAGGGACTCAGCAAATGGCTTTAGAAACTGGATACATCATTAGTTAAGATGTCTCTACAAATCCCTGGTTTGATTATAAGTGGAATATTAGAAAAGATTTTTTTTAATTTTAAATGACCATGCTTTATTTTTCTTCATCTTGAGTAAGTTTCTAAAGAGATTTGAGAACCACTGCTATAATATTTGACAAGAAATTGCATTATGGCCATGCTACGGTTATGGTACGGTGGTTTTTAATTTACAGACATCATATAAATTAAACAGTAATGTCTTTACTCCTTTAAAGAATTCCAAAGGGACTGCAAAGATATGAATATAAGGATATTATTACAATTGTGGCTATTGTTGTCAAGAGTTTAAAACTATGTTTTGGTTTTTCTTTTACCTCCGCAAATTAGAGAAACCCCATGTACAGTGCTCAAGAGTGCAGATGCTGGAGACAGATGGCTATGTTCAAACCTTGGCCCTGCTACATGTTTGCTGTGGGACAATGTGCCATTCATTAACATCTCCATTTCTCCATTTTTTATTTGTACCATGGATAATAATGATACCTTTCTCAAAAGATTGATGGAATGACTCAATTTTACTAATAAAGTATACAAACCATGCCTGGAATATTGCCACAAACGTGTTAGCTATGTAAATTCAATATTACTATTAAATTTGCAGTCAATATTTGTTTCAGCTAACCATTTTAAAAAATATCTTTCACATGCTACCTTCTTTTCTCTGATCTTCAATTTGGGATAATTTTCCTTAAGATCTTCAGACAGAATACATTAGGGGTAAACTCTGTTTTTGTTGGCTAAAAATTTCATTCACCTTCCTTCCTTATATGCATTGACAGATATGGTTTATATTCTCTGAAAACACAAGTGATATTATTTTTAGGTCTCAGAGCTTCCATTTTTACTGTTAAAATATTTGTAAACCTAGGGGTACCTGGGTAGCTTATTTGGTTAAGCGGCCGATTCTTGGTTTCCGCTCAGGTCATGATCTCGTGGCTTCGTGAGTTCGAGCCCACGTCGGGCAGCTTTGCGCTGACAGTGTGAAGCCCGCTTGGGATCCTCTCTTTCTTCCCCTCTCTCTGCCCCTCCCCTACCTATCTCTGTCTCTTTCAAAATAAATAAAAAATAAACTTAAAAAAAATGTCAATCTAGTTGCTCTTCTTTGGAGATCGTTTTCTTTGTCTCTCACATACATACATTCTCTTTTTCTTTTGTGGGTTCTCTTGTTTTTGTTTTTTTGATATTTTGAAGTTTCAATACCATATATCTAGGTGCAGATTATGTTCCTTTACTCTGTTTCAAATCCATTGGGTTCCAAGTTCTGGGAATGGATGACTTTTTTTAATTCTGGAAAATCGACAGCCATTATCTCTTAAAGTCCTAAAATATTTCCAAGTTTTTATTTTCTCCTGGTAGAAAGTTTGGTATATCCTCCCTTAATTTCATATTTTTTTTCTTTTTCCATAGTTCTATGCATTACTCAGAATAATTGGAATTATTGTTTAATAATTATTTGATATTTTTAAATAATTTGAATGTTCTTTATATGTAATATTCCAGATCACTATGTTTCTGTTACACTGCATATAATCTGGTACTTAATCTTTCAATTTTAGCTTCAAATGTTAATTATTATGTCTTTATTCCCAGAACTTCTATTATTTCTTAAATCTACTTCATCATCACTTATGGTCTTTTGTTTCTTCATTACAATTCAAGCTTCCTTTTACATTTGTTCACACAATGTCTGTGCTATATCCTTAAATTACCTTAAATCTTGTGGCAAATAATTGCAAAATTTGAATCCTTTTTTTTAAGCTTTTATTTATTCATTTTGAGAGAGAGAGAGAGAAAACTGGAGGGGCAGAGAGAGAGAAAGAGAGAGAATGCCAAGCAAGCTCTGCACTGTCGGTGCAGAGCCTGATGCAGGGCTCGAACCCACAAACCATGAGATCATGATCTGAGCCAAAATCAAGAGTCAAAATCGGAGACTTAACAAACTAAGCCACCCAGGCACCCCTGAATCCATTTTTAATTGTTTCTTCTGGTTTTTATTTTTTTTCCCTTAGATATACTCTGCATTTTTTGACTATTGGTCCTTGGATCTTTGGCTATGAAAGTTATAGAAGACCTACATTAAAGGCGCATTTCCCTAGAAAAGACTTTTGTTTGCTTTTGCAGATCTAGAGGTACTTTCAACCCTCTTTATTCACTTCCACAGCGAATAAATTCTTCACTTAAATTTATTTCTATTTTCTTAAATTTTTAATGCTTATTTAATTTTGAGAGAGAGAAAGAGAGTAAGAGGCAGAGAGAGAGGGAGACACAGAATCCAAAGTAAGCTGTCAGCACAGAGTCTGATGCAGGGCTCAAACTCACAAACGGTGAGATCATCAACCTGAGCCAAAGCTGGATGCTTAACCAACTGAGCCACCCAGGTGCCCCTAAATTTATTTTTAAAAATACATTCTCTCAAAGATATTTTAAAACATTATAGATAGTATGAATTCAGAACAGAAACCTCTAGGTGGGCCACAATGTGGTTTTAAATTATCATGGGTGATATGTATTACCTATTCAGCACCTTCTGTCTTATAGCAAAATATAAATGATGAAGGCCACAGCTTTATGCAGGGTTTTATATTATACTTCCCCTTGGGGAGGTCCTAGGCTTTATAACCTATTCTCCATGCAGTAATCAAAGTGGATATCAGGAACAGAAGTGGATCTCCAAGTATAATCTCAGAAAAATAATCTCAGAAAACAGAAGAAAACTTCAGGACAGAAGCAGGCTTTGAAATTCAACTTTCCTCATTTTCATCCACTTTATATACTTCCCCATCCAGTGGGTCTCTGAATATTCCTCACTACCATACTAGTTCTTTTTTGTTTTACTCAATATTTATTTATTTTCATTAGCAGAATCATTAAGGATATCTAGTCAGCCATACTGAAAATGATGTTAGCTAATATTTCTTTGCAAGGGAAATGTGTCTTGAAACTCTTCTTTATCCTCAGGATTTCTGGGTGACAACTGTTTCTGTCATACTTCAGAATATAGTCCTGAAAACTAAAAGTGCTGCTTGATTCTGGAGTATCCATTTAAACTGAGACAGCCAAGAAGGTCTCTGAAGAATTAAGATAGCTCTTTATTTCTGTGAAGGCATGTATAGGCTATTCTCCCCGCTATTTTTTGTCCATATTTCTACCTCCTGTTCCCCATAAAATAAAAATCATAAAACTAAATCATAAAATTAAAATGTAACAGGAAGAATTCAATGAAGCATAAGTTACCACCATGGACTGAGGTTAAAAAAAAAAAAAAAGGCTAGAGGCTGTCAGGATAAATGCAAATAAGTAAAACTTTAGTATTGTCTGGGAAGGCAGTTGGTGGTGATTTCACACACAAAAATATCAAAGTTAAGAAACCTTCCCAGGCTGCCTCAGAGAGCCATAGACTCTAAATTAGGTGTTAAAAAAGAAGCCCTGTTGCCTAAGAAAACCTCAATCAGTACATGTTAGTTCAATCTGATTTGGGGCATAACTGAAAAGCAGATGGGGCCCTGTTCATAGCCCAGAACTCATCCTGTTTCCATTTGATTCCATTTGATGAGAGGATATGCTTTGGATGTTGAAAACTACCTGTTAGGAATTATTTTTCAACTTACTTGATAACTGGTCAGACTGAGCCTATATGAGATCTATCCCACACTAAGCTCCACAGTATAAAACGACACCATGAGAAAAAGAATGACATTTTCCTTTCCTCACCAGTTTGATGCCTACCATCCATCACAAACATTCAAAACTCACCTCATTCAAGTAAGTCTTTATCTGATCTATTTTTAAACCTGTATCACTTCTAGATAAATGAAGCGTTAACTATTTTTTAATCATACCTTCTCAGAAAACCTCTACACATCTGTGTCTTATCCTAGTTGGTTTTAATTTCTCTGAAGGTAGAGGAAAAAATATTTTAAATGTCTTGTCTATTAATTTATGATGCCTGGCATTGTACATACATTCAATACCCATTCAATAAACACAGCTGGCCAACAATATAAATGTGAATCAAATCCACGTTGTTTTCTTTATCTCAATATCCAAATATCTATTAGAACACTTTGAAAAATGACATGAATGTAGATAATTAAGATTTGAAATTGCATTACTCAAAATACATTGTAGTTTTCAAATAAATCCTTAAACACTGACATTCTAATTAAAGTGAAAAAGAGTTAAACCTCAAAGCTTAAAAAAGTTTAATTTATTAAAAATGTATTAATAATCACTTTATGTAGTTATCTTCTTTTAACAGTTCTTTCCTACTAAGATGATTTAATTAACCAATTTAAATTGCATTTAACATAAGCAGTCCAAAATGTGTTTAAACCAATGTTACTGTCATTCATAGTGATTAAAATAATTATCAGAAATATTACTAAGATTTATGATTTTATATGTAGGAAATTATAAGTGGTCTTGGATCAAAGGGTATGAGAGATGGAGGGGTTGATAAGACTTGAGAGGTAGCCAACTGATGGAGGCACATCTATTCAAGCAGTGAGTGAGTGTTAAAGTGTTTCAGCCACTCTGGCATGAATGTCCATCAACTGAGGAATGCATAAAGAAATTATGGCTTATATACACAATGGAATACTATGCGGCAATGAGAAAGAATGAAATACGGCCTTTTGTAGCAATATGGATGGAACCGGAGAGTGTTATGCTAAGTGAAATAAGTCATACAGAGAAAGACAGATACCATATGTTTTCAATCTTATGTGGATCCTGAGAAACTTAACAGAAGACCATGGGGGAGGGAAAGGAAAAAAAACAGAGAGGGAGGGAGGCAAACCATAAGAGACTCTTAAAAACTGAGAATAAACCGAGGGTTGATGGGGGGTGGGAGTGAGGGGGGGGGGGTGGGTGATGGGCATTGAGGAGGGCATGTGTTGAGATGATCACTGAGTGTTACATGGAAACCAACTTGACAATAAATTTCATATTAAAAAAATAATAAAAAATAAAACTGAAAAAAAAGAAAAAGTGTTTCAGCAGCTTATTTTCACTGAGGACCTACTACATGTTAGGAATTTACTAGGGTAAAAGTGCAAAAGACATTGGCCTAAAAGTTAAGAAGAGAAACTTTTTAAAGATTAATGTGGGAACCATTTGAAGAATGCTTTAAAAGGAATTGTAGGGTTGACATCAGATAAAAGTAACTGGACTATTATAATCGTTTCACTTTAAAAGATAAAGTAAGTAAACAGCAGAAAGAACTGGCAAGAGCCTCAGGTTTGAGAAGTATTCCAAAACTAGAATGGACAGGTCTTACTGACTGATCAAAGACAGGTGAAGAACAAGGATTTCTTCATGCTCAGAGATTATCATGACAGAGATTATCACACAATGACATATGTTCTTCAGCCTACCAAAAAGGGGGTGATATAAATGCCTGAAAAACATAAGAAGGATAGATTTGTGAGGGGTTGAGATCGACTCACAGTTTTCTACTTCTACTTTTTGTTAATACGATCCTATTTCTTAAGTATAACCTTACTTAACTTAATTTAACACATTAAATAGATGGCAGAATATTTAATAGTATGTGTCTTAATGCCTTCAAATTTGTTTAAAATAAACTCAAAGATTTAAAAATTTTGATTAATAAAATTGCCAAATTGGGGATTATGATAAGAATGGCTATGTAACATCAACTGTGACATTAAATTTATTTTGTATTTAAATCCGAGTTAGTTAACATAATAGTGTAGTAATGCTTTCAGTAGAATATAGTAATTCATCACTTACATACAATACGCAGTGCTCATCCTAACAAGAGTTAATTTCTATATTTCGTTTTGTTTTGTTTTTATAATACCAGAAAAAATTAATTCACCAAGATAAAGAATTTTATATGGTAACAGTATTGCTAAAATCTCACTTTGCATCAGTTCAACTTTGCAGCGATAATAGGATAATCTTTATTATGAATTCTAAAGAAAAATAAATTTATTAGAAGGATTTAATGTGGCTTTGGTCTTGATGTGCTCAAATTAGATATATAGTATATTTGTGCTGCACTTATTAGTATTTTTAAAGGAGGTAAATACTATCATGTTAATTTGATCGATTTGATGTGGAATTCCTGAAGAACTTATGTAGAAATTAGTGATTCTGTGGGATGAGACTTAAAACAGAAATTTAGTCTCTTGCTTGTCAGAGATATAAAGAGGGGTTCATTCCCTGTATCTCTCTATGCAACCTATCATTATTTGGCCAACAAGCCTGTGAGCAGTGGCTTCACAAGGCAAAAGCACAAAAAGCAAACAAAAATCATTTTAGTGGTCCCTACATTTTATGCAAAGTATTTAAGCTATAGTTCCTTTTTTTAATTATTTTATTTAGTTTTTGGGATAGCGCAAGTAGGGGAGGGATAGAGAGAGGGGTAGACAGAGGATCTGAAGTGGGATCTGCACTGAGAGCAGTGAGTCTTATGTGGGGCTCAAACTCACAGACCACAAGATCATGACCTGAACCGAAGTCAGATGCTGAACTGGCTGAGCCACCCAGGGGCCCCTAAGTTATAGTTTCTATTATAACAGTAAATTTTTAAGAATAAGGCAGATAATATTTATTTTAAAAAATGTGGGCACTTTTTTTTAAGGGTACAAGGAGGTAGAGAAATGTTTAATTAATAAAAATGCCACTCTGTCAATTCCAGCTTCTGGTAATAGCAAAATAGTCTATTTTGTGCTACCTGGCCTGCCATAAATAGTTGTAACAACTATTTCAAAGCCCTGGAGAGTTACTAAAAGCTTGCAGAAAATGAAGGGATTTAACCCTTAAAGGATGGAAAATATAGTGGACGAGATCCACATTTATACAGATTTTTCCCCTGGTGATATATCCCAGCTAGTTGTGAAAAACAGAGTGGAAGAAGGCAGCCAAAACCTACTGAATTAAGGAATCATACTCTAGAGTTGAGGCTGTCAGAACAGCAAGAAATGGAGAAGAGAGTCCCGTAAGAAGGGAGTCACCACAGAAGAGAGAGCCCATGAACATTAAGAGAATAACAAAAATATCACCACCATAAGTATAGTCACTATCTGTCACCAAAGTTATAACAATATTACTATGTTTCCTCTGTACCTTTCATTGTCATGATTTCTTTTATAACTGGTAGTTTGTAAAAGATTAAATGTATTTAATTGGCTTCAGAAATTATATGAATAAATAATCATTGGTATACAAAAAAAAAAAAAAAAAGAGAATAACAAAAATATTACAACCTGGACCACTTTGATATATATTTTGATCCCTTAATGGTTAATATTTTCATTGTTAACCCTATTAGGGGAGGCAGAATTCTAAGATGGCCTCTCCAATTCCCATTCTCTGATGTACCCACCCTGTCTATGATGGATTTTGTTCCCATAATTAGTCTGTTGTACATGTACACCTGAATTTAGTCACATGACCTCTTTAAATCTGAGTCTAGAGGTCAGAGATGAAGTCAGAGACTCAAAGTGTGAAAGGGATTTAATGCAGGAGAAAAGTTCAATATTGTTGGCTTTGAAATGGAGTCACATGGAAAGGAATGCAGGTGGCCTCCAGGAGCTGAAAGGAACTCTGGATGACAGCCATAAGGAACTGAATTATCACAACCCCATGAGCTTGGCAAAAGACCCTAAGCTACTGATGAGAATACATCTGGCTGATATCTCAATTTTAGCTTTATGAAACACTAAGCTGAGAACTAGCCATATCATGACAAAACTTCTGACCTACAGAACTGAAAAAAAAATGAGTCTATCATTTGAAGCCACTAAAATTGTTGTAATTTGTTGTACAACAATAGAAAACTAAAATACTCCTATTCAATAAAGAAGAAGTCAAGATAAAACTGTCAAAATCAAAGATCTATAATGAACTCATGGAACCAGTATTGATGGGCCACCACTCTACTAGATCAAACTGTTATGACCCATTTGTTTACTCAAGTGAAGCCCTTGAGAGAGTGTGGAGAGGAGAAAATTTGACTTTTAAACATCAAATACAGGAATTAAATATATTCTGTTCATAAATGGAAGTGGAGAATTTATAAAACCCAGCATAAAGTCTAGGTTGTCATTAAAGCTATTTATTTTAAATTTTAGATTTTGCTAAGAGGAATAATATAAGTATGACGTAAAAATTTGGGAAATAAAGGGAAAAGGAAAAAACACATGGGAGCTAAATAGTATTAACTCAACAGTAGTCTGTGACAGAATGTTGGTCATTTCCATTAGAGATTTTTTTCTATTATATGATTTATACATTGGGGTGTCTGGATGGCCTAGTTGGTCAAGTGTCCAACTCTTGGTTTCAGCTCAGGTCATGATCTCATGGTTTGTGAGATTGAGCCCCGCATTGGGCTCTATACTGAGTGTGTGAAGCCTGCTTGAGATTCTCTCTCTCTCCCTCTCTCACTGCCCCTGCTCACTCTCGCTCACTCTCCCTCTCTCTCTCTCTCAAAAATAAATAAGTGAACATTTAAAAAAAATAAAAAATAAGATTTATATATTGTATCCACAAGACCTTATAGGCATTTATAATGAAGAATCATTACATGCACCACCCCTAATACCTACACACACACACTCACATCTACAAAATTAGAAATCCTTTTTGATTTTTAATATAATGACTGTTTCATGTTACTTCACTAGCTTCAAAATAATTGTGTTAATGGCTACACCATATTTTATTGATTGTATGAATATTTTACTTAAACATATTTATATTGATGAGTTTTAGCTTTTTCTAACCTTTACATTATTAATAATGTCGATTTATATTACCCTGAAAAATATTATTTTTCCATTTTGGGGTCAATTTCCTTAAAACAGACACCCAGAAATGAAATACTATGTCAAAATATCTAAACACTTGTTTTTCAAAAGGGATTCACAAGTAATAATTTGTATTATCATTTCTACGAGAACAGTGGGCATTAATTTTTTTAAGGTATGAGTAAATGATTGGGAAATAATAACTAACAAATATAGCACTCTGGAAATTCTAGCTATTAGAAATGGCAGAAGAGCCCCTCTCAGACTGTCTCACCAATAATAATTCCACACTTCTAAAAAGGGTGCTGGGAAAAGGACTGTTTATACCACTGGAGAGTTACCAAAAGAAGGCAGAAACTGATAGGAATGTGACTCTTTAAAAAAGGGAACTGTAGGAGGTGAGATCAACATTTTAAATACATTTTTTCCCTGAGAATATTTCCTAGAACCATGTGAAGCAAAACACCATGAACTTGTTGGCTTGAGAAGTCAGAGCCTGGAACCGACAACTACCAGAGCAGCTAGAAATTAAGGGAACAAATCCCAGTAAGACAAACAGAGAAAAGTGCACCACGGGCATATAAACTCACCTCAAATTCTAACACTGAGATGTACATTTTGTTGGGCAATTTTCCAAGGAGCCCTGAAGGAAAACAAGAGCTTAGGAAGGCTAACAGAGCTTAGGAGGGATTTCCAGAGCTGACCACTGCCAAGGGAGACAAGGTTTATACTGGTTCTTGCCAATTACATGAAAACCTAGCAAGATTAATACCACATCCCAAAACTATGGGATATACCCTAGGACAATACTAACAAAGCTTAACACTAATCATCCATAAGATCAAGGTGATCATTTCATACATTAATTTTCTGTTACAATAAAACTCAACATGTTTCAGAGGAAAGTAACAAAACCCAAAATCTTAAGATGCTCAGTATACAATGAAATAATTGCTACACATGCAAAACAAGTAGAAAATGGCACAGTCACAATAAAGAAATCAATAAATAGAAATAGATTCAGAGATACACAAATGTTGGGCATGGCAAATGAGAATTTCAAAATAAGTATGAAAAAATATGTTTTAAAACTCCATAGAGGAAAATTTATACGAGAAAAAAGACTAGAAATTTCAGGAGAGTTATGGTAACTATTAGGTAGTAATAATCCTAGAACTGAAAACATTAATTCCTAGAATCAAAATTCATTAGGTGTAACTGAGAGTATATTGGATAAAATAAAACAAAGTATCAGCAAATTTGAATGTTAGTTGATAGATATCCAAACAGAAGTAAAATGAGAAAAAAAAAATTGAAAACAATAAGGAGATCCCAAATGGCCTGTAAGATTGTCAAGCAGTCTGATTTCCAGAGTCCTAGAAATAAGGAAATAAGGAAATAAGAGCAAGGAAGAGGCAGAAAAAAGATGATAATTAGTCAAAGTTTTTCCAAACTGTAAACAAATGGCATTGACAGATCCATCTTGAAAGCAAGATAAAAACAGAAAACATGTGTAGAAAAAGAGCAAACCTAAATTGTTAAAATGTAAATACAGCAAGTATTAAAAGTAATCAGAGAAAAAAAAAACAAAAACATACATAAAAACAACCCTAAAAAGAAGAACTGAAAAATACAAAACAGCTTTTACGTACAAAAAAAAAAAAAAAGAAAGAAAGAAAAAAGAAAGAAAATAAAAAGAAAAAAAAAGAAACTAAAAATCTAAAGTTCTATATCTACAGAAACTATCTTTTTTCAAAATTAAAGGAATCATGGAAAAATTTTCTAATCAATGAAAACCAGAGAATACATGCTGCCCAGAGAAAATTGCTAAATGGTATTGTTTAGGCTTAAATGAAAAAGATCATCTCACAGAAACCAGGGATAAAGGAGGAAAGTTACCATGGAAACATCAAGTGTAAAAAAGCTGATATGACTATATTAGAATCAGGAAAGTAGTGTTTAAGATAAACTGTATTACCAGATTAAAAATCATCCCATACTGACAGAAAGGGCAGTACATCAAGATCTAACAATTCTACATTTTTACACACCTGATAGAGTCTCTGGGGAGCCTGGGTGGCTCAGTTGGTTGAGCAACCAACTGACTTGATTTCGGCTCAGGTCATGATCTCCTGGTTGGTAAGACTGAGTGAGAGCGCTAACAGTGCAGAGCCTTCTTGGGATTCTCTCTCTGCCCCTCCCTTGTTTGTGTGAGAGCATACACTCTCTCAAAATAAATAAACTTTTTAAAAAAGTAGAGTCTCAGAATGCATGAAACAAAAAGCAACAAAAATAAAGGGAAAAACAAAATATGCAATCATATTTGAAAATTTTAGCACTTCATTCTCAGTAATTGATAGAACAAGTACCTTTAACTCAGCAACTATTTAGATTTGAATAACACTACAAACCAACTGTAACTATAAAATACTCCATCGAGTAACTACAGACCACAACATTCTTTTCAAGTTCATGGATTGTTCACAAAGATAGACCACATGCTGGGGCATAAAATAATAAAATTCATATGACTGAAATAGCATATTTTAGGGGTGCTTGCCTGGCTCTTGACTTTGGCTCAGGTCATGATCTCATGGTTCATGAGTTCAAGCCCTGCATTAGGCATCATGCTGATAGTACAGAACCTGCTTGAGACTCTTTCTCTCTCTCCCTCTCTCCCTTCCCTTCCCCATTTGTGCTCTCTTTCTCCCTCAAAATAAATAAATAGGCTAAAAAAAAAGCATATTTTATAACTACAAAAATCTTACATTAGAAATAAAAAGAAAAATATAAAGCCCAAATATTTAAATACTTGTTATATAAGTAAAAATATACTTTAAAAAATAATATTCATAAGTCAAAGAGGAAACCACAAGGGGAATTTTAAAAATAATTTAAATGAAATGATAATGCAAACAAAATAGAGCAAAATTTGTGAGATGCTGCTATAACTGTAGTAAATTAAGATTAATAGTTTTAAATGCTTCTATTAGAAAAAAGAAAAGGTTAAAAACAATTATCTAACGGAGGAAGGGAATACTACTCAGTTGATTTTTTTGAAGCCATCATAATACTTGTTCCAAATATTATAATGAGAAGATTATAAACTAATATAATTCATAAGCAGAAAAATAAAAATCTTTAAAATTTTATCAAATAAAATATATTAAAAATTAAAAGATTAATACATTAAGTACTAGTATGTATTATTCAGGAATGACAGTTTAACATTTAAAAATCAATGTAAATTAGACCTCAAGAGAACAAAAAAGAAACATATGTTCACCTCAGTAGTTATGGAAAAGGCATTTGTCAAAATTCTACACTCATTCAATAAAAATTTCTGTGCATATAAATAAACTTCCTCAACCTACTGAAAAGCATTACACTACTGGAAATATACTAAATCTTGATATAATGAGTGACTGTCTCCTAACATCAGGATAAAGGTGAGGTTACCCATTTTTAACACACCTACCCAAGGTTGTAATGTAGATCCTAAAAAATAGAAAAGACTAGAAAAATACATTAAAAGCAGCATAGAAAAGAATACACATAGAAGTACATTTAAAGAAAAATATGTAAGTTCTCTATACTTAAAGTCATAAAACACTGATCAAAGGAATTTTAAAACACCAAAAGAAATGGAAAGATATGGATGTCATTGAGTGGAAGAATCAATACAGCTAAGATGTCAATTCTCCAAATTTGCCTACAAATTCAATGGAATCACAGTTGAAACAACAGTGTTTTGTTTGTTTGTTTGTTTTTGGTAGACATTTCAACTTTAATCTCAGATTTATATGAAAGTGAAAAAAAGTCCTACAATATCAGCTCTAATAGAGATGGAGAAAAACTTCCCAACTCTTAAACATAGCTTGCATTTACTAACTTCCTTCCAAAGAGCACAGTATGGAAAGAGGAAAGAAAGAATAACTTTACAGTGGAGAAACCTGACAATCATTACCTCATCCAGGTGATCAAAGTTAGCATCAACAATGACAAGTCATATTAAGAGCATGTACTCTTAATATAATGTGATGAGAAGGGCACTTAATCTCTCTAATCTGCCTCAAATGAATGAATGAATGAAACCCTGTTCTAATCATGGGGAAAGCATCAGACAGCCCAACTGAGGACCATTATATAAAATATCCACCAGTACTACTAAAAACTGTGAATATCATCTGCAAGAAGGGCAAAGGAAGTCAGAAAAAAATCAGCCTACAGGAGCCAAAGGAGACATGACAATTAAATGTAATATGGCATCTCAATATTATTCTGGAACATAAAAAGGAGAGTAGGTAAATCTAAGGAAATGAATAAACTCTAAATTCTAGTTGATAGTAATGTATCCATTTTAGCTCATTAGTTGTGACAAATGTACCATAGTAATGTCAGATGTTAATAATTGGAAAATTTGTGAATGGCATATATGGGAAACCTCCTTTACTATTTGCAACTTTTCTGGAAATATATAACTATTTTAAAATTCAAAAAGCTTATCTTTCAAGCTTAGAATAGTCATAATAATCTTCAAAGAGAAGAACACTGTGTGGGATTTCAGGGTTTAGTATAAAGCTACACTAATTACATCAGTGTGGTACTGGCATAAGGATAGACAATAGATCAATAAAACAAGTACAGAGTACAGAAATATGTCCACAGAAATCCAGTCAGTTGATTTTTGACAATGGTGGCAAGGTAATTAAATGGGTAAAATATAGTTGTTTCAATAACAGTGCTGAAACAACTTGTTATCGACATAGGGGAAAAAAGGCGCCATCATCTCAACCCCTACCTCATAACATTTAGAAAAATTAATTCAATATTGATTACAGACCTAAATGTATAAATGTCAACTATAAAGCTTTTGGAAGAAAATGTAAGGAATCTCTTTGTGAACTTGGGGTAGGAATATATTCGTTAGAAATTCAAAAAGCTCTAAATGTAAAAGGAAAATTTGACACATTTGACTTTTAAAAATCTAAGCCATCAGTTTTTTTTTTTTTCAAAAAAACACTTAGATAAAAAGAAAAATCATCTGCAAACTGACACCAAGTACCTGTAATACCTGCTTGACAAAGAATTTGTATTTAAATTATGTAAGAACTCCTAACAGTCATTCATAAAATGCTAGACAACAATACAAAAAAATTGGGCAAAAATCTTCAATAAGTTACAAATGACAATACAGAAATGGCTAGTGACTACGTGAAAATATGTTCCACAGTTTCAGCCATCAAGGAAAATGCAAATTGAATCCACAATAAGATGTAATCAAACCCACCATAAAGGTCAAGGTTTAAAAGGTGAAAATAGTTAAGTACTGTTGAAGATGTGAAACAATAAAAACTCTGGCTATGTTGTTTGGCAGTGTCTCATAGCATCAAACACATACCAACAATAACCCAGAAAGTCCATTGCTAGGTAGTTAGCCAAGAAGAATGAAAACACATCAATGTATAGAGAAAGTTTATTCATAATAGTAAACAAAACAACCAAAATGGCTATTAACAGGTAAATGTATAAAAAAAGAAATTTAGATAGGTCCATAAAGTGGGAATAATATTCGGCAGTTAAAAGGAATAAACTATTCATGCATTATTTTGAGTAAAAGAACGTAGGATGGGGGGATGCATACAATATAATTCCTTTTGTATGAGTTCCAACTCAGCTACGGTGATAAAACAAAAACAGGTGTTGCCTCTGAGAAAGGGAAGGGATTAATTAGTAAGGGACATGAGGGGACTTTTCTGGGGCAATGGTAACGTTCTATGTTGATTGGGATGAGACTATCACATGTCATATCATACCACATGTCTAATCACAGTCACAGAAAAATTTGTAGAATTTGTCAAAATAATACAAATATACTTAAAAATTTACTGTATACAAATAATATCAAAATTAAAACAGTACAACTATTTTAAACAGTGCCCTTAAATGGCTTTTACTTGCATTTATGTAATTAGGTTGTGTCAAATATTTCAACTATATTTGTGTTCGAGTTTATTTGTTAATATCGCATTTCTATCCTTTCTACATACATCCATTTTCCTTATTTTGCTCTATTTCTTCATATTTACTATTTAAATAATTACACATAATTTCCAAATCTGTTGTTTACATTTTTAACTTTTTAATGATGCTTTAAATCTTTTGGTTCCTTTCCTCTGATTTCTTCTTTTGCTTGTAAGCCTAGAAAGATTTTTCTACAAGACGCTTGGTAAATATTCTTCCCTAATACCTTCTTGCAATTCAGCATTCTTTTTTAAAGTATTTTTTAATGTTTATTTATTTTTGAGAGAGAGAGAGACAGAGCATGAGCAGGGGAGGGGCAGAGACAGAGGGAGACACAATCCGAGGCAGGCTCCAGGCTCTGAGCTGTCAGCACAGAGCCCCACAAAGGGCTTGAACTCACCGTGAGATCATGACCTGAGCTGAAGCTGGATGATCAACCCACTGAGCCACCCAGGCGCCCGCTATTCATCATTCTTTATGTCACACTTGTTAATATCAATTAGCTTTTTATTGTGATTTCTAACCACTTCTAGCTCTTATCTATTGATGAATAAAGCATCCTGAAATAAAGTTTATTTCTGGGTTATTTCAACTATCTATTATAATGAAAATACCACATATTTTAGCTATTATAATTATATAATGTATTTATACAAGAAAGAGTAATCCCTTTTTAAATTTTTTTTTTTTTACATTTATTTATTTTTGAGAGACAGAGAGAGACAGAGTGTGAGCAGGGGAGGGGCAGAGAGAGAGGGAGACACAGAATCTGAAACAGGCTCCAGGCTCCAAGCTGTCAGCACAGAGCCCGACACAGGGCTTGAACCCATGGACCATGAGATCATGACCTGAGCTGAAGTCAGACGCTTAACTGACTGAGCCACCCAGGTGCCCCAGAAAGAGTAATCCCCTTGTTACTCATTTCTGGTCAGAATTGACTTCTATGGTCCTACCTCTTTACTCTTTCAGAATGATGTTAAAATCTTTTTATCAAGGTAAGTAAATGCCATTGTAAGTTTCTTTGAAACTTAGTTTTAAAATTGCCTTACATTTAAAAATTAAAGAGTACTATGGATTTATTGATATGAATTCAAAGTGTTTATTAACTTGTGCTTTCACTGCACTTTGTGTTGTTCTTTACAATATTTGTACAATGTCTGCTTTCAAAGAATAGTTACTTGAAGTTTGTTCAAAGATTAGCACATGATGTTGTGGCATTAGATGCCCGTATTCCACCAAATGCTCAATAATAAAATTATATTTGTAGGACATAGAGTTTTAATAATTACATTTTAATAAAATGGAAAAAACTCAAAAGTTTAGTTTTTATTTCTCTCCAAACCTCATTCACATGACTAGTACAACTAAATACAGTTAGCTAAGAAAGTCTAAGAATGGGAAGGCCATACCATAAGAATATCAAAGATTTTGAAGAGTTTCTATGAACTGACATACAGATAAGTATCAAATCGACTGAAATACTGCAACACAGTGAATCTCAGCTCAGAGCCCTGTAATTATAAGGCTGTAGTCAAGCTGGGAAAGTTTTCATTGATGGAGATTCCCCAAGAATCTACAAGTATAGGTGAAAAAAGAGAGGGGGAAGAAATTAGTGACTTGAAAAACCTGATCCTGTAGCCTCCCAAAGCCCTTTCCATCCAACCAACACTCGTGGTGAGGTTTGACACTGGGCTGAAGCGAGAGAAATACATTATAACAAATCAGAGAAATTTTCCTAGAAATCCCTGAATCTGCAGATAGGGGGTCCTCCCAATTTTGGCAATCAGGATGTGAGAGGACTGAGTGCCTGTCTGCCTGAGATGAAACATACCTTGTGATGGAATCCACCCAGAGACACCCAGACATTAAAAGGAAGGGCCAAGAAAGGCAGATAAAAACTACCAAGCCACCTATGTTAATCAAAATCATCATTCATTACAAGTAGGAAATTGAAGGGAATTAAAAGTTTCCAAAAGAAGAACCAATGTAAACCTGAACGAAATAAAACATACCGGGAAAAAGAAGTACTTGAAAAGATTCTAACTAGTATCTTCAAAGAGGTTATTTTTAAAGATAATGCTCATGTTGGGGTGCCTTGGTGGCTCAGTGAGTTAAGCGTCTGACTCTTGTTTTCAACTCAGGTCATGATTTTATGGTTCGTGAGTTTGAGTCCTGCATCCGGCTCTGCACTAACAGTGCGGAGCCTGTTAGAGATTCTCTCTCTGCCCCTTGCCTGCTCATGTTCTCACTCTCTCTCAAAATAAATACATAAACTCAAAAAAAAAAAAAAAAGATAATGCTTGTATAAAGTAAGAATTGGCTGGTTTTAAAAAGGGGAAAAATCCTTCGCAATCAAAATTATGATGGCCAAATTTTAAAAGTGAAACACTAGAGCTGTGATAAAATTCAGGACTTCTGTCAGAACCTATAGAAAAAAGGACAAAAGAGGACACATAGGAAAGCAAAAGTAAGAGATTGAGGATAAATTCAAAATGGCTGATATCGGGGCACCTGAGTGGCTCAGTCGGTTAAGCGTCAGACTTCAGCTCAGTTCATGATCTCACCATTGATGGGTTTGAGCTCCACATCAGGCTCTGTGCTGACTGCTGGGAGCCTGGAGCTTGCTTTGGATTCTGTGTCTCCCTCTCGGTCTGCTCCTCCCCTGCTCATACTCTGTCTCTGTCTCTCTCTCAAGAATGGATAAACATTAAAACAATTTTTAAAAATGGCTGATATCAATCAAAAGCCATAGCCCAAATATAATGTCACCAAACATAGTAGGATTTTGAATATTTGGAGGAAAGGAAAAAGGGAATTATTAATAATGAGATTTTAAATATATTCATGTTAGATATATAAACTTTGATGTATCTATGTCTTAATATGGGCTCAATTTAAAAAATACTCCTAAGGTTAGTGATATTTATACTTCCAATATATTGTTTAAGCTTTATTCATTGGTATTAAGTTTTCGGAAGTAAATAAAGGAGGAAAAGCATAATTAGGTTTACGAATAAAATATGGTATGGAGATCTATGGAAGTTTACATGACTTAAAACACTTTCCCATTCAAAATACGTAGCAGGGAGCCTGGGTGGCTTAACCGTTAAGCATCTGACTCCAAGTCAGGTGATGATCTCATGGCTCCTGAGTCCGAGCCCCAAGTCAGGCTCTGTGCTGACAGCCTGGAGCCTGCTTCAGATTCTGTCTCCCTCTCTCTCTGCCCCTCCCCCACTCACACTCTGTCTCTCTCTCTCTCTCTCTCTCTCTCTCACAAAAATGAATAAACAATAAAAAATTTAATTAAAACAATTAAAAAAAATACATAGCAATACTGTATAAGACAAAATCCTCACCCAGGCAGAACTGAACTCAGAAAAAAGAAATTTATTCAAACCAATGCATAAGAGGGAAATGCTAGCCAGAGTCATAAGATGACTTTGAAACTGCAAATGCCATCAGAAAAACTGCAGAAAGCTCTAATCAAACGGCAAGAATTTTAACAAGACCTAACAAAAGAAAAGATCTTGGCCCTGCACAGTATGGGGAGACAGACTTAAGATTATGCAAAATTTGGAGACTGACAAATAAGTAACTGACAAATAACTTAAGTAAAAAATGTAGGCCAGAGGACATCTACAAATACGAACAGAAAAAAAAAATTTTTTGACACAGGACATGAGTTGATATACAAGTCTTCCTTTAGTACCTGTAATCAAAGAACTGGCCTTACATGGATTTGGAGTTTGAATTTACTTTATTTCATGACACAGAAGCCTACAGAAAGCAAAAGCAAATCCTCACTGTAGAGATACACTCTCAAACCCAGCTTCTAAGAGTTCTCAAAAACAGTCCAGATGAGCACTGTGTTACACCCACATTTAAAACAAATACAAGGAAATATGTAGTGCAAAGATGACAACAATAAGAATTTCAAATACTGAAAATACCAAACATAGCATAAGAAAATAAAGTATTACAAAATGTTTAATGACACACATGTTTTTAAATGCTTATTTATTTAGAGAGAGAAAATGTGTATGCATGTGTATGCATGCACAAGAAAGCAAGTAGGGGAGGGGCAGAGAAAGAGAGAGAGAGAGAGAGAGAGAGAGAGAGAGAGAGAGAGAATACCAAGCAGGCTCTGCACTGTCAGCACAGAGCCTGAGAATGCAGGGCTTGATCCCACAAACTGTGAGATCATGACCTGAGCTGAAATCAAGAGTTGGCAATTTAACCAACTGAGCCACCCACGAGCCCCTAATGACATAAAATTAAGAATAAAAATACTACCAAAAATTCATTGCAGTTTTGAAAAAAGAACATTAAAGTACTGCTGAAGTGCAAGATGAAAGTTCATGCATTTCTGGTAGAAGTAAAATCTGGTACAACCATTTTGGAAAACTGGCATTATCTAGCACCTAAAAAAAGTGAAGACTAGGGCACCTGGGTGGCTTAGTCGGTTAAGCAGTCAACTCTTGATTTTGTCTCAAGTCATGATCTCTCTGATCATGAGCTCAGCACCACGTAGGGCTCCTTGTTGACAGTGCAGAGCCTGCTTTGGATTCTCTCCCTCTCCCTCCCTCTCCGCCCCTCCTCTGCTTGTGTGCTCGCTGGCTCTCTCTCTCTCAAATAAATAAACTAAAAAATAGGATGAACACAGTATGATCCAGCTATTTCTATCCTACATATAAATCTTAGAGAATCCTTGTACCTATTCACCAGAAAAAATATATAAAGATGTTCAGAATCACATATTTTCATATTAACCAAAACATGGCAACAACAAATAACCATAACAGAGTTAAAGGAATGAAAGCTAGGCAGAGGTAAATTGATACACAATTTTAACCCTTGCCAGTCATTATGACCTTGAAAAAAATAACATAACTCAAGTACTCTTATTTTTTCTTATCTGTGAAAAGCAGAATAATGATATCATCATCATTTGGAATGCCTTATTTATGTATTCCATTAAACATTCACTCAATAAATATTTCTTTGAAGAGTAATGCTTTCTTGATACTGTTTTAGGCATTAGAAGTACATGAATAAACACCAGATACAAAAATCTTGCCTTGTGGAGCTAATACTTTTTTGATAGTGTTTTATTTTGGAATTAGACATTGATTGGAATGGTATGATTTGGGTGATAAACAATGTGCAAAAGAAGACAAGCCCTTTTCAAGAGGGTGATCAGGAAGACTTTCCTGTGGAGATAGTAACTGAGCAGAGACCTGGCAGATGAGACCTGAATCCTGTAAAGATTTGGGGAAAGATATTTCTGGAAACAGGGAGCAGGTATAAAATCCCCAAAGAAGGGGGTTGGGACAGTGAGGCCACAGTCTAGTGAGCAAGAAAGAGAGTAGTGGAAGTTGAGGTCAGAGAGTTAAGCACAGTCCAGGGAATCAAAGATTTCTAGATGTGAAAAAGTAGCTTTGATTTAAAACTAAGCTCAATGGGGAGAAATTTGAGGGTGCCAAGCAGGCAAAACATTGAGAGCAGCTGAAAAAAAAATTATTCAGTGTCTGAATTTAAAAGAGATAACGCATAATTGCTTAACCCAGATTTTGGCATAGAATAAGCACTCAGTGATCAATGACTATTACTGTTGTTAATTATTTTTAACTGCTTGTGAAGCAGACTCTGATATGTCAACTATTTCTTTGTTGTCTTATCTTCACTGGTCACGTCCTCTCTGACGTCCTCTCTGACAGTTGGACCACAGACTCTGACTATTTTCTCTTCACTTTCACAAATTTATTGTGTCTCAAGGCTGAAAGCAGAGTTGATCTGAAAGTTTTCAGTGGACAATAGGGAGAATTTTAGCTATAAGAAACTAGAGCATTAGCTAGTCTCCAGAGGGTCTGAGAAAACAAGAGTACCATATTGCCCAAGCACAGAGATTAGTGATTCCGGGGATGAATGGCTACATTACCTTAAAGACAACATCCATTGAAGCTACTGTGCCCATTAAACTCAGATTAATGGCATGAGGCTAGCAGAATGAGGGGAGACAAGAAGAGAACTAGGCCTATTGATTTCTTTGCAAGATTGTAAATTGAATAAAATACTAGAGATGAATGGTTCTAAATCGCCCCTGTTTACTTACTCAGCATCTCTTCACATTCAATAGAATATCGCTTTGCTTACTTTAACCAATGCAGAAATAAATGTCAAGTGCTAGGCATTTTTAATTTCCTCCTTCATATCTAACAGAAATTGTTTTGTTTAGAGACAAGTCTGATTACCTATGGTAGAGGCCAATTCCTAAAGCTTCCTTTTTGACAGTTTATAAAAGGCAGATTTGCTCCAAGGTGGAAAAAAAAATTGGTTTTGTTTGACTGTTTTGTTTTTATTTACCATTCACACTCTTTGTCTCTCACCTGAAATTATGCTTTATATGAAAGCATTTATTCTCACACTTCACTACAATAAAGAAATTTTGATCAGCTGCTTTTCTTGAAATCTGCTATTACCTGATTGGTCTTATAAGTAAGCCATCACATTAAGGATACGTTTTAAAATCAATATAATATAAAAGATATCATTTCTATTCCAACTTTGACAAATGAATTATTAGTTGTGATACTGAAATTGTCACCATCATTTAAGCATATTTAGTGAGGACATGCTAGACACATAATGCTAGCTAGCATCAACTCACTGGCTCATAGGTAAAGTTTAATTTTGTCTTAAGTTTGTAACAAGAATCCCAGGCACAAATTTCCACTTAGCAGTGATTTTCATATTAAGCTCTAGGGGTTCCATGGAACAACCCTAAATATGGATGCATAAAATGAGTAAGAAGCAAAATTCCATTTTATTGCCTATGTCTAAGCCAATACAGCTTTCCCTCAATTCACTTGAAATACTGGGATTCAAGTAAGATTCTTCATGAATAAAAGATTCAACACTATTAAAAAATGTATAGAATTTAAACACTAATATTATTTACTATTTTGCAGAAGCTAATTAGGATGATTAACAAGAAATCATCTTTGGGAGTATGCAGACCTAATGAAGTTCCTTATGTGATAAGACTATCATAGACCTAAAAATGACCTTGTTAATTTTAGCTTTGTCTTCAGCTTGGTCAGATTTTTACTAGGTCCCTTTAGCACCTTTAGTCCCTTTTCTCTTTCCTATACACATACCTGACACACACAATTTCCCATAAGAGATCTATAAAATTATATTCATGTGGCTTTAACAGGAAAGAAATTCATTATCTCATGTAATGTATACCATGCCTGGATAATAAGCCCTAGAGTTGGTGAGTCCAATGACTTGACACCATCAATAACCAAAATCCTTTGCACTCTTCACTAGATTACTATCATACCATGAAAACCTCAGACTAATAGTCCCCATATTGATAGATGGCTATTGCAATTCCATACACCACACCATACTGGAAGGAGAAGAGAGCACCTCCTTCCATATTTCTTTTTTAGAGTAAGAGAGACATTTTCAGAAGCGCTCCAAGATTCCCCTCAGACATTAATCTAAACGTTTTCAAATACCCATACCTAGACAAAGCATTAGTAAGGGAAACAGAATTGCCATGGCCTAATGAAGTATATGATCATGTGAGAGTGGTGGATTGTCAGAATAAAATTAGAGTTTTATTAAAATTTTAAAAGTTAGACTGGAGGAAGTTACCTATACTAAGTAGACAAAAAATAGCCTACCAAATAAATATAAAAGTAAAATTTAAGTCATTACAACTTTCATCAAGTACTAATAGTCCATTAAAATAAAATACGGATATAGAATCACAGATTTCTAACCTAATACCTAGTCTGTCTAAATCAATTTCAAGAAGGCCTAAAATGCATTTCTCTGCACATAAAGTTAAATAAAGACATGTACACGATTAACATCCATTTTAAGTATTATTTATATTCTCTGGAATAAACAGTCACTTAGAGTAAATTTTACACACACACACACACACACACACACACACACACACACTGGTTTCTTTGGAAATATCTTAATATTTTTTCCAAAGATTGTATTCCCTCCATGACAATATTGATGTTGCTCTTCTCATAAAAATAAAACATACCTGATACTACATAAAACCTATTGGCAAATATATTTTCAAAAATCAAGAATAGTAGAGAAAGAAACATAACTTAGCATATGTTTTTGTTAGCTGTTTGTTTTGGCTGAATTTGGCTTCCTAAAATAAGCTCTCCACTGAAATCTTCAGAAGCTGCTTCTTCATTTTCTTACAAATATTGTCAAGAATTGTGAAAATTCTTGATCCTACCTTACTTATAATCGAACAAGATAACCTGTCAAAGTTCCATAGAAGAAACTGGCAGAAGAAATAAGAGTCCAGGAACGGAAACAATAGATTTTATTTCTTATGGTACAACAAATATCATGAGCTACAACTTACTTCCATTCTTCACCCCTAAATTCTCAGGAACAAGAGAGACAGATGCAGATAAATGCCTGTATACTCACTAGGTTGCATTACAAGAGAGGAATCCTATGCACAGGAAACCCCAAATTTTTATAGTAGGCAGTAACATGTCAACCCTGTGCTCTAGAGACAGATGTTTTTATTATACTGAACAATAAGCACTCTTGACATTTGTTTTGGAGAGAGACACTAAGCAAACCTGACATTTACTCCAGAAAGAGATATTTTCTCTACTTCCATGACCACTTGCTATAGAAATAATCCTTGGAAAAAATAGTCCAGAATTGGTGGAAGTGAATGCCTTGCTCATAAGGCATGAAGAAATGTGAGAAATCTATGGAGAACTGTTGTTCACTATTTTTTATTCCACATTTTCTGACAAGTGTTCAAAAATATCCATTTGAGAAATTATACCAGATCTACTTCAGAGACGAAGAATCATGGGAATTAAAAATAACTGAAAAATTAAATTGAGACCTGTAAGAATGAAGCTTTATGTTAACTCCCAAGGGATTAAGCCAAAACTTTCACAGATTTACAGTTTTATTTATTTACTTATAAATGTAAAGTTTCCCTGCTTCTCTAGTAAAGTTCTTATCTTCATAAAGGGTCTTGTGAGCAAGCCAAGATATGCTGGTCTTGCATTCTTGTAGTGACAATAATGTACAATAGAAAATAAGACTCCAAAGCTCTTTTATCATTTATGATGACAGATTGAGAGCAGCTGCAAGCACAAAGCTGACAATTCTGCCTAGGATGATGTACAACACAAACCAAAATGATCCTAAGATGCATTAACTTTATAATAATATACAGTGACCATTACTTACTTGGAATGCAAGATGCATGTGATAATATATGGGGGAAAGGAATGGTTCAAAACCAAGAGTATACCATGTATTCGTGTATTAACTTAAGACCACAGATCTTAACTCAGAATAGGAGATTATTGGTTATTTTACTCATAGACTAGTAGACTGCTGTATATAAATTTCTTGGGGAAACACATAATTTTAATTTTTCATAAATAAATGCAAACATCTTTTACTTGAAAAATATATTATGCAATAATAATAGCCAAAGATCAAAAGTAGGGTATAATAAAAGGAGACAAAAGACCATCTGAAAGGCAACCAATGTTTTTCTCCTATTAATTAACTCAGAGATGTTTGGACATTGTAGAAACAGGACACATCATAAAGAGTCATGGCTAACCAAGGCAACTCATAAACCTCAAACCATCAGATGTAGCAGAAAACTCTCCAGCTTATACAGTGGGGATGCTTTCAAATTGCTTGTCTCCCTGGTTAAACTTTCTTTGGCTCTTAAATATATTTTTAAATTAAAAACATAGGCTAACTGACTTTTAGATCTTTGAGATAATCTAGTTTAGTTTCTTTATTTTATCAGTGAGACTCAGAGAATGGAGATGGACTGAAGAAAAACATTTATTGAGTACTACTAAATGCCAAAGATTGTGCTAAGGACTTTACACACATTATCAAATTGAGCCCCTCATGATTCCTGAGAGAACAGTCTTATCACATTCTCATGGGAGGAAGCAAAGGATGTTGTTTCACTGCATATTGATGGTGAAATGAAGCAAGATTTTAACAATATTAACATCAGAACTAACCACTAATTTATGAGTATGAGTAATTCTTAAAATGAGATCTTATCGTGAAGTGAAATAACTTCTGAGAATTGAGAAAATATGATTTTAGTTCAAATATAGTGGGTATTTTCTTCTTCTCTTCAATTGTTTGAATTAATTATTCCATATTAATCTCTTATGGTACCCCTTTAGCTACCACCCTCCTTTCTCCCTCCTTCAACAGCCATAATTCTTAGAAGAGTGATCCGAATCACTGTATCCACTTCTTCACATGTGTTTCTGTTCATTTTTAACCCAGTACACCCTGATTTCAGCTTCTTTCTTCAAAGGCAGTAAATTGCTAATTATTAAATACATTGATGATCATTTATTTAGTGCTCACACAATCGTTGAAAGTCTATACAACGCTTAACTTCTCTAATGGACACAGTACTATATGTCTCACAATCTATTCCCCACACATCCATTACATAGGAACTGCTGAGTTGGAAATTGACCTCAGCTCCAGGAATAGGCCTTATTACATCTGAGCCAACCAAGAAATCACCACCAAACCTCCACCGACACTCCATTTACTCAGAGGACCCAAAGCATTCACTAATGCCCATTATGGTTCAGGAAGTTACACACGACCTACGTTGACTCAAACAAATTGAACCTTAGGATCTTTTGATGATAATCGAGTTGTTTTATTTCTCTCTAGTTAATATGAAAAACAAAAAGTATAGCCTTGATTGCTACTGGCAGTGACCAGCCTTAAGATAAAGCTAAGAATAAAGACAGCCAAGCTGAAAGAATGTGATATCATCACATAGCTACTGGACAAACCAAGCCTCATTCATTCATTATTTACGGACATCCATTATAGGGAAGCCAATCAGTTTTTAACTGTGTAATACATTTTTGAGTTTTCTGAAAGTAAAAGTGAAAAATAAACCTAATTAATAACTTCCATGATACATTTACCTTGTTTTTGTTCTCTACCTCTGGTATATAAAAATTTCCACCTGTAATGCCAACTATCCCAAAGGTGTCATGCTCTAAACATTATCCACAATCTTTTCTCTGAACTCATTCTTGCAATTTATGTCTTGATAAAGGTTAATGTAAACAATAAGGCAATTCTTAATTTCTTCCTCTCCCTCATAAGTCAAATCTATTCAGTCACCAAAACTATATTCTTTTTCCATTTTTGACCTTCCTTTTTCTTCTATGCCTTCTTCACCCCGATACAAAATTAAATGAGGTAATACTCTTCCTTTGTTTTACATTTATTTCCTATTCTAATATCAATGTGTATATGTATATATACAAAATATGCAAATTATTATATATAACTTTGGTACATAGATACACACACACACACACCAAAGAAAAGAATTTACACTAGTTTTATCTAAAGAATAATATTTAGAGTCGACAGAACTTTGAGGTTGTATGTAATGTATTTGTATATAACTTTATTTTTTATTGTAAATATTTATTGATTTTATAATTTATAAAACATACACCCATCCCCAAAGGGAAAGAGTACTATGCACTCAGTGATTACTTTTGCCATAACTCTATCTTAACTAAGCCCCACTAATGCCAACTCAAAGATAAGTTAATTGATACTGATCCCAACATTTTGCATGTTTAATTATCATTATGCACTTTTTAAAAAATAGAACTTTAGTTCTGAAATCTCACCTATGATCTAATTTCACTGGAAATTCATTAAAGAATAATTATACTTTTCATAGGTTAAAAAAAAACATGTCATGAAGAGAGCTACAGTGGTAGAAAGTAATTCAGGGAGAAAATATAATTTTATATTTGCATAAAATTGGATTCAAGACTCAAATATGATAGCTGAAATCATAAAACTCCTAGAAGAAAACACAAGCAGTAATTTCTTTGACATTTTTCTATATATGTCTCCTGAGGCAAGAAAAACAAAAGCAAAGTTAAACTAGTGGAAACACAGCAAAATAAAATAAAAAGCTTTTGCACAGTGAAGGAAACCATCAACAAAACAAAAGGGCAACATACTGAATGGGAGAAGACATTTGCAAATAATATATCCAGTAAGAGGTGAATATTCAAAATACATAAATAACTTAGACAACTCAACACCAAATAATAATAATAATCCAATTTTAAAATGGGCAGGGAACCTGAATAGACATTTTTCCAAAGAAGACATACAGATGGTCAGCAAACACGTAAAAATATTTTCCAAATAATAAATCATCAGGGAAATGCAAATCAAAACCACAATGAGATATTACCTTACACCTGTCAGAATGGCTTGAGTCAACATAACAAAAATAGTAAGCTTTGGTGAGGATGTGGAGAAAAAGGAACCCTCATGCATTATTGGTAGGAATGCAAAATGGTGCAGCCACTGTGGAAAACAGCATGGAGGTTTTTAAAAATTTAAAAATAGAAATACTATATGATCCAGTAATTCCACTACTGGGTATTTACCCAAAGAAAACGAAAATACTAATTTGAAAAGATATATTCACCCCTGTGTTTATGGCAGCATTATTTATAATAGCTATGATATGGGAACAACCCATGTCCATCAATAGATGAATGGATAAAGAAGATATATATCATAAATATATATGAAGAAGATACATATCATATACATGATATATATGTGATATGTATATATATATATTACATATATATCATCTTACATCTTATTATATACACAAACACATACACACACACACAGTGGATTATGAGCCATAAAACAGAATAAGATCTTGCCAAGTACAATAAATGGATAGAGCAAGAAGGCATAATGCTAACTGAAATAAGTCAGACAAAAATAAAGAAAAATACTATATAATTTCATTCCTATGTGTAATTTAAGAAACATATGAACAACAACAACAACAACAAAGACACAAAACTACACTCTTAAATACAGAGAACAAATATGTTTGCCAGAGGGCAGGTGGATGGGGGATGGGTGAAATAGATAAAGGTGATTAAGAGTATACATATCAAGATGACCACTGTGTAATGTATAGAATTACCCAATCACTATATTGTATACTTGAAACTAATATACCACTGTATATTAATTATACTTCAATTTTTAAAAAGGAGACAGTTTTATAAAATTCTGAATTTGGAATTTAAATCATATTACTACTGCAAGTGAAATTACCACATACCCACAAATGTTAACCACTAATGATTGTTTAAGTAAATTTAAAGCAAAAATACGTTTGCACTTAGTTTATATTTTGGCATGAGAATAATTAAAGAAATTAAATTATGAATCTTGAGGTTTTAGGACACATAGTCCAGGGTTTAAATGATATCTCTATCAATTAGAAACTGTAGGATAATAGGTTCTTGGAGGCCAGTTTTCTTCATGGGAAAATATTTATAGCTTGATATATCATTGAAGATGTATTATATAATAGATATTTAATTCACAGTATGTTAATACGCATTCAATAAAGGGCAGTCATAGCAGAAATAGTGCTAAAAATACTTAACAGACATATAGAAAATGAGACAAAATACAAACCTGGTTTACAATTTAATCAAAGACGAATCAACAGTGAAATCATACTACATATATTTTCAACAATGCTGTGGTATTCTGCTTCATTCTTGCATTTTAGCATGGTGCTCACATCCCTTTGATAGAGAAACTCTTGGTGTTTTTACAAAGGGTGTTACCATTATACTTAATTGGTTTTACAACTGCTAAATAATGCCTATTGGGACATCATTTTGTTGATGAGATAAGTTGGAATCTCAATGTGCTCTTAATCACCTTCTTAGAAAGGCTTTCCGTGTCCTTTAGCCTTGGTGCTGTGACACTGGATAATTAGTTGGGAGGAGATGGAGTGATGTATACCGATGCCAATTAACCCTGGCTTTTGGTGAATTTAGTTTCATAGACTATCTAGAAGAAAATATTACCTCTTTAAGTAGCAAATATTTCCAACTTCCAGGTATTTCCTTATTGAATTATTAATCTTATGAATAGTTACTAAGTCTTTGGTTTTGTTCCACAAATTATATATTAAAATATATGTGTGTATGTGTGTGTGTATATTTACCTGCATACAGATACATAATAGGCTACATGTATATATAAAGTATGGTTATATATAAATGTATATATTATAGAAAATACAATATAAATAGTATGTCGTATAAAATATAAATTTCATATATATTGTTAAATATTACAATATACATCCTCAACTTCATGGACCTTTCAGTTAAATGGGAAAGAGGAATGTTAAATAAACAAGCGAATGTATATAATTACAAACTGTTATAAGTGCTAGAAAATAAACCACACATTTGTATTAGACAATACAACAGGAGAATCCATATTTAGAGAGAGTTTAGGGAAACACCTTTCAGAAGACGTATTTTAGGCTGAGATCTGAAGGAAGGGTAGAGAGGACATTCTAGATGGAGGATGAAACACAGGCAAAGCCCACGCTGTGAATTAGGCCTTGGTTCTTTGGTTGGAGAAGCTTGGAAAAGACTATGGAGTCAGCAGTGTGTCAAGGAAAGATGTTGAAGAGCCCTAATAAAGGGTAAGCAAGGATATTAAATAGGATATTAAGTGAATTGGGGAACCAGGGAGGATTTTAAGGAGAAAAAGTGATACCATCTAATTATTTAAATTTAAAAATAACATTCTAGCTGTCCTGTGGAACAATGATTACAAAATGGCAGGAGAGCAGGCAGGACACCATTTTTGGAGGCTATTTCAGTACACCAACCAAGCGATCATGTGGTTTTCCTCTCTTCAGGGTTTATTCATCTTTCTATGAATGAATGCTCTTTCTTGGCCCACAGCACCACAGTGTAAATGCAAAACTAATCAGAACCTGGAAAGGCTTTTAAAAATATCTTGCCTCCTCCTCCAGCTGTGTCTTGACTGATGAGGAATTTAAGGATATTCTTCTATATCCTTGTCTTTAGTTCAGAGAACATTACCTTTCAGAGTGGGAATAAGGCAAAGCAATGGGTATCTTGAAGCACATTCATTAGGCACAGATATAGATCTCTGGGAATATGTTCTTATAGAAAGTCATCAACCTTCTTTATTATGTAGCCTCAACTGGTCCACCTAGGTTAGAGCTGAAATGCAGATCTCCCATTCTGCTCTCTTCCGTGTATTGATTTCCCTTTTCCAGGAGACCTAGGTTCTAGTTTGGTTCTGTCACTGAATCAGGATCTGATATCAAATCACAAAATTTGGGGGTATTTCATTTCATGATGTGAAATATAGAATTTAATTTTGAGATATGAACCTGGTTTAAATCTCAGCAATTGTGCTTATTAGCTGTGTGACACTGGGATTGTTACTTCACTGCTTTAAGTATGCATTCCTCATCTGTGATATGAAGATCTACATATCAGGATTGTTGCATGTATGTATAAAACCCACTCATTACATATTATATATTAGGTGCTCAATAATCAGTAGTCATTCTGTTTTAAATAATTTTATTTTCTCCCAAATTGAAAGAACATATGTGAAAGCACTTAAACTGCAAATACTTTAGATTAATTTTACTTTATTTATGTATTCATTTATTTTTCTTTTCCTGAATTTTTTTGCCAAATTGGTTTCCATACAACACCCAGTGCTCATCCCAACAGGTGCCCTCCTTGATGTCCATCACCCCCTTTCCCCTCCCTCCCACCCCCCATCAACCCCCAGTTTATTCTCAGTATTTATTAACAGTTATTAGTCAGTCAAGGAGCAACAGGTATGAAATATCCACCAGAAGGAAAGGAGTATGCTAGATTATGGCAGGAAAAGAATGGTCATAATACAGATCCTGATCTCCCATACCGCAAAATTCAGGAAGTTTCCAGAAATGAGGATGTTAGGAATTCAGAGGTAAAAGTAGGCTTTTCCTTTCTGGAGAATTCGGAGGCGGCTACTTAAAAGAAATGGAGGCTAGAGGAAGAAGGTAATGAACAGATATTCAAGCCAAAGGAAAGGTGTGAAGAATAGTGGAGGGGCTGTAGCAGATTCTATTTAGGACAGCAATAAGTAGGCAAACACAGGAAAAGATTACACTCATTTGTTTAGACTATATTTGAATGCCCCTAATTCCACCTTCCTTTATACTAGCCCTGGAAAGTACGTATTTTTATGTAAAATTTAGAGATAAGAAAATAAGGCTTGCAAGTTCCAGAACTGAGCCAATAAGTAAAGGGCAAATTATAACTCAAGTCTCAGTATGCCTAGATTCAGAGTGTTTTCCATGTTTTTTTCATTATGCCATTTTTTCTTTTTATTCTTCATTTAACAACCTACTTCATAACTAACATATTACAGAAGAGAAGTTCTATTCAGGAAATAAAACCGTATTAATCATATCCACATAGAATCCTTTACCTATTAAACATTAAACTAATAAAAAGACTTTCTCTCCTTATATGTTGATTTTTCTTGAAGCCAGCTAGGATGGATATCTAGTAAAGGTGACATTATTTAGATCACACCATACCAATTCATGAAAATGTCTCCATAATAATTGTCTGTGCTATTGGATGTTACGGAGAAATCATCACTTACATCCTCAAGGCTGGTCTATTTAAAGATACTCTTCAGCCTGCACAGTGTCTCCTTAACAGATCCTGGATTAACCCTGGGGAGAGGGAGTGAGTTTCACTAGGACCCCTCTGTCTTACCACTTATCCTAAATAGAGTGTAATGGGATGATTCCCTCTTTGCTAATAAGGCATGGAAAATCTCATGGCTCTGTGCCACAGTGTTAGGGAAGAACTTTGCCAATCTAGGACTCTCGAATTGAAGCTGGGTCTTTGTATTTTGTTGAATTGTTACTCAACTTCCGAAAGATAGTTTAAGATATGATTATGAGTTAAATTATCATCACCATTGCCACCCTGTCTACCCTGTCATAGACATAAAAAACCCATAACTCACCCTCTCTATGAGGAGTCAAAGGAGCGCTAGGGAAATGCAGCTCACTGGAGCCATTTGAACAATGACTGTAAAAATAACATCTGTTCCTTGTTTTCATGCTAAATGTATTTTTTAATTCACTGCAGGGGACACCACTGGCAGCAGTCAGTGTAATTTATCTAAATCTTTAATACTCAGTGTTTTATTCAGGAACAGAAATATATTTGCTTTCTAAAGAGCATCAAGAGTAAATGTTAAGGGATTCTTTTTAATATTGTAGGATTATGAGCAGGTATTGAAGCAATCGATGGTGAATGTGTAACTATCAATCATTGCCATCATTAAATGAAATTGCCTTCTGCCACACAAAAAGGACTTCTGTGTATGTGGCTGTGTGGTTGTATGTGTGTGGATGGGTGTGGGTGTATATAGGTCTATATGGACACCAGTGGGTTGTAATACTTAAAAAAAAATACTAAAGACACTGCTAGATATAAAAAGAATCATTAAAAATCCTGAAATTTAACAAAATAAACGTGGGGAAGATAAGTCTGAATGTGAGAAAGTGATTCATTTCCTACTGAATTCCTTCAAAGGAAAGCTGCTCACATTTCCACGTTTCCTATCAATATGTACTGATGGAGGAGGGTTTTCTTTTTCAGATATGTTCAAATTTCTCTAGAATTTTCAACTCTTTTACAGGTCTCTCTACTATCTCTGTCCAACTATATTTTATTATGATTTTCAACACAAAATTACCTACAGGAACCTCCTTCTCTTTACTGTGACTTGAACAGAATATTAATTCTGACTTATTCAAGTTCTCTCATTTTGAAATGTCCTCCCCACTTTTCTGTATCAACCGGCTTCCACCCATCTCTCTGTATTCCATTCATGAACAGACTGACTCACTCACTCATTTCTCCACTGAAGCAAACAATACATATTAAGCCTTCACTATACTCCAGGCATGAGAAGACTTGAGAAATAAGGAGTTTTCTTGGTAGTTAAATATGATGAGGAAAAAGAATTAGTAAATGTCGTATCATGAATGCATGAGAGAGCATGGCAGATTTGGAGAAGGACATATAGTTTAATAGGAAGGACTGGAATAGGGTTTTCAAATTAACTACCTGAGGATCAGAAACCCATATTTGTTATTCTTTTTTTTTTTTAATTTTTTTTTAACATTTATTTATTTTTGAGACAGAGAGAGACAGAGCATGAACGGGGGAGGGTCAGAGAGAGAGGGAGACACAGAATCTGAAACAGGCTCCAGGCTCTGAGCAGTCAGCACAGAGCCCGACGCGGGGCTCAAACTCACATACCGCAAGATCGTGACCTGAGCCGAAGTCGGACGCTTAACCGACTGAGCCACCCAGGCGCCCCATGTTATTCTTAATTTACTATCATATTTTCTTTGTTAATTTCTGTCTTGTGAATCCTTATATATTTAAAAATTCTCAGTTATGTACTGAGCCAGCCTTGAGGATGTAAGTGATGATTTCTCCGTAACATCTAATAGCACAGACAATTATTATGGAGACATTTTCATGAATTGGTATGGTGTGATCTAAATAATGTCACCTTTACCAGATATCCATCCTAGCTGGCTTCAAGAAAAATCAACATATAAGGAGAGAAAGTCTTTTTATTAGTTTAATGTTTAATAGGTAAAGGATTCTATGTGGATATGATTAATACGGTTTTATTTCCTAAGGAAAACTGTTCCAGTTTTTGTCATACATATGTATGTTTAATCCATACATTTCCATGTATGTGGAAAAATACAGGTGACCAAAAGAAAAAGGCAAAAATCACCAAGGAAAGCCATTAACGCTTTGTAGCATATTTTATTTCTCACACTTGAATTTGTATCTGTGTATGTGTCTTTTTATAAATAAGGTATCTTATTTTGCAAACTTTCTAAACTTGTATTTTTTTGGCTTAACAACATATGCACATATTTTTCACATATGCACATACAAGTTTATTTACTGATGTTGAGAGAGAAAAAGTGCGAGCAAGGGAAGGGCAGAAAGAGAGGGGGGTGGGTGATCCCAAGCAGGATCCAGGCTCAGCACAGGGCCGAATATAGAACTTGATCCCACGACTGTGAGATCCTGACCTAGCCAATATCAAGAGTCGGACACTTAACCAACTGAGCCACCCAGGTGTCTCTGTATGTGTTTTTCAATGTGATTAATTACCCTTCCGCATTTGGAAAAAGTTATCTTTTGATAACAAAAGTTAACAAGGTAACAAAAGTTACTTTTTGATAACTTGATAAATATGATGTTTCCCATTCTCTTAAAAAAAGGCATAAACATATATGCACAAGAAGATCATAATTTAAAGAGTGCTTCATAATGTAACGACATCTATTCACAGCCCTGGATAAAAACCACGATTATAAAACACAATTTTAATGACTAATATTCCATGGAATATATAGACACATATATAATATGCAGTAATCTATCTATGTGCATGTTTCACTTAATTTTTACCAGGCCACATATTTTTGAGGCACTTCAGATTTATCCATTTTAATCATTATCAAACATTATAACTAATATTCTAGTGATTAGTATTTGTTCTTATTTTGATAGTCTTTGAATGCATTCTTAGGAGCCAATTTCTGAATCAAGAGTACACAAAGATATAGCACAAAGTACCCTTCCAAAATGGTGTACAATCATTTTCACCAAATTTTGTTTTGAAAATATCAGCTATATCACCTATGTTAAGGGGATGGAGTCAAGGCAAGGATATTTTATTGAGTCTGATAGTTAGAAAGCCTATTTATAAAATTCAGAAAAGTAAATGACAAGAACATAAGTGGGCAGAGACAAGGGAGAAAACTTGGCCTCCTGTTCATCTGAGAAACATTGCACAGAAGGGCTTCTTTCCCTCGGATCATAAAAAATTAAAAAAAAAAAATTCAGTGTCTTCTTAGTGGCATTAATTTCGTACCAGTAAACTGGAAAACTGAAACATGCCAACTATATGTATACTTGATATATGAACTATTAGATACCTCTCACATGATTTAGTTCATTTTGTTTAATCATATTTTATTGAACAAGTTCCAAGTTTTAGTTTATTATTTAAGTTTAGCTTATTATTCTGATTCAATAAAGATGGCTTACTTTCTTAGTGTTTTTTTCTTTTTTTTTATGAAGGCTTCTCTTTAGAGAAAATTGGCATCTTCTTCCTCAATTTAGTTATTTATTCATGGGGTACATAGCATGTCAGGCATTATGCTAGCACTTCTGAAAGTTGTCATATTTTTAGGTGGGTTGTTTCTCTGGGAGCATTGCTATAACATTTGCCAACTATTTTTTTACAAGCAATTTCATCTTGAAAATATACTTCCTTATACTGAAATATCCATTTTCCTTCAATTTATATTTTTAAGTAAATAACTATGATGGTATGGATGTTATCAGTGACAGCTGTCACAAGCAATCAAGGATGATGGTTTTGTTTTTAAAGCAAATGGATTTACAACACTACTAACTTAAAAATAAATGTTGTAAACATCAATTTGTATAAACTGTCTTCTATAGAAAGAGTAAGACACACTATTATTTACATGATCTGTTTACAGACATTAAAAAAATTAATTGATCCATCTTTTTAGAAACTCTGCTCAGTGTACAGCTTTTTGGACTGACTCGAAGAGCTTCTGCTAAACTGTCTAGGACCATAAAGCCACTACCGGGACATGTAATATTACCTTAGGAACCCCTCCTTTCTGCTTTCTTCTCATTCATCATCTTCAGAAACCATCAATCACTAGTTCTCTTACTATTTCCCTCACTGATTCTGCCTTAGTGTTATAAATTATATAGTTCATTTCCTCCTCTTGGATAGGCAATCTTATTTCAAAATATCTACCTTGAGTCACTGCTAAACATAATTTTCAGTATTTTCTCACAGGCTCAATGAATAGGTATCATATATCCCCATGTTTGGTCCTAGTTCTCAAGGCGCTCACCAGCCAGACCTATGCTCTAAGCTCTCTTATCTCCCAGCTCTTCCCATTCTCTGTAAAAAGTTTCTCCCTTCTTGGAAAATATATATCAAATCCTTAATTAAGTTTTTATCTGGGAAACTTTGCATCTACAAATCCAAGGTCCACAGTATGTGACCTTAGGCTAGCTTCCGGGCTGTAGCTTCTGCATCTATAAAAGAAAAATGAGGCCTACCTCCTTCACTTGTTAAAGGATATATGCTAGAAATTCCTATTAGATAGTATGAGCTTTAACAATGTTAATTTCCCTCTGTACTGATTTATTTAAATATTATTTTTTATCAGATAATAAAAATGGAATAACACGGTGTGATGCTGGTAAAAGATGAGTTGATGTTTCTGTGACCACTCTCTAACAGTTCAGCCTCTCTGAGTGAGAAAACCTTCATCAGCAAGAAAGCTAGCTGTTAACAAAAATATCCACTGTCCATTAAAGAATTTTCCATTAAATGAGTTTGAGTCATGACTTGCTTGCTGGAATTAGTGGTGTCTCTTCTTACCAGGACTTTTTTATCAATAGAAAGCTTTATTATTGTTTATAATTCTTGCTACCTCTAAAAAAACGTCTGGATTTTCTGTGCTTTCATCCATGGTCCATGGCAAATATACTTTTATCTTGAGATCAATGACAAAGTCCTTACTTGCATGAAAGCAGAGCGATCTCAGTAACTGCCCTACTCAAACAATGCATAAATAATAACATTTTAAAAACTCAACTCAAGGGGTGCCTGGGTGGCTCCGTCGGTTAAGCATCTGACTTCAGCTCAGGTCATGATCTCGCGGTTCGAGCCCCACTTAGGGTTCTATGTTGACAGCTCAGAGCCTGGAGCCTGCTTCAGATTCTATATCTCCCTCTCTCTCTGCCCCTCCCCTGCTCTGTCTCTGTCTCTCTCAAAAATAAATAACCATTGGAAAAAAAAAACAAAAACAAAAACTCAACTAGAGCCTGTGAGTTTACTCAATCTATACATGGAAGCTGTGATCCTGGAGTTGTTACACTGAAGGTATTGACATACATTATATTTATGCCATATATTTATGCCATATATATATGTAATGTACATATCATATGTATGGGCTGATGGATATAGACAAGGTCAATTCACCAGATGTTCCTCTTTCTGCTTTGAGGGAATGGCCAAGTTCTAGAGAAGAGCATCCCATTGGACTGACAGAAACAGTTCTGGATTTTACCATACATACTTTTTTGGTTTTTGTTATTGCATTATATCCTTATTTTTAGAGGGCTGAATGTGCACTTTCATTTCAAGAAGCACCCGAAGAGAAAAATCAACCTTTCCTGTTTGAGGTAAGGGATCAGGAGAAGATCTCTATCTTCTGACTGATATCAAATGACAAGTCACAAGTTAAGTCAAAATGCAGACTAATATTTATTCTCTCAGCTATGACACTCCAGCTTGTTTCTCTGAACGCTTGTGTAGAAAACAAGAACTGGTTTCTACATGAGGGAGAAATAAGAGAGCACATGACTTCCTAGGGATTACTTGTTCCCTCTTCAGAAGGCATGGGAATCACACTTTTCTTTTTTTTCACATAAGCTAGACCAGTTACCTCTATATTAATCTATTTGTGTTGAACAGTAGCCCTCAAATAGCACTGAAAGTGGATTAAATGCATCTCCCATTGTAATTTAGTTGCTAAAAATGTCAGAGCCTCTTTAATGGTCTCAAATAACAAATTTATAAAGATCTCAAAAATCTATTCTTTTCCTTACATTTAAATCAAAGTTATTATTTTGATTCTACAGAGTTAGGTTTTAGAAAGTTGGTGAAATCCCTAAAATTTTATATATACATTTTCTCAAAATAGGGTCAATAACTTTCATCAGATTTTCAAAAGGATACAGGACTACACAACATTAAGAAATACAGCCTTAGTTGGTCTCTGTTCTAATTGCATCATTCATTATTTTATTCTACATTACCTTTAATTTTGTAATCCAATGTAAATGTATTAAGGAACAAAGGAAATTCACATATTAAAAAATAAAATAAATATTTAGAGAAAATAAATTATGTCAGAAACCAAGGTATTTTTTTCTTTTCTATCTCACATATTGTTCACACTTGAAATGATAATATCTAGAATTTTAGATCTTTGGTTTAACTTCTTACTTGTCTCAAGCCACCAATTTCTGAATTTTGGTACATTTCTCATGGGCTCTTTTGATTTTTTCCACACATCATTGCCTGGAAAATATTTTAAAGTTTATTACAGTATTCTTGAAAATGAGAAGCTGCTGAAATAATTGGAATGTTCAACCTTTGCTTAATGACAGCCAATATCTCTAGAGTAGAATTAATTGGACAGGGTCCAGTAGCATGTATTAAAGGTGTGGATTATGCTTATGTTCTATATAATATTTTCAATTTAATTATTTAACTGAAGACACAACTTTATCAGGGTATGTAATCTCAATCTAATAGTTTTCTGGAACTAATAAAGTGAAGTTATAATCCTCTTCTGCAATCTCTTCTCCCTGACCTCTTGTCTTTGATTATCTAACACTCCCCTTTATACACCTGATTAGCTACCTTTCATATTCTGGTCACTAATGTAATTACTACCACAGTGTTTATTGTCCCCAAACACTCTTTTCTCACTATTCTTTGACAAACATTTTTCTTTTCTGACATAAAACAGTATCAGGCACTTCCTGTCCCTTCTCTTTATCTAAGCTTAGACCAAAATATCTGCTATTAGACACAGTGTTCACCCATTTCTGTCTCTACCTCTCTACTGAATTTATACCTTTTAATATTGTGAGAGAAAAGGCTTTGGAACACTGATAGGATAAAGAGTCTATTTCCTGATGAAGTCCAAATTCTATAGTGGACTAATCAACCCTAAAGCCCTTCCTACCACTTCCCCATACCACATTTTACCAAGAAAAAATGTTAGAAATACATCAAAAGAAATAACAAATGTAAGATATTTGGTGTGATTTTAACAACCCCCAGATTATGTAGATGGAATTAAAAAAGCATGAATGATCAAAGGAAGGGCCTCCTCTCAACCCAAACCAACCAATCTCAATGAGACGTCGTGGTTAAATAAACTGATACCCTAATTTAAGATGAGTCCAGGCATGCAGCCACCAAAAAGTGCTGAATGGACCAGAGAGATGGAAAGAGCACAGAGAATGATGAAGACAGGCCAAAATAAGCCAGGTACAACAGAGAGGCTATATTGGGTGAAGAATAATAACAGATTAGCAACAGGGACAAAATAGAGAACTACTGGGAACACACAAATATACAATGACCAGGAATGAGTAGTTGATGACAAAGTATCTAGAGAAAAGTCTCTGAATTGTTCTTTAGTAACTGAATACTGGTGGTATAAAATCCCAGGTATTCAATGAATCGGCCTTAATTCTGCTGACCTTTCTTCATATTACCCAAGTGAGAGCTCCAGCACAAGAGACTTTCTCCTTTTCAAATATCGTACCTACCAGGAATCAAGAACAATGTGAGATGCTAAACATGAGAAACTAACTTCCAGTTCCAAATCAGAAAAGAAGAATCTATGAATATTGGGGTTCACTGAGGGAGCTGAGCATAATCTGTGCTCTCCTCTTCATACCAATCTGGTAAAGTTCTTTAGTCAATGTTAAATATACATTTTTTTTTTTGCTTTAGATTTTTTTTTTTTAATCAACATAACACCCAAGGGGGGAAATGTGACAAACAAGGTAAGATAGAATGATGACAACTAAAATGAAAGAGATTTATTTGTAACGGGAAAATATTGTTCCATAGGTCAATTAGATACAATTATCAAGGAAATAAATAGTTTCTGTGAACCAGATATTACCAAAACTGCCTCAAGAAAAAGCAGAAAATTTTAATAAATTCCAACAACAAGGAAAGAAATTGGGAAAAAATGTCAAGGGATTATTTTACAAAACTTGTTCTGTGTTCAGATGGTTTTATCTGTGAAGATTCTCAAAAACGAGTTACAGATACTGTGTAACCTTTTTAAGAATGTAGGAATAGCTCAAAAGCTATCCAATTCTATCCATTTAGTAAGCATAATAGATTCTAAAAACTAATAATAGTAGCATGAAAAAGTAAGTTGCAGACAAGATACTTTTAGGCACAAATTGTGAAAGTCAAACAAAAATCAGAAAACAAGGTTCAATGGTGTATTTTAAAAGTCATCATTACCATGTAGCTTTTATGTGATGAATAAAAGCTTAAATAAAATGTTAGAATGTATAATAACATAGATTAGCACATCAAGTAGCTTAATAAAGTTATTAATAAGAAGAGCAGCTGAAAGACATAGGGATTATTTATCTCAATTCAACATTTCTTGCTGAGAAAAAATAATATTTTAATCAGAATTTGAAGATTACATCTGTAATCGCTTAAAGAACATTTATGACGGATTGTGATCAACAAAATGTGATACTTAATGTTGACATTTGGGAGACATGTTGATTACAAAACAGGATACAAAGCAGAAATATAAAATGAAGTTACTAAATAGAAAGAGGAAAAATAATCACTATTCTCTCATAATTTGATTGAACACACTTAAGTTGTTACTACTTGCAAACAGCATAATTGTATACCTTAATTAAAAAAAAAAAAAAACTTAGTTTGGGGCACCTGAGTGGCTCAATGGGTTAAGCATCTGACTTCAGTTCAGGTCATGATCTCACTATTAGTGGGTCTGAGCCCCAATTAGGGCTCTGTGTTGACAGCTCAGAACCTGGAGCCTGCTTCAGATTCGGTGTCTCCATCTCTCTCTGCCCTTCTCCTCCCTCTCCCTCTCTCCCTCTGTCTCAAAAGTAAATAAACAAAAAAATTTTTAATTTAGTTCATTTAAAAACTGATGAGGATTTAAAAAATAGATTATAAAATGGCCAAATGAAATAGGGATATTTTTAAACCATTCAGTAGAAAATCTTATTTCAATTCATAAAATGCAATGCCAGAAAAATGCCATTGATAATAGCAAAAACAAATCCAGCAATTCCACTTTGGTTTATTTATCTGAAGAAAATGAAAACACAAATCCAAAGCGATATATGCACCTCTATGCTCACTGCACCATTATTTATAATGTCCAAGATATGGAAGCAACCGAAAGGTCCATCAATGGATGAATGGATAAAGAAGATGGGGTATACATATATACAATGGAATACTACTCAGCCATAAAAAAGAATGCAATCTTACCATTTGTGGCAGCATGGACCTAGAGAGTATTTTGTTAAGTGAAATAAGTCAAACAGAGAGAGACAAATACCATATGATTTCACTTATATCCAATCTAATAATAAAAGTAAAACCAAAAATTCTCATAATACAGGAAATAAACTGTTGATAATCAGGATGGGAGGGATTGATGGGAGGTGAAGGGTGTTAAAAGATACAAATTTCCATTCATAAAATAAGTAAGTTATGGTGATATACAACATAGTGAATGTAGTCAATAATATTGCAATAATTGTGTGCAGTGACAGATGGTAACTAGGTGTATTATGCAAATCACTTTGTAATGTACAAAAATATTGGAAAACTATGATGTATGACTGAAACTAATAGGATATTAAATGTCAACTATAGTTCAGAAAAATAATATAATAGCCAAAACATATAAAATATTTAAGGAATAAAAAGAAATAGGTATAACCAATTGAAAATCAAATGTCAAACTATTTTGACACCTAAAAGTATAAGATTAATACTATATTCCTAAAAGGAAATGTTTGATGATGTAAACATATCAATCTTAGGAATTTATAATTGCATACTTTCATTCAATAGAGTTCTAATGAAAACTCTCAAAAAGATTTTTTTTTTTTTAGGAAAGACAGAAACAAAAAACTTGATCTATTATAAAATTCAAAGAAAATTATACTTCTAAAAATATGAAAGCAACTCCTAAAAAATTAAAAGGAACAATCAGTTCTTTCAAATACATATACTTCAGTTGCCTGGGTGGCTCAGTTGGTTGGTTAAGTGTCCAACTTTGGCTCAAGTCATGATCTCGTGGTTCATGACTTTGAGCCCCGCGTCTGGCTCTGTGCTTGGAGCCTGGAGCCTGCTTCAGATTCTGTGTCTCCCCTCTCTCTGCCCCTCCCCCATTTGAGCTCTGTGTCTCATTCTCAAAGATAAATAAACATTAAAAAAAATTTTAATAAAAAAATTTAAAACATATGGATACTATATGCACATATAATGGTATTCTAATAAAAGAACAGATTAATGGGAAGAAATACGACTAAATATAATCTCTAATATGATAATATGAAATAATAAATAATAAAGGAAACATCACAAATTAATGGGTAGAGAAAATGTTAAATTAATGATAGTAGAATCAGTGGTAGCAAATTGGAATTTTAGAAAATAAGATCTCTTACTGTACAACAATAAACTCTGAGTGGATGATCTATAATCAATATAATCAAACAATAAAGTATAAAAAGGAAGTAAATGTAATAAAGCATAGAATGGATGAATGTATTAATCAACAAATATTAGAAAGAAATAACCACAGCTAATAAATAAAACAATTCAAATATAAAATACAAAGAGATGATGACTGTAGATAGTTAGACAGGAGAGAGCTGCTTACAAAGGCCAGGTGATTAGACAGTGTCAAGGTCAGTCACTCAATTTTGTAGGTCATTTAATAAGACATTGATGACTAAAGATGAATAAAGTTCATCAATTTCTTGAACAGACTGTTGAACTAATCCAAAATATAGAAATGGTTACAGTCTCCACTAACAAAATACAGAATATGGATTTCCGCTCTGCCTAAGATAGAAGAGTTTGTACTTAACTAATATTCCTAACAACAAACAAGCTGTAAAATCATATAAAGTTTCAAAAACTTGTTTGAAGGTATTGGAAACTGCCAAAATAATTATGGCTTAAGACGAAGCTAACTGAAATTATCTCAATTTTCTGCCTGTCTCTTTCCCCCAAGGGGGTTTTAAAATAACTGGAAGACAGCACGAGGTCAAGAGCCAGGCAATGAGTTTCTACTAAGATGGAGAGTAGACAACAGAGCTTTAGACAACTCACAGAGTTGAAATCTGTGCTTCATTTGAAATCTACAGCCTTGCTTTGAGGCAACAAAATCCCAGAGACATAGTAGTCTTGTAGAAAGAAGCCCCGATATTTGGCCTCAGTTTTCCCCACAAGATAGGAGTATCAAAAAGCAGGGGTGGGTGAAGTAAGTGTAAAACAGCAAGACTGACATACCACATTATTTGGAAGTCAAAGTTATATAAGTCCTAGCAATGACAAGACATCTTATAAAACCTTAGGACACTCAATTGGACACTCTGGAGGACCACACACCAGGGGTGGGGAAATCAGAGAAAGAAACAATCATAATGTAGACTGCAACCCAGCATAGAGTAAATTTAGTCCCAGACTAGACTGAGGTGTTTTGCTCCTCTGCACTGAGGATGGGGTGAATCCTCTCTGCAGGAAGATGACACCATCCAGTGTGTCTACAGTTTTTCATACGAATATCTGGAATTTAAACAAAACTTGACAAGTATACATAGAAATAGAGCTAAAGGAAAAGACAATAGAAAAAAAAAAACATAGATAACAAAGATATCAAAGTTATCAGTCAATAACTTTAACTGCAATTAAGATAGTATATAAAAATGTATGACAAGGAGTGCCTGGGTGGCTCAGGCAGTTGAGTGTCCAACTCTTAATTCTGGTTCAGGTCCTGATCCCAGGGTTGTGGGATTGAGACCTACGTCAGGCACAATACTGAGCATGAAGCTTAAGATTCTCACTTTCTCCCTCTGTCTCTCTCCCCAGCTCACATTCTCTCTCCCTCTCTCTCTCAAATAAAAAAAAAAAAAAAAAAAAAAAAAAAAAAAAAAAAATTAGTGTATGACAAGATTGAAATTTTCACCAGAAATCTGGAACCAACAGAAAAGAGTAAGATAGAAATTCTAGAACTTATAGTAATTAAGAATGGAATAAGTTGGACAAAGGTAAAAGAAGATTATTTAGTTGACTATATAAACTTGTAGAATATATCCAGATTTATGCATGAAGAGGAGAAAAGCACAGGCAGTAGACAAAATTTTAAGGTCTACCTCAAATGAAATTTTAGTTACAAAAGAGTAAGAGACAAAAACAATAAGAAAAATGTAATTTTTGAAGAGATAACGACCCCAAAATTCTATAACCAATGAACGATACCAATCTTCAGATGTAAGAAGTTTGAGAACCCGAAGCAGTATAAAAATAAAGTAACTTAGCATCATAGTCCACCTAAGAAAACCAAGGAGAGAGAAAAAAAAATCCTAAAAGAAATCTTTTTAAAACCTTAAAAAGAGTCTAGGAAATAAGACACTCTATAGTCAAAGAGAGAGCCACTAGGGTAAAAGCCCACTTTGCAAGACAAGTGTTGAAAGCCAGAAGATAACAGATTGATGTTTTTAATGTGCTGAAGAAAGCATTCAAAACAAAACTACTACCTTACATTCATTCTATTCCTAGAAAAAATTTTCCTTTAAAAGTGAAAGCAAATTACAGAAATTCCAAGCCAATATAACTTGGGGAAGTATTTACCAGCTTGACCTACAATGAGGACACATCACTGTAAACAGATGTCTTCAACTAGAAGGAAAGTGATACTAGAAATGCAATGTATAATGAAGGGGGGGGGAACAGGTAAATATGTGATAAACAAAGTATGCAGAATTCTCTCATGGTCTCTCCATAAATATTTCATAAAAGATACTGGGAAAACTGTGAATTCATCTATGGAAGAAAAAAAAAAAAGCAGGTAAACCACACGTTGTGTGGCAGGTACTGTGTCTTGAAGGCACGCAGATGATACTACCGAAAAAAGGAGAGCTGCCCAAGCTACTTGGGAGTGCTCAATAGAAGAAAAGTCTTTCCTTAGGAAGACCTATTTGGCTGAATCTCAACTGATTCAAATAACGGAGAGCAGCTGAGAAGGACAAAAGAAATTATGTAATTGGTGGGTGTCAATTGAGAAACCTTTAGATGAGCAACCATTTAAATTTATAAATGATCTATTATGGAATTACCAAATTTAACTATGCATTTTTCTGGCTCTATAAAACTATTCTCTGCTTACTAATTTCATCTTTTAGTTCATTCTTATTAGTCTTGTTAAAAAAAAAAAAAAACTATCCAGGGGCTGAAGAAATAAGCCATATTATAATGTGCCTAACTTGTACAAAACACGAATTATATCAACCATACAATGAGAATCATAATAAAAATTTATTTCATATTAATTATGCATTTTACACTCAACACCATATACTGTATAATTTAGTCCTTCAAAAGAGCAAAAATCATTGAAGCCAAAGAAAAGTTATAGTGTAAAGAATCAAGAAAAGTTGAATGATATATCTTTCAGAAAACAATTTGACTTTCTGCTTCTTCTCCCCATGATGCTTGCCAAACAGGCCCAGCAATAACTGGTAAATGAAGCAGTTTTCCTAAATGGATGCTTAAAATTCTTGCCAAATAAAGTAGGATTCTGTTAATTAAAATTTTAATTGTTCTTCAAAGTGACTGAGAAAGACAATACTTAACCTTTCTAAAAGACTATGCCAGCACCATATTTCTCCTTTAGCAGCCCATGTACGAATTACTTATTCAATATCTATTGATTAAGTGTTTTAATCCTTATGCAGATTCAAATGATAACTGTGCACCCAATCAATTCTTGCTTGTAGCCTCCTGAGGAGCAGATGTTCCAGCTCATGTGTTTATACGAATTTAGGTACAACCTAAAGAGTCTTTTACTCCTTCTGTCACTTTCAAGGAGGACTGAAGGTTATTATGATCACTCTGTTTGTCTCAACTCACAGTTCCCTTTGTCTGACGCTGAGCAGGCAAAAATCTCTCAGTACTTTGTCTACTTAGCTTAAGGATGACAAGTCCCCAGCTTGAAATTATTCTCTCCTTTAACATGGCTCACAGATGAATCCCCAACAAGTATAACTTTTTATAATGTTATTAACCTTCCTACTCTGGTAGGCATCCACTAGGTATTCATGAAAAAAAAAAAAGTGGCTATAATTGGAGTTATAGTCCAGCCAAATGTACATTCTCTATTCTGTACAGAGCATCTACCCTAAATCCTCTTCTTATTCCTTCTTGTCCCAGAGAATTGGACTGAGCAATCTAGAATGTAAGTGTAGGGGTGCCTGGGTGACTCACTAGGTTAAACATCTGACTTTTGATTTCAGCTCGGGTCATGATCTCATGGTTTGTGAGCTCAAGCCCTGCATCAGGCTCTGCACTGATAGTGTGGAATGTGCTTTGGATTCATTCATTCATTCATTCACTCATTCTCTCTCTCTCGCTCTCTGCCCCTCCCCCACTTGTGCTGTGTCTCACTCTGTCTCAAAATAAATAAATAAACTTAAACAAATCAGAATGTAAGTATAATTTTGTCTTACCACTCACCCTTCATCCAACATAAAATTATCACCAGTGTTGTTGCATTTCCATTTTGCGATCTAATCTCTACTTCTTCAAAAACATTGTTAAATAAATGTAGTAATAATAATAATTAAACCATGTTTACCGTAACCATTGACACAATAAATAGATGTACAAAAATGTTAAAACAATGTCTCCTTATATCCAATGTTAATAACCTGGTATGTATCTTTTTATACTTTTCTCTATGCTCAAATATATTCACCCATACATAAGATTCTGTAATTCTCTTTTGCAAACACAGGGTTACATGGACTAGGCTATGAAAGATTTCTATGTGGACAATTACACATCAAATCTTCAATATCACATCTGATCCTAATTTGATAAACCCTTTACTCGTTGTCACCAAAAGTTCCAAACTCTCCTGACAATATTAAATTTTTAATGAGACACCTGAAGGGAAAATACACAAGTTCATATGTGCTACCATTTATCTAATGAAAAAGAGTTGAGATTTTGTTCAATATATACTGGAGGACTATAAATTTTTCTAAGCAGAGCACTGACATGCTCCCTTCTGTATTTTGGAGAAATTTGCTACAGAAGGGAAACCCTAGGGGTAGCAAGATATGACATCAAGGCAGCTGCTTATGTTGAGGATCAGACTATGCAAGGTATAGACCACAGGAATGGAGACGGTAGATTTTGTCAGAGGGGAACATCAAAGACAACCCAAAGATTTCTAGATTTCTCAGTTTCATGTTGATGGTGATAAAGCAAAACAAGAGAAGGAACACAGAAGGAAAGCAATTTCAAGGTGAAAATTTGGCTCCACATGCGCTGTATTTGAGGCGTCTGTGGGATAACCATGAAGAGTGACGTGTGATGAAATGGAAAATCTCATAATTATCTCTTCTTCCTAGTCACTTGACATTCTAGCTTAAGTATTTTCCAATTTTGTTTTATAGTCTTCATAATTTTATTTTATTGCTGACAACGTATTACCCTGAATAAATTCAACAAAATTCACATTTTTAGTTGTTAGACATTTGGACAGTTTCCAGGATTTTGTTATTTCAAATAAGGATGCAATGAATATCTTGATGAATGCAACTGTTTCTTCTTCAGGTTACTTTCTCAGAATATATGTTCTCAGAAGCACATTAAGTTTATTCAGTCAAATGCTAGGAATATAGAAAGTTATTTGTCCAAAATGCTTTTTAAAAGCTGTTTTAGACGCACCCAGTGGGGTCAGTCAGTTGAGCATCCAACTCTTGATTTCAGCTCAGGTCTCCATATCACGGTTTCCTGAGTTTGAGCCCCGTGTCGGGCTCTGCGATGACACTGCAGAGCCTGCTTGAGAGCCTCTGCCTCTCTGCCCCTCCCCCACCTGCTCTCTGTCTCTCTCAAAATAAATAAACTTAAAAATAAAATAAATGAACGAATAAGTAAATAAAAGCTGTTTTATACACGTATGCATGGTATGTGTGTTTGTGTGTGTGAGCACACATACATACACCGTAATGTTTTTGTTTTGTTTTACCTTATCACCAGAACTGGAATTATCATTTCTCCTTGAGGAGCAATCTAAGCATTATCACCAGCCATTACGTTAGCACACCCCTGGTAAGTGTACCTCATATCACAGAATCCTATTGAAGCAGCAAGGGCTTTTCAGCCTTTACCATCTTTTAGCATGTTAACAATTGATGCTTCATTCTGGAGCATCACTAAGCCCGTAAATAATCTTTGAGCATATGGATGTATGATCCAAGACCCACAGATTTTCAGAAAAAAAATAGAATGAAACACTGTAAGCATCCTTTTTACTAACCAATTTATAGCTCCTCTTGCAAAACGATGAATAAAGAGAAAACAAGTACAAAACAGCAGTTTACCTACTTCAGCTACTGAGTGCCGTATGTTCCCCTTTCCCTCGTCATGGACTTCCTCAGAGGCAAATTAGCAAAATCACAGATGCCTTCTGGAAAAAGTGATTAGACTATTCAGAACTCCCTTGTGTTCTCCAAGAGGCATTTTAAAGTTAAGTGAACATTCCACTATGTTATCAGATTTACAATTGATCTCAGTTTCCAGTGTGCAACCTATCCTGACAGACTGCTGAAAATGGATACTCTTTTCACTCAGCACCGGATTCGGAGGAAAATCCATAAGAAAACACATCAACCACAGCAAGACCATTACAATTCCAGTGGCTGGTTTCAAAAGTGGCTTTCAACATGATATACACTGAAAGTAAGGAAATGGAGTAAGAAACAGTATTTGTCTCATGCCACACTATTACTGAACATTTTTCTACCTATTTCTTCTCATTATTCTACTATGGATTAAATTTCACCTCATCAGAGAGCTCTCCCTGACCACCCTTAAGTGGTTTCCAGCTTCATTCCATAGCATTCAAGCCAGTTCAATTGTTGATGGAATCAGAAACTTTGTGATTACATGTTTATTTTTGTTTACTTGTTATTTTCTGGCTCTTTCACTATATGTAAGAGCAAGAACAGGGTGTATTTCTTACCTAAAACATTCTAGTTCCTGGCTAAGTATCTGGTATGTAGTAGGCATTCGATAAACATCTGGCTCATTAATAAACTCAGTAAGTAAAACCGTAAGTAAACTTCAAAAGCACCAACTCCAGAGCATGCCATCCACTGGGCAGCTAGATTTTTGGGCTACAGAAATGACAAATATCTGTTCATCTAAAGATATTTCAATTCATGCATTCAAAAAAGGATATTTTCTTAAGGAATGGCATCAACTCTTAAATACAAAAGAACTTCAAAATTTAAATGACAATTACAATTAGAAGTAAAGACACACACGTTGAAGTCATACCATACGGGAAATAATGTCTATAGAGAAAGCAAAGCTGATCCTTCCATAGGTGTCAAACTATAAGGCTCAGTCAGGTTGATGAAGGTGAAAGCATATGACACACATATAGATGCCAAAATTAAATATACATCATCTATAATCTTTCCTGGCCATATAACTGTTCAATTAGTGTAACACTGACAACGTGTCTAATAAATACAATGCTTTAGTAATTTGGGATACATCAATAACATGACAGAGCTCCTCTACGTATACAAACATTACAATTACAAGTAGTGATGAATGCTTTGAAGAAAATGGGGAAATGAAAACCAAAAGTATTGAGAAAGCAAAAGGGTTTCTTTACTTTAGATATAAGGTGATGAGGAAAGACCACTGAAGAGGCACCACTGTAGCAAAGGGCTGAAAGACAGAGGCAGCCCTGTCAAGTTCTGACATAAGAGTATTTCAGGTAGAGAAGAAGATCAAAGGCCAAGTTTAGAAAAGATTTCGTGTTTCACAGAAGCTAAACAAACAAAACAAACTAACAACAACAACAAAAACAGTATGATTACAGTATAGTGAACAGGAGAAAATGTTGTGGAAGGAGGGTCACTAAGCAGAGGCTTATAAACAATGGTAAGAAATTAGGACTGATTATTTCTTTGTACCACTTTGTAACCACTGACTTAACTGGCACAGGTGGGCTATCTGTACACCATGAAGAACCAATAAATAGGAAATAAAAAGGAAACAACAAATTCTTCATAGCCTATATTCTCTAGTTGCATTTCCTGTGCAGGATCAAATATTATATACAGATACTCAAAAGGGAGCAGAAATGAGAGCTCCTTAATGGTGCTAATAAAAGGATACATAACTTGGTTTCCTTCTTGTAACTGGTATGGGTGAGAGAGTCTGTGTTGTGTGAATGGGAGGTCTTGGGCCTTGGCTTCCCCATGAGAAGATTTATGTGAGGATTCATGCTCAAATAAAGACAGCTAGAAGGGAAACAGCAAGCACAAAGTAGTTTATTAAAGTGAAAGTACACTCTTAACGTAGGAGAGCGAGCAGTTTCCACAAAGTGGAACTTGCAGAACCTGCCCTTAGGTTGTTTTGGAATTGGATGTTATTGGGTCTCCCTGGACTGAGAGGAGCTGTGATGTACAGTATGGTGGGGTGGCCTCTGATGGAGGCTGCTTCCAATCATCTGGGAAACCCCCCTTGCAAAGTTTGGGAGGGGGAGTTTTTGAGCCTACAAGATTTGTACCAGAACCATCATGGCAGCTTTTCTCCATCAGGTGGGGCTATACCCACAATGCAAATGTATTATAATGAGTGTAGGGGTTACCCTGGGACAGAGGTAGAAGAGAAGAGCTCAGGTTCTGCACCTGCACTATGTGCCTGGAAGCCACAAGGACAGTATATTATGCCCGTAGGCTTAAAATGTATAACTTATTTATCACCATCCTTCTCTCCAGTTCATGTCTGTATCATTCCCCTTCAAGGACTTGGGACTCTGCCTCAGCGTGTTCCTTCCACTGCTCATGTCTAGCTTCTACCTAACATAATAGTTTTACTGAGAGTTCTTATGTGATTAAAAATGTAATTAATTAAGCATCACTAACTTATTAATAAATACCACATGTACCTTTGCCATCAGATTTCCTCGGTGTTTTGCTTCAGTAGTTCCAATATCCTTCACTATGAAGGATATTATCTAAGATAATATCCTTAGATAATCCCAACTGAAATTTCAAGTAGATTCAAAGAAAAAGTTCACATAGAAATATTTTATGTCTTTACAGCTGAAAGGAACCTGTAAAGGCCATGCAGTCTCTGTGACTCAAACTCTTGAACAACATCAAACAAAATTAATCATATTTTTGTGACTTTCCCAAAGTAGTTTGAATGGAATCACATTCTAGCCCAGGTTAAGAATTTTGTACTTAAGCCATATCCATTGTCTTGTACCAAAACCAAACCTTGGGCATAGTGGCAAACATGAGATGTGAGAGTAGGATTTCTGGCGTTACTGTAGTTTTGATATCTAAATAAGATCTTAAACCAAGTGTTGCTATAACACAAGTACTCAAAGAAAGGGGATTTCATTCACCAAATGAGATAAAGTTATTCAGCAAATACTGCTAAAATTTCAACATACAAATCTTTCTCATGCATCGAGTTTTTTAAAAAATGGAAAAATACGGAATATATACCACTAGTTCTAAAGCAAAATAATTTAAGTTTTCATCTGTGTTATAATTTTGCTAAACCATTTAGTTTTTTTTTCTCACTTTCAAATTGTACAGCAGTATTGGATTGCAAACCTTATTGGTCATTGTTTAGGAGTCTGATAATAATTTGCATGGAAAACGGACAAGAAGTAATACAACTCTACCTTTTTCCAGGGATATAATTTGGAGGGATTCATCAGATTAAGTTATATACTGACAATTATTTTTGAAAATGCCTTAAAAATGAAGGGAGAAGCGGGGAGAGGGACCCAATGAACTTTAGCACAAGCTCTGTGCAGGGCTTTAAGGAGTTAGGGAGGATCCAACATCTGCCAAACATTTCCATCACTACCATCATTTGATTTTAAAGTCGTCTCTTGTGACAACTATTGAATAATGTGCATGTAGCTGAAATATGTGCTTTTTGTTAACTACAGAAGTAGTTATGAGTTAGTATATGAGTGAGTATATGGGTTAGTAGAAGACTTTGAACAGAAACTAGGTGTATTCGTCAACTCTACCTACTATAAACAAGGTACCTTGAACTGGTTAGCTTAACTGGAAATTTATTTTCTCGCTGTTTGGGAGTCTCGAAGTCTAAAATCAAGGTGCCAGCAGGATTGGTTTCTGATGAACCCTCTCTTCCTGGCTTGTAGGTGGCCCACTTTTCACTGTGTCCTCACATGGCATTTCCACTGTACATGCGCAGTAAGAAAAAAAGGATAAAAAAAGAGATCTCTGATGTCTCATTATTATAAGGACAGCAGTCCTACTGGATTAGGACCCCATCTTTATGGTATCGTTTAACTTTAATTACATTCTTAAGGACACAAATAAAATCACATTGAGGGATCAGGGCTTCACATATGAATTTGAACAAATAAAGTTTCCTTTCTTCTTTTTTTTTCATGTTTAAAATGAAATTGAAGTAATGACCTGTGTGCATCGGCAAAAAAAAAAAAAAAAAAAAAACAAAAAACTGGCTTTGTCCTCTAAGAGAATAAATTTAATGGTTAATATTTCAAACAATAAGTGAAGCAAACAACTTCCTCTTCCATAGCTGAATACTAAGATAATTTATAATGATCAGCTATAACAGTGTTTATTTGATTCTATTAAATTATCTATTAAATTGTCTTGACCCATAAATGAATACAACTTAAAGGTTATATTAAGACACACTCAATGAGCCTATAATCATCAATTCCTCTCAACCTCAAAGACCCACATCTTAAATAATACATCATAAAGTAATGCCAATAATGTATTCAAAGATTGGGCCTATTAAACATTTCAGCCACAATATTTGTTGACATGATGGTTCATCATAAAACATTAATCTAGTAAATGCCTTGGGAGTTTACAAATGCCTACGTGTCAAAATGTCAATTAATTAAAATGAATTAAATTTAGCAAAACTATTATTATCTATGCCTGGCAATTTAGGCAAAGAAAAAATTAGGTCCTGTTCACACTACTGCCTAATGAGTAGAACACTGGATTAATTCACAAAATTACAAACATATTGTTGTTATTTGGACCTGCCACTTAGAAGTCAGATTTCCAGGCACAATAGATGTGAACTTCAAGATATAATGTTGGGGCACCAGGTCATTATACATAATTGGAGGTCAAGTTTCATCTGTAAAACAGAGTTCGCATGAAAGCACAAATGTATATTCTAGCATGGAGTAAGATAGGAACTGAAGGCAGAAATAAGATTCAGAAACTGGAAAGGAGGCACAGAGAAAATGGATCAGAGAGCTGCCAAAAATTTCTCATCACCCCTTTGTCCACAAATGTAGCAGTTTTCCTCTTGGGATGTTTGAAATATGTTACTTCAGCCTCTGCCAAAGAACATTAGGTACTACAGTTTTGTGTGTATATGCTCATGACTTTGCTGCCTGAACTTATATAGTATATTCCCTTCTACAATTTCAACATAAGGGACAAAATGAACAAGAGCTACATAGACTTAATCCTCACCCTTCAGAAGCTGGTAATTGGTGAAAGTGGCTATAATGAAGAGCCCAAAAGAGGAAAATGCAATTAACCAGGAACTCTGTATAGTGTCTAATTTGATTTTCTTGGCTTGTTAGCTCAGCTGGTTGGAGCGTGGTGTTAATGAAGTCAAGATTGCAAGTTCAATTGCCATATGGACCAGTTAGCTTCACTCAATTCCATGGCTACTCACCAAATGAGTTCTATTGGTCACAAGAGGAACCAGACAAGACAGGATGGATTAGAGAAAATCTATTATTATGACTGTCAGAACAAACTCAAAGCACCACTGTGAGGGCTGGATTGCTGTATGGACTTCATTTTAATTATTTAAAACTGAGGAAATGTTTATGAAATTCTGAAATTTCAGACAAAAATTTAGACTTTCTGAACATTGTAATTAATGTTCTTTACCAAATCAGAAGTTTGATTGATAACCCTATTAGGGTTCTTCTTTAACTGAGTTCTCAGACATCTAAGTTGTAATAGAGCTGAGAACATGGATTTTAACTAAGGTGAATCAAATGTCTGAGAGAGAAAAGCAAGAGAGAGAAATAGTCTTTAGGGTTCACAGCAGAAAAAGGACAGGCCGTTGCTGCATCACTTACTGAGTCTAAGGCAGACCTAGTTTCTAGACAGACCTACTCAATTTTATGATTGGGCTCTAATTCCCCTTAGAGTTAGATCCATTTTCAATCACGTGAAGGTAACATCATAGACAAATGTTGGCTTTAACCAATTATATAAGATTCCAAAGGCATCTCCATAGTTGCAATTTCTCTTTATCTCTGGATCTTAAAGGCAGACACATATCCTATAACTGAGTGCTATGTGTAACATGCAAGAGCAGTTCTATTATAATAGACCAATGTGTCTAGAATTCTTTTTTATGATACTCCTAAGGAAAAATGAAAGAGGTGGATATAAATTAGCTTGCTTGGCAAATCCTCATCCAATTGGCACAGCTGATAAAGAAATCTGGAGTATGACCAGTGCACAAGTCGCCTCTGTGTGGAGGAGTGGATTCTGTACAAGACAAAAGCAACTACACAATAGTGTTTGAATTCATCATTTCCCCTTTTAACCCACAAGTCTGGTTCCTCACCTCATCCCACCCCACTTTGCTCACAAGGGAAATAATATACATCTCTTGTCCTTCCATTTTTAAGAAAAACAAGGTCTGTCTGGCAGGTTTTTAGGAAAACCCCAATATACGACTTATACTAACAAAGCTCTACAGTTTGCCTGAATGTCCTAAGGACTCATGAATATCTTTGTAAGAGGCAGGGAACAGGCCAAGTTCTAGTCCCCTCCTCCCCTCTAGACACACGCGTTAGCAACAACATTTGATGGAAAATTACAGGACAGATAATTCCCTATTTGACCTTACATGAATAAAAACAAGTGGTATACCATTAGATGTCTTTGAATGGTGATTTATTCTAAGGATTCATTTCCCAACTTTTTCAAACTCTCCTCTCTAAACTTTTTCTATTATAATAGCAAACACAAAGTCTTTCTAGTGGAAAGTGTGAGAGGGAAGGGCCAATTAACTAGTGGTCTGCTCAGCTACAGGAAAATTGCCTGAACAGCATTCTGTTATCTTGCGATAATAGGGCCATTTATGTGCGTCACATTTTCATTTTCAGCTGTGTTCATTTTAATTACTTTCATTTGAATACCCAATCTTAACTTTTCCCCCTACACATGCCTTGCTAATCAAAATGCTTGATTCATTAACATTACTAAGAGTTACAGCACTTTATTAATACACTGAATTTCAGCAACTAGTTCTCCTACAGCAATTGCAAATACTAAGGCCAGTCATAATGATATTTTAAGCGTCTCAAGAATGCCAGATAAGAGCTGTTGTTAACTGGACATCCACTAGCTACAGTTAGCAGTAGTGCTCTAATGCCCCCTATTGGTTAGTTACTCGAGAATTAAATTGACAAGTTATTTTGAGCCCAAAGAAAAATGGCCAATGCTTTTTCACTTTAATCTGGTTTAGGTCATAAACTGCAAAATACCGATATATACCTACACATGCGCACACATGCACACACACCCATGGACACATGCGCGCGCGCGCACACACACACACACACACACACACACACTGTATCCCTTGGTTTTCCTTTCGAGTTGAAACTAAAGGAAAAATAACAGATTTAAAACAGAGGATAAATACTACATTGGTTGTAAGAAAACTCCTGCACCCATTTATACGCAACTATCGGTGAGCGTGAACGATGCACTAGGTATTTCTTCGTGCAATGTTAACATTTTGGTATAGTGCAAAGGGCATGGACTTTTAAAACAAGTAGTCCTGAATTTGAATCAAGAGAGTTTTCTTCCTTATCACTTGAGCCATATAAACATAAGAAAGTTACTATTTTATATGTTGAAAATGATATGGATTATAATTCTTATTGCACAGTGTTGTTGTAAGGGCTAGAAGAATGATGATTCGTGTGAAAATGCCTACTACGCATATAGTAAATGCCAAGTAAATGTTAGTTTGCTTTTTGTTTCTTACAATAACTGTGTAATATGCATATTACCTATATCTCCATCTTATAGATAGAAAAAAATGAGGGTCAGAGAGAGAGAAAAGTACAGCTAGTAAGTAGTAATGCTAGCTAGCATTAAAACCCAGAACACTTGGCCTCTGATATAAACGTTTACCTTCTTGTATTGCATACACTGGAACTTTATTACAATGCGTTGCTATAAAATCAGGTCCATGCAAACTACTCTATCTTGGATTATAGCCCTTAAAATTTAGTAAGCAAAATACAAGGGAAAAACTTGTCATATTTGTAAAAGCATTCTGACAACGTTTTAACAAAGATTTAACTAGTGTTATTGAAAAAAAAACAGAGGTTATTCTTAAAAACAAAACAAAAATAAAAACAAGAAAGAAAAATTGTTGATAACATAAAGGATTTGTCATATGACAGCTATTTACTCTTTGTGGGGTTATATTATTACCTCTTTCCATTTTTGTTACCATTTCTCCTTTTAGAAACACCACTTACAAGGAAGATGTAGTAGGCTTTCATACCTACTCTATAAATGAATGAAGGATAATTGTTACAGATTTTGAAAACTATATATGCATCTACAAGCAGATTTAAATATTCCTGTAGGCACAGAGATTTAATTACTAGGTAGAACTGGTAATCTCAACATAATTAAGATAGTTAAAATACTTTGATTTTTAAAAATACCTATAATTCATATTATACCCAGAAATCACCAGTGATCATTTACCTCATTTAATAATTGGTCAAACTCTATTAAATTATGTAATGAGAAATGTATTTGACTGTGTTTGTCTACTGGTGCTTTAGGTTGCAAACTATCTAAAGTTGTTTCAATCGTGTCCCAATATTCTCACTTTTACAACAGAAGAGAAGCCACGTTTGTTTTTTGTTTTATTTATTTAAATTCAAGTTAGTCAACATATAGTGTAGTATTGGTTTCAGGAGTAGAATTTAGCGATTCATCACTTACATATAACACACAGTGCTCATCCCAACAAGTGCCCCGCTTTATGCCCATCACCCATTTAGCCCATTCCCCCACCCATCTTCCCTCCAGCAACCCCAGTTGGTATTCTGTATTTAAGAGTCGCATGGTTTGCTTCCCTCTCTGTTTTTATCTTATTTTTCCTTCCTTTCCCCTAGTTCATCTGTTTTATTTAAATTCCACATGAGTGAAATCACATATCTGTCTTCTTCTGATGGACTTATTTCGCTTAGCATATCCACATAGTGGCGAATGGCAAGATTTCATTCTTTTTGATCACCAAGTAGTATTCCATCATATATATATACCACGTCTTCTTTATCCATTCGTCAGTCAATGGACATTTGGGCTCTTTCCATACTTTGGCTATTGTTGATAGCACTGCTATAAACGTTGGGGTGCATGTGCCTTTTCAAATCAGCATTTTTGTATCCTTTGGATAAAAACCTAGTAGTGCAATTAGTCAGTCATAGGGTAGTTCTATTTTTAATTTTTAAGGAACGTTCATACTGTTTTCCATAGTGGCTGCACCAGTTTTCATTCCCACCAACAGTGTAAAAAGGTTCCCCTTTTTCCTTATCCTTACCAACATCTCATGTTACCTCAGTTGTTCATCTTAGCCATTCTGACAGGTGTGAGGGGTATCTCATTGTGGTTTTGATTTGTATTTCCCTGATGAGGAGTGATGTTGAGCATCTTTTCATGTGTCTGTTAGCCATCTGAATGTCTTCTTTGGAAAAGTATCTATTTATGTCTTCTGCTCATTTCCTCACTGGGGTATTTGTTTTTTGGGTGTCAAGTTTGGTAAGTTCTTTATAGATTTTGGATACTAACCCTTTATCTGATATGTCATCTGAAAATATCTTTTCCCATTCCATCGGTTGCATTTTAGTTTTGGTGACTGTTTCCTTCGCTGTGCAGTAGCTTTTATCTTAATGAGGTTCCAATAGTTCATTTTTGTTTTTCTTTCACTTATCTCCAGAGACATGTCTACTAAGTCACTGCAGCCAAGGTCAAAGAGGTTGCTGCCTATTTTCTCCTCCAGGATTTTGATGGTTTCCTGTCTCACATTTAGGTCTTTCATTCATTCTGATTTTATTTTTGTGTATGGTGTAAGAAAGTGGTCCAGTTCCTTTTTATAAATATTATTTAAATCTAAGTTAGTTAACATATAGTGTAATAATGGTTTCGATGGTAGAATTTAGTGATTCATCACTAACATATAAAACCCAGATAAGAGAAGCTGCATTTGTGATCAATTAAATGCATACTTATTTCCATTTCAGGATAATGTAAAAGGGCATAACAACTTAAATGTCTGCCCACTCATAGTCATTTGCTAGTTAGATCATAAATCAAAGTTAATTAAGCCAAGGCATCATATTTTGATGGGTCTGGAATTTGCACATATAAATTTAATAATGAATAATTGTAGGTCATTTTTTTTATCAGCAAAGACATGTGCCATTATAATTGTATTAATATTAGTGAAAGTGCTGAGCTAAGGTTATACAAGTCAATTAAACTTCTGTGAATGGGATAAACTAAAACAAATAATTATATACCGAAGCTCCAATGTTCTGTTGTGCAACAGTGATACATTGACATCATCTTTGTAAGTCTATTCATTTATTCATTTACTCAAAAAATATTTATTGAGTTTCCAATATGTACCAAAAAGATAATTAGGTTCAATCCTAATTAACCACCTGCTAACTAACGGTTATACAGGAAACCACTTCATGTCTTCAAATCTCCCTTATCTAAAAAACAGGGATGAAAATACCAATTTTACAAAATCACTGTAGGATTTAAAATGCAGAATAAGTGCAGTTCCTGGCATTTAATGGATCTGCAATAAATATTATCTTGATCTAATCTTGAGCTTTTTCTCTGAAGTGGGCATGTCATTCCACTTCTCTGTAAAGGTTTCTTGGTCTATAAATTAGTGGGCAAGAATATGTGTGAGGTCCTTTCTGGGTCTAACCTTCTATGTTACTGCAATTCTCCCATGCCTCAATGTCAGAATAAGACACTGAGATGCAGTAGTCCCTCTAATATGTGGGGATAGGTTCAAAGATCCCCAGGGGATGTCTGAAATCACAGATAGTACTGAACCTTATATATCCCCATATTCACTATGTTTTTTCCTAAACAACATACCTTTGATAAAGTTTAATTCATAAATTAATCACAGAGAACACCAATAACTAATAATAAAGTAAAACAATTATAACAATATACTGTAATAAAAATTATGTGACTACAGTCTCTCTCCCTCAAAAAATCTTCTATTGTACTCTTCTTGTTGTGATTATGTGAGATGAAAAAAATGCTTATGTGATAAGATAAAGTGAGGTGAATGACGTCAGCACTGTGATGTAGTCTTGGGCCACTACTGACCTTCTGATGATACCTCAGAGGGAGAATCATCTGTTTACAGATCACGGTTGACCATGGGTAATAGATATGTCAAAAAGAGATAGGGGCTAGAGGGGGAACTCCTACTTTTCTCTGCAGTGGACCTCTTAAAAATGAAACCTATGTCAACCTTATTCCATAGTTTGAACTAAGGTATATTGGGACACCTGGGTGGCTCAGTCAATGAAGCATCCCACTTTGGTTCAAGTCATGATCTCATGGTTCGTGAGTTCAAGACCCACATCGGGCTCTGAGCTGAGAGCTCAGAGCCTGGAGCCTGCTTTGGATTCTGTGTCTCTGTCTCTCTCTGCCCCTCCTGTATTTGTGTTCTCTCTGTCAAAAATAAACACTAAGAGTGAGAGTGTGTGTGTGTGTGTGTGTATACACACACTAATGTATTTAGAGTGTGGAAACAGATCTTGTTTTACAAAACTATCCAAACAAAGCCTTAGTTTAATTGGACTATTCTGTTCTACCTAGGAACATTTTCAATATGTGTCTTAAAACGTTTCTTAGCAACACATAAACAATACAAAAGGAGAAAATGTAGATTAAAAGCACAAAATGTTATTTAAAAATGCTTCCATCACATAGTTACTCTATAATAAGATTCTATTGGTGCCTAAACCCAGCTAAAAAGAAAAAGAATCCCATAATAAACAAAAATGTAAAAGTGGGAAAAGACATCAAAATACTGAGAATGTTTTGCAAACAAAATTTCCCTATAAATAGTTGTTTACTAGGTGCTGCTATTTTCCTATACTGGAGATTGTATTTTGGCTATTTTTTTTTTTCTGATATATAGGCAGTTGGAATGTGAACAAGTGTGGAGATACGAAGAGGATGAGAAGATTGTTAGACAAACTTTTTTAAACACTGGAGGAACCTCAATTTTGAGAGACCTTGGGTTGCCTTCAATACCTATTGGGGTATTTTCAACAGCAGTCTGTTTCTTCTCTGTGACTTTTACAGGTCAGGCTAGCCAAAAATTGTTGAATTGATATATTTATCAAATTTGATTATCCTGACAAATTCTCAGAAAATGACCCTCCCTAAAATCACCTTACTCAGTGGGAGTCAACTGGACCGAACAGAAGTACCTTGAATGTTAGCTATCTTAGTTGGGCCCACACCCTCATGACATAGTAGCTTTGAAAGGCTGGTACCAAGGAGGAGGGAAGGAAGCAAGGAGAAACAAAAACAACAAGAGTTCTTTCGTAAAACCTCAACATCACCCTTTCCTTGAAAATTCACCTCTTTGACACCCTCGTGTTTGCCACGTGTTCAAAACAAACAAACAAACAAACAAAAAAAAATACAGGAAACCAGCTATCAGAGACAGTAAGAAAAAGCATCACAGCATGCATACCTAAATTCCTTTAAGAAGTGATTAGGTGGGGCGCCTGGGTGGCGCAGTCGGTTAGGCGTCCGACTTCAGCCAGGTCACGATCTCGCGGTCCGTGAGTTCGAGCCCCGCGTCAGGCTCTGGGCTGATGGCTCGGAGCCTGGAGCCTGTTTCCGATTCTGTGTCTCCCTCTCTCTCTGCCCCTCCCCCGTTCATGCTCTGTCTCTCTCTGTCCCAAAAATAAATAAAAAACGTTGAAAAAAAAAAAAAAAAAAAGAAGTGATTAGGAAACATAATGCAGGTTTCTCAAAAAAGGTAACCGAAAAAAATGAGTTGTTACTCTGAGAGATCAGCATCTTTTTTTAAAAATGTATTTATTTTGAGAAAAAGACAGAGGGAGGGAGCGGCAAAGTTAGAGGAAGAGAGAGAATCCCAAGCAAGCTCTGCACTAACAGCCTGATGCAGGCTCAAATTCAGGAACCCTGAGATCATGACCTGAGCCAAAACCAAGAGTGCGATGCTTAACTGACTGAGCTACTCAGGTGCTCCGAGATTAACACTGTTTTACAGGTGTCAACCTAGGTAACAGATGTTATTTTGGTGATGATAATGAATCTCCAAAATTTTGTATAATTTCCATTTCAAAGATTAATTGAATGTGAAATGATGCCTTCTTCACCTTTTAAAACTTGAACCTTGAAATAAATTCTACATGAGATCAAATGAGGGTGAAATTGAAATGCCCTTATTTATATGCTTAAAGGTAGCAATTAATTGCAACTAGTGGAGAAGATGGGGGGGGGGGGAGTAGGGATATTAGAGTCACTTGGGAATTTTGCATGTGTGCACACGTACACACAGGTGCCCTAGAGACTTTAGGAATCACTGTCATAGTAAACAGTTATCTATCCCTCAGGCACGTCAGAGTAAAACAATACATTGAGAGCTATAGATCCAGATCATCTTTCCAAAACATTTTTGTTTCGTTTAAAGATAGCATAATATATAACTACGGCAAAACCATCTAAATGACTCTAACTACCAGAATGCTGTATAGATAAAAATAATAATATAGCTAGAATTTAGAGTACTTAACTTGGCCTGGCACTGCCCTAAGTAATTTACTTATCTCTTATCCACAAATATTTTATTTAATACTATCTGGGGAAAAAAGGAGGTAAGAGTATAAAATCTCTTCATCAGGTAACATAATTGAATCTTAGGGAATTGCAATAGTTTGTTCAAGGTGACATACTCTATAAACATCAGAGAAAATATTAAGATCCAGATATCCTTAACACTCGTTTAATTATCTCAGAGTGCCACCCATCCTAAGACATGTTTGTCCATTTGACTCAAAGATGTGGTCAGAGTGGGTTCAACATTCTTTTTAACAGTACATGGGAATGTAGTCTTACTGAATTCTTCCCCTTTAATTTTCCCCCAATGAATTAGAAATCAAGTAATTCCGCACATGTGATTTTTCTCAACTCTAAAATAACTTTAGTCACTTTCTCTATTTCATAATAAACCACAATGTTATTGACAGACTGGCATCCTTTAGTGACAGGGTGTTGTAAGAAAGCATCCACTAAATTGGAATTGCTTTACTTAAGGCGATCTTAATACCAACTTTCAATAATTTCAGTTCATCTTTTCCATAATAAATGTCCCCACACATTTAAGCAGCAAGTTTCAGAGATACTGCATCAATTAATTTCTCACATTCTGTAATGTCATTGCATTGTATGCAGCGCAAAAAGCTAAATCGACAATGTGTTATACAATGTTAACGTTTATTTATTATTGAGAGACAGAGAAAAAGAGCATGAGCATGGGAGGGGTAAGAGGGGGAGAGACACAAAATCCGAAACAGGCTCCAGGCTCTGAGCTGTCAGCACAGAGCCCGATGCGGGGCTCGAACTCACAAACCGCGAGGTCATGACCTGAGCTGAAGTTGGACACTTACCCGACTGAGCCACCTAGGTGCCCCAGTGTGTTATACAATTTTAAAAACCAGAGCAAGACAGAGATAGAAGTTCACACTAATAAAAACCTGGTGTTTCCAAACTCTGAAAGGAAAACGATTTGTCTCTGAAAACTTTTTTTTTTTTTCTAGCAGACATACTTTAGCCATGAAGTCCCAAGTCTATATTTAACTACAAAGTTCTTTTGACATACATCAAGTTCAAAGAGAACACTCTGTGCCTGGCACAGCAGATTTGAAAACATCGCAAAATGATATTAAATGATAATGATCAAATTCTGAAAGCATAGTCAACCTAAATAACCAGATGAATTACATCTGGTTGCCTTTTGAAAATATGATATGCAGCATGTTTTTTCCCTACTTGGCCCTCCAACCCAACTCCTGAATTTCATTTAGCTAACTGAAGTAAAAGTATAAAAGTCTTCATGTCTATCAAGTTTCTAATGGAAGGATGAGTCCCTTGGCATTTACCATATAAAATCAAACAATCTCAAAATTAAAATTAAATTAAATACACTTCAGATTGAAGAATAAACCTACCAGTAAAAATTTTAAAAACTGGAATAAAGTCCTGGAATTTAAAAGATCATGTAACGATAGAAATATGCCAGAGTGAGTTCCTAGCATAACAATTTAATTTCCTGAAACCAAGGCAATTAAAAAAAATTATTATTCTATTCTTTCTATTCTATTCTTCTATTCTATTTCTAATTGAGTTTACTTTCTTCCTAAATACAGAAAGCCTCCTGAGAAAAAAAGGTGGCAGCATGACTTTTTCCTAGTTATAAAATTAAGCAGTGAGTTTTTACATTGGGAAATTGGGCCATCATTAAGATACAGAGAGTATTTTGGAACTAGCTATTGGTGGTGGTTGCACAACATTGTGATATACTAATTGCCACTGAATTGTTCAACATAAAATATTTTATGTGAATTTAATCTCAATTTTGAAAAGTACATAAAATATTTTATTTCTTTCCATTTGAAACAATGAGGTAACTTTATATAGACAGTATATATGGTTGAGTTAAAATGAGCTATGTATCTTTTATGTATATCTCTTATGCACAGACACTTTGTGTTATATCCCAGCTACTAAACACCAATCCTCACACCCTTCAGTTTTCCTTGCTGACAAGAATTTTGTTAGGGTTTCACCTTCAGGAGTGCTCAGTTAAGACACTCCCCACTGGAGTCTAGGGGAGGAGGATAGGGGGATAGGATTGATAATTGAGTTATAGATGTTCCCCTTAGTAAAGATTGAAACAGTGAGTCTGCTTACAACTTCTAGTTAGAGAGAGAGAGAGAGAGAGAGAGAGAGAGAGAGAGAGAGAGAGAGAGAGGAAGAAAAAGAAAGAAAAGAAAAAAAAGAAGAAAAAAAAGAAAAAGAAAAAGAAAAAAAGAAAAAGAAAAAAGAAAAAAGGCACATGAGAAGAACTGCCTTTCCTTTCCTTGCTGGATACTGTAATGTCTGTTTGTGACCCTTGGAACTGCTTTAATCATCTTGTAGACACGAGGGGGACATCAAAACATGCTAGAGAAAGCATGGTATTATAGGCATCATTAACTAACCACTCACTAACCAGTAACTAACCTAACCTAAGCTACTCACTAACCTCCAGACTACTGGAAAATGTCTCATCCAGATTTTTCTTACATGAACTAGTAAAATGTTGAAGGCATTTTAGGTTGGATATTTTATTACTTGTAGATGAAAGCATCCTACTTGAAACAGTATGATCAAAAATTTTCCATTTTTATGGGGAAAAAATGTGGCATGAAAAATATATAATTAAAACATTACATAGTTTTATATGTATGCAATAATACATACAAATATAGACATATATTAAAATTTTCTTACAGTTACACACTGTAAGAATGTGTAAGAATGGTCAATCATACTAATCCCAGGAAATGAGAGGAGGTATGAGGAAAGAAGCATCATTTTTTTTTTTTTACTTCAGGGTTCTTCTTTGAATTCCTTTTAAAATAAATGTATGTTACTTATCTGAATTTAATAATACATGTAGAAATAAAAAGTAAATGTTAACTACCATTCATATTAGGAGAAAGCATCTTCCTATTTTTTTGGAAAAAATATTTGTTAGTTTTTCTCTTCTCTTTCCAAAAATGCTGTTTACATCCTGTATCAGTCAAAACTTACCTGCTTACAATGAAAACCAACCCAAGAATAATAGGATTAGAGCTTACTTTGTGGAGGACTGAAAGCAGGTGTCTCTGCCTCCCCATCTCTCGTTGCTTGTCTTCCATTTGAGACTGACCCATCTCTGTGTAAAGCTCAACTGGAGATTCCGGCCTAGGCTAAATTCTCACAACTCCACAACCAAAGAAGTGAAGACCTATCTGGAAATGTCTTGTCAGCTTGGGTGAAGGGGTACACATCCCTTCAACTAATCACTGTGACAGAGGGTAGGTAAAATGATTGTCCTGAGTTGAGTTCTGGGCCTCCTCATACCCAGGTGCATCCCTGGAGCATCTCTGTGAGCAGAAAGCCACCTCCCTTTGTGTCCACCATATATCCTTTGCCCTAGGGAGTGACCGTGCACTTGCACTTCCCTCCTGTTGTGTGAACCTGAGGGACATGGTCTGCCAGGCAGCAGCACTACGAGGGTGAAGGACAAGGATAAGGGCAGAGTCTGTGACAATCTCTAGGTGAGGCCTTACAAAACTTGATGTTGCCATTAAAACATTTTCTTTAATGTACCCACAGGTGAGTATATTAGTTTTCCAGAGCTGCCATAACAAAGTACCACAGAATGCATGGCACAAGGAACAAAAATGTATTTTCTCACAGTTCAGGAGGGTAAAAGTCTGAGATCAAGGTGTCAGGAGGGTTGGTTTCTCCTGATGACTATGAGGAAAAGATATGTTCCAGGTTTCTCTCTGCGACTTATTGATGGCTGTCTTCTCCCTGTGTCCTCACATGGTCTTCCTTCTGTGCTGGTGTCCAAATTTCTTTGTCTTATTAGGACACCAGTCGTATTGGTTTAGGGTACCCTCGTGACTTCATTTTAACTGAACTACCTCTATAAAGATCCTGTCTCCAAATAAAATCTCATTCTGAGGTACTGGGGGTGAAGAATTCAACATTTGTGTTTTGGGGAAGTATACACTTCAGTCCATAACAGTAAGGAAGAATTATCTTCTCATGTGAGATTGTGCATCACCATAAAAATGCCTATACCCAAAATGATATTTAATAAAGATAAATTTGAGAACCAAGAAAGGAAAGACATGACTCAACACTTGTTTGAGTATCTTGCTTTGGGCCCAGTGCTATGAGTCATTTTTCTCCATTTGTTGGCTAAAAATCCTAACAAATCTACTACTTTAGTTAGTATAGATGATAAACTTAAGGTTTTAGAATTTAAAATAATTTGCCAAAACCACAAAAATTAGTGACAAAGATTAGATTTGAGCAAATTTCTTTCACCATAGTCTGGAATGTCTTCAGGCATGTCTCCCCAATAACCCAAAGTGTGACCAGGTTTTTTTTTAATTAGTTTCTTTAAATAAATTAATTAATCATTCAACATGAATAAACGTCAACCACTAATGTCTTAGAAATCACAAGCAAAATACAGAAGTAAGGCACTTATTCATATAAATCATTTTTATAAACCATTTCTGTATACTCTTGTGTGCCTGTCCATCAAAAAAAGGTTATTGTTTTAGTACGTTTTTTTTTCTTTTGTTTAGGCACTCCGCATCATCTTCAGGATAAATGATTATTGCCATCACCACCTCACGTTATCATATTTAAATCACACATTGCAGTTTGGGAAGTTATATAATGTATACTTCTTCACTTGAACCACCCAAGAACTCTGATGGGAAACTGAAAATCAGAGAAAGGAAATGAAATGAGTAAAGCCATATAAAAGTTATGATGGAAAGTAAATGACTTGAGTCAGGCCATATAAGAGTTATGATTGGTAGAGCCAGTTCCCAGCCCAGAACTTTACTACAAGCCTGATACATTTAAAGGCAGAGTGAAGTCTTATGGTTATTGGTCAGTTGTTTACTAGTGTCTTTTACAGTCTATTCTAGGATCTTTTAGTCCATATTCTTCTTATTCCAAACGACTGCAATGGTTCTTTGGATGACAGATTCTATAGTCTGCAGAGGTGAGAAAACCACTCAAACTACTGAGAACAAAGATAATTTGTTTTTAAAAAATATGCATCACATAAACCTCATTGTAATTGCATTTCCTGTAAGTACAAAAGTCAAGTGTATACAAATAGAATCTTCCTGAGTATTATAATAGTAGCAACATCGGTTATACCTTGACACGACTCAGTAAAGAAATTCTGGGCTTCATGGGGTTCTTCAGTAGAATTCTTGGGAGAAATGTGTGCTCATGCTTGGCTGAAATGACTAGGTAATCAGACATGTTCAATTTTTAATCATATGGCATTGTCATCTATGATTTCACATCAGTGTTCCTTGTTACACCAAAAGAAATGTCATTAGTTATATATAAAGGTGATGTAATATAAAGTTTTATATTGGAAAAAGATGATGACTTGGGGAAAATCCTCATTTCTCATTTTCTTCTTTGAACTGTATGCTCCACTTTTAGCTGATAATTCTAGTTACCTAAGGAGCAATTAAAAACACTGATCTGTTAGTGCTAGTCCCAGTTTTGTTTTGTTTTGTTTTGTTTTGTTTTTTGATAAAATAGATTTAGTGGTGATGGGAGCTAGAATGTGTGTTCTTAAAATATTTTTCTGGGTCATTCTGAAGATGGGGAAGTCTTGGAAGCACTTTTGTAGACATCTATATTCACTGTGGCAAATATTTTTCAGAATCATTGCAGGGATAAATTAGAATCAAAGAAATACTCTGTTCCTGTACATAAAATCACATTTGGTGAGACTGACATTTCTAGGTCTCTGCCAACCATAACATCATAAGAGTGGATTATACTTAAAACCATCATCAGATTGGATTTCAGAGGCATTTTTCAACTGTGCCACCCCTAACCACTTTTAACAATTATGAATTTAAGAAAGTCACTTAGGCTTTTTAGCATTTCACATTCATCTACAAAGTGGATAAATCATCATCATCATCATCATCATCATCATCATCATATTGATAAAACACCTCTGTAAGAATTCTGTAGGCTGTAAATCAGAATAAATATGTCATATAATCTTAATTTCTTTCCCTTGTGAATTACACAGCTTTCATTCAAAACACAGAATCTATCTCCTCTTTGAAACTTTTATGAAGCAACCTGGTCAGAATGGAATCGGTTCTTCTTTATACGTTGACAGTACTCAGCTAAATTCTCTCCTCTGGTACTTCACCTTCTATTTGGTGTCATAGCTACTTGTGTATGTTACTTAGCCCCATTAAGTTTTAAGCATCTTAAGTGTGGAAAACTTTTATCATCTTGGTGGCCCTTGCTGTCAACCACAGGGCCTTATATAAAGTAGATCCTCAACAAATATTTATTAAACTGCACCGATGAAAGTCTCAGGCTGTGAGATTCATGAATTGACCAACTCTCTTTTCTATTTTATCCGAGAATATCAGCAGGATTTCCTTGCTCCTTTGCCTAGTGGAAGCAACAGTATCTATGAAATATTATCTACTGCAACAATATCCACTGAAATACTGAAACATTCTGAATCCATTCCTTTACCTATGGCTGACCCTTCTGAATTGTACTAGAGTAAAACAAACAACAGACAAACACACAAAAAACCTATACAAAGTAAATATTCAGAATGTTTTTGCAAGACTGCTTCTACAACCCACTACAGTAATTTGGTAGGTGATACCTTTGAATGAAATTACTAGAAGTTTATCATATTTAAGAAGCAATCCTAAACTATTAGTTGCTTATACATTTATTCTTCTCAGCTTCTCATATTTTCAAAATGCCAAGAGTTATATTTTAGAAGTAATAAAATTCTGCTGATATTTATTATTTTAGCTTTTTACCAAATTTTATCTTTTAAATTATATATAGGTCTGTTACCGCTTTTAACCAAAACCTTTCTTTTTCTGACTATTAAAAGAACTGTCATTTTAAATTTGGAGTTTCATAGCATCGGGGGCATTCAAAAATATAGGTTTCAATATGTTATTTTTGCTTGTTAGATTTATTTATTAAATGTCTTCTTTGTATCTATCCCTATAACACATGATCACACAAAAACTCAAGAGCTCCTCTTAACTAACCAACAAGAATTTCAAATAACCTAGAACATGGCAGCCATGAAGTCAAAAAGCAAAATTATCATGAATTTAAGCTACAGACTTTTGAGACGGGGCCTGCTCCACTGAGCAGGTACAATCTGGCACAATCTGAACACTCAAATGAATATTTCATTCACTATCATTATCAGATCGATACTCTATTGCAAGAAAGATATTGTATCTGTAATGGACATATCTACCTCTGATTCCCAGTTTGCATGCAAATGATCAAACTGGCACATACAGGAGCTGTTACAACAAGTGACTTATTGGGCTTAAGGATGGGATGCTGGACAAAGGAAGAAGAACACTGAAAGTGCACTTGGCAATAAGCGGAGTCAGAACATAACAAGAACGAGGAAGGCATGGGATCCCAGGACCAGACACCAAACACAGGAGGCAGATAAAGAGAACCACGAAGAGCACAAAAGGAAAACCCAGATGACAATTTGGTTTCAGACCAGATAGTGGCGGGCCAGATAAGTAAAGAAGTATTTCTGAGATATCAGGAAAAAGAAAAGTTAAGATTGCTAGATTATCAGACAGGTTTGACTTTATGGGAAAGTAACACAAGAGGAATGCCAAGCACAGGAAATAAAAATACAAATTTCTTCAGGAAAGGAAATAAACCTATGGTATACTGTTTGGTTCAGCAATAAAAAAAAAGGAAAAAGCTATATCTTTTTGATGATGAAACCCATCAATATGGAATTAGCCAAAAGTGAGTTACAGCTATATTTCAGGGATAGAAGGAGGGGATGTATGCTTGCGTGTGAAAAATAACAAAGAGAGCTAAATTCTCAATTTTAACTCCTAAATAATGAGAAGAAAAATATCTAAAACTGAAAAAAATGAGAATGGCATAGTTATTTTTAAGAATAATAATGTTATAAAGGAGTAATAACTGTAAAATTTACAGATGGTTGTCAACGAAAACTGGGCTATGAGAGAACCACAGTTTTTCTTTATATGAACTACTGTGTTGTTTTTTTTGTTTACTTTTTAGCATTCTGAATAGGTTAAAAATACATAAATAAAATTTAAATATAAAGCAGCTTATCAAGGTAACCAGACACATCAACGCATTCAACTATTCACAGCTGTGGACAACAGCCCTCTCAGGGTTCACAGTACTTACATTCTAATGCTATCAACACCTCCACTAAACCCACCAATGACATCCTAAACAGGATGTTGTGTTTGGAACATCGCCATCTGTGAAATTAGGCGTGACAGAAAAATCAGTCCTCCAAGCTATCACTTTCATAACTTGACACTTGAATGAGGGCAATTCACCATATTCTCCTCACAAGATAAATATCATTATCCCCATTTTCCAGATGGTCTAAGTGAGACGGAAGATAACTGATGTGCCTAAAGCCACACAGCTGGGAAAGAAGAGGGTCCAGAAGTTCAGCTGAGGTCTGGTACCAAGTCACTGCTTTTGCCTTGAATCATGCAGTTCTCTTCCCATGAGGCAGGAAGACCATTTTACTGTCACTGGGGCCTCTCATGGTGAACTACTGACACCAGGAAGAAAATCTCACATATTTGTAGAGCTTTATGAAGCAACGTTCACTCCCCACAATAACCCTAGGAATACGATAAGAGAGGCACTATTATCTACATGCTTCTAAATGAGGAAGCTGAAAGAGTCTTCCCAAGGTTTCACTGCTGGTTAGATGCCAAGTCAAAACTGACAAAAATGTGATCCAACTCTAGAACTGCTTGTGCTGGGGGGAAAAAAAGTCACATCCAATGGGAGAAAAGGACCCATGAGACTTGAACCAGACCAAACATAACTTGCCTAGACAGAACAGTTTGGGATTATTATGTTTGAAAAGTGCATTTGTCTCAAATTAGGTATAAAGTGTTAACGTAAACATTTTGCCTTTTCTTCCCTTAAATGAAGATCAAATTCATATTCCACTACAGTGAATTAAGTACTTCCAATTTCTTAGGCACTTTCACACACAATATTCCAGTCACTTCTCAGAATAATTGTAGGAGATCAGCATTATCACACAGAGACATGAAGTGTCTTCCCTTCACGACTAAGTGGCTTTCCCTTTAAGTTTCCAATGAACTCATGCCATTGGGGCTGCCATAGTTCAGAATCTGAAGGTTCATTAATTTGTAATGTTATATGATTTACACACAGAGTGCAAACAGAAAAAGGATACAGTGTGTAAGGATGCTCAAGCAACCTAGAGTCCCGCCTATTTAAGATACAAACTACCCACCTCTTCACCACACATGGCATATACCATCAATCACTTGAAGTTTCTAGTGTATTCCTCGTGAAATTTACAATAGAGTATATGCAATATGCCAGGCACAACTCCTATGTCTATGAATGTACTTAGTTATTATAACAATGTTATGATAGAGCTACTAATGCTTTACACACAAAGAAACTAAGGCACAATCACAGAAAAATTAGGAAATTTGCCCAGGTACCAACAGCTGGTAATGGTGGAACCAGGATTCAGACCCAGTCTTCAGGAATAGAGTCTTCAACCGCTACCCTCTATTAATTTCTATATAGCGAGTGTGATTAGCACATGTCAACAAAATAGTCTCCTAACTGCCTTTCTGATTCTTTTTTGGTATTGATTTCCCCTTACTTCAGTGCTTCCATGATGCAGCCAAGGAAGTCATCTTTCTCAGACACAGATCTAAACATATATCATACAATAGCAATTCAATGACTCTTCATTAATTCTTGAGTATGTAAAAAATCTCTTTAAAACCTATCCAGATATCCCTCTACCTGCTCCATCCCTTTGATATGTGGTACTAATCACTGCTCCAGTATGACATGAGCACATTAGATAATCACGGGCCTAACGGATTCAGGAACCATTTTGTTCCATTGCTGAGCTGTGGACTTACATATCCGAACATACCTCAGCTCTAAAATTTCACTTTGATGGTGTCTCAAAGAAAAACATACAGCCCTCCTATTTCCTCTACCAGGACAAAGGTTTGCTGTTTCTACATAATGTAATTCAGGATCCTAATGATTTTTAAATAAATTTAATTTCACTCTCAAAATTAACCAGATCTGGGGTTCCTGGGTGGCTCAGTTGGTTAATTGTCCAACTCTTCATTTTGGCTCAGGTCATGATCTCACAGTCCTGATATTGAGCCTTGCATCAGGCTCCATGCTTAGCATGGAACCTACTTGTGATTCATATTCTCTCTCTCTCTCTCTCTCTCTCTCTCACACACACACACACACACACACACACGCACGCACACACACACACCTGTCCCCCACTCTCACTTAAACTCATGTGCATGCGTCTGCATACTCACTCTGTCTCAAAAAAAAAAAATTATCCAGACTCCTACAACTAGTTGCAGGTAAGTTTTCCTGTTGCAGATTATCATAAAGGGTGTGTGTGTTTCTGTGCATGTGTGTGTGTACTTGTAGGTGTACTCCAGAAAGAGTCTAGTAACTATGGAGTTGTGACTGCATTCCTAGCACTCTGCTAAAGCTCTACCTTTTCTGTGCCTTGACATCAACTCAATGGAATAGGTATCATTATCCCTATTTTGAAAATAAAAAAAATAAATAAATAAAGCTCTGCGTATCTGCGATAACAAAGAAGATAAAAATGATACATGCTGAGTCAGATCTATAAATACAGAGAAAAAAACTGATGGTTGCCAGAGGGAAGGGAGTAGGGAAAATAGGGGGAAAAAACAGGTGAAAGAGAATGGGAGACATAGGCTTCCAGTTATGGAATGAATAAGTCATGACAATAAATGGCACATGGTGGGGAATATAATCAATGATAAGGCAATATCGTTGTATGATGGTAGCCACACTTGTGGTGCCTGTTTAAAGAAGCAGGATCTCGGGGGGCGGGGCCGGCAGCTTTGGTGACTCTAAAGAAGCAGAATCTCTATTTTGTACCTGAAACTAATGTAACATTGTATATCAACTATACTCTAATAAAAAAAATAATTAAGAAAAGATACATGCCACAGGTTGAAACAACCTTGATAGTTTTTATATTTAAATTGTACACAGATTACTTAGTGATGACTGGAAGGTGTCAGTGATATTGTTAGCAACTAACAGTCTGAGACTTCCATTCATCTTAAAGCAAGAGCATCTAACACAAAATTTAAGTTTAATAGTGCCATTTTAAGGTAGCAATACAACATTCAGGGGGGCCTGGAGGGTTCAGTGGGTGGAGCATGTGACTCTTGATCTCAGGGTCATGAGTTCAAGCCCCACATTGGCCATGGATCCTACCTTTAAAAAAATACAAAATCCCAACCCAAGAGACCCGAAGATGCTGAGGGAAACATTTTCAGATTTTACTACTTTGTCACACAGTTCTTCACTCTTAATAGGGGCACCTGGGTGGCTCAGTTGGTTAAGCATCCAACTTTGGCTCAGGTCATGATCTCACTGTTCGTGAGTTTCTGCCCTGAGTTGGATTTTGTGCTGACGGCTCAGAGCCTGGAGCCTGCTTCAGATTCTGTGTCTCTCTCTCTCTGTTCCTCCCCAACTCGCACTCTCTCTCTCAAAAATAAATAAATATTACAAAATAAAAATTAAAAAAAATACATTTCTTTTATGTGATAGGCATGGGGCTTTTCAAAATGTTCAAGGGACAAATTTAAAGAGAAATTACAACTGACACCACAGAAATACAAAGGATCATAAGATACTATTATGGACAATTATCCACCAAAAAATTGGAAAACCTAGAAGAAACGGATAAATCCTGAGAAACACAATCTTCCAAGAGTGAAACATGAAGACATAGAAAATCTGAATACATGGAACATAAGTAAAAAAGTTGAATCAGTAATTTTAAAACTCCTCAAAAGCAAAAGTTTAGAGCCAGAGAGCTTCACAGGTAAATTCTACCAAACATTTAAAAAAGAGTTAGTGCCTAGTTTTCTAAAATTATTCCAAAAACTTTTAGGAAGAAAAAATGCTTCCCAACTGCTTTACAAGGCCAGCATTACCTTGCTACCAAAACCAAACAAAAATACCACAAACAAGAAAAGTACAGGCCAATATCCCTGATGAACAAAGATGCAAAAATCCTCCACAAAATACTAGCAAACTGAATTTAAGAACATATTAAAGGTGGGGGGGGGGGGGCCCTGGGTGAAGCATTCCACTTTGGCTCAGGTCATGATCTCATGGTTCATGAGTTTGAGCCCCACGTTGGCCAATTTGCTGACATCGAAGAAGAAACAAGTAAACAGAAGATACACCGTGCTCATGGATTCAAAGAATACTGTCAAAATTTTTACAGTACTTAAAGCAATCTACAGATTCAACTCCATCCCCACCAGAACACCAATGGCATTTTTCACAAAATTAGAACAAAAATCCTAGAATTTGTATGAAACAAAGGACCCCTAATTGCCAGAGTAATTCTGAAAAAGAACAAAACTGCAGGTTTCACACTCCCTGATTTCAAACTATACTACCAAGCTACAGCAATCAAAACAGTATGGTACAAACATGAAAACAGACACAGAAATCAATGGAACAGGGTAGGGAACCCAGAAATAAACCCACTCATATATGGTTAATTAATCTATGACAGAGGAGGCAAGAATATACAAGGGGGATAAACAGTATCTTTAATAAATGGTAGTGAGAAAACTGGAAAGCTACATGCAAAAGAATGAAACTGGACAACTATCTTACACCACAGATAAAATAAATGTAAAATGTATTAAAGACTTAAATGTAAAACCAGAAACAATAAAACTCCTAAAAGAAAATATAGGCAGTATGTTCTTTGACATCAGTCTTAGCACTATTTTTTGGACCAGTCTTCTCAAGCAAGAGCAACAAAAACTTAAATAAACATATGGGATGACATCAAACTAAAAGCTTTTGCACAGCAAAGAAACCCGGCAACAAAATGAAAAAAGCAACCTACTGAATGGAAGAAGATATTTGCAAATCATTCAGCCAATAAGGAGTTCATATAAAAAATATATAAAGAACCTATATAACTTAACAAACAACCTGAATTAAAAATGGGCAAATTTTATTTCTCCAAAGAAGCCATACAGATGGCTAACAGGCACATGAAGATATTCAATCTCACTAATCATCAGGAAATGCAAACCAAAACCAAAATGAGATACCACTGCACACACACCTGTAAGACTGGCTATAATTAAAAAGACAAAAAATACCAAGTGTTGGCCAGGATATGGAGAAAAGGGAACCATCGTACCCTGTTAGTGGCAATATAAGTTGGTGTAGCCACTATGAAAAACAGTATGGAGATTGCTCAAAAAATTAAAAACAGAGATACCACATAGTCCAGCACTCTACTTCTATGTATTTATCCAAAGAAAACAAAATGCCAATTTTAAGAGACATACACACCCTTATGTTCATTGCAGCATTATTTACAATGGTTGACATATGGAAGCAACCTGAGTGCCCACCATGTGATATCTTAAGACAACCTAAGTGTCTTCATGTGAAGACATACACACACACATTGGAATACTACTCAGCCATAAAAAAGAATGAAATCTTGCCATTTGCAACAACATGGATGTACCTGGGGGGGTATGATGCTAAGTGAGATAAATCAGACTAAGAAAGACAAATATCATAGCATTTCACCTATACGTGCAGTCTAAACACCAAACGAACAAACAAAACAGAATAGAAACAGACTCATACAAACAACAAATGAACTGTAGGTTGCCAGATGGGGAGAGGTCAGGGGTGAAAGCAAGAGGTAAAGGGATTAAGAGGTAGAAACATCCAGTTAGAAAATAAATAAGTCATGGGAATGTGATATACAGCAGAGGGAAATATAATCAATAGTATTGTAATAACTTTTTATGGTGACAGATGGTAACTAGAGTTATCACGGGAATCATTTTGTAATGTATAAAAATGTTGAATCACTATGATGAACACCTGAAAATAGGATACTTTATGTCATTTATACTTCAATAAAAAAAGAAAACGTGTAAGAGAAAGCACTCTCGTATCGGTTATTTAAACCAGCATGTTCTAAAGCACCTCTCATTCTCTTTGATGCTTCTCTGCAGCATGTCTCACAGAACAACCTTTTTATAAACCTTCAATTTCTTTGGTCAGAGATTAGAGCATTTGATGTCATATATAGACAATAAAATCCTTTTTATCTCAGCGGTATTTCATTATACTTTGTGACTTAGAAACAAAACGGGCTTAAAGTCAAGCCAAGACACATCTTTAAGATTGCTATGATAATGCTAATATGCCCTTTAAAATCGAGGCAGCCGGGAAATTGAAGGGGTGACAAGTGGAACCAACTTGCATCAAACTGGCATGACACCAGACACTGGCATGGCCTAAGTGACAGCTGCAGCATCTGGAGAGAGCTTGATAAGAAAATCCTGTTATAATACTGAGCTGGTTTTCCTTAAATTACATCTTACATGATTTCATAGGTGCCATATTTTATTTTAGAACAAAATTTCTTTTGAAACTGAAATACTCTTGTCCTTAAGCAAATGTGAAGGAAGTGGTATTTGATTGTCCTTTGGCAGAAGGCAGACCCATGTGTATTTAATTGGGCCCTTTACCTGAGGGATTTCTCTTATGAGAACAGAGTGTGGGACTATGACTTTGGGTTGCAATGTAAATGCTGGCAGAGCACTGAGAGCAAGTTCAACAAAATAGCTGCTGCCTGTGACAGTTGTTACAACACACTGAGCGGTCTGGGCAGCCAGTGGATAAAGTAGAACCAAGTCTCAGCTTCACTCCCAATTGAGCATCCTCTTTGGACTGAAAGTCAGGGGTAAACTACCCAGGAGTCTGGCGTATGGAGTATGATAAGGAGGCCCCCACAGGCCCACAAGCCCTGCTTCACTGCAGTGGGAAATACTCTAGGCAAAGACCATTCTATCATCATCTCAGCCTCTAGCTTCAGGCTGTGGGTGTCCGCTAAAGGAGATGGTTCCTTTCTAGTGAATGCCTCTCCTCCTGGGGACCGAAAAGAAAAATGGTCTCCCTTCGTTTTTTCATTCACCCAATATATGCTTATTAAACGACCTCAGGCACTGTGATTCCATGATTAGGACTTCTGTAATACACAATTAATATCATAATGACCCTCCCTCAGCTCACAGACCACTAGAGTAAGCATCTATATAAACAGACCATTGCAGTGTGGTATGATCAGAGCATAAACAGAAGCATGTACAAAGAATTACCACCATCGCAGCCTTCTTCGTTTTCCCACAATGTGGAAAATGCACAGTCTCATTTTTGAAAATTTCTAGTTTTCCCATAACTTCAGGCAAATTCTTCTTTAAAAACGTGTGAACAGCTGACCTACAACCTCTTTGACTGATGTTGTGTAAACATTAATATTTTATCTGTTGCTTTTACAAAACAGTACAAACCCCAAAATTAGAAAATGTACAATCTAAAAAAAAATGGAAAAGAAATGAAAAAATTTCCAGTAAGTGATATGACATATTTTACTTTTCTGAAAAATCACAAACCTAAGTCATAAGAAAGAAGGTGTAGTATTTGGATTAGGTAAACTTATTATGTTAGCTTTTCTTCTTCTTTTTTAAGCTTATTTATTTTGTGAGAGAGAGAGAGAGAGAGAGGGCAAGGGAGGGGCGGAGACAGAGAGAGAGAATCCCACACAGGCTCTGCACTGTCAGCATGGAGCCCCAACAGGGGGTTCAAACTCACAAACTGCAAGATCATGACCTGAGCTGAAATCAAGAGTTGGACTCTTAAGCAATGAGCCACACACACCGCACCACTCCCCTTTTTAAGATTATGTTAGCTTTCTTGGGGCGCCTGGGTGGCTCAGTCGGTTGGGCGGCCGACTTCGGCTCAGATCATGATCTCGCGGTCCATGAGTTCGAGCCCCGCGTCGGGCTCTGTGCTGACAGCTCAGAGCCTGGAGCCTGTTTCAGATTCTGTGTCTCCCTCTCGCTGGCCCTCCCCTGTTCATGCTCTGTCTCTCTCTGTCTCAAAAATAAATAAAACGTTAAAAAAAATTTAAAAAAAAGATTATGTTAGCTTTCTTAAATCTTTTCTGAATTAGGTGGAGTATACAAAAGAATAAACAAATACAGGATTAAGGTATGATCTCTGCACTCACAGAAAGATAACAAACAAGGTAAAGAATGCAATCGCGCAGAAAGCTAAAACTAAATTCTCATAGATCACACATCTGATATTGGCAACAAATTATCAGCCACTGGCAACAGCTCATTCTAAAACCAGAATTGACAATAATTTCTGATACATATAATAACATCAACATCATAGGCACATTATTTTCCAGAGAATCATCAGCAGAAACAGTTAGTGTCATGTGGGTGATTTATCATACAGTCTCAGTGAGGATCCCAGAAAAGGCTAGCCTCGGGGGTGAGTGATACTTTTGCTCTACTGCTCTACGTTCTCCACTCTACTGTCTTGGCAAACCTTACGCCAAGGTTTAAACACTTCTGTTCCTCGTATGTCCCCTATTTCAAGGAAGTTTAATAATGTTTGCTCAGTTGGCTAGTTGGCCCTAAAATACAGTACAGGAATTAGAACCAAGTCAGAAGGTAAAATTGCTACCCAAGCCGCTGCCTCCCACACCACCGAAAGGAGGGCCTTCTGTATTATAGTTATTATATTCACAATAGGAAAAGGGGCATTTTCTACATACTTTGCTCAAAGGCCTAATATTTAAACCTATTTCACTGACTACTGACTAGCAATATTCCCTCACAAAGTATTCATCACCTACTGTAGAAATTTATGCATGTTAGTATGTCATGAATGTATTGCAATTAGACATTTTTCTTTTTAATAATACTTTCTGTTCCTACCCTGTGGTTTTGAAAAAGGGAGAGCCAGATATAAAGACAGAAATAGAGAGGCTTCTTGTCACCCCAATTCTCATAAATTCCTGATTGTAAATCTTGCTTCTGACTTTAATTAAGGTATCTTACAGTCCTCACATTTTGTCAGCTAGTGTGGACATCCTAGTTTCCTGCCACTAGGGGATCATAATGCATCCCAGCGCTTGCATTAAAATGCACACCTAGAAAATAAAATTCCTGGCACCTGAAGTTCCCCTTGCTCTCACCATTCTCATTTTTTTTTCCTTTGTTATTTTTATTTTATTATTATTATAGGATCATCTTGTTACACCACCAATGGGACCACTACATCGTGTCAACAAAGGAAGTATCTGTCAGATAATGCACACTGGCTAAGAATGAACAAACATCGGCTGAGTTGGGGATATTATCCAGATCCTTTACCATGACCTAGAGTTATCCATTCTTTTGTCCTGAGCCAATTACACTCTGCCTGAGCTTATGACCAACTTCCTCCCTTGACCAAGCTCAATGCATATTGCATGACTCCAACCAATTTTAGCTGGTTGTGTCCCCAGGCAGATTCACATATTATTTGTTCCTTTGGATGAATGGCCATTCAGCAACCATTACCCAGTGCATTAGTAGTGCCTCAGGACAGGAATCACATCCAGAAATAAGTATGAACATCCCACACACTGCCAGCTGTTTATTCACTATATGATTACAAGACTGTGTGCTCTAATCCACCATGTCAACTCTAAAATAGTTTAGTCATTTTAATGGAGGGGGTGAAAAAAACTCACTGGAAATATATATGTACACACTCACTGGAAATATATATGTATACACACACATAGGTATACATATAATGTAGATATAGGTGACTATATGTGTGTGTGTGTATATATATATATATATATATATATATATATATATATATATATAGAGAGAGAGAGAGAGAGAGAGAGAGAGAGAGAGGCACTTCTGTTCCTTTTATGGCCCCTACTTATATATATAAACTTTTTTTTTGCCAATTTTCTCCCTAACAGACTCAAACTCTCTTCTGCTATCAAGTACTCATGACCTTATAGAGTTCAAGGACTCCCACGACCCAGGACAAGAATTTGGCCTATGCCAATCACAGGGACTTCATTTACCTTGTGAGTAGTTGAGTCATGGGCATTCAACCCAACTCTGGTCAATGGACACTGAGCAAAATTCTGTGTAACTTTTTGGAAAGGTTTACTGGTTAAGAAAATGAAATGCAGAGGAGGAACATGTTCCCATATATAAATCATCAGGTTGGTACGTGATTCCTAGAAGTGTTGCACCTATCAGGTAACTATGAGGGAAAGCTCACTGACATGCTGAACAAGTCAGGGGGTGGTCTATGAGTAGGGCCAGCACCTGCATCCTGGATGAGGTCCTTGAACTGCTAAGTTAACCAACCTTGGATATTTCTTACCTGTACTTTTATTATCATGTAAGAACATAAATGGACTAGTTCTTGTGAGTCATAGAAAGTGCATAAACATGCCATTGTTAGTTAGATTTTCTAGTACTTGTAGCTGGAAACATTCTAGCAGGGACAACCTGTATTTCCAACTTACAATACTTCCTTGGATTACAAAAATTTCAAAGGTCAACCATTCTCAGCATAATGGGAGTAAGGATGAGCAATCACCTGCTTCTCTAAATTCATTATCCAAACATTATGTCTATGTCTCCTCTCCTATTATGACAGCTAAATTAATACAAACATATCTATGATAGCATTTTATGAAATCCGAATATGAAAACTAGAACAAGGCAGATGCCAATCCTGGGACAGAAAAAAAATTATTCAAAATAAGTCACCCAATATAGGAATTTCTGAAGCATTCTCTAAAGAAGAAAACCCTAGGAAGCTCAGGGAAGCCAATAACAATGAGGAATAATGAAGTGGAACTTGAGAATTCCACAGTAGGTAGAACACGGTGGATGCTAGAATACTAGGATAGGGAAATGGGCAGACTGACTACATTATCTGTGCTTCCCCATGGAAAGTAAAAATGCAGGGATCCTTGTTCAGAACCTGTTAAATAATTCAAAGCAGATAGCAGAGTATTAAAGCAAGCATGGAGTCCTAGAAGGATCCTGAGAAACAGTGGGGCCCTGAGCCACTTTATGGGTAGCACATTCTATAAAGTCAACTGGATGTTGTATACACCTAAGAGGTATGATCATGGCCAGTCCATGTAGAGGAATTGAGATAGGATGGACACAGTAATGCATTTATGGGTACAAAGTAGGAGTGAGTCCCAGAAAGACTTTCTTAAACTTCGTTTCCAATCCAAAGATAGGAATTTGGAGGGGTAGTGGCACCGTTCTATAGTCAACCCTACAAAGACCCTTTCACATTTTAGATGAAAATCATAATATGAAATGCTATTTAAATGACATGGAAATGGTGATATATAATGTTAATAAAGGTAGCAGGACGTAAAATTTTGTGTATGTGTGTGTATGTGCTAATGGGGTGTGTATACAAATAGACTCAAAGGAAGTACACCAAAATATATTAACAGTATGTGTATTAGTTAACTCAGACATCATAACAAGACACCATAAAGTGAGCGGCTTCAAAACACAAATTGGTTCTCTCACAGTTCCTAGAGGCTGGAAGTTTGAAATCAAGATGTTGGCAAAGTTGATTTCTTCTAAGGGGTGTGAGAGGAAGATCTGTTCAGGGATGCTCTCCTTGGCTTCTAGATGACTATGTTTACATGACATTCTCTTTGTAGGAGTGTCTGTCTCCAAATTCCCCCCTTATGACACTAGTCATGTTTAATTAAGGCCCATTCTGATGACCTCATTCTACCCTGATTACTTTGTAAAGGTCCTATTTCCAAACAAGGTCACATTCTGAGGTACTGGAGGTTAGAGCTTTGACATATGAATTGAAGGTGAGGAGGGGACACAATTTAACCCATATAATAGATTAACCATATGATGGAACATAATTTTTCTTAATGTATTTTCATAGCTTTCAGATTGTTCAATCATTTTTATAGAGACAGAAAACATTATGAAAATATAGAGTTCAACAATGATCTAAATAACAAGCTAAAGAAAATTCGAATCATGGGATACTGGCTGATTGTAACAGACGAGTCTTGGTGAGGAATATGGGGAAAGAACATATGATGTGTAAGAAAATACTGTATCATGAGAGTGAATCATTCTGTAGCACAATATAAGTAGTTCATTAGAGTAATGAATCTCTACTGAAAGAATTTTATACCCTTAAGAATGATCATCCCAACCCTCAATCTTTATCCCTTCTCACATAACTTTTCTCACTGTGTTGATCCCGGATTCTAGCTCTACATTAAAAACTACACCATATGCCTACCTATCCATTCCAACTTCCAGAATCCCAAACAAAGTGCATCCAAAACGTTCTGGTTTTTTGGGTTTTTTTTAAGTAAATTTATTTTATTTTTTATATTAAATATAATTTATTGTCAAATTGGTTTCCATACAACACCCAGTGCTCATCCCAACAGGTGCCCTCAATTCCCATCACCCACTTTCCCCTCTCCCCCACCCCCCATCAACCCTCAGTTTGTTCTCAGTATTTAAGAGCCTCTTATGGTTTGCCTCTCTCCCTCTCTGTACCTTTTTTTTTCCCCTTCTCCTCCCCCATGGTCTTCTGTTAAGTTTCTCAGGATCCACGTATGAGTGAAAATATATACTAAGAAACATCCTCAGATTCTGGTTAGATTGAAACTGGAAGGATAAACATCCATTCAGAAATACATTTACTCTTCACTATGTTTTAAGAGTCCAACAAGCCTATATTCTCATAGAGTTTAATCACTTTGTAGCTACAGATTAATTATTACTTTATAGGGTTGTAAGAATTGTAAGAATTGTAAGATTCACTGTTACTTTATAGGTTTGTAAGAATTGTAAGAATGACTATTATCATTATTTCCATTTTTTTCATTCACTCTGTCAAATACTTTTAAGAACTCCTAGGGTACACAACATAATATAAGACATATCTGTTCATAATTTTTAAGTGGAGTAACCTGTGAATATATTCAAGGCAGTGGTTCAACTGTTAGGAGAACTCATTAAGCTTTGTTCTATTCCATTGGAATAGACTCAGTCCCCAAATCCCCACCTGGCCATGTGGTACCTTATAGAAAACAAACAATATGATCCAAGAACATAAACTACTCGATCAGTTGACCAATACAATCCCTAGGAAGAAGGGAACACACACACACACACACACACACACACACACACACACACACAGAAAGAGAAAGAGAAAGAGAGAGAGAGAGAGAGATACCAAACATATAAAGTTTCAACAAATGCTAAGATCACTAAAAAACATTTTGGATACATTTCAAAGGAAGTTACAGGAACATGTCACCCACCAAAATCAAAACACTTAGCTGTCATTGAAATTTTACAAGACAAATTGGAGCTGCCAAAATCTTCTAGAAATCCCATGTACTTCAAGGATGAATATAATCTTTGCACTGCATCTTAGCTTAACAACAACAAAAATATAGACGGAAACTATAAACATAAACTTAGACTCTTCTAAGGGCTTAATTGCTCAACATTATGATTTTCTAGATACTATCATATATTTTAGCTGACATTAACAACAGTTTAGTTCAAATTGGCATTCACAATATAAAGTAGCAATTATAATTGGAGATATCACCTATTAAATCATACCCTGACAATGCCAAGTTTGTTTGCCATTATGGAAGATAGAATTTGTTACTTTTATTTTTTTACAAATATAAGCGAAGATCAAATATATATTCTCCATCACAATGTGACAACACAGAAGTTGATGTGCATTCTATATAGGATTTTAATATTTATAAAGTCAGAAAATGCTACTGTCTTCAGAGTCTGAAGTTGAATGACATCTTCATGTTGAATCAGTGTCATTTACTTTGAGGTTTGAGTGGCCACTATGTGTAAAGCACTGTTAAAAAATTCTGCATGAGTTAAAAATATACAGCCCCCTGCCCATTCTTCAATACAATCACAATCTAATAGAAGAAATAAGACATATGAAAATTATCTTACCAGACAATATAATTGCTTTGTAATCAATGCAAATAAATAACTATGAAGATTTAAATGATGGGAAACACTTTCCTGTGCAGTGTAATTGCGAGACCCTTCAAACAGAAAGTGCTAGATCTTTTAAAGGATGAGATTTCCATAAGAACCCATGAATAAGAAGAAATTCCTGACAAATGAAATATTTTCAGCCAATTCAGAGAGAAGTATTTGAGAAACAGCCAGAATTATAGCTGGATTGGAAGGAGGCTGAAAATTCAGAGGGCCAAAATCCTAAAACAGGAAAAGGAGAGAGAAGGGCTAATATCACGGGATGGCTGAAGCATGAGAAGGCAAAAACACATCTTCCACAAGTATCCTTCATTCTATTGTTTAGCATTTCCTTCTTGCTTTTCAAGTGGGACTGGGCTTGACTGCAGGAAATACTCCGACAAAAACAATATGCCATGTTTTTGAAAAAACAGGGCATACGACACACACACACGCTAAACTTCTCTACAAGATAGAGTCCTCAGCAACAGACAGATTTCTGAAATTTCAGAAGTGATGATTCTTTTTTTCTCTGATGAAAATACTTCTGAACAGAACACTTTCTGTAGTATTGATCATCTTGGTGAAAGTGGTCTTAACAGTCATTTTTTTGTTTTTGGAAATAGGAATTTGATCTAGATTGGAAATAAGAGATAATGACTTAAATAGCATGAATTAAAACAACTATTCCCTCTTATTAGCTCAGGTTTTAGAAGCTCTTATGTCTAATCTTCTAGACTCAAAAATTTTATTTCCAGCAGATTATTTACTCTCTCTCTCTCTCTCTCTCTCTCTCTCTCTCTCTCTCTCTCTCACACACACACACACACACACACACACACATAATCTCTGTTACCATTAATTTTAGCCTTAAAATTGAGCAGAGCTTGATAAATACAACACAAACCAGCAGGCAGCTTAAGTTTCAATGAAGAGCCAGAATTTTCCATACTTATTTACTGTACTACATTTAAATCAGTAAGACAAAGATGGTCTGTCTTCCCCTCTCCCCTGCCGTATTTCAGCACCGGATGGTGTACATAAGTGATGAATCATGAGAATCTACCCCCAAAACCAAGAGAACACTGTATGCACTGTATGTTAGCAACTTGACAATAAATTGTATTTAAATAAATAAGCAAACATTAAAAAAAAATAGATGGTCTGCCTTGACGCTAACAGTGAATGCAATATTTTCAAAAAACAACAGAAAAATAATTGGTAATTGACTAGGCACTGTTTTAAAAAATATTCAAACCCAGTCCCATTTCACGCTTTGTCTTATATTCTTGTTAGATATGTTTCCTACCAGATAGAATGCTATCTCTCTGATATCAAATGAGTTACTTAAAAATAGCTCTACGACCTTGGAATATTATGGAAATTTCCTGAGCCTCAGGTTTCCTACTTGAAAAAAAAAAGTAATACTATTTAAATGAACCATTCCATGTATCATGCCATGATTTCAAATGTCTACATTTTACCTTCCTTCTATGAAAAATTACAGTCTCAGTTGCTCCGGTGAGTACCAGATTGTGCCATTTAAAAATATGATAATTAAAGTAATGATCAGAGACTAGATTTGCAAGTGCACATTTTGGTGTGAATACATTGCTCGGTCCTCCCCTTCTGGCTTGGGATAATGCACCAGCACACTCATGCCAGCCGCTGAGGTTAGAAAGCGTTCTGCCTGTGAGGATCCTAGATTTTCACTTCACAATGGCTTTATCAGCTTCTGCAGCTGCTGGATAATGCAAGCTCCTAAGAGGCTCTAAGAGACACTTAGACACCTGTCAAACCAGGTGCAGTGGGACAGCAATTGCTCAAGAAATATCTAGACTGGCATGGAGCCAATTCGTTCTCCACCCTTTAAAAAAAAAAAAAAGGCTAATGTGATCACATTTAAGTAATAGGGCCCTTTCCCATCTTTACAGGCACTGAAAACATAGAAAAACGTGCTTTTTAAAAATCTGAAGCAAGGCTAGGTCAGGATCCAGAAATAAGGCTTACTCAGCCTGTTCTGAAATGTTACCCAGTGGTTAATCATTAATGAGACACTAAATTTATGAAACCTTGAAGTGAAACAGAAGAATAAGATTTTGGCATCAAGTTTCATTTGTATCAACTTTCTGGAGGAAAAAACAGCTCCGTAAGTTGGACTACCGGCTGCTGGGGCTACCCCAGGGCATCAGTGTTGTTCTGTAAAATCATACTATATCATCAGCATACATGTGCACAGGGGAGAAAACACATTAGACTGTAAGATAATCGTCAAGCAGAGAAAATAAAATACGCCCTCAGGCGTCCCATTTGTAATTCCCCTGAATCTATGCTCACACGGCTTTCTTTCCTGTACAATTCCTCAAGTTAACGCAAACCACTTTATGCAGTCACTACAAGGCCCCAAATCCCTGAAGTTTTCTAGGGGTAATTTATGGCTCGCTCAAGAAAAAGCCTTAGAGAGGTCAATAAAAATTGCTCCTATCACACAGTCTTCACCTATTGCATTAGAGATACCATGGGTGCCACATCCTGAGTGACTGGTTGACTATGAAGCCTGACAACAAAAGAGCCAGCACAACCCTGGCTGCAGGTAGCGTGAAATGTGTGCATATGCATTGTGGGGGATTTTTGTTTGTATGTTGGTTTGTTTTTCAGAAACAGAACCAAAATAGGCCTTTGCTAAATCAAGTGTCTTAATTCTCTTTCTGTGGAGGTGAGCGACACTGGCATATCTCCCAGGCTGAATGAGGAAAGACCTCAGAACAGAAGTACTTACCTCAGCTATTATAGGAATTACCAAGTAAACAAACTGGGCTTTTCACGGAGATCATATCTCAATTTAGTGTCCATCAGGAAATAACTGCAAACCTTCCAATGCAAAAATTAATTTCTCTCCACCAAAAATCCGCATTAATTGCTCCTATGTGTATTTGTGGGCATGAAGGCACAGTCCCCATCACCAAAAGCCATCACCAAAAGGTGAAAGAATTCACAATAATGATCTGGTACATATCATCAGAATTCTACTGTTTTAAATGTTTACAGTTAATTATTTTGACAGATTTTTCATATATATTTCCTATTCCTTGAATATATATCTCCATTCCCCAAAAAAACCTTTCCAGATGTTTCCAGAGATGAATTCCCTAGTTATGTATGTATTAAATAGAAGAGCTGGCCTGCCAGCTGTCTCAGTCTTCTGTTTACAAACACATTGTGTATCAGTCAGGGTTCTCCAGAAACATAGAACTTGTAGGATCTATATAGACATATGAGAAGATTTATATGGGAACTGGCTCCTGGTGATTATGGAGGTTGAGGTATGCCATCAGCTATCTGAAGAACCAGAAAAACAAACATTTACTTAAGTCTGAGTCCAATGGCCCAAGAACCAGGAGATTTGATATCCAAGGGCAGGAGAACCTGAACTCAGCTCAAGAAGACAGCAATAATTCGCCCTTCTTTCACAGTTTTACTAGTCCTACCTACTATGAAAACACAGTGAAAGAAAATAACTCTATGCACTATAAAGGAAAATAGGTAATAAGATTGTCTATATATGTATATGAGTGAAATCATACAGTATTTTTATTTCTCTGTCTGACTCATAAAGCATTCTAGCTCCATCCACATTGTTGTAAATGGCAAGATTTCATTCCTTTCGATGGCTAATATTCCACTGTGTGTGAATGTGTGTGTGTGTGTATGTGTACCATCTTAATTTTCTAATGTTTATTTATTTAGAGGAAAAGAGAGAGAGGTGGAGGGAGGGGAAGAGAGGGAAGGGAAAAGAGAGAGGGAGGGAGAATCCCAAGTAGGCTCCATGGTGTCAGTGCAGAGCCCAATATGGGGCTTGATTTCATGAACTATGAAATCATGACCTGAACCAATATCAAGAGTCGGACTCTTAATGGACTGAGCCACTCTGGCGCCCCATATACCACATCTTTATCCATTAATCAGTCGATGGACATTTGGGCTATCTCTGTAGTTTGGCTATTGATGATAACACAGCTGTAAACATCAGGGCACATGTACCCCTTCAAATCTGTATTTTTGTATCATCCGGGTAAATACCTAGTAGCGCAATTGCTGGATCATTGGGTAGTTCTGTTTTTAACTTTTTGAGGAACCTCCGTACTGTTTTCCAAGTGGCAGTACCCGTTTGCATTCCCACCAACAGTGCAAGAGGGCTCCCTATTTTTGGCATTCTCAGTTGTTGTTTCTTGTGTTAATTTTAGTGATTCTAACCGGTGTGAGGTGGTGTCTCATGGTGGTTTTGATTTGTATTACTCTGAAGATGAGAGTAATACACATTTAGGTCTTTCATCAATTTTGAGTTTATTTTGGGATATGGTGTAAGAAAGCAGTCCAATTTCTATTCACAATTTATTGAAGAGCCTGTTGTTGTTTCCATTGGGTATTCTCTCCTGCTTTGTTGAAGATGAGTTGGCCATACACCTGTGGGTCCATTTCTGGGTTTTCTATTCTGTTCCATTGATCTACGTGCCCATTTTTGTATAGTACCATACTGTCTTGATGACTACAGCTTTGTAATACAGCTTGAAGTCTGGAATTATACCTCCAGCTTTGCTTTTCTTTTTCAGGTTTACTTTGGCTATTCAGAGTTTTTGTGGTTCCATACAAATTTCAGGATTATTTGTTCCAGCTCTATGAAAAATGCTGGTGATATTTTATAGGGACTGAATTAAATGTGTAGATTGCTTTGGGTATATAAACATTTTAATGATGTTTGTTCATCCAAACCATGAGCATGAAATGTTCTTCCATTTCTTTGTGTCCTCTTCAGTTTCCTTCATAAGTGTTCTATATTTTTCAGAGGATAGATTTTTTACCTCTTTGGTTAGGTTTATTCCTAGTTATCTTATGGTTTTTGGTGCACTGCGAGATCAATTCCTTGATTTCTTTTTCTGCTGCTTCATTATTGGTATATAGAAATGCACCAGTTTTCTGTACATTGATTTTATATCAGCAATTTTGTTGAATTCATGCATGAATGCTAGAATTTTTTTTGGTGGAGTATTTTGGGTTTTCTACATAGAGTATCATGTTGTCTGCAAATAATGAAAGTTTGATGTATTCCTTGCCAATTTGGATGCATTTTATTTTATTTTATTTTATTTATTTTTTGTTTTGTTTTCTGACTGCTGAGGCTAAGACTTCAAGTACTGTGTTAAATAACCATGGTGAGACATCTCTGTCTTGTTCCTGAGCATAGCGCAAAAGCTCTTAGTTTTTCCCCATTGATAATGATATTGGCTGTGGGTCTTTTGTATACGGCCTTTATGATGTTGAAGTATGTTCCCTCTATTCCTAATTTGTTGAAGGTTTTTATCAAGAATGGATGCTGTATTTTTGTCAATTGCTTTTTCTGCATCTATTCAGTTATATTGTTCTTATCCTTTCTTTTATTTATGTGGTGTATCACACTGATTGATTTGTGAAAATTGAGCCATCCCTGAAGCCCAGGAATAAATCCCACTTAATCATAGTGAATAATTCTTTTAACATACTTTTGGATTTGCATTGCTAGTATCTTGTTGAATATTTTTGCATCCATGATCATCAGGGATATTGACTTGTGTTTCTCCTTGTTAGTAGGGTCTTGTCTGGATTTGTAATCAGGGTAATGCTGGCCTCATAGAATAAGTTTGGAAGTCTACCTTACATTTATATTTTTTGGAACAGTTTTAGAAGAATAGGTATTAACTCTTCTTTACACGTTTGGTAGAATTCCCCTGAGAAGCCATCTAGCTCTGGATTTTAGTATGTTGGGAGTTTTTTGATTACTTATTAAATTTCGTTGCAGCTTATGGGTCTGTTCAAATTTTCTGTTTCATCCTGTTTCACTTTTGGTAGTTTGTATATTTCTAGGAATTGGTCCATTTCTTCCAGATTGTCCAGTTTGTTGACATATCATTTTTCATAATTTCTAATTATTTGCATTTCTGTAGTGTTGTCTGTGATCTCTCCTTCATTAATAATTTTATTAATTTGGGTCCTTTCTTTTTTCTTTTTGATAAGTCTGCCTGGGGTTTATCAATTTTATTAATTCTTTTAAAGAACTAGCTCCTGGTTTTGTTGATCTATTCTACTGCTTTTGTTTGTTTGTTTCTATTTTATTTCTGCTCCAATCTTTATTATTTCTGTTCCTCTTCTGGCTTTAGGCTTTTTCTCTTTCTAGCTCCTTTCAGTATAAGGTTAGGTTGTATACATGAGAACTTTCTTGCTTTTTGAGGTAGGCCTGTACTGCAACATGCTTCCCTCTTAGGACTGATTTTGCTGCATCCCAAACATTTTGGATTATTATGTTTTCATTTTATGTTGCATCCATGTACTTTTTCATTTCTTCTTTAAGTTATTGGTTAATCCATTTATTCTTTAGTATGATGTTCTTTAACCTCTATGTATTTGGTCTTTCCAAATATTTTTGTGGTTGACTTCAAGTTTCATAGCATCGTGGTCAGAAAATATTCATGGTATAGGGGCACCTAGGTGGCTCAATTTGTTAAGCATCTGCCTTTTACTCTGGTCATGATCTCACAGTTAGTGAGTTTGAGCCCCACATCGGGCTCTGTGCTGACAGCTCAGAGCCTGGAGCCTGCTTCAGATTCTGTGTCTCCCTCTCTCTGCCCCTTCCCTGCTTATGTGCTCTCTCTCTCCCTCTCTCAAAAATAAATAAACATTAAAAAAAGAGAGAAAATATTCATGGTATGATCTGAATCTTTTTGTACTTGTTGAGAGCTGATTTGTGACCCAGTATGTGATCTATTCTGGAGAATGTTCCATGTGTACTTGAAATGAATGTGTATTCTGCTGCTTTAGGATGAAATATTCTGCTTATATGTTAAGCCCATCCAGTCTAGTGTGTCATTCAAAGCCATTGTTTCCTTGTTGATTTTCTGCTTGGATGATCTATCTGTAAGTGGATGTTGAATTCTTCTACTATTGTTATATTATCATCAATGAGTTTCTTTATTTTTGCTACTAATTGATTTATATATTTGGCTGCTCCTAAGTTGGTGACATAGTTAAAATTGTTAGATCTTCTTGATGGATAGACCCCTTAATTTTGATGCAGTCCCCTTCTTCATCTATTGTTACAGTCTTTGCTTTAAAATCTAGTTTATCTGATATAAGTATGGCTACTCTGGCTTTCTTTTTTTTAATTGTATTTTTTAAATTTGCGTCTAAATTAGTTAGCATATAGTGCAACAATGATTTCAGGAGTAGATTCCCTAATTCTCCTTACCCATTTAGCCCATCCCCCCTCACACAACCCCTTCAGTAACTCTCTGTTTGTTCTCCATATTTAAGAATCTCTTATGTTTTGTCCCCTTCACTGTTTTTATATTATTTTTGCTTCTCTTACCTTACATTCATCTGTTATGTGTCTTAAAGCCCTCATATGAGTGAAGTCATATGATATTTGTCTTTCTCTGACTAATTTTGCTTAACATAATACCCTCTAGTTCCATTCACATCATTGCAAATGGCAAGATTTCATTCTTTTTGATTGACGAGTAATACTCCATTGTGGATACAGATATAGATATAGATATAGACCACATCTTCTTTATCCATTCATCCATCGATGGACATTTGGGCTCTTTCCATACTTTGGCTATTGTTGATAGTGCTGCTATAAACATAGGGGTGCATGTATCCCTTCGAAACAGCATACCTGTATCCCTTGGATAAATACCTAGTAGTGCAATTGCTGGGTCCTAGAGTAGTTCTATTTTTAATTTTTTGAGGAACCTCCATACTGTTTTCCACTGCAGAGTGGCTGCACCAGCTTGCATTCCCACCAGCAATGCAAAAGAGATCCTCTTTCTCTGAATCCTTGCCAACATCTATTGTCACCTGAGTTGTTAATGTTAGCCATTCTGACAGGTGTGAGGTGGTATCTCATTGTGGTTTTGATTTGTATTTCCCTGATAAAGGGTTAGTATCCAAAATCTATAAAGAAGTTATCAAACTCAACACCCAAAACACAAATAATCCAGTGAAGAAATGGGCAAAAGACATAAAAGACACTTCTCCCAAGAAGACATCCAGATGGCCAACCAACACACGAAAAAATGTTCAACATCACTCTTTCTTTTGATGTCCATTAGCATGAAAGATGGTCCTCTATCCTTTTAATTTCAGTCTGCAGGTGTCTTTAGGTCTAAAATGAATCTCTCGTAGGAAGTATATAGACGGATATTCTTGTTTATCCATTTTTATACTCTATGTCTTTTGATTGGAGCATTCAGTCCATTTGCACTCAGATTATTGACAGATATTAATTTAGCACCTTGGTGCTTCTGGTAATGTTCTCTGTTTGTTTCCAGTCTTTGTCGCTTCTTGTCTTTTTTTTCTCCAGAGTCCCCTTTAATATTTCTTGCAGGGCTGGTTTAGCTCCCATGAACTCCTTTAGCTTTTGTTTTTCTGGGAAACTCTATGATCAATAGACTTGGTACTTCTGAGGGGTCTGTGCTGGTCTTCTGGAGCTGGGCCCTGCTGTGCTGATTCTCAGACAGACTTATCCCAGTGGAGAAGCACCTGCAGGACACAGTGGGGCGGGGATTGGAGAAAGCAGCTCCAGCCTCCACTTGGTGATGCTGTTGCTCACTGAGGGCAGTCAGTGCTGATGGGCATGGGCGGGATGGTGTCCCCGGCTCTCTTGTCCCCAGAGTGGAAGCTCACACCCACCACTCTTCAGGAAATTGTCACAGAAGAACAATCACCTGTCTTGTGGGTCCAGCTTCTGTTAGATCCCTGCCTTCACCCTGCCTGTATCTGAGATATCTGAATGCCAGGCGGCACAGCACTCCTGTATTTTATGTCAGGGGCATGGCTGGGTTCCAAAACTCCAAATTTTAGAATTTTAGAATTCCACATGGCACAGACTTGCACTGATCCTCTGGGTGAGGGTCTTGCTGCGCTGTGGTCAGTGCCAGCTTTTCCCAGAAATTCATTGTGCCACCACGTGTGGCTCAGATTTTTACAGCGCAACAGAAAGCCAGCACCAAGGCTTCCAGACCTCAGCCAGCATCCCCATTCCTATGTTAGTGAATGGGGCAGCTCAATGGTAGCCACCCCCTCCCTGGTCTTGTGCCCCTGGAAAATCAATGCAACTCCTCCCACATACACTCCAAGCAGGGGAACCACTTCTCTCTGTGTGACCCAGGGGATCCTCAGACCACAGCTGCCCACTCCAGGGTCCCTCCCTCCCCCTCCTTCCCCACTGGAGTACCACTAAGCCTGCCAAGAGTGACACTGGCCAAAATTTCAGACTCTGAACTCGCTTTTTATAAAAAGTTGCAGTATTCAGCCTCTCTCCTTTTCCCAGCCAATAGCTTTGCAGAAGAGTTTTTCTTGTGAAATTTCCTGTGTGCACTTTCACTCTTTCCTACTCTTTCTTTCTCTCTTTCTCCTCTCTCCACAATCAGGGATCCCTCCTTATCGCAGCACCCACAGCTCTTCTCTCCCCAGAATAAACTCTCCACAGCTCCTCCGTTCCATGATGTGGTGGTTTTTTCACCTCTAGTTGTAATTTTTGTTTTCTCAGTCCTCAGATCGACTTCTTGGGTGTTCAAAATGATTGTGTGTGTGTATGGAAAATCAAAGGACATAGAATAGCCAACACAATTTGAAGAAGGAGAAGAAAGCTGGAGAATTCATACCTGATTTCAGGTCTTACTACGTATAAAGCTATGACAATCAAAAGAGAATATATTAGTGCAAGAATAAACATATAACTCAATGAAAAAAAAAGGATTAAAACCCAGAAATAGACTCACACACATATAGTCACTGGATTTTTGACAAAATAATAAATGTAATTCAATTGATAAAGGACTTTTTTTTTCAACAAATGGTGCTGGAACAAAGAATTAGATATCTACTTACTAAAAAATAAACCTGGATAGAGATCTTATACATTTCATAAAAATTAATTAGCAATGGATCATATATCTAAGTGTGGAGCACAAAACTATAAAATAACAAGACTAAATATACAAGAAAATCTAGGTGACCTGTGGTTTCGATGACACACCAAAAACATGATCCATGAAAGAAATTGTGATAAAATACATCTTATTTAAATTAAACATTTCTGCTCTGTGACAGACACTGTTCTGAGATGCAAAACACAGACCAAAAAGCAGGGAAGAAAATACCTGAAAAACATATATTTGATAGAGAACTCTAAAAATCCTTACTAATAATACAACTCAATTTAAAAAAATGAGCATAGGATATAAACAGCATCCCACAAAGAAGATATACAGATGTCAAATAAGAATATTAAAAGATGCTCAACATCATTTGTCACTAGGAAATTTCAAATTGAAATGAGATATCCTATACACCTATTACAATGGCTAAAATACAAAAAACAAAACACCTGACAATACCAATTGCTGCTGTGGAAATATAGCAACAGAAAATCTCATTTGCTGTTATTGAGAATGCAAAACCGAATAGCCACTTTGGGAAATAGTCTTATCAAATAATCAAGCAGTCATACCACCAGAGACTTAGCCAACTGATTTGAAAACTGATGTCCATACCAAAATCAAAATGTGAAAGTTCATAGCAGTTCTATTCATAATTGTCCCAAACTAAAAGAAACCCAAAAGTCCTTCAATAGATGACTAGATAAACATGAAGCTATAATGGTGAATACATAATACTACACATTTGTCAAAACCCATACCTTTACAGCATGAAGAGTGAATCTTGATGTATACAGATTTTTTAAATCATTTCAGAGATTAGGGAAATCCCATAATAGAATACAGAAACTGGAAAAACAATCCAATGATATTAAAATGCATAACACCACTGAACATGGAGAGGAATAAGATATTGACATAATTAAGATATAAATGCAAAAGAAACCTACATAAGCATTGTATTCTAGTAAAGTTGTCTCCCAATGGTGTATAGGTTAACAATTCAAATGCTGCCATACTTTTATACTAGAATTAAATTAAGTAAATGGATAGTTTCTCATTGTTGGGAGTAGGAATTTACAAATAAGCAAGAGGTAGAGGCTATAATGATGTAAGCAATAATGGATTAGAGTTGAACACGTTAATATCAAATCACATTTGCCCTAAGATAAATACAGAAATATTTATAGATATTGGGTTAGTATAGACATACATATTTCTTTGCTCTGTTAACTGTGAGAGCCTAGAGGCTATTACAACCCAAAAACAATGAGCAACTCTAGTGCCCAGACCCTGTTTCCAATACCATTTTTCAATAAGAAAAATTAGGTTTCCTTAGAGAAATGGCTGGTTCTAAGACTTAGCAGAAAATACAAAAGATGAGTCTGAAGTATCCTGTAGTAACGGAAAGTAAAGAAGTGCTTAAAAGATTCCCACAATGATGGAGTTATATCAAAGGAATAAATAATTCAACTAAGAGAGTTCCCAAAGCCAATCTGGAAGAATTTAAGCCACAAAATAAAGTAGTATTGGATTATAATCTCAAATAGAAAATATCCATGAGCCCATACTGATATAAATAACTAAATAAATAGGATGAGAATAGATAAATCTCCTAAATATAATAATTTCAGTATGAACACATTCAATTACTGAACTAAAAGGCTACTACAACGGACTGAACGATTGTGTCCCAATGCATATGTTGAAATCCTAATCCCCAAATATAGCTTTTAGGAAGTAACTAGGCCATGGGGATAGACCCTCATGAATGGGATTAGTACCCTTATAAAGGGACCTCAGAGAGCTCTCTCCCTGTTTACAGTGAAATACAATGAGAAGATACAATGAGAAGATGACACAATGGCTAACATATATTTGAACAGACATCTCTCCAACAAAGATATGCAAATGGCCAATAAGCATATAAAAAGATTGCCAGACATCATTAGTTATCAGGTAAAAATAAATCTTCACCATGAGGAGATACCATATCATATCCAGTAAGATGTTTAAAATAAAAAAGACAAAAACAAGTGTTGGCAAAGATGTGGAATAACTGAACTCTTATACATCACTGGTGTGATTTTAAAATGGTACAGACACTTTTAAAAACAATTTAGCAGTTTCTTAAAATGTTATATGTAGACTTTCCAGTTGTTATACGACCTGGCCATTCTACTACTAAGGATATACTCAATAAAACAGAGAAAGATAGGTATCCACAGATTTCACTATTATGGGTTTTATCTTTAGATCAAACTTAGTTAACAGATATTTATATATTTTTTAACATGGTACTTTTACATACTCCCCATTATGAATGCCTCCCATAAAATTTAACTGTATTCCTTACAGTCAGCAGAAAAATTAAGATCTAAACTGAATTCTAACTACATTAAAGACTTACTATATGTAACATACAATTTGCATACATACAACTCTTAGGTTACCTGTGTTAACTGCTTTGAATAGCTTCACAAATAAACCTTGAAATAACTTATGCATGTATTTTATAGAAAACCATTCTCACAGTTAGTCCTTGAAAATAATTTATGCATGCACTTTATAGAAAACTATTCTCATAACTATATGTTTTTTTATTCTGATGATTTGTAATATCAAAAACAAAATAACTATAAATTATATAATTCACAATTATCTCAACAATCTTTGGTTTAGTCTTGAAAATATGACACACTTCATGCTGGGAGATGGTTGCATCAACTTTTGGCCTGATAATAAGACCATCTTAAAACAAAGCTATATTAGCTATGTATATTGGCTTGATTTACTACTTAGTTGGAAAAGGGAACCATCGTTTGGTTTAAATGTTCTTTTTTGCCACTTCCATCATGATTGAAAGAAACAAAGATGTTATTTATAAATCAACAAGAAAAGTAGAATACATGCATATTTGAACTCTATCAAATTTCAGTATCACTTTCAACTAACTGTAGGTTGGACATTAATATGAGTATATAATTTTACATATTTAAAATAGAATTCATTCTCTTTCTTATACAATTTACTTCTTCTGTCATCCCTATTTTAAGAGCACCAAATTGGTTTTACCAGTTATTCATATATATCACAGAGTCCTTCTAATTTATCCTAAAATGTCTCTTGATCAATTTCCAGGCAAAAAACCAGGTGACTAGCTATGGAGGTTGGGTAAAGTCATAGGATCCTGCACATGATATGTAGGTAGGAATATTTTATATATGGATACTTGAGGGAATATAGTTTTATTTATATGCCCATGAAACTTGGAAATATGCACATATTTTTTAAATTTTTTAATGTTTATTTATTTTTGAGACAGAGAGAGATACAGAGAGAGAGAGAGAGAGAGAGAGAGAGAGAGAGAGAGAGAGAGAGAGGGCACAAGCAGAGGACGGGCAGAGAGAGAAAGAGACAGAGACACAGAATCTGAAGTAGGCCCCAGGCTCTGAGCTGTCAACACAGAGCTGGACAGGGGGCTCAAACTCATGAGCCGTGAGATCATGACCTGATCCAAAGTCAGATGCTTAACCAACTGAGCCACCCAGGTGCCCCTGTACATATCTTTAAATATGTTTATCTTTATTTTCTTTACTATATCAAAAAGTTTGAATAGTCTTCTACACTTCCCCCAGTTTTCATTCTAAAAGTCTGGTCTTGGTAGATACAGTCCCAGGTGGGATCTATTTTGCCAGTAAACATTTGTTCTAAAGATCAGACAGGGAGTTTTAATCATCATTTCCCCTCTATATAAATAAAAAGAAATCATTTTTCCATGGTATTTGCTTTCTAAAATTTTATTCAAAATATAGTAAAAATAATATACCATCTTCAATTTGCTCATTTCAATTGCCCTTTCATTTTATAGATACTTTTATAATCTCTATAGTAAGTTTAATTATGCTAGATATCAAGAATGCTTTTAGTATAACCCATAGTGTCCATAATCTTTTGGACAGAAAACTTACCCACAATTTAATTAATGCTAACCCTCCTCTAACTGTCCCAAGCATCTAGAAGTTTTCTAGATATGAAAAAAAAGATGGAGTAGTCATTTTCATACTACAAGAAATATAATGTCCTACAGAAAAGTAGACAGGTAATTAGTTCATCCAAATTTATTAACAGGAAGATAAATACGACCATAGCAAAATACTTTTTCTTCACTAAAGTAGTTTAGAGAACTATAAGTGGGATGTTATTTTTAAATCATAGACATCTATAATATTTTCAAAGTAAATACCCAATGAAACGAGCAACTAAATATATCATTATGAAACTCACAGAGACGTATGCTCAAGAAAATGATAAATGAAACCAGGTAATATATACAGAGCATTTACCATGCCAAGGCACTGTGCCAGATATCACTGAGATATAGACATGATCCATCATTAAGACAACATGGAATATGATAGGAGTTGAACAACAAAATACTTACCATTCAGAACTGTAGGAAAGATGTCATTTGAAATGTACAGATAAATACTGGTAAGAAATTACAGAAGGGAATTATCAGTTCAGACTAAGGTTAGCAAAGAGAGCATCAGGAATTTGAATTTGAGCTAAGTCTTGTGCAATACTGGATTTATAAAGGAACCAAAGGAAATGAAAAAATAGAAATTTGAGAAAAATTATTGTTATATATTAGTATTTATCAACAAACAATTAATATACAGATGTAGAAATGGAATGAGATAATAGAATATTTAGATATGAAAATAACTTTTATTTTTAAACACACAAAGTGATGTTTCCCAGTACACAGGGTATTAGCATGTTTAAAACAAAAACTGACAAAAGAAAAATTTTTCAAGATAAGAAGATTTGACTGGCATTAATATTTTAACAATTCCCAGCCAAGTCTCCAACTCATTTCTTCTTTTTCATGCAACACTTACAGATTCAATAGAACTGTATTGCCCATGAGAAGTGGAGGCTACAGATGGGAAAAAAAAATGTAGGCCACCTCTCTAAACAATCACTGAATCAATTGTTCTTCAGCTGTTATTTTCCTTTCCTGCTCTCTCAGAAACTGGTTTTTGTACAATTGCATTAGTAATTCTATCAGTTCAGCAAGGAATCAAAATCTGACTCTTGTTCATACTTCATTATAAATACTAGGGCAGCAAACTGATTTTATAGTCTCATACATCTGTGTATTTCAAAACTAGATTATCCTTTGTATATCTCTCTTGAAATATCTGAAAAGCTTCCCTTTCCAGAAAACAAACAAACACACTTGTTTTCTCAAGTTTCCAGTAATTGGTATTTTGAATCAGAGGATGCCAGAATTCTCAAACTAAATATAAAAATTCAAATCTATACACTGACATTGACTTCTCTTGTAATCCTACAGTTCAGAAATTTTGTTTAAATTATTCCAAAAGGATAATATGTAGAGAATCTAAGCATGACTTTCTTTTTCTTCCATTTATTCTTTCCAAAAAAATATGCTATCTTATTTTAACAAGATAACATCTCAGCACACACACATTTTAAGAATTTCCTAACATGGGAGTGCCTGGGTGGCTCAGTTGATTAAGCGTCCAACTTCAGCTCAGGTCATGATCTCAGGGTTTGTGGGTTTGAGCCCCGTGGTCAGGCTCTGTGCTGACAGCTCAGAGCCTGGAGCCTGCTTTGGATTCTGTGTCTCCTTCTCTCTCTCTCTCTGCCCCCCCCCCCCCACTTGTGCTCTGTCTCTCAAAAATAAATAAAGATTAACAAATTAATTTAAAAAATTAAAGAATTTCCTAATATGTTTACAAAAACAGAAAAAAATTGACTCCTGAACATGCAATGCTTTCTATTATTATAAAGAAGGAAATTATGAGCTCAAATTAGTGTCAAATTACCTAGAAGAGAATCTTAAGTATATGTGAGTTATAGTGGGCTAAGCCTCACATTAAATTAAATTCAAAAATCAGTTGTGAACTGATAAACTTGAAATCAGTCTGTATTTTAAAATACTACCTGTTATATTAAATGCAATATATACAATCAGATTGATTAAACATAGTGGATGCCTCAATTCTAGTAACTAACATTTGGACAGTGGTTTTTGTTGTTGTTGTTGTTTGTTTACACACAATCTTCAAAGTGTCTTCCACAAGGAAATTTTCAACCAGTTTGATATCATCTAAAATAATCTCACTAAAGAAAGTTACCATTTCTTATAGATCTGGTTCTTCTCTACCATCAGAATTACAGATTTATTTTGAAATGCCCCAGAGACATATTTTGAAAATCCAGAACTATTCAGCATATTTATTTTGACTAACCCCTTATTTATCGTATTTTTTAAAGTAGGAAGTAAATTCAAATCTATTTGGGTCATTCTGAAAACAATCAGAGCATCTGGACCTCAGTAGTCGAAGAAGCACGTTTCAGTTCTGGTTCACAAATATAATGAGTCAAGCTTCTATGGGTATGTTTAATAGCATTCAATAAATACTTTGTAGCGCATTGGTACCTACAAGCAGTAAAGGTCAACAGGTCATAAAATGAAAAATACAGAGAACTCTACATTTAAATGATTCCAGTGAAATTTGAATATTAAGAAATCATGATTTTTAAAAGCTTAAGAACAAAAGCCTAAGAAACAAAATATTTACCAATGCTTATGTAAATAATTTTATATGGATATAGAAGGAATATCATGGATAAGAAATATAGACAAGACAAAACTACGGGTTTTGTAAAACAGAACACGGATCACCAGGAACTGGGAGTGGGAAGGGGAGTTGACTACAAAGGACACGGGGCAATCTGGGGGTGATGGAATTGTTCTGCAGCATGGCTGTGACGGAGGAGATGTAGCTCAATGTCTTTGTCAAAGCCCATAGAACCCACCCCCCACCACCACAAATTGATAGTTCTACTGTATATAAAAGAAAAAACAGAAATATTGATGAGAGGTTTCTTAAAGTAAAAAATCAGATGCTCTTTGTTAGTATCAGATACTACTTCAGATACTACTACAAGTGTATCAGATAGTTAATTCTATTTTCTGTGCTTTGTCCATATTCTTAACCATGGCGTCAGGATATAACACCTTAATTTCCAGTGAAGATAGAAAGCCTGAATATGAATGTGAGTCTGTTAAAACAACAACAATAAATATAAAGCAACCCTCATTAATCACTCTCATCGTGCATCGATATTAAATTTTCTGAATATAGTACAGCAAACAATAAGACATTGTAATAAATAAGCAATCTAATACTTGTTTATTGTTCTTTATAAAACACCAAAAGTTAGCTTACCTGCATGATAAAATGTGATTGAATTTTTTATAAAAACAATCTTTTTTTCATAACTGTCATATTTTTCTGGTTGGATTATAAAATGCCACAACCATGTTGGAAAATATTTTTAAAGTTTTTTTAAAGGGTTAAACAAATACCTATCATATGACCCAGAAATTTCACCCCTAAAATTTATCAAAGAAAACTAAAATTATCTCCACACTAAGACTTGTACACTAATATTCATAGTATCTTTACTTGCAATAAAGAACAATCTCAATGTGCATTGATAGGTATATGAATAAGCAAATTGTGGACTGCTCTTGCAATGGAACACCTCCCAACAATAAAAAAAAAAAATTAGTAATACATGCTTCTAACACAATAAATTCTAAAGCCATTGAGCTAAAAGAATCTAGATGCAAAAGAATACATACTGTATTATTCTATGTATATGAATGTCTCGAAAATACAAACTAATCAACAGTGACAGAAAGCAAACAGTTGTCTAGGGACTTGCTATGAGTAGGGAAATTGATCTTGAGGGGGGAGAAGTGTTTTTGAAGGCAATAATGGAAACGTTCTAAATATAGATTTGAGTAGTGGTTAAAAAAAGTATAAATATTTGTCAAAACTCATTGAACAGCATATTTAAAATGGGATTATCTTAGTGTATATAAACTGTACCTCAATAAAATAAATTTTAAAAGTTTAAAGTAGGATGCCTGGGTAGCTCAGTCGGTTGAGCTTCCAATTCGGTTCAGGGTCATGAACTCAGGGTTGTGGGGCTCCACACTACCATGGAACTTGCTTAATATTCTCTCTCTGCCCCTCTCCCTGTCTTGTATGCTCTCTCTCTCTAAAAAAAAATTAAATTAAATTTTAAATTAAAAAAAAAAACATTCTAAGTTTTAAATCAGATCTTGCAACTAGATCTTGGTTTCTAAATACCATTTTCCGAAAAAAGGGAATCAGAGCTAATGAGAAATTGGTTGATCTCAGGTCCTGGGACATCTTACTAGGAAATCAGAAATTTCTAAAATGAAAAAAAGAAAGGAAGAAAGGGTCATAAAAACCAATCTGAAAGAATTCACCACAATGTGTTTCAAACTTAGCAACAAAAGTTTCAACTTAGCAACTAAATAAATATGGTATTAAATATAACTCAAAGACATACTTTTAGGAATGAGTCCATATTGATATATACAAATAACTGACAAATAAAGGGAAAACAATTGGTAATCCTTCCCTACAGAAGAATTTCAATTAATAAACATAGAAGGAATAAGGGACACAGATATCCCAAAAATATCCATTAGAATAATAATATCCACAGAATAACTGTCAAAAACAATAAACACTGAAAATGCTAAAATGGGTAGGCAAGAGTTTAGCCAGAAAAAAAATATTTGTATAGTTGCCAAATACCTCTCCCAATATATTTAGTAATTCCAAAGAGAAAATTGATAAGTTTATGGCATAGGCTCTTGGTAGACACCACCTTAGCCAAAAGGATGAAATGTAGCATCATAAGCATAAAGATATTCCAACACCATATGCCTTCTGGTATAAAACACTGAGACACCTCACCTCCATAAAATCCTAATAATACAAAACTTAATCAAACTATGAGAAAACATCTAAATTGAAAAACATTCTACAAAATAACTTACAAGTATTCTTCAAAAGTGTCAAGGTCATGAAAGACAGAAAAAGTGAGGAACTGTCATATATTGGAACAGACTGATGAGATACGGCAATAAAATGCAGATCCTGAACTGATCCTGATACAGAAAAGGAACATCAGGGGAAAGATGAGTGAAATCTAAATAAGTTCTGGACGTTAGTTAATAGTATTGTGCCAGGATTAACGGAGACTCTCTGAGGGGAGAAAAGATGAATGAATGAATGAATGAATGAATGAATAAATAAATAAATAAATAAATACCAAAGGCAACAAAGAATAGAAAGGACCGAGAACAACATCAGAAACTCCAACTCTACAAGCAACATAATGGCAATAAATTAATATCTTTTGATACTCACTCTAAACGTCAATGGACTTAATGCTCCAATCAAAAGACATAGGGTAACACAATGGATAGGAAAACAAGATCCATCTATACGCTGTTTACAAGAGACCCACTTTAGACCTAAAGACACCTTCATATTGAAACTAAGGGGATGGAGAACCATTAAGCTAATGGTCAACAAAAGAAAGCCAGAGTAGCCACACTTACACCAGACAATCTAGACTTTAAAATAAAGACTGTATCAAGAGATAAAGAAGGACATTATATCATAATTAAGGGGTCTACCCACCAAGAAGACCTAACAATTGTAAACATTTATGTGCCAAATGGGGAAGAACCCAAATATATAAATCAATTAATCACAAACATAAAGAAAGCCATCAATAGTAATACCATAATAGTAGGAGACTTCAACACCCCACTCACAGCAATGGACAGATCATCTAAACAAAAAATCAACAAGGAAACAATGGCTTTGAATGACACACTGGACCAGATGGACTTAACAGATATATTCAGAACATTTCATCCTAAAGCAGCGGGATATACATTCTTCTCCAGTGCACATGGAATGTTCTCCAGAATAGACCACATAATGGGACATAAATCAGCCCTCAGCAATTACAAAAAGACTGAGATCATACCATGCATATTTTCAGACCACAACACTATGAAACTCGAAATCAACCATAAGAAAAAATTTGGAAATGTAACAAATACTTGGAGGCCGAAGAACATCCTACTAAACAATGAATGGGGTAACCAAGAAGTTAAAGAGGAAATTAAAAAGTATATGGAAGCCAATGAAAATGATAACACAACCCAAAACCTCTGGGACACAGTGAAGGCGGTCATAAGAGGAAAGTATATAGCAATCCAGGCCTTCCTAAATAAGGAAGAAAGATCTGAGATACACAACCTAACCTTACGCCTTAAGGAGCTGGAAAAAGAACAGCAAATAAAACCCAAAACCAGCAGAAGACAGGAAATAATAAAGATTAGAGCAGCAATTAATGCTATCAAAACAAAAAAACAAAAAAACAAAACAAAACAAACAAACAAACAAAAAAGAAATCAATGAAACCAGAGGCTGGTTCTTTGAAAGAATTAACAAAACTGACAAACCACTAGCCAGTTTCATCAAAAGGAGAAAGGAAAGGACACAAATAAATAAAATCAAGAATGAGAGGAGAGTTTACAACCAACACAGCAGAAATACAAATAATAAGAGAATACTATGAGCAATTATATGCCAATAAAATGGGCAATCTGGAAGAAATGGACAAATTCCTACAAACATATACACTACCAAAACTGACACAGGAAGAAATAGACAATTTAAACAGACCCATAAGCAGTAAGGAAATCGAATTAGTAATCAAAAATCTGCCAAAAAACAAGAGTCCAGGGCAAGATAGCTTTCCAGGGGAATTCTACCAAACATTTAAGAGTTAACACCTATTCTCTTGAAGCTTTTCCAAAAAATAGAAATGGAAGCAAAATTCCAAACTTTCTGTGAAGCCAGCATTTCCTTGATTCCAAAACCAGAAAGAGCCCCACTAAAAAGGAGACCTATAAACCAATTTCCCTGATGAATGTGGATGCAAGAATCCTCAACAAGATATTAGCCAACTGGATCCAACAATACATTAAAAAAAATTATTCACCATGACCAAGCAGGACTTATACCTGGGATGCAGGACTGGTTCAATGTCCACAAAACAATTAACATGATTCATCACATCAATAAAAGAAAGGACAAGAACCATATGATCCTCTTAATAGATGCAGAGAAAGCATTTGACAAAATACAGCATCCTTTCTTGATAAAAACCCTCAAGAAAGTAGGGACAGAAGGATCATACCTCGAGATCATAAAAGCCATATTTGAACAACCCGATGCTAACATCATCCTCAATGGGGAAAAACTGAGAGCTTTCCCCCTAAGGTCAGAAATAAGACAGGGATGTCCACTCTCACCACTATTATTCATTATAAACATTCAAAGTTTTAGCCTCTGCAGTCAAACAACACAAAGAAATAAAAGGCATCCAAATCAGCCCGGAGGGAGTCAAACTTTCACTCTTCGCAGATGACATGATACTCTATATGGAAAACCCTGAAGATTCCACCAAAAAACTGCTAGAACTGATCTATGAATTCAGCAAAATTGCAGGATATAAAATCAACACACAGAAATTGGTTGCATTCCTATACGCCAACAATGAAGCAAGAGAAAGAGAAATCAAGGAATCGATCCCATTTACAATTGCACCAAAACCATAAAATACCTACGAATAAATCTAACCAAAGAGGTGAAAAATCTATACACTGAAAACTATAGAAAGCTGATGAAAGAAATTGAAGACACACAAAAAAAAAAAAAAAAGGAAAAAGATTCCATGCTCCTGGATAGAAAGAACAAATATTGTTAAAATGTCAATATTGCCCAAAACAATCTACATATGCAATGCAATCCCTATCAAAGTAATACCAGCATTCTTCACAGGGCTAGAACAAATAATCCTAAAATTTTTATGGAACTAGAAAAGACCCCGGATAGCCAAAGCAATCTTGAAAAAGAAAACCAAAGCAGGAGGCATCACAATCCTAGACTTCAAGCTATACTACAAAGCTGTAATCATCAAGACAGTATGGTACCAGCACAAGAACAGACACTCAAATCAATAGAACATAATACAGAACTCAGAAATGGACCCACAACCGTATGGCCAACTAATCTTTGACAAAGCAGGAAAGAATATCCAATGGAATAAAGACAGTCTCTTCAGCAAGTGGTGCTGGGAAAACTGGACAGCGACATGCAGAATGATGAACCTAGACTACTTTCTTATACCATACACAAAAATAAACTCAAAATGGATGAAAGATCTCAATGTAAGACAGGAAGCCATCAAAATCCTCGAGGAGAAAACAGGCAAAAACCTCTTTGATCTTGGTCGCAGCAACTTCTTACTCAACACGTCTCCAGAGGTAAGGGAAACAAAAGCAAAAATGAACTACTGGGACCTCATCAAAATAAAAATCTTCTGCACAGTGAAGGAAATAATCAGCAAAACTAAAAGGCAACTGAAAGAATGGGAGAAGATATTTGCGAATGACATAGCAGATAAAGGGTTAGTATCCAAAATCAATAAAGAACTTATCAGAGTCAACACCCAAAAAAAAATAATCCAGTGAATAAATGGGCAAAAGACATGAATAGACACTTCTCCAAAGAAGACATCCAGATGGCCAACCGACACATGAAAAAATGCTCAACATCACTTATCATCAGGGAAATACAAATCAAAACCACAATGAGATACCACCTTACACCTGTCAGAATGGCTAACATTAACAACTCAGGCACAACAGATGTTGGCGAGGATGCGGAGAAAGAGGATCTCTTTTGCACTGTTGGTGGCAATGCAAGCTGGTACAGCCACTCTGGAAAACAGTATGGAGGTTCCTCAAAACACTAAAAATAGAACTACCCTACAACCCAGAAATTGCACCACTAGGTATTTATCCAAGGGATACAGGTATGCTTTTTCAAAGGGACACATGTACCCCAATGTTTATAGCAGCAGTATCAACAATAGCCAAAATATGGCAAGAGCCCAAATGTCCATCGATGGATGAACAGATGAAGAAGATGTGGTATATATATACAATGGAGTATTACTTGTCAATCAAAAAGAATGAAATCTAGCCATTTGCAACTACGTGGATGGAACTGGAGGGTATTATGCTAAGTGAAATTAGTCAGAGAAAGACAAAAATCATATGACTTCACTCATATGAGGACTTTAAGAGACAAAACAGATGAACCTAAGGGAAGGGAAACAAAAATAATATAAAAACAGGGAGGGGAACCAAACATAAGAGACTCTTAAATATGGAGAACAAGCAGAGGGTTACTGGAGGGGTTGTGGGAAGGGGGGCAGGCTAAATGGGTAAGGGACATTAAGGAATATACTCCTGAAATCATTGTTGCACTATATGGTAACTAATTTGGATGTAAATTTTAAAAAATTAAATTAAATTAATAAAAAAATAGTATTGTGCCAGGATTAATTTCCCAGTTTTGATAAATTTTCTATGATTATAATAAGACGTTAACACAAGGACAAACTGGGTAAAATTATATGAGAATTCTGTGTATTATTTTTGCAACTATACTGAAAGATGAAAAGTACATCAAAATATTTAGTTAGAAAGCTTCCAATATTATTGGCGATATTTCATGTTTCCAAAAATATATAGAAAATTAGATTCTTAGCAAAGTTCAGTGAATTGGCTTTTCATGTTTGAATCAAATTAATCAATAAAAATTATATGTTGAATTCTTACTCCATACTAAGGACAAAGCAATTTTCCCATGCTAAGGAAACAAAACATCCCAACTTAAAATAAGATTCCACTACAGTCCACTCATTCAAAAGCTTTCTAGCACCTACTATTAAAAGCATGCCATGTGAAAGTATGCATAAAAAGATAATTAAAATATCAGCAAGTACAACAGGAAATGATGGGTCTCATGGAGGTCATTCAAAAAGTGATCATAAACATTTTTTTCTTAAACTTTTTTCTGCTGCTTTAAGAAAAGTGACTCTAAAATCTGTGTAAAATTATGTTATAAAAAATTATTGTTTTACTCCAAACAAATGTGTGGCCATATACATGGTAATAATATGCAATCATTATTTTCACCAATTTCTACTACTTAAGAATTTCTGCTTCCTGGGAATTCATTTTTAAAAATAGCTTGACATTGTACTTAGCTTTAGTTAGAAAACATCAAGTAAATGACAACAAAAATAAATACAACTGCAGAAGAAAAAAGTAGGACGAAGCTTGTGTATTATCAGCTTTTCTTTAATCAATAAACTTAAAAGGGCACAGAGACTTCATTGCTTCTTTTAAGTGATTTTTTTTGGCCATTTACTTTGTTTGTTTGTTTTGTCTAAGTGTATTTCTTGTATGCAACACATAGGTGTTTTCTTTTTCAACCCAAGCTGTCAGTCTCTGCCTTTCACTAGAGGACTTCAAACCATTTGTATTTAATACAACAATTAATCTATTTCCTTCAAATAATAAACATTTTATAGTTCCTTGGTTGTTCCTTCCTTTTCCATTTTCCTTATTTTTATAACTACTTTTTGAATGTCAAGTTCCTTGCCAATGAAGCATAAAGGAAATGAAGAACCATTTCACATCTCTGCATTAGATACCATGAAATTCTGAACAGGAAGAAAGCTCACATTAAACAGCCTGGAACGTTACTCCTTGATTTATCCAAAAACAAAAGCATTCACCCAGAAGTGTCCTATTACATTGCTTATCCTATCATTAAACAAAAGAAATAACAGCCAATGCTGATTTATGTATCCCAGGAAAGGCTGAACTGTTTGTAGCTTTGAGCAGAGGAAAAAAAGGTACAGCTTGTATTATAATGTCATCAGCTTAAATACCTCCGAAGTTTCATCCACAACGTGGAAGCAAAGTATCAAGGAAGCTATCGACCCTGCCACTCTCCTGCAGTGGGCAGTAACTTGGAATTACTGATTTCTCTCCTTCTAGCCACTTCCTGGCTTAGTGCATTATGTGCTGATGGTGTCACAAAAGCCTCCCTATTTTAAGAACTCCTTTTTGAAATTTCAAGGACTGTCAACTTCTTTGAAATTATAATTTTTTGTTTGTGTGTTTTAGCAGCCAAATTTAACTGGAAAAAATATCCCAGTTCTCTGTGAAGATAAAGCTCTTTTGACAACATCTGGCTTCTCTGCGTTGGTGAAGAATGATTCATACGTCATTATTTCTCTATTCCATGCTTTGGTACCAAAGACTGCCAACATTCCTGAAAGAAATTTATCCCATGCTTAGAATGGATTCGACTTTATTGGAAGCAGGGCCTACACAAAATCTTGTCTTCATTACATTTTTTTCCTCACCACAAAAAAAAAACCGTATCATTAAACTTTGATCAGATATGTTACGGTAAAAAGAGGAAAGGAGAGTCTACACTCAAAACAACAGATAGGGATTCATTCATAGATTCATTTTCTTAGTAGATATTTTATAAATTCTTAATTTCAAGGTAAGTCACTGAATCATGTCTCTTCTGAAACCATCAGACACTGAAAAATAACAAGGTTTTTGGCACACTGCTCCATTGTGTTAGATGCTGGAAGTAGATAATTATGTGAACTTCCCAAAGTTCAAAAAAGAGTTTCTGGCTAGCTGATATGCAGAATAACAAAAGCTGTATCTCTTTGTCCCCAAGTGGAAATCTATAGAACTTGTAAATGCTGAAGAAATTTTATGTCTAGACAAAATTAAACTTGAAATATGGATTTACAGTCATTTACTTATTGCTCTAGATAAGAGAAGAAACCTTTCCAAACATGACGTCACTAGCTTACAAAGAAAATTGTTCAACACAAAGTCATGACAAAGAGTTAAAGTCTAATGTTCTAACACAAGACTTTCTTCATCTAGTAAAATTAGCAATGTGACATTTAGGAGCTGTTTGTTTTCCTATGTGTGTAAGATTTTGCATTAGCACGTGCTATGATCAAAATACAAAGCTAAAATTTATATGATTTCAAAAATGTTACATAAGAGATTGGTCAATAATTCTCGACTCTCCTTCACCTTTCCGCTTCCCAGGTGCTTCAGGCTTCCCTGGTGCCTCTGAGGACTGTGAGTTCCCTAATCTCATCTAGGAATTAATTTGCAGTGATAACAGAGGCAAAGTATTGCAAATCCTGATTTATTTACACTGAAACGGCAAAGTAGCCAGTGGGAGACACAATAGGACTATAGTAATCTGAAGTTCTCAAATACACAAACTTGAATTTGCAGATTTCCACGATAAAAAAAAAAAAAAAAAAAAAAACAAAAAAAAAACACACCATATTTCAATCATTTCTCATTCTCTTCACTTGTTATTTCCTTAAAGTGGTACATCTTCCCTGCCACCTACCCTCCCCATGTTGCCTCAGGATGCTCTAAAAGTCCATACCCAAATGATATCTGCAAGTCTATATCCTTGTCAACACATGGTTAAAGAATGAAGTATGGCTTGCTGTCTTTGTCTTCTGTTTGACACCTGTATAGTCTCCTGTAGCCCCTAATAACAGTAACCTTGAAGCTACTTGATTTCCTTCCCTAAAGCTCTTAGATTTTCTTCCAAATGTGTAGCGGCATATTATATTTATTTAAAATATAATATTCAAATTAAAGATAAATAAATATTTCAAGATAAATAAAAACGTATGCTTTGAGACATTTATTTTTATTTTATCTAAAAGATACCCATCAGGATTGAACCGAGATACCCATTTCTTCACTGTTTTATACATTTTATTCTGTTATTTTGTGCAAACTGTAATTCTACTTTTTTTGGACACATTGTATGAAGCTTATATGCAATATATTATGCTGCTCAGCTATGCTTTTCATCATTTTATTGACCCAAAATTTCGAACACTTTTTGTGCGAAATAAAAGCATCTTTATTATAGTCATTTACTTTTGAGCAGAATTAAATTTTAGGTTTTGGCTTATTTTCACAGTTTGAATTTCATTTTAAGAAACTGCAATTGCATTTTGTTTGAAAAATGAAGGATAAAAAATTAATCCTCCATAAAGGTTTTTTTATATGCTACCTATATAAAATATTTTATACTTTTTTGTGAAAACTTTCTATCAAATCTTTTAATTTCACATTTACCATGACACACATGTCACTTATTTATTTTTTAGTTTATTTATTTATTTTGAAATGGAGGGAGAGTGAGAGAGGCAAGATAGAGGGGAAGAGAAAGAACTTGGCAGGCTCCACACAGTCAGTATGAAGCCTGATGCCAGGTTCGAACCCACAAACCATGAGATCATGACCTGGGCCAAAACCAAGAGTTGGACGCTTAACCAACTGAGCCACTCAGGTACCCTGATATGTACCTTTTTAAAAAATGTATCATTTTAATTGAACCAATTTTCTTATTCCTCTTAGGTAATGTTGACCTGCTGCTGTGGTATATATTTGAAAAAATAATTTCATGTGCATTATTTCATTTGATATTGACAATAGACTCAACAGAGTGGACCAACCCTTCATTGGCCAACCGTTGAGCTACCTCCCACAAATTATCAATTTTACAATTGATGACATAAAATCATTGAGAATAAAGGGTTTGGTTTTGTTTTTAATTTTTTAATGTTTATTTATTTTTGAGAGAGAGAGAGAGAGACAGTGTGCAAGTGGGGGAGGGGTAGAGAGAGAGAGGGAGACACAGAATCTGAAACAGACTCCAGGCTCTGAGCTGTCATCACAGAGCCCGATGTGGGAATCCAACTCAGAAAGGGTGAGATCATGACCTGAGCCAAAGTCAGAGGCTTAATCGACTGAGCTACCCGGGAGCCTCAAGAGTTTTTTGTTTTTAAATATATGCAGTGACTGAAAGAGGAGCTAAGACTAATGTTTATCTTTCTAGAAACAGAATATTCACTTCCTTGCGTCTTTTTTTTTTTTTTAGTGTGTATTTGAGAGAGAAAGAGAGAGAGAGAGTGGGGGGGGGGGGGGGCATGAGCAGCAGAGGGGCGGAGAGAGAAAGAATCCCAAGCAGGCTCCACGCTATCAACACAGAGCCCGACACAGGGCTCAATCCCAGGAACGATGAGATCATGACCAGAGTCGAAATCAAGAGCCCAGTCATTCAACCAACTGAGCCATCCAGGCGCCCGCCCCGCCACAACTCTTTTTATATTGCATGAGAGAAGGGAAGAAATGGGATTCATTATTCATCAGCTGTCCCAGCATATTAAATATCTCTCCAGAGCAAATAATTATTTTTGATATTTACTTAAAAATCTACCAGTAGTACAAGTGCAGGAACTAGAGGCATCATCAGATCCATTTTACAATTTTACATAAATCCTAAAGTGTTTGATATATGAAACAAAATCAAAACCATCTCCTTTCCTTTTACTATCCCTGAAGATAAAAACTATTTTGCATATAAATTATCAAAACTCAATCAAAATCGTTATTTCCCCAGCCTACATATGTAAGTCAGTTGAGAGGTTTCGGCCAGAAACATATTATCATCTAGATAATTTACTTGATTTAAAGCATGTTATTGATTTTTAGACCGTACAAAAGCATTGGAGACCAACCCAGATCATTCTAAAAAGGTTTCTAAATTTATCAGACTGTATTCACGGTTTTTTTGGTATGATATTTAATAACACTTTGTATCAATTTGCAGCTCATTTGCAGAGGTCATTTTGTTACTTTAATTATTAGAGAAGAATAATTGTTCTGTTGGTTTACTTACTTTTGGAGGTGGGATGGATAGTCAGAAGACCTTTATCCTTCTTTGTTACTCACTCTCAGAAAGGCCCACCAGGGGTCAGCAAACTTTTTCCGTAAAAGGTGAGTAGTAAATATCTTAGGCTTTGAGGCTGGAAAGGGAAAATAAAAAATATATGTAGGTGCTTATATGACCATTTAAATGTAACCATTTACAAATGTAAACACAATTGTTAGCTTTCAGGTACAGAAATCCACTGGGAGCCCTCTCTTTTCAGGATGCCATTGCAGGATTGTTTCAACCAGCCTGCAAGACTCAGACAAAGGAATTCAGACTACCACTACACATATTAAGGTCTTCTAAGAAATCTCTAGTCCAGCATTGATGGTAATAAGAAGCAGGTCTGAACTGGAGGGCCTATCTGTATATCCCCTGACCTGGGTCTGAGTACAGGAAAAGTTCCCATACCATTCCCCAAGGCACCCTCTACTCCTAAATATCCCCTTCAAAGAAATCACCTCTGGCCTATGAACTTTTTATCTTCTCTAACTCAGACTGCACATGGTGATTATGGATCCACCTTATTGGTTTTTACTAAATCCGATGGGGATCCATGACTTTGTGACTCTGTGTCTCCTTTTTAGAGAGAGAGGGTAAGAGTATCTGCATTTGCCATAGGGTAGTTCCATCCTGCTAGGCAGGAACTGAGTGTGATCACTACAGTTATACTGAAATTCAGCTATCTATAGAAGGATAATTATGGGTGTTCCGTAACCAATGTTTGACCATATTATTCATTAACCTCTTACGTCTCAGCTCTAAATCCACCACTCTAGACTATGCTTTGTTAGTCTGGGGATGGGACTCTGACAATCATATTTTTCTTTGGACTGCTAGCTTTCAGTCAACTGGGGGGTACCAGAGGGAAAAGTGAAGGCAATGGCAACACTTGACTTCATCCTGAAGCCTCTTTTGGATTCAGAGCCAGCCTCACTGCATGCCTTCCAACAGAGGAGTAGTGGCAAAACCCTTCCTCAAAAGTCTGAATTCCTGTTTCATTGGGCCCCTGCCCCAAGATACCAGGTTCTGAGCAATCCAATCTCTTCCCTGGGGTGACGGCCGCTTTCTACTGTTATTACCCAAAAGTCCCTTTTCATTTTTTCAGAACCTCCATACCTATGTTCCTACAGCTCTTTCTATCAAAGTCATTTGTTAAAATGTTCAGTGTAGCTTTTAATTTTCTTGTCAGAATCCTAGCTGATGTAGAGGAGAGGCTAGATTGCAAATTTTGGCTAAAATTGATTTTTTACATTGATTTCTTAACTGATTTAACAAATTAATTGTTAAATTGAGGTTGTGAAGAGATTACTAATGGAAAAAATCAAGACAGCATATATTTTGAAAGTAGAGCAGAAGGCAAGTAGTAATAATCATAATTTCAAAAACAGGAGCTACACTGTTGAGTGTCTACCGATGGCCAACATTGTGGTAAGAGCTTTATGTTTATCAAATCCTCACAAAAGCACTGCAAGGCAGAATCACTATCTCCACAGGTGAGGAAACTGAGCATCAGAGAGTTAAATGATTTGCACAAAATCACAGAGAAAGTACATGGCAGGGTCAAAACTGAAGTCCTGTTCTATTTGATTCCAAATTATGCCACTCTACCTACCAAGGAAGATACCATTAGGAGGACAGACAGAAGGGTTATGAATGTGCCTAGTAAATGATACCACATAGCTAAGTAGGGACAAAAGAATGAAAAGAAATATTGATTAAAGGTTTGCTTCTTTGGCAGTCAATATATGTAACAAGTTTGGAGAAAGCAAGTAATGTATCAGTTGGACTATGAGAATAGAAAGTCCGGAAATACAAGAAACATGCTTGAGATCAAAGGGACATGCTCTATTGGGGACACTTACTTGAGTCAATTTGAAGAAGTAATTTTAATTTTAATACTGACTACCTGGGGAAAATTCACTTAAAGCCATATACCCATGTTCTGTTACAAAGACTAGAGTAGAAAAATTTAATTTTTAAGGGATTTTCTCCCACTTACTCACATGCCAGATTCTTTGTAGTTGGTCAAAAAAAAGCTCAATTAATTAAGGGAGGGATGTAATTCCAAATCTGGGATCAAGGACTTGAAACCAAAGGGCAGAATATGGGCATTCTTGGTTGTGGTGGCAATAGTAGGAGAACCAGCCTGGACATGGACTGAGAACAGTAATGTCTGTGGAAAAGATATTGCAGGACCACTGGAAAGGAAATGGATCCGGGCATTTTCCATAAGAGCATTGAATGGCAGCATTTGTGACATTAAGCATTTGGCTATTCAAATAGCTGTTGTGGATCACAAGATATGATATAAGGTAAATTATTCTAGAGTATAGACGAGGTCTGTTTCTACTGCTACACACCCTACATTCTGGATATATCTGGATAATTATCCAATGCATCATGGGCTTACCTTTAAGCACTCTCTAAACAGAATGCTGTAACCAAATCCTGTATCTGATAAACGTTTACTCATCTCTCATATCAAATAAAATTTTATCTATTTGTTATAATTGTCTTAGGTACTGTTCGTTGTTTCTCTGTGGTCCCTTAGTAGTTTGTCAAAAATCCCCTTAATTCTATATACCGTGTTGTACATAGATAATTATTCCTAGATTTTCCCCCAACACTCTAGCTATGAATAGGAAATTTGCCTTCTTCATTTTCTAAACCGTCTAAAATAGTGTCTTGCAAAAGATAGTTACAAAATGAACTAGTCTTCCCTCACCAATAAATATTGTTGAATAAATTAATAGAAGTGTTAATAAATTAAGTACACAAATATAAGTTGGCTACCTATTAAAAAGAACAAACTATTCTCCTGCCAATTAAATATAAAGACAAATACACAGAGGAATGAGTAATCACAAAAACCAGAAACAATTACTCTAAATGCCATAATTTTATCATTTTAAAATATAACCAATTAAAGCAGTGCCATACATTAATGATTTCTAGTAAATTAAGAAACTTGGGTATTCAACCATGCTATTTAATTACCTGTGTCCTTAAGTGTTACCAATTATGTATCTCTTTCATATGAAAAAATATGGCTGTAAGTCAGTAAAGCATCACTCCTTCTGGACAAGGAAAGTGAGTAGTTAATTAGTGAAGAAGATAAAACGGCTTCCTCTGGGATAAGCAAAGTAATACTCAGGAATACCTGGAGCATGGACTGAGACATGAGTAATTTTAGGTAAAATTTCTTGAACTAGTGATTTCTACAAATTAACACCAAAAAATTTAGGCTAACATATATTCTGGCAGGATGTGGACAGTGCAGGAAATTGAAAAATCCTCAACTAGATCTAGTTTAGTTGTATGGCTTTTGCTACAACCGAATTTCCTTTCTTCCAAGTTTTCAACATTAGTGTAATTAGTGTTCAAGTAGGAATACTACTGTTCTGAGTACTCCAAGGGACGAATGTACCTGATCCATGACCTTCATTCAGTGACATTTATTCAGTTAATCCTTCTTCAGTTTTGAGTACTTCGGTCCTCTTCACATGCCTAGTAATACTTTACCCTTTTCTTAAAGCTCAAACTGTTCAGTTGATCAAACAAAGAGATTGAAAAAGTAACCTTTTTTGGTTAAAGAGCCTAAGTCTTATACTATAAAAATCCTTTCTTCCTTGTCATACTCCTGTATCCTAATCTTTTGGTTTCTGACTTGGCAGTGGAGACAAGTGTGTTCTTTTCATGATAACGATGGTTGAATGAAGAGATACATATTCCTGAAAACTAGTTACTCCCTGGTGCTAGGCTAGAACCACAAGATCTTCAGATAGAATTAAACTCTCTGCCTCTAGCCCTTGACTAATGATTCATCCAGGCATCAAGATTTTGTTGAGCATCTAAAAAGCTTAAGAGCCAGTCCTTTCCAGAAAGGAGCAGCATGGTAGTACAAGAGCAGGCATGAAGTAGCAGAAAGCACCGAATGTGGGCTGAGGACAATAAAGTTGTAGAATTATATAACCTCTCCAGTAATGTTTGTTTCATCATCTAAAAATAAGAATATTAACATCGGGTTTATATAACGTGTTGTCAGTGCTAAATATGGTAATTTTTGTAAAACATTTGGTTTGGCAGAGATTGCAATTTACCATAGCAACCATTTCCTCCTGGGCAAACTATATTTCCCAGCCTTCTATAGAGTAAGTTCTGGCCACACGCCTATGTTCTAGCCAATAAAGTTCACCAGAAATATTATGTGTGATTTATGGGAAGTATCCTTCGAGGGGGTACACTCATCTTTTCTTTCTGAGTATTGTTGGCTGGAATGTGCTATTCATGTTCGGTATAGCTCAAGTAGCCATCTTGAATCATGGGGTAGCTCATGAAGGAGAGTAGAGCAGCAATACAGAATCCATCCAAGTCTCTATTCACAATGTTCTTCTCCTCCCTCCTTCAGGACTACTTCCATGTGCAAGTAATAAAAACTACCTTTGTTTTATTTTGTGTGCTTGTTTCTTTGTTCCTATACATTCAGCACAACCTAGAACAAACTTATACAACTTACGTAGTCAATTTCTTACAATTTCTATAACCTCAGGGTGATTTTAGAAGCACAGAAATGGAAGGAAAGGATACCAGATAAAAGACTGTTACCTAAATGCAAAAAAAAAAAAAAAAAAAAATATTGTAGAGGTAGAATAGACAGGTAACACATTGGTCTTTAAAGATGGAGCGATATATGACTGAGACTTTACACAGAGTTGCAAGAAATATATGGTAATATTAACCGGAATAGGGAATTGACAGTAATAAAGCTATTGTGGAATAGAAGAATAAGTTGGGTTTCAGACATATTGAGTTGGGTGTGTTGGCATAGTGTCTTGATGAAAGTGTGAAGCAAATATCACAGTTTTATACTTCTGTATGGTGTAAATTCAGATTGCAGCGGATTTATTTTAATTACTAATTCATTCAAAAGTTTCTCTCAAGCACCTATTTTGTTCCAGGCACCATTTGGGGCCTTGGGATACACCAGTATTCTTGTCCTCAAGAAGGCTCACTGTCACAAAAAGCACATTTAATTTTCTTCTAGGACATGAAGATGGTAACTTCATTTTGCAGATTCTTCATTGTTACGGTAGCACAGTGATTGCGTTGATACCTTGGCATTATCCAATATCTTAGCCAAAACTTTACTTTTTCATGTAATTTCATCACATTCAATTTATTGTGTGGTACCACAAAGGAGCTAGTTGCTTAACCTTGAAATTTTCAACATGAAAGAGTAATAGAAATAAGTTTCAGGATGGAAACTAACGGAAAACAGTCTTACACATTCCACTGATTTTAAGCAATAATTTCCTGAGTAAAATCTGGAGCACACTTGGAAATTGTAGACATTAATAAAGCCTATTTCTTCCCCTTGCTAGCAATTTGGAGAGTGTACCTGTATTATTGCAAGCATAAATTCAGCCACAGAACCATGTAAACAGCTCTGTTAATATTTATTACCTCCTTTCTTTGTTTCATGAGGTTTCAGCAAAGGTCTTTATTTTGGTCATGGGAAAAAAATACTTAAATCCATATAATTTTGAGACTTCTGAAAAGTAAATGATTATTCTTCAGTAAAAAGCATATGTTTATATTGGTTTTATTGGTTTATACTGGTTTTATTAATCACCTCAAACCATTTTTTACATTCTTTAACTATATTTTAGCAACACAGAACTCTTCAAACTGAAAATCAGTAATACTTCATTGCTGCAATTGTATAAGAGAAATATTAAACTATACTTTAGGACTAGCTTCTGACTAGATAAATGGTTTTGAACCAAGTCATAAACTTCAGATGACTGAGCAGCTCAGTTCACTAAAATATTTATGTCTGGCTTTAAACATTCCATAAAAATACCAACTTTGGTTCCCTGAACTCTTCTAACATTTGAAAGGTTTACATACCAGTTGCTTTGGGAGGATTTCAGTAAACTTTTTTAATAACTACCTAAGTTGCTTATTTTACACAGAAACCATAGGTCACAAATTCACACAAACTGACATAACACTGCCAGTGCACCAAGTTGCTTGTTGTGGGTTTAAATAATTAGGAAGGAAGCATTAATTTAAGCATTAAGATCAATAGGCTATTATTCACTCATTCAAATTGGCTGCCAATCTCATCATTTTTTGAAGGACATCACATGAGCTTGAGGATAAGTATTAATTTTAATTGCAATACCTGCCATTTATGCATTTCAGAGTGCTTCATCATTTTCAACCCCACAACATTGTGAGAGGCAACATTTAAAGAAAGTCAACAGTCATGGATACAGTTGAGAATATTTTTTTTTATGTTAAAGTCTTGATCACCATATTTCACATTACTTATGGAAATGAATGTGTAGCACCTGCTATTTTGTACTTAAAATATGTTTTCTTGGATACATTATTTATGTTATAATGTTCAGCTATGCCTACCTGATATGCCTATTCAGCAGTTAGTGGCTGTAAAAAACATGTATAAAATATGCATAGGTAATATTAATTTTTTTAGAAAACTTCAAGAAACAGGATCACAAGTTACAAACCACTAATTTATGTATATATGTGTTTAATATTGATTTGTTTTTTAATAATTTATTGAATTTGAAGAGGCATGTTTATGATAGACTAGATGTACTTTATGAAGTCTGAAAACAGATCAGCAGCTGAGTCAGACTGAGGTCAATGTGACATTTACCAGAGAAGACATGAGATGAAGGGCTGGACATTGTGGTCCAACTCCCAGCTTTGCCATTTAGTAGCTTAATGACCTTGAATAATCTTTCCATAGTTAAGACTATCAGTTTACTTCTTTGAAAATACATTCCTGCCAATATCACTCGAAAAATATGGGACTCAACTATGACAATTTATATCAAAGCTCTTTACATTCCAAGCACATGAAAAAATGCAAGTTATTAATAATAGCGCCCTGTTGTTGCCACTTTTTATGGATCACTGGAGAGTAATCATATGCCATATGTTCCAGAAAGGACAGTCAAGCTCATCTCTACTAATTACCTTGTGAACTTAATTTCTTCATCCATGACATCTGATTCTATTTATCTTCTGTCCACTGCTAGTGTGTCCTCATAGTACTTGTCAGGAAGATGACAAGTTAGTTGACTGTGATGGCTCACATAGTGATTTTAACCCAAAACTTCAGTTCTGAGAAACTGGGTGGTGCTCCCTGAGCTGATCCCTGGAATACATTCTTTAGCATCCTATCAGGGAAATAACAAATATACCTAAAAACGGAGATGGAATTATAAGCCAGCTGTGACTCACCATCTCCATTTATCTTTTTCTACCTTCATCTTCTATTACTGATAGAAGGTTCCATTTCTACTGCCATCATTCTCTAATGCAGGCCTGTGCTTGAGTTAATCCTAAAGTAGAAGTTAAGACATTCGTGAATTCTGAATACGTTCCACTCATTATTCATCTCAGTACCTTTGCCATAAAAAAAATAATCATTTCAAGAGAACTAACCAACAGTGTTAAAAGACATTTGGTTAACTTCATATTTATTAGGAATGTGGCTTTGCCCAACTTCCTTTTTCCTCATCTTCGTGGTTGAGAAATATCAGAATTTGAGGTCCTACTCAAATGTTAATATCTTACATTTTCCAAGATGCCCCTGTTGAGGCTTTCTCCAAAGGATGGGTTCATCAGTTAATTGTTTAAGAAGTTAATAAACCTTGATATAAACAATTTATGAAATAATCTTTTCAGTTACATCTTCTTGATCCCTAACAATGTATCTTTTCTTACATGTCTTTTTTTTTCTTCCTCAAATTTTTCCCTACTCAACTCTTTTTCCAAAACAAGAATCTTCTTAAACTGATTCCAGTGCCTCTATTATTATCATTTTCCTCGGGCCTTGTATTCAAGATGGCAATAACTATTTAAAAAAATAATAAAAATGTACAGTATATAAAACTTTTCCTTATTAGCACTAAAATAATTTGGGAATGCTGACATAAAAGGCTGATTTGCAAATTTTCAGATATTTCTATGATCATATTCTTTTATAAGCATACTATGTTTGCTATGTATCTATTTCAAGAAAGGCAAAAACTACTCATTTAATCTTTTCATAACAGTTATGAAACACTTGCCAGCTTTATAGAGGTATACTACATAGGGGCAAAATTGCAAAATACAATCTTTGCCATTTGAGAATACACAATATAAATGAATAAATTATACAAACACAATCACTCCCCATTGGCTACAGTTAATGACTTTTTGTTTACTACTTCTTTACAGGGTGCCTAACACATAACAAATACCCAGTAAAGATTCTGAATGAGCACATTCATAAATTATGTAACCAAAAGAGTGGGGTTAATTGTATATGGTCTGCAAAGAAAGAAAAAGGAAGATAGTCATGTGAATTGGAGCCAAAAAATACCACATAGAGAAGAAGAGACAGAGAGTATTGATAACATTTGTCTAGGTGCAAAATGGCAAAATGCGTTTCAAGTAGAAATTATTTCAGAATGTTGCAAGATGGGAAAGTATTTCTATAGCTATTTAGGTCCACCAGTGAAGTTTTACCCCAGACTCTTACCCCAAACAAAGTTCTGAAAAAACCTCTCTTATACCCCATTTACTCCCACTTCCCATTGCCTGGACCTTCTGCTGCACTCTCTGGAATTCACAGCCAAATCCCTTCTATTCCCTTCACCTTCCCTGAATGTTTCCTTCACAGTCCTCCTGTAATAAACCGGGCTTTTTCATAGAAAAAGAAACCTTCTCAGGTGGTTTCTGATTTTCTTCCCTCATCACTCATACTAGTGAGCTTAGAGATGAGATAGAAATCAACCTTGGGGTACCTGGGTGGCTCAGTTGGTTAAGTGTCCAACTTCAGCTCAGGTCATGATCTCATGGTTTGTGAGTCTGAACCCCACACTGGGCTCTTTGCTGCCAGTGCAGAACCCTCTTTGAATCATCTGTCCCTCTCTCTCTGTCCCTCCCCCACTCACATGCTCCCATACTCTCTCACTCTCTCTCAAAAATGAATAACCATTAGGGGTGCCTGGGTGGCTCAGTTGGTTAAGTGACCAATTTTGGCTCAGGTCATGATCTCACGGTTTGTGGGTTCAAGCACCGCATCAGGCTCTGTGCTGACAGCTCGGAGTCTGGAGCCTGCTTTGGATTCTGTGTCTCCCTCTCTCTCTGCCCATCTCTACTTGTACTCTTTCTCTGTCTCTCAAAAATAACGAAATGTTAAAAAAATTAAATGAATAACCATTAAAAATAAACAAAACTTATTTCCCATGCTACTTCTAGATTTTCTTCTAGGCTTAGAAAAGAAAAAAGAGGAGAGGAGAGGAGAGGAGAGGAGAGGAGAGGAGAGGAGAGGAGAGGAGAGGAGAGGAGAGGAGAGGAGAGGAGAGGAGAGGAGAGGAGAAAAAAGAAAAAAAGCTTTTAATCTAATGTCTTAACATCATATTGCTACAACCTCTCCCTGTTGCAATCACTACGGACACCTTAGATCACATCTACAAAGATTTTTAGCTCCAATGTCACGGTTGGTTTATTTGGCAAAGTTCTCATAATTCTTAGTCATTCTAATATTCACACAGATTATATATTCAGTATCCTGGGTTCTGAGCTCACTGATGTCTTCCTTTCTAATAAAATAGTTCTTAACTTTTTCTTAGCTTCTCACTCTCATTAATGAGAGAACAAAGTTAATACCTTCATAGTCTCAATTTCTATTATTCTGTGTTCTCCTCACTCACTGTCTAATCCTTCTCATTGTCTTTTCTGGTTGATCCTCATGTTCTTGAGGTCTAGATGCCAAAATGCCCACCTAGCACATGGTCCTCATATACATTATCTTGTCTCTGTATGCTTACTTTTCAGATAATTTTATCCAATTTCAAAGCTCTTAATACTAATCCAAACACGACAATCCTAATAGCCAAAATGTTGACACTTTTACATGAACATCTAATATTTCAGTGTCAACATGTCCAGAACAAGACTTCTGATTTTTTTCATTCAGACCTTTTCCTCCTCCAATGTTTCCTATCTTAATAAAAGTAAAATAATCTTTCCAGTTGCTTAGCCAAAAACAGTGAAGTTATTCTTGATTCTTCTCTTTCTCTCAAATTCTTCATTCAGCTATTAAACTCCACGGTCAAACTATACTGTATAAAATATTAATATATATTAATATGATATATAAAAATTATATCTAAGTGTTAGTTATTTTATAATTGTATTTATATATTTCATAACTATATATAAATATATATTCCAAAAACTTTCCCCATTGCTACTATCCTGATCTAAGACATCTTTCGCCTATACCATAAGCTCCTAAGTGGGGTCTCTGTTCCTGTCTTCACTGCTCTGCTCTGTAGACTAGTATCCAGAATGATCCTTTCAAAACTTAAGCCAGATCATGTTATTATTCTGCTTCAAACAATCCAATTTTTTCCTATTACACTCAGAATAAAAACCAAAATTCTTACAAAAATCTATAGGGTCCTGAATTTTTCTAGTTTCCCTATTGTTTATATGACTTGGTTGACTAATAGCTGACTAACTGCCCACTCCATTCTAACCAAAGTAGATTCGTGGCTGTTCTTCAATCATGCCAGCCCCCCTTCTACCTTAGGGTCTTTTCATTTGTTATTTTTTTTTCCTGTAATACTACTTCCCTAGATATCTACATGTCTCACCCTAACAAGTTTCGCCAGGCTTCAGGCATCTGCTCAAAAGTCCCCTGGCGATATCTCATCTTCTTCTCCATGAGACCTTGCCTACCAACTATCTGAAACTCTACTTCCCCAGCACTTCCTAATCCCCTTCCCTGCTCTTTATTTCTTCATAAAATTTATCACCTTTGACATAATATACATACTATTTATTATATTTATTGTCTTTTTCTTCCCTGTTGAAATGTAAACATTTTGATAGAAGGAATTTTTACCTATTTTTTTCTCCTGCTATATCACCACTGCCTAATACAGAATCTGGCATATAGTAGATGTTCTTAGTTGAATGAATGAATGAATGAACAGAAGAATAATGAATGGTTAAAGATTAGGATTAGAGCAAAGTACAGACAACCTTCCTTACCAAATTAAAGAACTAAGATTTTGTATCTTATAAAGCTATCTACTCCCCTAGCTCTAGCGTTTTCATAATTTCTTATTCCTAAAATTGTCTCCAGGCTTTTTTTTTCTTTCAACTACCACAAACTACCAAAGCCATTTTATTTCTAAAATAGAATGTTTCCATGCCACTTACATTCTTAAAGCCTTTCGTTGGTTTCCTATTTCCCAGTGGAAATTAAACCCAGATTCCTTCTGGCACTTCAAGACAGAAATAAGACTATGTAAGGCAACATACCAGAAAGGTATTTTATTTTTACCAAGGCTGTCACTAGCACACACTAGAATAGTTACTGTATTCATTAGGAAACTCTACCTGGTCTAGTTAATACATAATGGTACCCTAATCTGTTAACTCAATTGTATGCAATAAAATTTTAATTGAGATTAATATTATGGGATTCAAGTTCTATGTAACTCTACATAGCTAACTGCATAATTATTAAAAAAAACCACTTGTATTATACTATACAGTTCTCATATTAATTATAAGAAAGTGATGCAAATGTATAGTTAAGTGTGGCTAAGGAAAATTTCTATTCTACTCACAGTAGATTTTCTTCTTTCCCTTGCTTCCTTCTTGCTTTCCTTCCTTTTGGCATTCTTCTTGAGTGTGTCCTGTGCCCTTACTCTCTTCTGGCCCCATTGTACTCTGTCTAGAGGTGTATTCTTTGTATCAGTATTCTTATATCTATTTCTGTAATAATCTAAATCTTTACTATAAGATATAGCCTTTTAAAATTGTTCTGTTGAAGAAGATACTTTCTTTCAATGCCAATCATAAAAAAATTTTGCCACCTAGAATAGCTAAAATTTTATTGACCACCTAGAATAGCTCTTATAATTACATGATGCTTCAGCGCTAATTTTCCTCTGTTTAATTTTAATTCGTATTTCCTCATACATACTTCCATATCATCCCTGATAGAACCCTTGTCTCAAGGACACTACTCATCTTTTCTAAGACACTGGACAATACCACACTTCATTACCATCACAGGTGATTTTTCTTAATGTATACTATACTTGATCCTTTATGCTCAATTTCATTAGAAAAAAAAAATCATGCTTAATACCCAGCTTGCACCATTCTTGCATTTACTTGTATTATTCAATAACTATATGTTCATACTATTAGGGATTATATATATTAGTCTCTAGTATTTAGCACCATACCAAACATATAATAAGCACCTCAAAAATATTTGAATTCCTGTAGAAAGTAAGAAGTGTGGGGGCGCCTGGGTGGCTCAGTCGGTTAAGCGTCTGACTTCGGCTCAGGTCATGATCTCGCGGTCTGTGAGTTCGAGCCCCGCATTGGGCTCTGTGCTGACAGCTCAGAGCCTGGAGCCTGTTTCCGATTCTGTGTCTCCCTCTCTCTGACCCTCCCCCGTTCATGCTCTGTCTCTCTCTATCTCAAAAATAAATAAACATTTTAAAAAAAATAAAAAAAAAAAAAAAGAAAGTAAGAAGTGTGGAGTTTCTGTTACCACTATTGGTTGACTACGTAATTGAGACCAACATTCCCACTAAGGACAATTACAAAAGATCCGCAAAAAAAGAAAGCAAGATTAAATGCACAAGAGTACTAAGTACAAGGTGACTGAGCCAAAGGGTTAGAGACCTGTTTTTCCATGGGGGTATATGCTGATTCAGGAGGGTGAAGCTGACGGGTCAAGAAATTGAGCAGTTTCTTACCTAGTCATAGGACTAAGCCAACTGAAAAAGGTGTATAAGGCCTGCCAAGGTGGATAGAGATACTGTAGGCAACAGACTAAAATGGTCATATCACAAAAGAAATTATTTACATTGCCTTTCATCATAAGGACAAAATTATTTTTCCTTTTTTCTTTTCTTTGTTCTTTTATTTTTAGTGTATCTATATGAAAACTGGATGTCAGTTGGACCTGTTGTTGCAATCAGTTCATACTATATGTAAATCAAACCATCATTCTGTATATCTTACACTTATACAATGAAGTATGTCAATTATTTCTCAATGAAACTGGGGAAAAACAGTCACAAAAGAACATATTCTATATCATTCTATTTATTGAATTTTCAAGTATCAGACAAAACTAAATTATAGTGTTTAGGAATGCAATCAAAGAAATAATAACTATAAAGTCAAAATAGTGTCACCTTCATGGGTGGGAACTGGGGAGATGTCAAGGTTGCAGGAAAGAGACTTCTGGCATGCAGAAAAACTTTTAGTTTCTGAAATACCGATAGTTACAGAGTGCTTGCCTTGTAACGTTTTTGTTTTATGAACTCTTATATGTGCTTTATACTTTACCTCAAATAATTATTTATGAAAAAGAAAGTGATGAGCCATTGCACTATGTTATTAAAGGCAATTACATATTGTAGAGACAAAGAATAGCAACTAATTTTAAAAGACCATTAACAATGCCCAGGCAATCATGAGAGTATGATCCTTGTTTTCTTGGACTTCACTCTATTCTTTTCATGAAGAAGGAAGCAAGCAAGCAAGCAAGGAAAACATTCTTAAAGCACATGAAATCCTGTGTCTAGTGATCTTAGTCGCAAGTGTGGCATGAGAATGGGAAAAGAAGTTATATTCAGAAATGTGTTAGAACTGTCAAAAAAGATATGAGCTACATTGTGAAACAGATGTTATAATTCTGTGTTTTGTTATGCTGATGAAATTGCTATTCTCCCTTAAAAATAGAATATTTCAAAGAAAAGATTTGTGTGGGGGAGTGAGGAGATTGTGGTGGGCTAACTTGTAGAGAAAAACAACACAGCCAAGAATATGTTTTCTGTGTCTGCACCCTCACACTGACCCATACCTACCTTGCAAACTAATTTTTTTATAAACGCTATGCCTATATTTTATTTTTGTTCTTTCTCTCTTTCTTTTTAACTTAAATTCTAGTTAGTTACATACAGTGCAATAATGGTTTCAGGAGTAGAATTCAGTGCTTCCATTACTTACCACACCCAGCACTCATCACAACAAGTACCCTCCTTAATGGCCATCACCCACCTAGCCCATCCCCCACCTGTCTCCAGATACCCTCAGTTTATTCTCTATCATTGAGTCTCTCATGGTTTGTTTCTTTCTCTTCTTCCCCCCTTCCCATATGTTAGTCTGTTTTCTTTTTTAAATTTCACATATGAGTGAAATTATATGGTATTTGTTTTTCTCTGACTTATTTCACTTAGCATAATACATTCTAGCTCCATTGATGTCATTGCAAATGGCAAGATTTCATTCTTTTGGTGGCTGTGCCTTTATTTTAAATACAAAATACTTTCCCTGACATGACCTGCATGACATTTTGGTGCAATCCAGATTGTCTATCCCACAGAAAAGTCTGTCAGAGCCAAGAAGAAGAGTCGCATGTGTTGCTAGATACTCCTTTTTAAAGTAGGAAGTGTGACTGACATAATAGGCTATAATCCATATATTTATTTCTCCAAAGACTACATGTAAACCAATAGCTAAAACATAAGAATTTGAAGAAAAATATGCAGACATTACTTAATTGGTCCTTTCCTTAATTCAAACTCCCAAGTATTACTGCTTAAAAATCATTCTATTTAAAATGTGTACTTAAGGTTGGTATCATCAGAGAGTAAAACATAGTGGCCATAAAAACTCAGTGATTATTCTTATCTCAATTTCCTTCTGCAGCTGTGAAAAATAATATTGCTCGAAGATAATTCATGTCACAATCACAGCAAGATATCGAAGTCCTTAATTTTCACTTCTTCTGTCATAGCAGAACTTTAATAATATGAGATAAATAATAATCTCTAAATATTGTTATGCCTCTAATGTAAGTCATGTGTAGATAAAACTCTTCTCACTCACAACAAAAGCACTGTAAATATCCCATGCCAAAAAAATAACAATTTATGCAGATACTTTATCCTTAAAGAAGGAGAACATAAATCCTTATTCTAATTGTGGGCTATGTATAGTGGCTTTCTTCCAAAAAGTATAGTATAGGGAGGAAGGAAAAAAAGGCATACTTTACAACAGAGAGACTGGCAAACGCTCTGCCAGCCAGGTGATTATGTTGACGATCGGTAGTCACACAGACACATGCACCCTTGATTTAATGCAATAAGAATGGCACTTCATCTTTGTGGTCTTCCTTCCAAAAACATATACTCTAGTCTAACCATGAAAAAAAACATTTAGAAAATTCCCCATTGAGGGATATCCTACAAAATTCCTTACCAGAGTCCTCAAAACTGTCAAGGTCATCAGAAACAAAGAATATCTACAAAACCATCCCAACCAAGACAAGCCCAAGGAGACATGATTAGTAAATGTCATGTGGTATCCTAAATAGAATCCTCACATAGAAAAAGGAGATCAGGGAAAAACTGAGGAAATCTCAATAAAGCATAGGTTAATAACAAAACATTAATAATAATCATAATCCCAATAATAATAATAATGTATCAATATTTTCCCATTAAATGTGACAAAGATACTGTATTAATATAAAATGTCATTAACAGGAGAATCTGGGTTTAGAGTATTCAAGAACTCTTTGCACTATTTTTGCAATAATTCTAAAAGCAAGAAAAGTTCTAAAATTAAAAGTTTATTTTAAGGGGCAACTGGGTGTTTCAGTTAGTTAAGTGTCCAACTCTCCCTTTTGACGCAGGTCATGATCTTACAGTTCATGAAATCGAGCCACACGCTGGTCTCTGTGTTGACAGAGTGGAGACTGCTTGGGATTTTCTCTCTCCCTCTCCCTCTACTCCTCCCCCACTCATGCTCTCTTTCTCAAAATAAATAAATAAGCATTTTTTAAATTTGTTTTAAAAATTGGGGGAGTTTATCCCAAGCTCAAGCTAATTATGATAAATGGTCTAGAAACAGGCATATGAAGGATGTGTTCTTTGAATATCTGAATATTAGATTATTTGAGGATAGGTTATGTTTGAGGAATCACCAGTATATCCAAATGAGAGTTCCAGGACAAAATTAATAAATTAGGAGTGATAATTAAAATAGGGGTCATTGGGGCGCCTGGGTGGCTCAGTCGGTTAAGCGTCTGACTTCGGCTCAGGTCATGATCTCACGGTCTGTGAGTTTGAGCCCCGCGTCGGGTTGTGTGCTGACAGCTCAGAGCCTGGAGCCTGTTTCAGATTCTGTGTCACCCTCCTCTCTGACCCTCCCCCTGTTCATGCTCTGTCTCTCTCTGTCTCAAAAATAAACGTTAAAAAAGAAAAAAAAATAAGAAATAAAATAAAATAAAATAGAGGTCATTATTTGAGATATAGAATCTGATGTATTCAGAATAGAGAAGAATTAGGGTTAAGTAAGAAGAAAAAGGAGCTCAGTGAGCAAAGAAAAGGTGACTGACAAAGCTTGAATATGGCTTCCATTGGGCCAGTAGAAGAAAGAAGAGAAACCCAGAAAGAGTCCAGAAAACGGAGGAAAGAAAGGTACAACTAGAATGATACAAAGACATGGAAGGCAAGAAGGGAAGAGAGCTTAAAGACAAGGGGATGCTAATGACAGTCATGAAATGAGTGAGCAAGTAATTATGACAAGGATTATGAAAAGCTGGTAGTACAAAGGTCACTGCATGTTCAGTAAATTGGTAAAATGGAAGCTTGAGGCAAAGAACTGAGGAGTGAAAAGAAAATGGGGAAAATTGGTCAGTAATTTGGTAAAGTGCTGTCTTAGTTGATGCTACTATAACAAAATATCATTGATTAGGTGGCCTACACAACAGACATTTATTTCTCATGGTTCTGGAAATTGAGAGGTCCAAGATCATGAAGCTGGCAGATTCGGTGTCTGGCTGAATCTTCTCGCTCTATCCTCACATGAAGGAGACAGAAAGATCTTGTGTCTCTTCCACTTTTTATAAAAACAATAATCCCATGGCAGGGCCTACTCTCATGACCTAATTTAACCCTAATGACCTCCCAAAGGCCTTATCACCAAAACCATCACCTTGAGGATTAGGACTTGAACAAACTTTGGAGAGACAAAAACTTCAGTCCGTAACAAGTGTTTCGTAAAATATAATTTGAAATTTTCCTATTCAAAGAGTATCCTGGACCAGCTGCAACATCATTACCTGGGAGCCTGTTGGAAATGTGAAAATGCAGGCCTACCCCAGACATATTTAATCAATATGTGCATTTTAATTTTAGCACGATGCGCTGCTTATCTCAATGAACTTTAAAGTTTGAGGAACACTAGGTAATACTATTTAGCAACAGCAGGGAAGAAAAAAATACCTAATAACCTTAGAAATGGATTTTAGGATTTTTTTTATTAGATGAGAGGACACACAAGAATATTTGTAGATGAGAGAAAGAAACAAATGGGTAGGCAAAGACATAAAAGAAATAAACAAAGGGAATATAAGACTGCCCATAAGACTACTCATTATAACTGTTTTTTTCCCATCTTTATTCAACTATCTCATGCCTGTTTCCCTGGGGCTTTTTTATTTACAGTAAGTGGAAGGGAGGATTCTAAGAGAAAGGGGGATTCACTGAACCTCTTGGCCTAGGATCATCCAAGGTCTTCGTAAATTCTCTGAAACTCTGACTTATCCTTCACTCTCCTAAAAATAAGGATCCTGAGCAAGTGTCTGTATAAGGAATTAAAACTTCAGTAAAAAAATGTTTTCTAACTTTGAAGACACCTAGGTAGCGTTAAATAGGAAGGTATTAAAAAAATACAGCTATTCCATTTGATCTTCCCTCCTAGAATGTACTTTACAATATGACTTTCCCAACTAATTGTTAATTTTTTTATGAGTCTCCACAGACTGACAGACCTGTCCTAATCTGCTAATTAGGAGGCCAGCAATGTGCCACTAGGTTTTTGTTGTTGTTGTTTTGGGGGTTTTTTGAGTACTTTCCCTAAGGAAGTATTTACTACCAAGTGTTTCTCTTTGAATGATCTGTAAATAAATTTTAATGAACAAGATATTATTCATAATGCTCCTAGGGAGACTTCATGAGCACTAGGACAGTTTAATAAAAAGCACATTTTCATTGACATCCACTGACGTGAAGTAGAAAAAGGAACAAGAATCACTGCACTGGGAACTTGGAAATCAAAGTGATCAGTTGAATTCTATGACTTTGGCCTTCTGATTTCTTCTCTTGTAGTCAATGTTTTTATCAAAAGAAATGGGGAGACTGAACTAAATATGAATTAGCAAACTGGGAGTACTGAGGTCAGATCTGTCTCACATGAGTATTTTAACTTGTAGTACTTTACATTTGAGCAAAGATTTAAAATAGGTAGATTTAACTCAATAATCTGAATTACACGATTTTTTTTTGAACACTGGAAAATATGGTATTATCTGCTTCATTTTTGCGCGTGACAATAATGAGACAAAAGTGATTAGCACCACAGGGGATTTGATGATGCACTGCTCAGATCCCCTCTCCAGAGCAAACATAACCCTCCCTACACCACCATACCCATTCAGCTTGAACCCATATTCTACTAGGAAAATCAACTGCTGACAAGCTCATAATTGTGTTCATCTTTGAGAATTGCCCTTGGCCAGATGCAAGAAACTATCTAACTCAAGACCATATCCCCTCTCAGCAAGGGCTCTTAGCCATTGACCTGGTCTGGCTCCTTTTCTTCAGTTGAGGACAATTCCTAAGGGCCATCCCAGCTCTGGAGATCCACATGGGATCAGATGAGTCTTTACTCAAACTTACCTTCTTCACTTTCTTACAAATGCATCTCCAAAGAGAACATCCCAGTAAGGGTACAAGTCATTCTCTTCGAAGTCTGTTTTCAGGGACACAATGTAAGGCACATGTCTCCAATTTGCCCAATTGTCATCACAAATTTTTTCCTAGTTATGTAAGCTAAAATTCTATCTCTATTTATCAACACTCTGCCACTGCTCTTTACCTCAGTAAAGAACGATTTACCTGTACTCATGTCTCTATCACATACGGGAAAAACTAAAGACATGAGGGTCACAGGACTAATATGCATCATTTTTTTATTCATGCCTCCCTAGAAATTAGAATTTATGATCCCAGGACTGGATGTTTTCTTTTTTAAAGTCTTATTAATTTATTTTGAGAGAAAACACGGGCACAAGCAGGGGGAGAGGTGGGGGGTGGAGAGACAGAGCGAGACAGAGACAGAAAGAAAGAAAGAAAGAAAGAAAGAAAGAAAGAAAGAAAGAAAGAAAGAAAGAAAGAAAGAGTGAGCCCCAAGCAGGCTCTGTGCTGTCAGCACAGAACCTGATGCAGGGCTCCATCACACAAACAGTGAGATCAGAACCTGAACTGAAATCAAGAGTTAGACGCTTAACCAACTGAGCCACCCAGGCGCCCCAGGACTGGATATTTTCTAAGATCCTTTGCAGGGCCAATATTCTGTGGTATAAGACCCCACACCATTTCTCTATTGCAAAGAAGAGCAACTGTAGTACAAAGAAGTGACTGTAACTATGAAATTTCAACAGTCAGAAAGAGGCAATTGTTTGCTCCAGCTAAGAGCAGAGTCAAGGTTTAGCAGTAACAACCAGGACCATAAAGAATAAACACAGGGGATATTCTATATGACAATTGTTTCAGGACTAATTATCTAGTGCAGCTGGAACATGTTTTTCCCTTTCTTCTAGATTATATAATAACCAGCGAAAAAGAACAAATGACCTAGTAATATATTCCCAGGATAGAGACCCTTGCTATTTCCAGTAAGTAGGTCTCTAGCCCATTAGCACTTACCAACATCTTTACAAATAACTTTCAAATATGAATGTTCATTTCGACAACAGCCCTGTCAAGAAGATATTTTTAGCCTCATTTACAGACAAAAAACCAGAAATTGGGAGAAATCATATCTTTTGCTCAGTTGGTAAATACAGAGCAGGGGCTGTGCATGCAGATTCCAAACTTAGACTATTTGACTTCTTCTTAATCATGGAAAATATAATCCATGAGATGTTAGTGTTTATCAGAATCACTCTGCAGTTGGCAGAATTTTCCAGACTCAGTGGCAATATCGAGGTAACCAAATAGACCTCATGGCAAATCTTGTGCTTATATGCTTTCATTTCTCCTCTACATATCCAGTCTAGTACACACAGACGTTTAGTTAGCCATGTAAGATTTGTTTTGTGAACTCTACAGTACTGTTCCAATATAAGGTATTGTCGTTACCACTATTTCTAATCAGCTCAAAAAAGATAAATAAAAGTCAGCCCCAAGAATAATTTATTCTAGGAGTGAACTCATTGCCTGGAAACAGTACTATTTTCCCTGTATCTTCAGCAAGATTTACAGGAAAAAAAACTGGACTGAAAAAGCATGCAGGGAGAAACTATACAATAAAACATATATAATTATTTTGAGAATTTCCAATTGAATATCTACATTTTTATCATGTATACATGTGTGTATATGTGTGTATATGTGTTGTGTGTATATATATATATATATATGTGTATATATATATACATATATATATATATGTTTCTGTATGCACAAATCAGATTACATAGTGCTACCCTCAAAAATGTTTATCACAGTTTTATCCAAGCAGTGACAAACATAAAATGATTCAAATGTTCAACATAAGAGAATCAGTTTGGTAGATATGTCACACCCACAAAATGGAATGTCATGTAGCCCTTAAAATTATAATTATGAATAAAGCTTCATGACACAAGCAAAGAGGAAATAGTACGAGAAAAAAAAAAGCAGGATGAAATGTGTGCGAACTATGTGCTTTCAACTTGTTTAAAGAACAATTCACATAAAGCTGGAAAAAAATGTACTTATATAATGGACTCTGATAACCTCAGTATCCTTACCTTTAAAGTATTATAAAAACCTATTTCACTGGGCTGCTGAGAGAACCAAATGAGCCAGGGAAGCAATACAGCACAGTGGATGTATCTTGAGAGTCCTAACAGGAAACAGATGGCACTCTCAAATTGGGTATTTGGAGATAATTTGATAAAGGAACTATTTACCAAAATGTGGCAAGGGTATAAGAAAACATCGCAGAAAGTGGAATAATGCAGGACTTGTAAAAATCAGGGTACAAATCTCTCTCTTGGCTATGAGGGGGCAGCTTCCAAATTCCAGAAGAAGAGATATTTGTATTAAGAGGATTGGTCCACAGAAGCTTTGACCTTCTGTTGAGGATGGCAGCCAGTCTATGGCAACCCAACAGAAAGGAAGTCAGGACACAAGTACTCTAATAGCCTTCTCTTCCTTCCCTCCATACAGCCATATAGCTCTGCCTTCAGGTACAGAACAGAATGGAGAAGGGTGGAAGGGAGCCTGGGAGGATGAATGGAAGCTATTTCACATAGTTTCTATTTGTTGCTCTTTTGCATCCACTTTGGTCCTTCAATCAGTGAAAATGTGTGTCCCCATCACAGGGATCATACAAGGCCCATCAACTACATCTTTGTGAGATCTGTTGTTTGAGATCCAAGATGAAGGATAAATTATCTTGTATGCTTATACTGGAAGAAACCCTGTGGACAGAAAGACATTTTATACCTGAAATATATGTCTACCCCTAAAAGCTTCCAGTAAAATCAATATGCCACCGATTGTTCTCTAGAAATGTGGAGGGGCACTGGGTGGCTCAGTCAGTTAAGTGTCCAACTTCAGCTCAGGTCATGATTTCACGGTTCGTGGGTTCGAGCCCCATGTTGGGCTCTGTGCTGACAGCTCAGAACCTCGAGCCTGCTTCAGATTCTGTGTCTCCCTCTCCCTCTCTGCTCCTCCCCCACTCACACTCTCTCAAAACTGAATACACATCAAAACATTTTTAATAAAATAAAAAGGTGGGGGGACAAAGCGATGAGGGGGTGTGAAGCAAGGAGAGGCGCGAGCTGCTCTGACATTCCCAATAAGATTGGTGTAGGATGGCTCAGTTCCTTGACCTAAGGCCTCAGGCCCCGTCAGGCAGCTTTACCTACTCAGCTCTCTCAGTTTCCAGGTTCCAATAACCACCTTTTCTCCTTATCTCTTCAGCCCTGGGGATGACATGCATCATCTCAGATGACAGTAAACAGACATTTTATTACACTCTCCTCAAATTACCCAATTTAAGTTTAACATCTGATATATTTTCTAGTACTAATAGGATAATTGGAACTGATCCATGGCCTCAGGAAAGATATTGTCAAAATAAAGCCCTGGCACTGAGTTACTTATATATTTGAGGAGTAGAGGGATAATCCCTGTGGCAGAAGGAAGTGAGTAATGGGTAATCCATGGCAGGTGGTAGTATTACAATAATTCAAATAATTTAAATTCCCCTTGCTGGAGACTTGCTATCTTAGCCAGTTTGGCTGCCACAATAAAGTATTAGATGTTAAAGACTAGATGTTAAACTTCCTGGAAACGGGAAGTCCATGATCACAGTGTCAGCATGATCGATTTCTGGTGACAGCTCTTTTCTTCTAGACAGCCACTTCTCACCGTGTGCTTGCATTGCCTTTCCTTGGTGTGTGAATGTGGAAAGACCATGAGTTTTGGTAGCTTTTCCTCTTCTTATAAGGGCACCAGTCCTATTGGATTAGGGTTTATGACCTCATTTAATCTTTATCGCCTCCTCATAGGCCTTATCTTCAAATACAGTCACATTAGGGGTTAGAGCGTCACCGTATGAATTTTGGGAGGATGCAAGCTGTGAGATCACAGAAAATATATATATTGGTCTCTGCCCGCAAAGCTAAAACCTTCATAATTTCACAAATGATCAGTTCATCGGAAGCATATCTTGCTCTAATATTGTCTTTGACCCCGTCCCTGGCATAGGGCTCCTAAAACCTTGTAAATTCCTAAATGATAAAAATCTCAGGAACACCTTTTGTTCTATTGAGGTGACTGTGGGTGGGTTCTTGAATGGGAGCGGGTCACCAGAGAAACCAAACCACGATTAGAATCTTGGAATTTTTGTCTCTCCCCATCCTCCAGAAAGGGGAAAGGCTCAAAACAGAGCTCATAATTGATCATACCTCAGTGAGGGAGCCTACATAAAATCCCAAAAGTGTGGAGCCTACATAAAATCCCAAAAGGCTGGCAAACAAACACATCCACACCAGAAGGGTGATGCACCCCGATTCCAGTGGAACAAGAGCTCCTGAGCTCAGGACCCTCCCAGACCTCACCCTATGTATCTCTTCATCTGGCTGCTCATTTCTGTCATTTATCAAATCTTTTAATAAACTGGTGAACACAAGTAAACGTCTCCCAGAGTTCTGGGAATTACTCTAGTAATCAAACAAAGTAGGAGGATCATTAGAACCTCTGACCCATAGCAGTTGGTCAGAAGCACAGGTGATAATCTGTGCTGTAACTGGTATCTTTAAGTGTGCTATGGGTGGTGTTGGGGGCAATCTTGCGGAACTGACCCCTTAACAGATCCCCCCCCCCCGTGTTGTCTGACATTATCTCTGTATAGACAATGTCAGAATTTTGAGTTAAATTGTAGGACCCCCAGCTGGTGTCACAGAGAATAGTTTGGTGTGGGGGAAAAAACCTCCACACATTTAATGACCAGAGTAAAATGTTTTATGTGAGTAGTTAAGGAGGCTCAGAAGGAAGAAACACACGGGAGAGAAGAACTGGGGTTTTCCCCCACAGAAGGAGGAAAACTGAGGTTTTTCCTTCTTTACACACATTCAGTCCATAACACAGAATGAAGAAGAGAAGGCAGGAAGAGCTCATGTAGCTATGGCACTGATAATAATGACCAAATACTGATTACAAAAGATGGTGGCATGATCTAACTTTTGAAGTCCTGGAACATGCAGCAAGAAGGAAAAGGAGAAATTAAGATATGTGACTATGAAGGTAGACAATAATAAAGCTTCTTTGGGAGCTTTGAAGAAGCTTTCATCTCTTAGTGCTGGAAGCAGAACGGGCTAGGAAGCAGGCCCAAGACCTAATCATAATGATTAAGCTGCAGTGCCAATTAAATGCTCCATCAGCTAACTAAGGGCATTGGTAGCAATGAGCAGGATGCTGAGACAGAGAAAAACATGTGAGCAATCATAGACAAGGGTGAAAACTTTGAAATTATAAATCATCTTGAGGCTCCCTTGTCAGCTGAAGTATAACCAGTCACCCTTTCTTTGTGATGGAACCAGCATTTCCAGAAATAAAAATCTTTCAATGTTTGTGATTGGGACAGTTGACTCATTGTCTCCAGACCCATAACTGGAATCAGATTCCTGAATAGCCCAGACACAGAAGTACAAAACTTGACCCAGCAAGAAAGAGCCTCTGTTAAGAAAGAACCACAGGAATTCATGAATCTGTACGGGCAGCAGTAAACAGAGTATGTGGGGAGTGGCATACATGAAACAAGATGAAATAAAAATCTTGATTGGTAACTTAATTGCCAAGAGTGGGCTCATCCAAAATTCAAAGTTCAGTGTGTTGACTCGAGTATTAAAAGTCTACTAGGTAAGGGGGGCCTGGGTGACTCAGTTGGTTAAGCATCTGACTCTTGATTTCGGCTCAGGTAACGATCTTATGGTTCGTGGGTCCGAGCCCCACATGGGGCTCTGTGCTCATAGCACGGAACCTGCTTCAGATTCCTTCTCTCCCTCTCTCTGGCCTTCCCCTGCTCATGCTCATGCTCTCTGTCTCTCTGTCTCTCTCTCTCTCGTTCTCAAAATAAATAAATAATCAAAATAAATAAATAAACATTAAAAAAAAAAAAAAGTCTACTAGGTTGGCTTAATAAAGCCTGGACTCAATAGTGGCCTATGGTTAATGAGAATGAAATTCTAGAACATTGATTCATAGTGTAGTCTTCCTGTTTAAAGTGCTGTACAAAAATCAGTAGCATAAACATCACCTGAGAGCTTGTTAAAAGTTCAGAATCCTTGTCCCCAAACTACATCTCTGAATCAAGATCTGCATTCTAACAAGATCTCCATGTGACTTCTATGCACCTTAAAATTCAAGAAGTACTTCAGGTAAAGAAAATAATCCAAAGGCTCAACCTAAGAAAATTCCTCAGCTAACCATAGCCCTGAGAGACAATTTCCTATCACTCTCTTGCACTTCTGCATGTCTTCTGAGCAGAAACACTGGCTGCTTTTGTTCTGAAATATTTTTGTAAGGATGTCTGTAGAGTGAACAGTGTTGGAAGATAGAGATAGTGCTCCTTCTGGAGAAAAAATCAGAAATGTTTACCATACAGTATATTAAAGTTAATGTCTCTTGTCATGGCAAAATACAGGCAAAATTGGTGCCAAAAATGATTTATGTTCCCTAACTTCAGAGGCCCTCTCCTATACCTCAAACCGCTACATGAGCAGGTATCATTTGTGCCTCTTCCCATCACCAGGGAACTAGAATAAGAAAATGCTAATGTTCTGATTATTGCTATTGCTATAAGTAATAAAGCCTTTTGTGTCTGCTATAAAAGTCTCATGTCTTCTGCCAGCATCCATGAGCAGGCTAACTTGTAAGCTTGCAAGCAGGGTAAAATATTAGACCCTTCCAAGTTCTAGACAGTTTTATCAACAAGGAGGAGATGCTGATAGAAGCACAGTTTTCTGGAAAGGAAAAACGAGGCCCTTTCAAGTCAATAAATGAAATTTGAACAAGTCTGTGAGATTGGTAGTGACTATGTTGACTAAATCATGCAACCAGACAATAAACAGTCTTCCAATTTATTGCTTGTTAGTGAGGAAAAATTGGGAAGGTTACTGTAAGTACACTTGACCCTAGAAAAATGGAGTGGTATGTCAAAAATCCACATATAATTTTGGATTCTCCAAAAACGTAACTACAAATAGCCCACCACTGACTAGAAGCCTTACTGATAACATAGTCAATTAACATGTGTTTTGTGCATTATATGTCTTATATACTTTATTCTTACAACAAAATAAGCTAGAGAAAAGAAAATCTTACTAAGAATAAGGAAAATATACTTAAAGTACTATAGTGTATTTATCCCCCCAAAATTAGCATATAAGTGGAGCCCTGCAGTTCAAACCCCTGTGGTTCAAGCCTCAACTACAAGTAAATGGGTTCAGACAGCTGACCTAGCTGTTGTTAACTCTCCTGCAGGTGGCAGTATGTCCTCATCAATATGGTGATCAGTCTCGGAACTACTCCACTGCAATAATGAGTACTAAGATCTGTCCTGGATGGCAGCCTGGAGAAAACAAGTTACAGAGAAACCCACCTAAACCAAGAGCGCAAGCAGGGAAATCTATGACCAGTATTGGCGGAAACCAGGTGAATCATCAGAATTTTGGGTGGTTTGCTTGGGAGGACATGGGGGTGGAACATGAAGGGTTTGTTAAGAAAGAAAGCAACTGCTAGGCAATCTTAGGATTCAACCCTTCCTGGAGTCTACCATGCTAACCTTCAATCCACTAGAAGACCGTAAAAGTTCGGCAAGACTTTTGCAGTAGGTATCGACTGTTTTAGAGAAGCCCTGGCCTTCACATTTCCCTGGAACAAACCCCATGGTGTACCACAGATAGAGCATTGAATAGTATGCGAGCTCTTATTGCTCCAGATTGAGTTTAACTGCAGATGAAGATGACCCACTGGAGAATGAGAAACTGACTCAAAGAAATCTAGATAAATGTTTGCTGTCAGTCTCGCCATGTTGGGAAAGTTTCCTGGCCCTTGTGCTAAAAAGAGGGAGTAACTTAAGTGATGTTCTCATGACAACAGGAAAGAAAATGCCTTGGATTTTAAGATGGACTGCTTTTTAAAAATAACCATTGTACAAATCAAGCCCCAGACAGCCAACTAACAAAGCCCCAGAGCCCCGGCCAGAAAGCAATGTGACTTTGGATGTTGAGTCAGTGTCCCCAAAGTAACTGACTGTCCTATATGGAGCTGTGAGTGGACAGAAAATATCGGTAGTCTGGTTGAGTTACTAGCAGCAGCAATACTGCTAAAAATCAAAGGTAAATGTGCCTTGCTCACTGGTGAAAGCCCCTCTCTCCCTCCCAAGCTCAGTGAATTTTAAAAGAAGGATGATTAATTTAAAAAGAAGGATGATTAAGGGGTGAGGCTGAAGTCTCCTGTCCCAAAAGGAACCAGAGTCTCTAAGCATCCATTTGAATATGCTTGGCAACTCTGATGAAGGGAGGAATGGAAATTTAACTTTCCACCACAATACAGGTTGGAGAAACCATGATTTTCTTGATATTTAACATAGTATTTAAGCTTGGGCTTTAGAATCAGTCAGATCTTTAGCTTTTTGACCATGTGTAAGAAGTTAAACCTTTTTTTTTTTTAAAGTGTATTTATTTTGAAAGAGAGAGAGAGAATGAATGAATGAATGAATGATGAAGAGCAGGGAAAGGCATAGAGAGAGGGAGACAGAGAATCCTAAGCAGGCTCTGTGTAGTCAGCGCAAAGCCCTATGTGGGCTCGAATTCATGAACCATGAATCAAGAGTTGGATGCTTAACCTGAACTACCCAGGTGCCCCACTATGTCTCACTTTTCCTCATTTTAAATTGAAAATCCTAGTAGTACCTATTTAATAAGATTATCTGTTCTCAGTCATTAGCCATCATTGTCATGTATATAAAATGTACTATAGATACAGTATTATAACATTGCCATTGAAAAATTAGAATAAAGTGCCCTACCATTGCTATAGTAAAAATACAATTTGTACCACAAATTATAAAATTAGTATGAATATAAACTCCAAAGATTTAATGCATTATTTTCACTGGTTTACATATGAATATAAATTTAGAGCACCTGAGAATTAAAATTTATAACACAGACCAATGTATATTGATGTGAAAAGATAACTAGGAAGCATTGCATAGGAGGAGAATAGCAAACTGCAAATTTGCAAGGATAATACGATCACATTAATACACATAGAAGCATAGAAAGAGAGAAATGGCACATGTCTGCATATGTGTGTAGAAAGTAATCTAGAAAAAGATACTATAGATACATCTGAAGATGAAATTAAGAAATATTTGTATCTTCTTTTTTAATTCTTATAATTGTTTAAATACTTTAAAACAAGCATGGTTTATACACACACACACACACACACACACACACACACACACACACACACAGAGTCCATGTAATGTTTTATTTACCATAGAAAAAATAAATCTTTGTTGCACATCTCTGAAAATCAAAAGTAATTGGGATATGTGCACAACATATAATCCTTCTATACTTTCTATTATTTTTTCACATTTCTCATACATAACTCCCCAAATCCTTCTGAAAATACAGAACAAAATCCCAATTTAACAGATAAAGAAATGACTCAGAAATATTTATTCCACTATCATTATTTTATGTAGTCCTCAAAAAACATCAAAGCTTTTTAGTAACACACAAAAGGTCAGGACAAGCACAAGGATTCCTGTTCTTAAATGCCTGTCCAATACTTTTCCCATTCTTCACAAGGATCAGCTTATTTGAGATTTACATGAAGGTACAGTGAGAAGAACTGAAGGAAACTGACATATCTATATGCCAGTAACTACGTTCAGCTTCTGTTTAATAGAAGATATAGGGAAGAAAGAGTTAAAGCAGCTGTGATCCATTCATTTCCTGTACTGGTGGTTTACTCCTGTGGAAAATCCAAGAAGGCAGGACATCTAAGCTGATATCCTTGCCAACGATTTTCCAAACTGCTAGGTAATTAGAATAATGATATTTACTAAGTGGGGGATCTTTATCCATGGAATGTTCTTTATAGGATTTCCATGGCTTAGGAGTGTGGCGTTTAATGAACCACAGAATCTCTAGACATACAAAGCTTGGCTCTGAGGACAATGTTACATAAGCTACAGTATAAAATGGGGAGAACTAAAATCCTTCTGCTACATGAGAGACTATGTCTACTCTGGGTCAGGGAGTATACATCCTAGACAGGAAGGAAGAACGTAGGAAGTTGTCCTCCATGTTGGAGACATCTTCCTACTGCATCTGAGCCTCTCAATTGCCTTTAAGATTAATAACAGGCAGTATTTTTGATTCACATGAGACAGATTTGAAAATACAACTCTTCGTGTTAACTCAAAAAGAGGGTTAAAAAAGAACAAAAAAACCCCACACTTAACAGTACATTTCTCTAGATAACAGGCGTGACTTAAAAGTGTAAGGGGAAATGAATATATATGTAGAATCGACCATGAGCCAGGAGCTTTCAATATCTTACTTCCCTATATTACCTACCATGTGAGATAAGAAAAATTATTTCTGTTCATATAAAATAATAAGACAATTTTTTTTTTTTAATGTGCAATCTTAGTGATTAGCCGGTTATCTGGCATGCCAAGCTAGATCCAATGCTCCACTGGTTACTGTTGTCTCTTTCAACCTTTTCCATGGGTTAAACTCAAAACCCAATTCATTACTTCCAAATCCTATGTGAAATCCCAAATGTATTAGAAGGAAATACTTTCTAGGTTTTGCAGCCCTGTCCTAATTCCCTTCTAAGCTTCATATGTCCAACAACTAACTCATTGCCCTTGGGGAGATGCTCACTGCTAGTTTCCATGACTCAGGAAGATGAAATGATTTTTCATCTAATAAAAGTCCCTTTGATGGCACTCAGCGCCCACTCATGAAAAAGTCACTTTTAATTATACTTTGACATTTATTTTACGTTACACATACATACATACGTACATACATACATAAACCTCATGACTTTTAATGAAATAGATAGACATGGGTTTTGCCCTGGTAGTAGGTCAAATTGAAAGAGGTCATCTATAAAGCTTTTGAAAGTGTTTGAATGAAATTATCTCATGTTTCTTCATCTAAAAATAAAGTGATTCTTCTGTGCTCCATAGGTGGAAATTTTTCTTCTATTTTGACATATGATCCAGGGGGACTTATAATGATTCTGTAGAAAAATGAACTCTAGAGAGGCTAAGATGATGAATAATTATAAGGAACAGAGTTCTCTTCTTTTGATGTTGTTATTCCCAGTTACCTCTAATTCTGAATAAATAAATATTTCTGGGAACAAAAGGGCAGTTGAGGAGTAGGCACAGGTAAGAGTATACCATGTTATGCAACTCCAGGATTCATCTGCACGTGGGCATTATGCCATGAGGGAGAAATCCACAGGTGAACAGATGGCATCAATCTATATACAAGGTCATTTGGGCCACATTTTTATAATGACACTTAAAATAACCTAATTCATAGAAAAAAAGATAAATCTCTTGTTCCATGATTTACACTATTATCCAGCATTCACAGAACTTATTAGTGTTTAAATTAAAAAAAAAGAAAGAAAGAAAAAAGAAAACCACACAGTCAACATACCACAAATGTTAATATGCTTAAAATGTTAAGTGCTTAATATACCAAGTTACAAAATGATGGAGAATGATACACTGCCCATATTTATGTCAATAGATGTGAAGTGAGGAAAAGTGTACATACACCTATATCTGCATCACATATGTATGATACAAAATGAAGACAGGAAGAAAATCTTCTTGTTTCTAATATACTAGTCAAAGTAGATTTGCCTCTTTCATGCAAAGTCACCTCATTCTCTCTAAGCACTTTTTGTTGAAATACAGCTAGCATAAAACCTATTTATCTTTTCTCTAGAGCCTACATCCTCTCCAGTTATCCCAATCCAATGAAAGCCATAACCATTTACTCAGACAGCCAATAGATGCTGGAAATCTCTACTCTTTCTCTGACTGCTTTCTCTCCATTTAACATCCAATCACCAAATAAGTCCAGAGTGGCTGTTTTATATTTAAACATATTTATTGTCAAGTTAGCTGACATACAATGTGTAGAGCTGACATACTCTTGGCTTCAGGAGTAGATTCCCGTGATTCATCACTCATATACAACACCCAGTGCTCATCCCAACAAGTACCCTCCTCAATGCCCATCGTCTATTTTCCCTCCCGCCCCCCTCCCCAACTCCCATCAACCCTCAGTTTGTTCTCTGTATTTAAGAGTCTCTTATGGTTTGCCTCCCTCTATGTTTGTAACACTTTTTTTCTTTCCCTTCCCCCATGGTCTTCTGTTAAGTTTCTCCACTTCCACTATGAGTGAAAACATATGATGTCTCTTTCTCTGACTGATTTATTTCACTTAGCGTAATACCCTCCAGTTCCATCTATGTTGTTGCAAATGGCAATATTTCATTCTTTTTCATCACCAGGTACTGTTCCACTGTGTATATACCACATCTTTTTTATCCATTCACCAGTTGATGGACATTTTGGCTCTTTCCATGATTTGGCTATTGGTGATAGCGCTGCTATAAACATTGGGGTACATGTGCTCCTATGAATCAGCACTCCTGTTTCCTTTGGATAAATTCCTAGCAGTGCTATTGCTGGGTCATAGGGTAATTCTATTTTTAATTTTTTGAGGAACCTCCACACTGTTTTCCAAAGTGCCTGCACCAGTCTGCATTCCCACCAACAATGCAAGAGGGTTCCTCTTTCTCCACATCCTTGCCAACATCTGTTGTTTCCTGGATTGTTAATTTTTGCCACTCTGACCGGTGTGAGATGGTATCTCAATGTGGTTTTGATTTGTATTTCCCTGATGATAAGCAATGTCCAGCATCTTTCCATATGTCTGTTAGCGATCTGGATATCTTCTTTGGAAAAGTGTCTATTCATGTCTTCTGCCCATTTCTTCACTGGATTATTTGGTTTTCAGGTGTTGAGTTTGGTAAGTTCTTTACAGATTTTGGATACTAACCCTTTATCTGATATGTCTTATGCAAATATCTTTTCCCATTCTATTGGTTGCCTTTTAGTTTTGTTGATTGTTTCCTTTGCTGTGCAGAAGCTTTTTATTTTGATGAGATCGTTCATTTTTGCTTTTATTTCCCTTGCCTTCGGAGACATGTCAGGTAAGAAGTTGCTGCAGCTGAAGTCAAACAGGTTGCTGCCTGTTTTCTAGGATTTTGATGGTTTGTTGTTTCACATTTCGGTTGCTCATCCATTTTGAATTTACTTTTGTGTATGATGTAAAAAAGTGGTCCAGTTTCATTCTTCTGCATGCTGCTGTGCAGTTGTTCCAGCACCATTTGCTAAAGAGACTATGTTTTTTCCATTGGATACTCTCCTGCTTTGTCAAAGATTAGTTGGCCATACATTTGTGGGCCCAGTTCCGGATGCTCAATTCTATTCCACTGGTCTATGTGTCTGTTTTTGTGCCAATTACATACTGTCTTGATGATTACAGCTTTGTAGTACAGGCTAAAGTCTGGTATTGTGATGGCTCCAGCTTTGGTTTTCTTTTTCAACATTTCTTTGGCTATTCAGAGTCATTTGTGCTTCCATACAAATTTTAGGATTGCTTTTTCTATCTCCGAGAAGAATGTTGGTGCTATTTTGACTGGGATTGCATTGAATGTGTAGATTGCTTTGGGTAGTATTGATATTTTAACAGTATTTGTTCTTCTAATCCATGAGCATGGAATGTTTTTCCATTTCTTTGTTTCTTGTTCAATTTCTTTCATAAGATTTCTATAGATTTTAGTGTATGAATATTTTACCTATTTGGTTAGGTGTATTCCTAAGTATTTATTGTTCTTGGTACAATTGTAAATGGGACTGATTCCTTAATATCTCTTTCTTGCTTCATTATTTTCCCCTTTCAACTCCCACAGCATCAAATGTCTTTTAATACTTATCATTTCTCAACTGGAAAAAAAGCAGCCTCTCAACAGGTACCTCTGTATCTCCCTAATCCCTCCTCCTCTTGGTTGCCAGAATGATTTTTCTAAAATCATATTCTGTGACTCCTTGTTTGAAATAAATTAGAAGTATTGGAGGCATTATATGCCAAAAATGCAGGTTTCTTATGTGATATACATTATTTTCTGGGCTCTGCCTATACTCACAGGCTCCATTCTGGGGGTAGGGGTGGGGATATCAATCTTAATTCTTAGGTTTTGAACAAATGAACATTATAAAAAAAGTTAACTCAATATGTGAATATTATCCCTCTCTCACAGGTCATATGAAATGTATTGTGGTACTCTAAGATTTTCATGGAGCAGGTATCAGGGATGTGGAAACAATATCTGTGAAGGATGAATTGGACAGAAGGAAAGGTTCAACTATGAAGCTACTGCAATACAGCCTTCGCCAATCCTATGCTGAGCTTTAAAGCAGATATTGCCTTCAAAGTTTTCCATATTGGGAGTGAGGGGCCAAGTTTTGTGCCCCCACCCCCAACCCCCAAGTACCAATCATGAATATTATTGGCTGCGCCTGGAGAGAGGCACGACCTGACCTGAGTGAACAAGCTTCCTCCCAGTGAGGACAATTCCTGTAAAAGAGTTTAGCTTTGAGTCTAACCTGTCAATACTAACCACCACTGGAAGAATGAATACCTAGGTCCCAAAGGGGCCTCTGGGTAGAGTATCCCACTGGCCACTATCTCTTACCAAAACTGCTTTATTTCAGTAGTTACTACGATTTAAAACTGCCCCCAGTATGACATTAACGAGAGCCAAATTCTAAATTTAAAAGGAGGATAAATGCTAATGATGATCATCCTGAAGCGGTAAACAGGTTGACCATGATTTCCAACACAAACATTAAGAAAATAAAAGTGAAATTTTTTTTAAAGTTTATTTTTATGTATTTATTTTAAAAGAGAGAAAGTGCGAACAGGGGAGGGGCAGAAAGAGAGACAGAGAGAGAGAATCCCAAGCAGACTCCATGCTGTCAGCACAGAGCCCAACGCAGGACTCGATCCCACAAACCATAAGATCATAACCTGAGCCAAAATCAGGAGCCAGACACTTAACCTACTGAGCCACCCAGGTGCCCCAAAAGTGAAAATTGAAGAAACCATTCATGTCCAGTTGTACTGACTTACAGAGATAAATTGTTATTAGGGTGGATTTTTAGATTTCCTCTTTTCCCAGGATTTCTATAAATGAAGAGTGAGAACTTTGGCTTTCAAAGAGAACTCAAGAAACTGAACCATCCTTGACTTTTGGTCAATCCCATTAACATCACATACCTGCATTACGGCTCTCTACAAGAGATTTTCTGACATAGCTGTTACATTTTAATTACAGACCTCAATCAAAATGTTAAACTTTATTTCAGATTTATTTTCTATGCTGAAACCCTGGCTGAAAATATACAAATAAATATGATTATTTTAATTAAACTAATTTTAATTAAATATTTTAAATAAGTTCATTTTAATTGAATATTAATTATTATAGTAACTATTATCATGTCCTATTTAATAAAACGCAATTAGGATTTAGGGGTGCCTGGGTGGCTCAGACGGTTAAGCATCCGACTTCGGCTCAGGTCATAATCTCACGGTTTGTGAGTTTGAGCCCCGCATCAGGCTCTGTGCTGACAGCTCAGAGCCTGGAGTCTGCTTCAGATTCTGTGTCTCCCTCTCTCTGCTCCTCCTCCACTCACACTGTCTATTTCAAAAATAAATAAAAACGTTAAAAAAATTTTTTAAAAATGCAATTAGGATTTAGGTAGAATTAATTTACATATCTTACGCCAAACATGCCTACAAACAAAGAATGCAGACAATTGTCTCTAAACGATTGTGTGAGAAACAATGTGAATGAGGGACATTTCCCTCCCAACATACACACACATTCCTCCACAAAGAGGAAATAGTCAGGGGCACCTGGGTGGCTCAGTCGGTTAAGCGTCCAGCTTCAGCTCAGGTCATGATCTCATGGTTCTTGAGTTTGAGCCCTGTGTTGGGCTCTGTGCTGATATCTCAGAGCCTGGAGCCTGTTTCAGATTCTGTCTTCTCTCTCTCTGCCCCTCCCCTGTTTGCACTCTGTCTCTGTCTCTCTCAAAAATAAACAAACATGAAAAAAAATTTTTTAAAAAGAAAAGAGGAAATTGTCAGTTGCCCTGCACTCTAAGTGCGTGGGAGAAAAAGACACTCCATAGGCTATACATGCAAACACACCCACTAAGGAAATGGAGTGCAATAAAACCACAGCAAGGGAATTTCGGAAAGCACAAGGAGTATGCAAATTGTTTAAAGTACTGAAATCACAGTTGACATGATATTCTCAAACTTTTAAGTAATGACAAGAAAATACTTTTCATTTTTTGACCTCTAAGAATAACACAATAAAAGCTACATTTTCTTAGCAATGTTCTATCTCTTGGTCTCTCTCATGCTTGTTCAAAGCTCACTAAAGCTGCTCAAAGATCACCAGTGATTATCTAACTTGCAAATCCAATAAACTTTTCTCTATCCTCATCTTATTTTCCCTCTCTGCTGAATTCAGAGCTGTGAATATATATATGTAAACACACATGCCTGCATACATACATGCATGTATTTTTGGTTTGGGAGTTTTTTCTTTGTTTTTAAGTTGAAGCAGTTATTTAATCATACATGGTAAAAAAAATGACTGAAAATAACATAATTAAAATCAATTGTAGTACAGCATATATGTATTTTTGGAAGAACATAAGACAATGGGACTTTTAAATTCAATTTAACTGCGAAGCTTGAACATGCTCTACTTCTGTAATTTAAAAAATTAAAAAGGAACCAAACAGATTTCAAACCCTGAAAAAATGTGATAAACTCATGGTCTCCACTGAGGGCTGAGCCGGTTTATTACCCTATTTAGTTTGAGCTGACCCCCCATCTTTCATGATTGGATCAAACTTTCAAAGAAGCCTACATCACAGTCACTAATAAAGAGAGAGAGAGAGAGAGAGAGAGAGAGAGAGAGAGAGAGAGAGAAAGCCACTACATTTGATGTTATGTACCCAGAAGTCCGTATTCACTCTATGGATCACTGACCAAAGGCCACAAAATTTCCAAATTGAAACCATGAATGAGAAGAAATGTTAGCCGCTGACTGAGGCACCTTTGTCCTGTTTCACAGCAGCCCATGCCTCTCTGGTTTGATGTGCCTCAGCAATGTTATTTTGGGTTAGTTACTAGGCAACCCTGTCTGTGAGTCATGGGAGAGCACTCGGCAGCACCATCATCCGTGTCATGTTTCAATAGACTTAACATAATAGCTAAACACCAGTCACCTTTTTTCCACAAAAGCCCATGTCAGAAATCAGGAAGCTGGGTTGTGTAGGATGGTTTCATGTTGCAGGATTCATAATTGGCTTTCATGTAACTTCAGAAATAAATATCATTTAAGCTATTATGGAAACAAATGGCTTACTAAAATGGAGTCAATAAGGACTATGAAGTAAAAATAAATAGAAATTCCTAAGGTGGGATGGTCAATAAATAAGACTCCCTGGGAAGATTATTATCTCCTTCAAGTCTCAAGGATACAGCTTGGGAAACTGGCTACTGTTTTCGGTGCGCTGAAACAGCCAATCTGATTCTTCCCTTCCTGGTGTTTAGGACAATATACTCTGTAATCTTAGTACAGACAAAAGCCTTCTGTTACCTTTAAACAGGTCCAGTTATTCCTTTTGCTTAAAATTCTGTCCCATCCTAAAATAGAAAAGTTACTAGGGATTGTGGATTGGGGGCCTGAGAGGGAACAGATGGGTATGATAATAAAGGCAGATTTCTCACAGGCAGATCTTCAACTGCCCAATGGACACTGCCTGATCAACATGCCCCAATTGACTTTCAACATTTCACTCTGCTCCTCTACCAATTTTCTCCCTATGGGTACCTACCACCATCTATCCCATTCATGCTGGAAATAATCCTCATCTCTTCCCCTTCCTTCATCAGGGCCAGCTTCCTGTGCACATGAGCTGTGCAGGTTCACAGGGTCCCGTTCACAAAAGGGCCCCACACTTGGTCAAATACTCTGATGTCACCACAAGAAATTATGTTTTTTTCTTCTTAAAGTTATTTGTTTGTTTGAGAGAGCCTGTGAACAGGGGAAGGGCAGAAAGAGGGAGAGAGAGAGAGAATCCCAAAGAGGCTCCACACTGTCAGCACAGAGCCCAGTGCAGGGCTTGAACCCACAAACCATAAGATCATGACCTGAGCTGAAATCAAGAGTGGGATACTTAACCAAATGAGCCACCCAAGTGCCTCACCATTTGGAATTCTTAATAGTTTAAAAATAATGTGCCCTCTGTTTTCATTTTTCACTGGACCCCATAAAATATTTAGCCCTTCATTCCTCACTTGAAATTAGCTGCCAATTCTATCCATTCTAGCTCCTAAACTAACCTAAAAATGTATCCGTTCTTTGGCATCCTAACACAGGAACCTGTCTGTGACAGATTTTAGGGAAAGTGTCTCCTTGGAAGTGAACAGTTATGACTAGGAAGTAGCAGAGAAGAGTAGGGGAAAGAACAGTCCAGGCAGTTGAAACAGCAATAGATAGTTCTGAGGTAGGAAAAAAAGAGGGCAGCTGGATAGAAGGGGCTCATAAACCCCGGATACTTTTGCTTGACTCCTTCTCCACTTCTCTCAGTCTCTCTCTGCATGTTAGCCAGATCTTGGACTTCTGGTTAGAATCCCATCCTCCTGGCCCCATGTACATCTGAATCTAAAAAAGATTTTACTGTTATTGTTCTGATCTGTGATACTGTGGCTTACAATTAGGACTTATCCCTGGAATCTCTACCCATCAAAATGCTCCACTGTTAGGGCTATCCTAATCCCTAAAGTAGGGGGTGGAGGTCAGAGCTTTATCTTTTAGCAATTTTACATGCATTACCCAAATATGAAACAAATTATTATTATCCAACCAGGAAAAAAAAAAAAAAAACTATGCTTCTCTTTGGAACACAGGCTTCTCTCCTGGACTGCAACTCCCTACAAGCTGTTTATTTCTATATTACCACTATCATCGCGGAAAGGCTGAATTTTGGATAGAGTCCTTCCTTCTCTGTGTTCATGTAACCAGCTTGTATACTTCTACTTCAGGACCAGCCACATTCAGTGGATGTTTAGAAGGAGGAAGGAAGAGAAAGAGGAAGAAACCAGAATTCTGGACTCCTAGGGAGAAGGTCTGCAAATTATCAAGTGAAGATATTTGAAACAAAAACACCACCATAGTCACCAAAGACAGCTCACCTACTTCTATACAGTTCCCCCATATCTTTTCCCCACCAGAAATTGCCAGCACTTCCCTAAATGAGTTGGTGCCAGTCTTAATCAGGCCAATGTTTCTCCGGAGAAAAGCCTGGGCACTCTCCCTCCAGCTCTATGAGAGAAAATTAACCAAATTCAGCAAGATCAGCCACCCCAGCTTTCTGTGTGTCTATCTGCTCCCTGCATGGATAAAGGAAAATCTCAGTTATTCCTTCCTTTCCCACTGGAATTGACATATTGGCATTTATGCTGGTTCACTGATTCTAAAAGGTCAGGACAAGGGAACCACAACTCTCTCCAATTACCCAGAATAGCTGAACTCAGCAGACACTGGAAGAGTCCCTCCACGGACTCTTTTATAAGGAGCCAGTTGTAATCCAGTCATCTATGTATGTATGAGAGACTAAAAGACTAAGTCATTCTCAAAAATAAAAAGTAGATCACAAATGAAAGATCTCCCAGCTACCTCCTCCTCTCCAAGGAAAGTAATTCCAACTGGATAAGATGTTCTAGAATCAGGAATTCAAATGTATAATTACCACCCCAAAATAAAATGTTATAAATTCACTCAGCAAAAGACAATGCATTCATGTTTTTAACTGTACTCAAATTAGACTATGAAAGAAAAATAATTTTGCATTATTTTTGCATTTTAGCTCCTAGCTTACCATAATGAGAATGTTCGTAATATCACTAGGAACAATGTGGGGAAGAAAAGAAGGAAATCACCCCTCTCCATTACCCATGTAACCTTTACTCTGAATGCATTAATATATAATGTTAATAAATTTGGCAAATTAAAAGTTAATGTCAGTAATAACATTAACTGATTTGTTATTCGCATTTGCCTTTTTGTTTTGATGACATTTTCAAGGTTTTTTTTTTTTCCTTTTTTCTCTTTTGAGTTTAAATTTTTTGATTCTCATTTCCTATTTTTAATTTGATACCTTTGTGAAACTTTTTTTTAAATTTCTAAACCATGGAATTCTGTACAGAATAGGGATAACAACAAGAAGCCAATTTTATCTTTCAGACATGAAGATGTTTATCACCACACACACACACACCTGATCACATTACCCTTTGTTTTTATGGTCACACTACTTTTGACAATGCAAAGTGCATTAAAATTCATTTGCATTACACTGAACCATTAATGACTTAATATTAGAAATGTATTCCAAGGAAGCAGGAATACCTTACTCAAGGGCAACTGCTTTTGAAATTCCCTTGGCATTGAACATGTACTTGTGATATCTGTAGAGAGTATCTGTGCACTACATGTAACAGCATCACCTACTCTGGATGAGCGAGATAAACCCATCTGTGCCATTCCATGCTCATTGCCTAATGATGTGTGTCTTGTATTCCCTCCCACCTTATCCATATAGACGAGCGTAATATCTGTATTTTCTAAATTCTCCTAAAATGAATACTGGGTTTAATTACAGCTTAACATTTTTTGTAGAAAGCTAGCACTCATATAATGTATAAAGTTAGATTTACAGAACTGAGATGTAAATTTTATATTCTTATTTGCTATTTACACGACCATGCAGAAAAATGACTTCGGTATCACTTCTTTTCACTAATATCCTTATTACTAGTGTTACTTAAGTCTATCCACAGTGCCGTAAGCCCAAAGCCTATTAATTTTGCCTTTATTTTACTTAGAATGCTAAAATTAATTCTCAAGTATATAGAAATATATATATATTTCTTATATAGAAATAAGACGATAACAACAGTAACAATAACATTATAGCAACTAACATTTAAACAGTATTTGCTATTGGTCAGGTATTTACATAAATAAACCTTTTATAGGGGCGCCTGGGTGACTTGGTTGGTTAAGCTTCTGACTTTGGCTCAGGTCATGATCTCAGGGTTCGTGGATTTGAGCCCCGCATAGATTTCTGTGCTGAGAGCTCAGAGCCTGGAGCCTGCTTCGAATTCTGTCTCCCTCTCTCTCTCGCTGCCCCTCCCCCACTCGCTTGCTCTTGCGCGCATGCTCTTTCTCAAAAATAAAAAAGATATTTTTTTTAAATACGCCTTTTATATACATTAGCTCATTTACTCCTATAAAGTTGGTACTACAGACCTTAACAGAATCTTCTGTTCAAATTTAATTCTTTGTGAAACAGTTGAAAGCTTACAGCAACGTAGGCTCCGCTATTTCTTCCATGATCTCCCTGCTTAAAGCAATGCCTACAATAGAGGCTTCAAAGAGCTCTGCAGTTCTAAGAAGGTATCATCTATGTGTGGCCTTAACAGTGTCATTTCCTACTAGCTAAGGGCTAATTGCACTGGTACTGCTCTCACACCCTATGTAGCACTCCCCAGGCAAACACTACTTCAAATGCATACGGCTACTTCCACTAAGACTGCAGTCCCTGCCAGGTATCAGTGCCCCTGCGCTGGCATTGCTGGCTCCATCAGAACATTAGCAGGGGTATATCACATGCGGCTACGTGAACTGCTGGAATTCATATGTCGAACGTGTCTAATTATATATCTGCATGGATGTTATTCTGGACATAGGATTTATTACTTTTACCAAAGGTTAAGGGTAATTACAGAATTACATGGCAAAGTGGGTAGAATCTTCTTCTCCTGTTCTGCATTGCTCTCCCTCACAGCAGGAATCCAAAGCATTGTAGCTTGTGCCCTAATACTTTGTAGGGTGTTGACATAAAAGAGCTTTTATTGATTTCTCTTTATACTTCTCCCTCCTTCCTACAAATCATGAGTTCAAAACTCTTCTCAAAACTGAGAAGACATATCTGAGGAGCAATCCCCCATTCTTCTTTTTTTTTTTTTTTTTTTTTTTTTTGCCCCATTCTTCTTCTAGAAGCTCATCTTTGGGAATCAAAGATTTCCTTTTTGGGCCAAATTTGTAGACTTAATCCCTCTTTTCTTAGGATAAGTTCCTTTTCACAAGGAACCTTTTCACAAGTCTCCCAGGTCCTTTAGAAAATATCATTCCAACTGACCTATGTCATTAGTTCAGAGTGTATGACGAGCCATCTTATCCAAGAAGTAACTATAAATTAGGTCAGATAATTTCACTGCATCAAGATAATCACTGCTGATTATTGGCAAAATGGTTTTCTCAAAAGCAATACAATCTATAACTAAGAATTAAGGGTTAACTTAACATTTAATGACCATTCACGGCATAAACTATGGTGCTCACAAAACATACCTCCTGCTCCCCATCATTTCCTTGTTCTCTTGCATTTAAGCTCAGACATTTAATTCTGGACAAGGATATAAGTGGAAGCCAATGCATAAAAAAGTAACACACACCCTCCCAGCTGTTTCCTCTCTGCCGTGACTGAGGTACCATGGTGCATGTATAATATGGTAGAACTTCTATCAGCCTAAAATCGAGATTTTTACCATGCACCGATTTCTATGATGTGAATATTCCCAACATGGCCAATTTCAAACTATTAATGTGAAGTTACTTAATGAGAACTTGGGAATATATGAACATAATTGGCTCTTAACCAGTTTAACTATGCCTCACAGACTACCATAAGTTCCAAAAGAAGAAGACATACTTGTAATTTAGGGAGAGAGGCAGAAAACATAGCCCTGCAAAATAAAGTAATAAATAATATTCAATATAGACTTGGTTGAGCTTAGACATCTGCATAGGTAACACTGTCTAAAGAACTGAAAACATATGAAAGTATGTTGCATTTGAGATAGTTAGCCTATCATGGAGAGAAGATTTCATTAATACATTAAAGATAATAGAATGTCTCCCATATCCACCCATAACAGTGGTCAGAGTGAACACAGATTCAATCAACATTTTACTAAATGCACATTATTTGTCAGGAGTAATGCTAGTGGTTTTTATATACCTTACCCCATTTCACCACAAAACCCATTATTTTATCCCTATTTTGCAGATTAAAAAATGAGGCATAGACAATTAGCAAGATATACAAAAGAGATTTGAATCCAAGTCCTCTGCCTCCAACCTCAATATGCTACATCTGGGATCACACTGTCTCTATGGTCTCAAACAAAAACAAAAACAACAACAACAAAAAAGAGGATACAAAGTTTTATTCTCCCAAAGCGTATCATAACATTCTTCAACAACTGGGTAATCACAACCAAAGAAGTCAGACACCAAAAAAAAAGTACAGAAAAGGTTTTGGAGTTCTTCATTTTTCTCCCTAACTTCAGTGCAATCAGTAAACGTTTAAGAAGCTCCTAAATGTTACTTTCTCCATATAAGCAAGGGAGTGGACTCTAAAAAAACAGTATTTGTTATTAATTAAAAATGTCTTTAGCATAAAGAATGATTTTTTTTTCTAGTTAACACAGTTTAATATTAGTTTCAGGTATAGAATTTAGGGATTCATCACTTACAAGAGCACCCAGTGCTCATCACAACAAATGCCCTCCTTCATACCTATCACCTGCTTTAAACCCATCACTCTGCCTGCCTCCCCTCCAGCAACCCTCAGTTTGTAGTCTGAAAGCAACATTCCTTTTATAAAATCTCCATTTGCTCTTTGTCCATTCTAAACTCATGGGTTCACAAGACAGAAGGGAGATTTCTTTAGCAAGTGTCAAATATTGGTAATCTTGTAAAATATATGTCTCATTACAATCTTTTTTATTCATCATTTTTTTTTAATTTTAAATTTTAGGTGGTTAATATACAATTCAATATTGATTTCAGGAGTAGAACTTAGTGATTCATCACTTACATACAACACCCACTGCTCATCACAAGTGCCCTCCTTAGTGCCCAGCACCCAACTAACCCATCCCCACCCACCTGCCTCCATCAACCCATAGTTTGTTCTCTATCATTGAGGGTGTCTTGTGGTTTCTCTCTTTTCTTCCCCTTTTTTCTTCTTTGTTTCCTAAATTCCACATATGGGTGAAGTCATATGGTATTTGTCTTTCTCTGATTGACTTATTTCACTTAGCACAATACATTCTAGCTCCATCTATTACAATATAATAATTTGACACCCTATAAATCAGTCTCTATAGGATATTCTTACTGTGTAAGCCCTTAAGAAATTGATACTATGTAGAATCCTTAAATAAAATATATGCTCTGTTGCTGCAAACTGGGGACCCAGTTTCTGGAACCATGGTGGCCTACCAAAGGTCTCTCTTTTTCAATACATATTATTATAGTTTAACGATATTTAATTTTGGATATTAACCACATATATATATATATATATATATAGCATATATATAGCATATATATATAGCATATATATATAAATGAAGATGCTAAAAGTTCATTTAAATTTAATTATTTCTTTATTTTTAGGTTAAACATAACTAAAGAATTTAATTGACACCTTAAATTTTCTGAAAGAACAGTTGATTTTATCCTCACATGGTATTAGAGACATTTTTTACAATGTCTACCAAGAGCATCATTTTACAATTTGCAGAAGTGGCCTGCATTAGTTTCATTTTCAATGCAAACAGAGTAAGTTTTCTTATTCCTAAAACTCTCTTCAACTTCAGCACACCAAACAGCATATTAGTCTCACCTATGGGTAAGAAGACAGGATACACAGTGGAAAGTTCATTACACTGTTCATTTGGAAGGTCTTCAGGGTGAAGGGTACGTAAGGCTGCCTGAAGAGGGTACAACTTGGCATAAGGTTGAAAATGCACTTAACAAATGAGTTACAGAAATCCCTCTTCTGTCTCTTCAGAATTTTTATCAGATGTTGTCACTTCTCTGAGTCTTCTTTCCAAAATTTTTTTCAGGCTTTAGGCATGCCAATCGGCAATGCCTTTCATAAAGTTATTGTCCTAAGTAAATGTTTCATTTTGGGATAGTTACTTACCCTCTTTCTATACACTGCCCTCTGGTACTTCTTAGACCAATAAACAAGTGGTCTAGAATAAAACTGACATTCAGCCCCTTAGATTCCTAGCCAAATACATCTTAACATCTCATCTTGACCAGAAGAAAAATAGCTTTAATAGCTTCTAATCACTTAAATAGCTTTTAAATAGCTTTTAACAATACCCAATGACATCAGAGCAACAATTCTCCTACTGTCAAGCCGCCCAAGAAGGTAATGCATAAATGAGAACATAATATACCTTCCAAATGGAGTTAGTCTTGAGACTATTGAAATATTGGTATTTACAAGCAGTAGTTAATTTTTAGATTTAGCTTTGCACCATTATTCCCGTAGTTTATGTAATCCAATCATCTAAGACTCAGTTTCCTGAGATGGAAAATAAGAAGGCGGAACTGAAGTTCCTTTCATATTTGAAATGCTAGCAGTTAAAAATGATAAAGAAGGAACAGATGATACATCTAGGAGTAAATGAGACCAAAGAATTCAACAACTGAGAAAGATCACCAGCTACTAATCTGCTCCTCTCCCATCAGAAAATGCCGATTGATGCACTCCAATGGCTCATACCAAGCTCATAGTCACCTCACATTCAATGAAAAGGTCCCAAAGAGAAACAAACCACCATGCTGCACAGGAAAATCTCACACATACTAATCCACCTCATTCATCATAATCAGAAATATAATGGACAAAAAAAAAAAAAAAACCACTGGACATTTGAAGAAAATCATATTAGTGAAAGACTAAGATGAACAAACACAATTCATGATACTGAAGGAAGCAATGCTAATTCAGGGAGATTTTTAACAAATTTTAGTTTAATGACCTTAAAGAAATTAGACATTATATTTACAAAAGCATAAAAATTTTTAAAGGGTATCATATAAAAGACGCAATTCATTTAAACAAAGAATTATTTTCTCCCTCTCTTCCACCTCCTCTGCTTCCCCCAAAATAATTTTTTCCACCTAGTTTTGAATATTTGGTAAATATGTCTTAAATCCCTCCTGGATATCAATCTCTAGGGATGTTTTCCTACACATCATTTTTTACCTCATCTTCAATCTCCAACACCAGCAAACAGCAAAAATTTAAGCTATAAGTGAAAGTATTCAATTAATGATAATTAAATCATTTTTTAAAAATGTTTAGAACCAAAAAGGACACATTCAGATTGATTAAGACCACCTAGTACCAGACAGAATAGATGAGGAGAAAAAAACAAAACAAAAGCAAAGGGGAGCCTGGATGGCTCAGTCAGTTAAGCATCTGGACTCTTGATTTTGGCTGGCTCCTCAGTTCCAGCCCAGCATGGGGCTCTGCTCTGTGCTTTACAGAACCTGCTTGGGATTTTCTCTGTCCCTCTCACTGCCCCTCCCCTGCTCACACATTCATTCTCAAATGTCTCTCTCTGTCTTTCTCTCTCTCTCTCAAATAAAGGTTGTTTTCTTGTTTTGTTTTGTTTTTTAAAGCAGAGATATTGGGGCACCTGTGTGGCTCAGTTGGTTGAGTGTCCCACTTTGCCTCTGGTCAGGATCTCGCAATTTCATGAGTTCCAGGCCCAGAAACCGGCTCACTGCTGTCGGCCTATCAGTGCAGAGCCTCCCCTCCCCCTTCCCCCACTTGCGCTCTCCCAAGAATAAATAAATACATACAAAAAGCAAAAATATGGCAGGAAATATTCTGGTAAAATTTCATAATTAAAAGTACAAAACTTTTTAGGGCACCTGAGTGGCTCAGTAGGTTAAGGGTCCAACTACGGCTCAGGTCATGATCACGCAGTTTGTGAATTCGAGCTTGGTGTGGGGCTCTGTGCTGAGGGTTTGGAGCCCGGAGCCTGCTTCAGATTCTGTGTCTCATCCTCTCTGTACCCCTCCCATGCTCATGCTCTGTCTCTCAACAATAAATAAACGTTAAAAAAAAATTTAAGTACAAAACTTTTTAAATAATTAACTGACCTTACCAGATATCCCACTAACAACATTCAAAATGATAAGTAAAATCAATTTTGTCAGTAGAACTCTATACCAGGGAAATTATGAAGTATACATGAGAGGGCATTTTCAGGCATGCAAAATAATCCTAAAATTCCCTGTAATGATAAATTGCTCAAAGAGATGCTTCAGAATAAAGAACAAGAATTCAAGACTGGACATGACATGAGACACAAGAGTCAGCGGCAATATGACACTGAATAAATGTAGAAAGTTTCTTTCTTTGGAATTCTTTCTTCTTGTCAACAGATCCTGTTAGAACAATACTTAAAATATTATTTTGAAGAAAAAATTAATAGCACAGGAATTCATTTTCTTACATGTGTACCAAATTGTTCTTATTAGAGTGAATGATATTTATAGAATCATACCATTATAAATGATGTATTGGAGTTTTCTGTTTTTACAATCTACCTATTGACAAAGGACAGGATAATTACGTTACAGAACAGAATGCATTGTCTTCAACTCTGACCATGTGAAAGCAATAATGTAACAAAAACCAGAATGGGAAGCGGAAAAAGTGGAAAGAGAAATATTTTAGAACAGAAGTCAATACAGACTGTCTAAATTTGATAATTCAAGAAACAGATTTATGAAAGATCATGTAAACAACCACAAAACCCTAAAAGTAAAAATATAATTATCAAAAATCATGCAGTGAGGAGGAATACAAGACATAATATGAAGGTACCAAATTTCTCATACTTAATGATGAGTCAATAGATATGATCAAAGTTAATCAATATAGGTACAGGTATAACATTAAATCAATTATAAGTCACTAGAAGAACCAAATTCAGAAATTCTTCATCTTTTTAAAAATTTTTTTAACGTTTTCATTTTTATTTTTTAAAAAGAGAGAACATGCATCTGTGTGGGGGAGGGGCATAGAGAGAGGGGGGACAGGATCAGAAGCAGGCTCTGGGCTGACAGCAGTGAGCTACAGAGAGCTCAAAGTGGGACTCAAATTCAGGAACCATGAGATCATGACCTGAGCAGAAGTCTGATGCTAAACAAACTGACTGAGCCCCCAGACACCCCCCAAATTCAGAAATTCTTAATGGTTGCCGCTGAGCACCTGGGAAGAGGAATTATGAATGGGAGATTAAGAAGTGAGACTGTTATTATTTATACACTTTTATACCATTTGATATTTCTTTAACACACCTTATTCCATATTTTTAAATGAATACCTATGATAGGGGAATAAATTTAAAATGATAAAAAATATTAATAGCTTATATTGGTGAATTACTTTATAAAAATATACTTACACAAATTGTCTTATTTATGCTTAGCAAGTCTTAAGAAAGTAAGATTTTGATCACCAATTCCCTGTGGGGTCGTTTGTGGGGGGTCGACCCTGTGGGGTCGTTCCCTTGGTGGTGGGGGTCCCACACCACCAAGCAACTGTCTAACATTAGCTGGTTGTGCTACAATTCAACTTAATTCTGACACTATCTACAAACAGATAACATCAGATCTCTCAGGTTGAGGGCTCTGACCTACAAGAATTCCTCCCCCCCCAACCCAACTTTAACAGCCAATTACAAATCCAAGTTATCACTTCTGCTTCTGTCCAACCAGCTATAGACTAGAGGCTCCAATCCTTCTTGGGTTTGGTTAATTTCCTAGAGTGGCTCACAGAAATCAGGAAACCAGTTCATTCACCAGATCACCAGTTTACTACAAAGAATACCAAAGGATATGAATCAACAGCTAGATGAAGAGATACACAGGGTGAGGTCCAAAACAAGGAAGCTTCTGTCCTCATCGAGTTTGGGGACCAGAATGTTGTTACCTGTGCTCTGGTTCACTAATCTGGAAGCTCTGCCCTTTTGGGTTTTCATAAAGGCTTCATTACATAAGCATGATTAAATCATGACCTTTGGTGGTTGGTTCCACCTCCAGTCCCTCATCCCTTCCCTGAAATCAGGAAATGGGAGTGAAAGTTCCAACTTCCTTTCATTTGGTTCCCTTGGCAACCAGCTCCCACCCTTAGGTGCTTTCCTAGTCACTAATTAATATAAGAAAAGACATCTTTACTGCTCTCCCCTGGGAAATTCCAAGGGTTTTAGAAGCTCTGTGCCAGAAACAGGGACAAAGACACACAGTGACAAACAGAAAGATTCTACTATTCTTGTGTACAACTGAAGAAAAAAAAAAAACAGTTAAAAAATGTTAGTGAAAACATGGAGAAATTAGAACACTTGTGCACTACTGATGGGAACGTAAAATGATGCAGCTTCTGTAAAAAGAGAATCTGGGTCTATATCCAAAGGAGCTGAAATCAGAATCTCAGAGAGACAACTGCACTCTCCTATTCACTGCATCTTCATTCACAACAGTCAAGGCATGGAAACATCCCAAGTGTCCATCAACAGATGAGTGGATAAGGAAAATGTAAGATATATGTACAATGGAATATCATTCACCCTTAAGAGACAAGGAAAGCCTGCTATACACAACAACATGGATGAATCTGCTAAAGGGAATCTGTAAGGACATTATGCGAAGTGAAGTAAGTCAAATACAGAAGAACAAATACTGCATGATTCCACTTATATGAGGATTCAAAAATAGTCAAGTTCATAGAAACAGAGTAGGATGGTGGTTACCAAGAGCTGAGGGGAGAGGGAAACAGGGAGTTTGTTGCTGTTCAAAGGATATAAAGTTTCAGTTATGTAACATGAATAAATTGTAGAGATCTGCTGTACAACACTGTGCCTACTGTTCACATAACTATATCTTCCACTTAAAAATTTGTTAAGAGGGTAAATCTCATCTTGTGTTCTTAACAACAGTTTAAAGAAAATGAAAGAATTAAGGACATATGGAAACAAAAAAGATTCGAGGGGGGGGAAAATAGGCAGCTAATTGACAATGCAGAGGCACAAACTCAGGTCCCCTGTTGTCAGTTTCTGTTGTTGTTTGCAATTTTTCTGGGAAAAAAAAAAAAAGCACCCTTTAAAGTTTTATTGTGTTTGTTGTTTTGTTTCAAGTTCATAACATAATTTGTAATAACTCTATCTTAAGCGATTCTCCGAGAACCAGTTTTAGAGACAAGATTCTAGTAGAAGTAGTTTCTTAGGGAAAAGATTACAGAAAACAGCAATACTGAACAGCAGTGCTGAGAAAGGGAAAAGAAGGAAATAAAAGGTATGCTATCAAGCAAGTTACAATTGCAGAAACCTGGAGTGGACTTTTGGGGGCACCCAGGAAAGAGCATGAAATACACACCTCAGAGTTACTCTACCAACTGGTAAAGAAGCTTGACTATTTCTCTACTAAATGCTCTTGATGAGGGGACATTAGGTTGGGGATGTTTATTACTTGGCTTTTCCTGCCAGCCTTACAAATAGGACAGGCTTCAGTGGCTCCAAATGGAAGCTGGGCCTGAAGTACAGATATGGTATTGGGAAGGACATACGGGCAGATATCTGTTACAAACTCCCAACTAAATTGTAACATTCCTTGTCAGCAGAATCCAGATCTTGCTCTTTATCTCTACCACCTAGCACGGGACCAATAGTGAATAAACACGGCATAATTCACTGAATTAAGAAAACCCAAGCATTCTGAACTCATCACTGGCTTGACAGACTTATTTTACCAAAAGTAGAAAAGCTTTGTATATAGCCTGTCACCAATGCAAAGATTTTCCTTATGGCATGGATTCCTAGATGCTGTTTTATAACAAGCACTGGTCTAGAAATAAGTTTTTACCAATCTGTGGTAAAATAAGAAAAAAAATAGTAATTTCAAAATTTTGTGAAAATTATACACGTTGGATTAAAGAATGTGATGAGAATTTAACTCCATCCTGTATTTTTGGTATTTTCTTATGAAATTACAGTCAGAGTAAATGATATTCTCTTTTTCCCTTTCAATGCCTATATGCTCCTCTTATTTTCCTTTAATATCCCGGGGCAAAATTTTTCTAAGTGTGATCACACATTGTGTAAATCAATTTTTAATTAAAATCACACTACTTTATAATATAAAAAAATCTAGAAACCACTGATATATAGACTATTCCTTAATAAGATTTTTGTGAACTCATATTACCTTATGAGTTCTTGTCCAAGACTAAAATAGCTTTAAAATCATTGGTGTGATTTCTTAAGGTAAATATGGTTACCAGCACCTTTAAAAATAATATAAAATTTGTTTACTCATAAAGGAACAAAAAATTGAACATTTGCTTAGCTATTTTAAAATTACATAACTAAAACTTATAAGTTTATTTATTTTGAAAAAGAGAGGGAGAGAGAGAGAGAGAGAGACAGTCATGAGCAGGGGATGGACAGAGAGAGAGAGGGAGAGAGAGAGGGAGAGAGAGAGAATCCCAAGCAGGTGCCACAATGTCAGCACAAGCCCAACTCGGGGCTTGGACTCAGGAACCATGAGATCATGACTGAGCAGAAATGAGAGTTGGATGCTTAACCGACTGGGCCACCTAGGCATCCCATGGGTAAAAATTTATGTTGAGTTTAATTTTGTGATTATCTTTACTTCTACAGTATGTAAATAAAGTGTTTCATTTTAAACATGATACATAGGAATTTGTTGAAATGATTTACAAAGTAAGATACGTACATTTATTTGAAGAAAAATAATTATAGTCTTATTTAAAATCCTGGTGTGTGCAAGATTAAAATGGTCATATTTTCTAAGTATAAGAAGATATTCAATGACCGTGAATATGTTTCTGAGATCATATCCTCCTCAACTTTTTTTTTTTTTAAACATTTATTTATTTTTGAGACAGAGAGAGACAGAGCATGAACGGGGGAGGGTCAGAGAGAGAAGGAGACACAGAATCCGAAACAGGCTCCAGGCTCTGAGCTGTCAGCACAGAGCCCGACGCGGGGCTTGAACTCACAGACCGCGAGATCATGACCTGAGCTGAAGTCAGCCACTTAACCAACTGAGCCACCCAGATAACCCCCTCCTTAACTCTTTAAAACAAGAACTCTTTGTAGGCAAAAATGTGGTTTTGTCCAATTTCATGGATCTTCCTATATATAAAGTTGAATTCCTGTCCAGTTTCTTTTCACGTATGGAATGTTGAGTATGATGTAAATAATATAGTTGAAAGACTTGGAAAAATGGCTAGCAACAATCCACAATATTTGGGAATCTGGCAGAGCTCTCCCAAAGTGATGGAGCCAGAGCCATCTGGAGACATTGGTAGATCACACTGTGAGGCTTTAGCCAAACACGTGCAGGCAGAAACAGGTTAAAGTGAACACACATACACAAACTTTCAAGGAATAAGAAAGTTGGGGCGTCTGGGTGCTCAGTTGGTTGAGCGTCTGACTTTGGCTCAGGTCATGATCTCATGGTTCATGGGTTCAAGCCTCATGTCAGGCTCTGTGCTGACAGCTTAGAGTCTGGAGCCTGGTTTGGATTCTGTGTCTCCTTCTCTCTCTGCCCCTCCCCTGCTTGTGCATGTACTCTCTCCCTCTCTCTCTTTCTCTCTCTCATAAATGAATAAACATAAAAAACAAATCAGTGCAGAGCAATTTATAGCTTGCGACTAGGTCTTACTGCTGCTCCAACAGCTGCTCCAACTTTGCGTTTTTAAAGGGACATACTCAAAATCTCCTTTCCATTCATAGGTAATATTCTTGATTCACTACTTAGCAATTCCAGGTTTTCTTGTTTTTTAGCAGCTCTGTTTTGGAACTTTATTCACTTTCTTCTATGTCTCTATAAGTTAAGTCTTCATGAAGCAGTGAGCCAAGACCCTTCCTTTCTCAGGAAGAGTATTAAGAGCGTATCATCACATGGCATCACCTCTGTTTATATTTCTCAGATACGTGGCACTCCTTTTCCTCATAATCAGCTGAATATGTCAGAGGCTGACAAAAAGGTCACTAAACCTTGTTTCTAAGCCACTTCCACATAATATTGTAAGTATTATGAATCCATTTATGGCCCTGCTTTTATGGTGGGGGGGGGGGGGGGTGCATAGAAATCACTATTACTATTAATCCCATACTAACTGGCAAAGTCACCTAAAAGGTTTCATTATATTCCTAACATATAACTTACTACCAAAGATTAAGAATTTAGAGCCCATTTAGTTTTGAAATAATGGATTTTAAACCACAAAAGGTACTTGAATAGATATTTCTTATGAATATTCTAATAAGAAATTATGCTAATGGCAATTGCTAAAGCTAAAAATGGTTGAGAAGGAGACTAATTACTTATATGCCATGAGCAATGTGGGACAAAAATAGATGATTCTTCAATCTTTAATGTTCAGATATTTCATTGATATATTCTTGATGAGAAAGGAAACAAAGATTAACCTACAGGTTTAGAAAAATATTTCAAGAAGTAACAAAAATGTTTCAGTATATGCATAAATGTTATGGTTTTAACAAGTTTTATACAACCAATAGATGCTTTTATGAAAAATAATGACTCGGTTTTAAGTCACTAACCTTAAGAAACAGAGGATATCAAGACTTATTATAAAAGTAATATGTATGATATTGTTCCAAAGATAAAGCAATAGCAATAAATAGCAATAAATAAATAAATAAATAAATAAATAGCAATGAATAGCAATAAAACAAAAAAGCCCCAAAATACACTCACACACACGTACAGGTTCTTGATGACAAAGGTAATATAAAAATTGAAAAAGCAACGGCAAAAAATTTCCCTTTCAAAATATGGTATTTGGACAATTGTATATCCACATGTAAAAGAATAAATAAAATTGATCCTTCTTTCAGACATGCCAAAAAGTTAATTCCAGATGGACTGTCATTCTAAATGTAATATAAACATTAGGGGTGCCTGGGTGGCTCAGTTGGTTGAATGTCCGGCTTCGGCTCAGGTCATGGCTCGCCATTCACAGGTTCAAGCTCCACATCAGGCTCTGTGCTAACCAACAGCTCAGAGCCTGGAGGCTGCTTCAGATTCATTTGCATTCTCTCATTCTCTCCTCTCCCTTTCTCTCTCTCTCTCTCTCTCTCTCTCTCTCTCTCTCTGTCTCTCTCTCTCTCCCTCTCCCCCCCCTCTCCCTCTCCCTCTCCCCCCCTCTCCCTCTCCCTCTCCCCCCCTCCCCTGCTCATGCTCTGCCTCTGTCTCTCAAAAATAAATAAATGTTAAACATTAAATGAGGCACCTGGGTGACTCAGCCAATTAAACGTCCAACTTCGGCTCAGGTCAAGATCTCACATTTTGTGGATTCAAGCTCCCCGTTGGGCTCTGTACTCAGATTCTGTGTCTCCCTCTCTCTCTGCTTCCTCTGTTTTTCTCTCTCTCTCAAAAATAAATAAACATTAAAAAAACTTTTTAAGGAAAGAAAATATTGGCAATGGTTAACACTGTCCAAATTTCTGTTTATCTAAAAACACCATGAAGAAAGAGAAAATGCAAAACACAGAGTGGCAGAAAATATTAACAACACATATAAATAGCAAAGTGCTTGTATATAATATATATATATATTAGAAAAAATGTATAAGCCAATTAGGCAAAAAATCCAATAAAATGAGTAAAAGACTTGAACAGGCGTTTCACAAAAGAAGATATTCAAATGGCCAATAATATAAAAATGTGATGTCCATCAAGGATACGCAAATTAAAATCACAGCTATGGACCATTATATATATACCAAAATGATTAAAATTTAAAACTCTCAAAATACTCAAGTGTTGGAAAAGCTGAAATCAGCATTGTGATACAATGGACAAGTGAGTAGAGAAGGAGGAAGGTGAATTCTCGAAACCACTATATAGAGTTTTTTGGTAATATTGATTCTTATTTAACAAATATAAACCCTAGGGACCAAAGATTCTAATCCAAATTAAATATCCCAAATCGTATGCATGTGCTGCCAGTCACACACACACACACACACACACACACACACACACACACACACACACACACACAAGAAATGTTCATAGCATCATTATTTGTAATAGTCAAAAACCAGAAACAACCCACATATACTTCATTTGAAAAATAAATGAATAAATAAATAAATTACAGCATTTCCATACAATGAAATACAATAAGAGTAAAAATATGACATGGATGCATTTAATGATAAAGTTAATTTTTTTAAGCTCAAGCCTTTGACTTTTGCCTCCAGCGAAACTATAGCAACAGGAATGGTATTTACCCTTACACCTGAAGCAAAACAAATAAATAAAATCTAATTAAATATGTGAAACAATTTTCAAAGCACTACACTGAAGAACAGTAATCTCGGAAAGACAGAAAACAAATAAAGTGGGCCTTGCAATTGCCCCCAGCTTACTGACTAAAACAGGCTTCCAAGAAAAGGAAAACACCGCAGATGCCCTGAGCTGAAGAGACAAAGCTGAGAGTATGAAGGGATGCAAGATGGCTAGAATGTGCATCCAGAATACTAGAGAGAAGAAAAGGTAGAAAAACAAAAACACAGAGATCTGCAGCATAGCTCCCACTAGAGTATGCCACAGAGTATGGACTGATGCAAGTTTGTGAAAAAACTACCCAAGGCCAGGAAAAGAACCACCTCTAAAGATTAGAGTTCACAGTACCCAGAGGTCACAAAGGGCCAGGAACAGTGCTTGATCTAAGCAGTCAGAATGGAAAATCTCATAATTCATTAATTACCGTAGAGTTTTCAAAAAGGTCTTGCCTAATTAGTGGAGAATAACTATCCCTATGGTAAATACTATTTTTATCCCCCCTAAGAAGTCTTAGAAGTAAAATCCAAGAGGATCAAACTGTTTCCAAGTCACTTTAACTACGTCCCAGAACAAATCTCAAGAAAATTTATAAAACTATGATAACAGTAGTAAGCCATGTAAAAAATGCAAAAAGTCTGGCATTCAATCAGAGATTATCAGCCACGCAAAGAAGCAGTAATGCAACTCATTATGGAGAGAAAAAGTAATCAACGGAAACCATTCAGGACTGATCCAGATGTTAGAATTAGCAGACAAGGACATGAGAATAGTCATTGTATTCTATAGGTTCAAACAGGTAAGCAAAGACATGGAAGATATAGAACAGACACAAATTGAACTTCATTATATGAAAGCTACAGTGTCTGAGATGAAAAATACAATGGCCAGGATAGAATTAAGAATAGATTAGATGGGAGAAGAAAGTATTAGTGAACTTGAGGACACAGCAACAGAAACTATCCAAAATGAAACAGAGAAAAATGAATGATAAAAGAAAGAAAGAAAGGGGGTGGGGAATGAGCAAAATGGGTGAAGGGAAGTGGGAGATACAGGCTTCCAGTTAAGGAATGAATAAGTCACAGGGATAAAAGGCACAGCATAGGGAATAGAGTCCATAGTGTTGTAATAACATTGTATGGTAACAGATGCTAGCTACAGCTGTCATGTGGGCAACATAATGTACAGACTTGTCAAATCACTATGCTGTACACCTGAAACTAATGTAACATTGTGTGTCAACTATAATTCAATTAAAAAAAAGAAAGAAAGGGGCGCCTGGGTGGCTCAGTCGGTTAAGCAGCCGACTTCGGCTCAGGTCATGATTTCACGGCCCGTGAGTTCGAGCCCCACGTCGGGCTCTGTGCTGACAGCTCGGAGCCTGAGCCTGTTTCAGATTCGGTGTCTCCCTCTCTCTGACCTCCCCCATTCATGCTCTGTCTCTCTCTGTGTCAAAAATAAATAAACGTTAAAAATAATAATAATTAATAATAATAATAATAATAATAAAATTAAAAAAGAAAAAATTCACCATTTGGCCTGTGGGACAACTTCAAGCCTTATAAAAAAATGTGTAATTGGGAGTAGCCAAAAGAGGCAGATACAAAAAAATATATAGAGAAATAAACACTAACATTTTTCCAAATTTGAAAAAAAATTATAAACCCACAGATGCCAGAAGCTCAATGGTTCTCTAGCATAAGAAATAGGCAGAAAACTACAATAAGGCATATCACACTGAAGTTGTTCAAAACCAGTGATAAAGAGAATATTCTAAAAACAGTCATAAAAATAAGACATGTATATACAGAAGAACAAAGATAAGAATGACTACATATTTCTTGTCATAAAAAAATGCTAAAATAGATGGTGGAGCCTAATACCTAAGGGGGAAAAAATGTTCAACTTAGGAATTATATAACTGACAAAAATATCTTTCAGCAAAGGGCAAAATAAAGACATTCAGACTAACAAAGTCTGGAAGAATTAATCATGAGCAGATATACACTACAAGAAATGTCAAAGACCTTCCAACAGAGGGAAAGTAGCGTAAGAGAAAAATATGGATCTACACAAAGGAATTATAAAAAAGGGAAACAGTAAGTAATGACGTGGGTAAATGTATAGGCTTCTTTTCTTTATTAAAATACAAAATATAAAAATGAGAGGTTTTTCTTACTATTTAAGGCTCTTTAAAAGACCAGATACCCAAGAGAACTGAAATCATATATCAACCAAACTTGCACATAGATGCTTCTATAATAACTAAAATGAGGAAACCCAGATTTCCATCAACTGATGAATAAAAATGTATTTCCATACAATGGACTGTTTTCAGCAATAAAAAAAGAATAAAAATCTGATTCATACTACAACATGGATGAATCTTAAGAATACTATGCTAAATAAAGAAGACAAACACAGAAAGCCACATATCATATGATCATAATGTATGACATATCCAAAAAAGGCAAATCCATAGAGACAGTAAATAGTGCTTGCCAGGAGTCAGGATTTGGAGGAATAAAAAAGGACTGCTAATGGATACTGGGTCTCTTTTTAAGGTTCTGAATTAGATAATGTTTGCACAACTTTGTGACTATTCCAAAAATCATTGTATTGTACACTTTTGAAGGGTGAATTTTATGGTATGTAAACTACGGTGGGTCAATAGTGCCCCCCGCCCAACACTTTTTTTAAGAACCAACCCCTAGTACCTGTGAATGTGACTTTATCTGGAAGTAGAGTCTTTGCAGATGTAACCAGTTAAGGATCTCAAGATAAGATTATTCTGGATCTACAGTGGGCCCTAAATCTAATGACTAGGGTCTTTACATGAGAGAGGAGAAAGACATTTGAGACACTCAGACACACAGGAGAAGGCCATCTAAAAATGCAGCCAGAGACTGGACTTATGCCACCACAGGCCAAGGAATGCCAACGTATGTCAGCAGTCACTTGAAGCTACAAGTGTGAAACAGGTTCTCTGAAGAGTCTACAAAAGGAAACAACACTGTTTCGCGACAGTTTATTAGTTTCTGACTTTCAGAACTATGACAGAATACACTTCTATTGTTTTAAGCAACCCAGTTTGTGACAAAATGTTATAGCACTCCTAGAAAACTAAAGCATAATCTCTGTATCAATTTAAATGACTATGTTTGGAAACAAAGACAATTGTTTCCATAAAAATGACAACAAAGGACTGTTAGATAACATATATGAAAGTAAATGTATGAAAACAATAGCACAAAGTTTTATAGGATATAAAAACTAAGGTTTTTTAAAGTTTATTTTTATTTATTTTGGGAGCGAGAATGAGAGCAAGTGGGGGGGGGGGGGGGGCAGAAAGAGGAAAACAGAATCCCAAGCAGGTTCCGTGACCTCAGCACAGAGTCCAACATGGGGCTCGAACTCACGAACATGAGACCATGACCTGAACCAAAGTCAAGAGTGGACGCTTAACTGACTGAGCCACCCAGGTGCCCCAAAAGAAGTAGAGAATTGCAAGGTTCTTGTATTGGCTTGGATCGTGCTCCCAAAATTTCATGTCCTTCCTGGAACCTCAGAATATGACCTTATTTGGAAATAAGTCTATTACAGATTTAATCAGTCAATATAAAATGAGGTTATACTGGAGTAGCATAGGCCCTTAACCCAGTAGGACTGCTTTGCTTGTGAGAAGAGAGGAGACACAGAGACAGCCACACAGGAAAAATGCCATGTGACAACACAGGCAGAAACTGTAATGATGCAGTAAGCAACACCAAGGATTGCCAGTCACCAGCAGAAAAAAGCTAAGAAGAGTCAGGGAAGGTTTCTGACCAGACCATTATGGGGAACATGGCCTTACTGACACCTTGGCTTGGACTCCTGGACTCCAGAAGTGTGAGAAAAGAAACTTCTATTGTTTTAAGTCACACAGTTTGTGGTATTCTATTACAACACCCCTAGGAAACTAAATACAGTTCTCACACTAGATGTGAAATCCTATATCATGAGGGAGACTGTGTTAAGTTAAAGATGCACATTGTAAATCCTTAAGGCATCACTAAAAAAGCACTCAACAAAATCCAATACCCATTTTTGTTAAAAACCCTCATAAAACTAGGAATGGAATGAAACTTCCTCAATCTAATAAAGGGCATCCATGATAAACCTATTGCTAACAACACATTTAATGGTGAAAGACGGAAAACTTTCCCCCTATGAGTAGAGTGGGAACAAGATAAAGTTATCTGCTATCAGGGCACCTGGGTGGCTCAGTCGGTTAAACATCTGACTCTTGATTTCGGCTCAGGTCATGGTATCCTGGTTCGTGAGTTCAAGCCCTGCATCAGACTCTGCGTGGACATTGTAGAGCCGGCTTAGGATTCTCTCTCTCCCTCTTCCCCACTCACACTCTTCCTCTCTCTTTCGCTCTCTCTCAAAATAAATAACTTAAAAACTTAAAAAAAAAGATTTAAAAAATATATCTGCTATCACCACTTCTCATCAACAGCATACTAGGGGAGCCAGCCAGGGAAATAGGTCACAAAATAGAAATAAGAGACCCTACTTATATAAATAAAGAATTAAAAATGTCTTTATTCACAGACAACCTGATCATGTGTGTGTGGAAAAATGATAAAAAACCACCCAAAAAAAAAGATACTTAAGCTAATAACTAAGTTAGCAATATTTGTTGAGTAAGGTTCATTGAGCTTCCTGCTTCCAGATATAGGATCAATATACAGCAATTATCTGCATTTCTATATAATAATGATGAACAACTGATATTTAAGTTAAAATAAAATAATACCACTTAAAATAGTGCCAAAAGCATGAAATACTTAGGGATAAATTGAACAAAATATGTTAAAGAACTGTATACTGAAAACTACAAAGTATTGCTGAGAGAAGATAAAAATGCAAGTAAATAGAGAAATAACACCTGCTATGGGGTATATCTCCATCAATATATTAATATTAGTACTACTAATACTACTATTAATTCTACTAATAAACTCAATATTAAAGTCAGTCCCTCCCAAACTGACTACAGATTATAATTATAAAATCAGGAAGTGCTATATTGGCATCAAGATAGGTGTGTCAATGTACAATGAGCAAACCTTTTAGAATCTCTAAAAGCTCGAAGGAGAATTTTATTTGAGCCCCAGTTAGGACAGCTGCTGGGGAAACATACTCTTGACAGGGATGCAAGTACTCTAGAGAATGAATAGTTTTTATAGGGCTGTATACTTTCTACATCCTGTAAAACTCCAAAGTTTATAGATTAGCATATAGGCAGGAATCACAAATTTTATCACAGAGGAATTCAGGGAGGAACTCTGATCCATATCTCAAGGACAAGACGGTTTTCCTTTAGGTTATTCATTCACAAAGCAGATATACAATGTCTCTGTGTTGGGCCATAAATCAGGCTTTGGTTTGAACAAATTTATACACAGTCGTGTTGACTTAGAAATCAAAAATGGTTTTCCTTATATATCAGGCCTTTAAAAAGTTTTTCTCTCATCAGGTGTCTGGCGTCCAAAAAATCAAGGAAACAAAATACAGATATGGACAGCTGATTTCTGACAGAAAGAAAGGCACTTCAGTGGAAAAAGAACATTTTTTTCAACAAAAGGTGCTGGAATAATTGACATGCATAAGCAAAAAAAATAACTTTGAGCCATATTTATATGATAAAAAAATTAACTCAAAGGTGACCATAGTTTTAAATAAAAAATAAAACAGGGGCACCTGGGTGGCTCAGTCAGCTGGGTGTCCAACTTCGGCTCAGGTCATGATCTCAGGGTTCGTGAGTTCCAGTCCCACGCCGGGCTCTGTGTTGACAGCTCAGAGCCTGGATTCTGCTTCAAATTCTGTGTCTCCCTCTCTCTCTGCCCTTCCCCCGTTCACACTCTGTCTCTGTGTGTCTCTCAAAAATGAATAAACGTTAAAAAATTTTTAACAAAATAAATAAAGCTTCTAAAAGAAAAAAAGAAAATTCTTGTGAATTTGAGTTGGACACTATAAGCACAATCCATAAAAGAAAATAATTGATAAATAGTACTACACCACTTTTAAGAGACTGAAATGACAAACCAAGGAGAGGAAACAAAAATCTTAAAAGCATATATCTTTAAAAAAAATGACTGAATCCTAGAGCATACAAAGAACTTCAGAGTATATAAAAAGCTTTTAAGACATCAATCCTAAAACAAGACAACCCATTTTTTTAGAAGATAAAAAAATTTGGACACTTCACCAAAGAATATATACTGATGACCAATAAGCACATGAAAAGATGCTTAAAAATCATTAGTGATTAGAGAAATGAAAATTAGAACCCTAATGAGATGTCATCACCTACTTATTATACATAATCAGTAGGTAATGAAATATATATAAATATACATAAATATAAATATACATTTATATGTGTGTGTGTATGTAGATAGATAGATAGATAGATAGATAGATAGAATCACTAACATTAAAACCCTGGCAAGTATATGGAACAATTGAAACTACTCATGGGACTATAACTGGACATAACTGCTTTGGAAAATAATTTAGCAGTTTCTTATAAGTTAAACATACGGGTGCCCAGGTGGCTCAGACAATTAACCAACTCTTGGTTTCGACTCAGGTCACGATCCCAGGTCATGGGATTGAGCTCCGTGTCAAGCTCTGTGCTCAGCATAGAGACTGCTTCAGATTCATTTTCTCTCTCTCTCTTTCTCTCTCTTTCCCTGCCTCTCCCTCTGCTTCTCTTCCCCACTTGCATGCACTCTCTCTCTAAAAAAAAACAAAAAACAAAAAAAAAGTTAAATATATAACTACTTCATGACCCATCCTTTCCCAGGTATTTCTTTACTCAAGAGAAATTAAATCAGATGTCTACATAAAGACATATACATGAATGTCCATAGAAGCTTTATTGGTAAAAAAGAAAAAAAGAAAAGAAAAAAAAAATCTGCAACTGGAAACAACCCAAATGTCCACAAACAGGTGACTGAATAAACTGGTACACCCATACAGTGGAATGGCACTCAGTAATAAAAAGTGATCAATACATACTACAACACAGATGAGTCTCAAATAATTATGATGTTTAAAAAGGCAAAAAAGTCTCTTACTCAATGGATGGGATCTTCCAGAAATGCAAACTACACTTTAATGACAGAAAGTAGATCAGTGGTTACCTAGTCAAGGAGGGAAGAGGAGGAAGGAATTACAAAGAAGCATGAGAAAACTTTCGGTGATCAGTATGTCTACCATTCTTATTGAGGTGACGTTTTCATGGGTGCATATAGAAGTCAAAACACATTAAACTATATGATTTAAACAGGGAGAGTTTGCTGTATGTCTATTCTACCTCAGTTTTAAAAAGTCTTTGTACCTTTCTAAGTTATCTCTATGTGACAGCTGTGTATATAGTCTCCAGGGCTGGCTTGTTGGCCAGGACCACATCTCCGGACGCTATTCAGCTGCAGAAGATGTTCTTATTTGCAGCTGCATTCTGCTTCAATCAGGAATGAGTAGCTTCCTCTCCAGTCAGAACCACCCAGGAAAAACCAACCTGACACCCTGATCTTGGACTTCCAGTCTCCAGAACTGTGAGAAAATAAATTTCTGTTAAGCCCTCCATTCTGTGGTATTTTGTTATGCACCTCTAGCAAAATATCTAAGTGTTGTCCTGAATGAACTACATAGAAAAAGTTTAATGGATTTTATTATGCAATGTTTTAAAACACTTTTATGTAAAAAAATAAATAAAAGCAGAAGTTTAAAAAAAACACTGATCAAATTAGGCTCCTATCAATATGTAACTGAAATATCTGGATTGGGAATGTTATTATCAGGCCCCTTGCTCTCTATTCTCAACATTTATACATGCTATCTACTCTTGTCTCTTAGTGGGAATAAATTACTCAATCTGAGAGAAAGTCCAGGTAATAGAATGGACATCACATCCAGCAACCAAGACTCCCCATTTCCTCACCTTCATTTATTAAGTGACGATGGACAGTCCTTAACCTCTCAGAGTCTTGGCCACATACTAAAAATATCAGGACACGAATTCCTGTCAGAACTACTGCTAAAGCAAATGATTTGTTGGGAACACTTTCAGACTGAATAGCCACACCACTATGTATGTTACCAAAATTTAAAATCAGACTTTTTAATAACTCAAGATCATATAAATGATTTTTATAATGACTTATAATAAACATTATGTCAAGATCTGTAAGAAATACTTTCTATTTAAGAAATATCTTTCTTTGAAAGACTACAGTTTCTGTTAATGTTTGATTTTATGCATCTTTCAATAAAGTTATATGGACAATATATGCATTTTTAAAATAGTGATTTAGAAATTCTCCTTAGTAATATTTCTAAAAACCACCATTCTCCATTCTAACCACAAAATACACACACAGTTAGCAAACACTGTCAGTGGATATTCAAAGATTTTATAGCATTTGGGGGCAGAAAGGACTTTTGAGAGCATGCTGTTTTAACCTTAAAATAGAAAAAATAAATAAATAAATTCCGGGGGATGGGGGGCAGCAAATGACAAATCAGAGATATTCTGCTATACAAAAGAACTTAGTGTGATGTTCTAATCTACAGAGAATTCATAGAGCAGTGAAAAACCGTATTTGTCATGAGAAAATGTTCAGATAAAGATGTTCAATTCTTACTGCCTCTAAAATAAAGAATTGTCATACAGAAATTATCAAAATAGACTTTTTCCTTTGGTCATATTTTTTCCATTCAATAGAATTCACATTTGAAACATAGCATTTGGTGTTGTACCTGACCAAACACAGGTGTTTTTCTAAAGGCATCATTTTCACTTTTGTCATCGTGAACAGTGTAAGTCCCATCCATTGTCATGTATGAGAACAGAAAGATAGCACCCATATCGATCCTATACAGGCAGATAATCTTTTAAACTAATAATCTCCATTTTTATCCAGTACTATTTCATGTGTTTCCTGGAAGCTGTTAGTAATTACAGTATTTTATTCTGTCGCATGGGAAAAGCATTGAGTACAAACACTAAATGTATTAATGTGCAGTAAAATACGAGGATTGATAGCTAGTTCATTTTTCCAAGAATACACTTATATTTCTGATTAATGACTCTAACCTGACTAGTACTTAATGCCTTGGTGGGATGAACAGAGATGAAGTAATCATGAAAAACCATTCATTTCTCGGTTACTTCCAAGAAAAAGAAAAATTAAGTTCCGTGAATCACTGCTTCTCATAAATTTAGGTGGGGAAAAAAACAAAAAAAAAACTCTAGCTCAAATGCAGTATATAATGCAAGATCAGTTTTTTTTCCCCATATAAATGTTACTTATTTCCTAACCCCTTAGAAATATTTGTGTCCATTAAATATTGGGTAATCCAGGAGACATTGTCTTTTCATTGCTCTGTGCAAACGTAACTACATACCTCAAAGATCTTAATATATCACTTTCTGGAGGTTTGTCTGTTTCTTTCTGTGCTCAACGAGAGGAAAACCCCTGATAATTGGAGGGGAAATGGTCTCCTCTTGAGTACCTTGAAAATCATCTGGCTCCATCAGGCATGATGTGATTTGATTTGCCAGTGATTCACTATAAAATCTACTGCAATGAAACAATGTTCACCAACAACTGTGTTGTATTCGTAGGCAAGCATTCCACATGACCACCATAACCATCTAAGTCTACAGAAAGCCTAGATTTCAAAACCCAAATGAACTTAAAGAATATAATAATGTACACTGACATTTTCATAAAGAATAAATCTATTTTATATTACCATAGTTATATCAGTGTACAGAGGAATTTCTGAGGCCAGATGGGCAGTTTTTCTTAGTCTACTATTCTTTTAATATCCGATCCTACTCTGAAGTAATATATAAGCCAAACTGTTTAAATTTTTTCTCTTCCCTTAGTTTATTTTTCAGAATTTATATACCATGTTAAAATAAACAGATTTCTCTAATACAAGTTTTTCTATTATTCTATCCATTCAAAAATTCTATAAGGTTTTAAAATGCATATGCTCTTATTTCTGAGAACTATGATTCCCTCTCAGGCTGGGTTTCCTCAGGCATTATTACAACTTTGCTTCTGTTGTGTCATACTTATAAGTACGTTAATCTCACTCCTGCTCCCATATACTTTACAAACAAACCATTATAAGTTTCCTTGGAATCTGTAAATGACTAGGTCCCTATTGAGAGATGAGAAAGGGTTGGCTTAGAGGGAGGAAGAAGTGACCCCACACAGATACACTGATTTGGAAAGAAAAAACCACCTGACATTTGGGGGAAGATAGGAACCTTTCAGGTAAAAAAACAAACCTACTTTATGTCTCAATTATTGGGATTGTGTATTAGTGGTAGCACAGTTCCCAGTAAAAGACCTCTATCCATTTAGACAAAGGTATATATTCTCGCCCTGAGTGGAAAAAACTTCCCTTAGAAATTCAGATTCTAAAAAAAAAAAAAAATTAAAAAAAAAAAAAAAAAAAGAGGGCGCCTGGGTGGCTCAGTTGGTTAAGCGTCCGACTTCGGCTCAGGTCATGACCTCGCGGTCCGTGAGTTCGAGCCCCGCGTCGGGCTCTGTGCTGACAGCTCAGAGCCTGGAGCCTGTTTCAGATTCTGTGTCTCCCTCTCTCTCTGACCCTCCCCCATTCATGCTCTCTGTCTCAAAAATAAACGTTAAAAAAAATTAAAAAAAAAAAAAGAAATCCAGATTCTATGGAGGAAATCATACAGGAATGCTAGAGAAAAAGGGTAGGGGTGAAATTAAAAACAATTTATATATTAGTATTATCACTCATCTCTTAACCATGACTAGCGTATGCCACATTTAAGTGGAATAGAACCTCACTAGGTGCCATTTCTAAGATGTTTTATTTAACTTTTTTAAGGTATATGCACTTGCCTTTGATAAAACGCAGACCATGTGACTGCAGGTTCAGTCATGCTCAAATAATTCTTTTGTTTAGTGTGTTCTCCAAATCTTTGACATATTGCCATCGGTGGATATCAGGACTGAATGCATTAAAACCTAAAAATGTTAGATTCTGGCACTCAGAGTAAGTAAAGGCAGGTAAAGGGAACCCTAAACTAAAAAGCAAAGGAAAATGATATTTAAAAGTCTATTATATTTCATGAATTATACAAATTGGCAACATTTATACAAGAGTTCTAATCAGCTCTGCTGTAATCTGCCTCAATGACTCAGAAGGCCACAGATGTGTAGAAAGAAAAAATCACCAGCAATAACCAAACTATTGCAATTTCAAGCAAGTGTTTTTTCAATCTATGGTCTATGAACCACTTGTATAAGAATCTGGAACTGCCCTGTTTTTGTTTTGTTTTTAAATGAAGAGTCTTAGGCTTCATTCCCAGAGATCTCAAGTTTACCTAGGAAGATGCTCAGGAATCTGCTATTTTAACCAGCTCAACAGATGATTGTTAGGTACTTTAAAGTTTAAGGCTCTGTACCCACCTAGTTGAAAGACCTCCCTATGAAAATATAGACAGCATCTTCTAGTTAAGACTATACAGCTTCCGTGACACTTATTTTAAAAAACCATCTAAAACAACCTTCCAACTCTATGCCCACCACTCTCTCTCTAACCTAGTATTCTGTTTTTCTTCCTCTACAGCAATTATTCTTATCAAGTCTTTTCTAACTAAAAGCTAAAGTTCAGGCTGGCAGAGTCATGCCTGACTCAGTCACCTATATACCCAGTAACCAGTAGAGCAGGTACTCAAAAGTTAGTTGTTGACTGAAGAAATGAATACATCAACAGAAAGGACAACAGGATCCACTGAGCATAACTGAAATGAGTCCCATAACATGCATTTTATTATGGAGTTAAACTAGATGTTTGTGTGTGTGTGTGTATGTGTGCGCGCGCGCATGCGTGCGCACCATGCACATGCACGTCCAATTATAAATGACATCTTCACTTTGTGGATGAGAAAACTGAAATACAAAAACGTTGCATGGTTAATTCTACTTCATTCTGCGAAGATGGCAGCCTTCCAAGGTGCCATTTCCACTGAGGATTTAGGATGCAATCAACTCCCTCATGACTCAAACCTCAGGAATAAGGATGGCCTTGGTGTCCCTTTCCCTTTCTGTTAAGAAACAGAAATAAAAAAGTTTGGTAATTTAGAAGAGAAACATAATCAGTAAACAACAGAGAAAGAAGGAACACACATCGGAATTCGTTCCCAAACACTTGCAGAACTTTTCACTAACTCATGGAACCATCCCGCAGAATCCCAGCGCTGCTGCGAAATCCCATTACATTTCCTTCCTGTAGCACCAATAGGGCAATCATACACTTTCAGCCACATATTGTTCTTTACAGATGGTGTTCTCCGTAAATAAACTATAAGCTGCTACAGGAGTGAAGCAGCATATTTTACTTATCAGAATGTCACTTTTCCTGCCCACCAGAGTTTAAGACCATGTTAGGTTAGTCGTTAGCTTTCAAGAAATATTTATTGAACAAAAGAATTACAAACTGGACTATGCTGGGCTTAGATAGGCAAAAAGAAACACCAAGCAAATGGTCCAGAAAAGAGTTAGAAATGAGAAAGAACTACGGGCAGCCTGGGTGGCTAGGTCAGTTAAGTGTCCAACTTGGGCTCAGGTCATGATCTCATGGTTCGTGGGTTTGAGCCCCGCGTCAGGCTCTGTGCTGACAGCTCAGAGCCTGGAGCCTGCTTCAGATTCTGTGTCTCCTTCTCTCTCTGCCCCTCCCCAACTCATGTTCTGTTTCTCTCTCAAAAATAAAAATAATAAATAATAAAAATAAAATAAAATACAAACAAATAAATAACAAGAACTATATTTCCTTCTGTTAAATGTTTCAACTGAATCAGGCTAATTATAGACAGAAAAGACCGTATCTGCTCAAAACTATGTTTTACTTTCTATTTTATTTTTTCTATATTAATGCTGTGTAAATAAAAGCTCTGCTTCTTGAAAGCAACAAATTTACAAGGACAACATGTAAAATGTCATATTCATAAACCTTGGTAATAATAGTAACTTATCCTCTCCACATTTCCTTAATTCACACTTGCATGATTTTCCTAGAATTTCTTCCCCCCGACCCCCAGGAGCTAATGCATTTTACTGTAAGGCATCGGGCCTTCATTTTTTGTAGGCATGAACATTCCTAAGGATCCACTGAAATTAGATTTCTCCATGATAAACTGCACCCCTACACACAACTGTTTATACAATCTATGATCATTTTCTGATCTCTTTGATCCTCGAATTAAGATTCCCACTCTGTCTTAGGAAAACTATTCAACTACAATTGCCAAATCAGGGTGGTTCATCATGTTCTATTGGAGGCCAAATGGGCCCTCTTTTGAAGCTTCTCTTTTCTCTGGTTCCCTGTCCCTACCTGCTTTAACATCGCTGCCAGGCTACCAGCTCAACTTTGACCGGAACCTCATTCATAGTATTTATCTGTATGTCTTGAAAATTTTCTTTTTCATCCATCATTGCCCATGATTCCACATGACTCAGAGGCAGGACTTTTTTATTCACTATGACAAATTATTTGCCTTGGAAATTTCAATCTCTTAGTCACTTTCCCTTTTAAAACAAAGATTATGTGTCAGTGACTGGTGAATGGGCATAGGCCAACTACTCAAGCTCTCCTGGGTGTAAAATTCTAAAATATCCACGTAGCATAGTCAGAATGGGAATTCCCACTTCATCTGAAAACAGCCATCTCATTGGCCAACCAGAACATTCTGAAGGGCATACACGCTGAATGGCATGGGCGTAAGGCGATAGTTGCCTAGCCACAGCAGAAAATATTAGAGATGGAAGACTGTATCAACAGCAGTTTCTCTTTGGTCCAGAAATTTATTTTCAAAATGACAGAGTTTCCTTTAAGTGACACCAAGAATAACATTCATGCCTTTAGATTTACTGGGGTTTTTTTTTCCCTGCCAGCAAAATGAATCATCAAAGAAAATTAATTGCCGCACCATCAGTGTCTTATCCCATCTGTTTTATTGAACTTATTTTACTATCGGAAAGCTCGTATTTAAAAAAAAACACATATTAAAACATAACAATAAATTCCTGGTGTTAAAATATTCCTGCCTTTGCTATGAAACAGTCTGTGATTACTGGAATGTAAATTTGCTTATTTTTCACAAACCTCTGTCTCTCAGATTAAAGGAAAATGACAACTTTGAGCTTCAAAAATATGATATTTTAACTTTCTTCTGCGTCAATTTTAACAATGAATAAACATGGGAACATTCATGAAGAGGAGCAAATCTTAAACCACTTATACAATGAAGAATAAACGTAAGTGGTTCCAAGCATGAGAAAGTTGGCAGCCATCCATCCCTTCATCCAACCTGCACAGAAAAATGCATGTCTTTTCTTGCTTCAGAACACTTAAGTTCTAGGTAGATTTAGTAATAAACTGGAAGAAAGCATTCAGAGGCACCTGGGTGGGTCAGCTGGTTAAGCATCTGACTCTTGATTTTGACTCTGGTCATGACCTCACACAGTTCATGAGATTGAGCTCCACATCAGGCTCTGTGCTGACAGCATGGAGCCTGCTTGGGATTCGCTCTGTCCCTTCTCTCTGCCCCTCCCCCACCAAAAAAAAAATAAACCTTTTCTTTCAAAAGGCATTTGGTGTATCCATTCAGCATTCTAGACTTCAGCTTCTTCACCTGCACTGTAGAAATGTTATAGGCCCTTGTTACACAACGTGTGGCCTAAAAATTAGCACCACGGACATTACCTGAGAGCTTGTTAGAAGCCAGAATTTTCAGGCCCCAGACCTTCCTAAGAACTTCCAAATCAGAATACACCTTATAACAAGATCCCTGGGGGATTGGTATATATATTCAAGTTTGACAAGCACTGATCAAGATGGTTTCACCATTACCAAAAGGAAAACATACTGGAAAAAGAAAAAAAAAAAAAAGAAAAGAAAAACAAGAAGCTCTCCTGTATTTTCAAGTCTTCCACCTATTTCAAAAAAGTAATTATAGATCCAGGTTCTCTATTTATGGGAAAGCACATGTGGCCACTTGTAAGTTCAATCAAGAAATCAAAGACATAGCTTTACAAAAATTTTTATATAAAAATGGCAAATGACAATAAAAAAGGTTTAGGCTCAATAAGGTTCTTCAAAAATTTGTCCATTTGTTTCCTGTGACAGGAGAAGACAAAAACAGATGGACTTCTCCAGGAAGATAATAGGGAAAATTTGCCTAAGAGCATGCTATTGAAAATAAGATATAGAAGCAATGAAGTAGAGCATCGACAGGTAACAAGAAAACAAGCACAGCATAGGAAGGGCGTTTATTGTAATGCCTGGGTATATGCAGAATTGTCATAAATCTCAAAATTGATTTTCCTTTCTTCCAAGGAAACGGTGACTTGAATAAAACAAAGTAAAAAGGAAGAAAACGCCCATAGTCTAAAGTTGGACTAAGATGCAGAAGCAGCACGACTTGGAAACCGTGTTACAAGCATAACAATATTAGGACAATGTCATTGGAAGGGAGAAATATTCTCCTTCCACTTGCTGACTCTCTGAATTGTCTATAAGGTTATAAAAGATGTTAGTAATAATGGAGCAGATGCATCTGAATTGGTCAGAGAAAATGTCCCACCACATAGAGCCCAGAAAATTATAGCTATATATTTGTCAAATGTTTCAAATAGGAATATCCAGTTGATGGCTGTGGTTTGCTTAGGAATTTTTCAATATAAGTGCTTTTTCTCGATTCTTTGGCTATGAACAGCCTATGGGTTTTTGCAAGAAATAATGTTTCCAGAAAAACCAAAGAAAGTGAGAGGGGAAAAAAAAGCACGCTTGGCAAAGCAAAGGAAAAAAGGATACTTTCTATAGGCAGCAACGATGCTTGCCATCGACAAACAGGTCTGTGGTAGACGGATATAAAATACCTTGTGCCGAGACTGTGTGGCAGGTTTTTGCCTCCCTTGCCTAAGCTGAGGGGTTTGGCATATCAGTTTGTTTGTTTTCATACCATCAGCAATTTCGGCAAATCAAAAGTCTTGGAGAAAGTTCTCACAAAAGATAACAGGGTCGGGGGAGGGGGCGGGGGATTCTAGCTCTCTTACATTCTGGTCAGGCTTTTCCCAAATAGAGACATAAGCAACTCAAAAACAGCAGTGAAAATGTTTAAGCCACACAAAGATGTTTGGGGAATATGGACTGTGAATGTCTAACAAGTTTCTAACATCCCCAGGGCAACTGTATAAAAAAAATCAATTCTTCATTTTTTTAAAAAAATGTTTATTTTTGAGAGAGAGAGAGAGAGACAGAGTGCAAGCAGGGGAGGAGCAGAGAGAGGGAGACACAGAATCTGAAGCAGGCTCCAGGCTCAGAGCTGTCAGCACAGAGCCTGATATGGGGCTTGAACTCACGAACCGCGAGATCATGACCCGAGCCGAAGTTGGACGCTTAACCAACTGAGCCTCCCAGGCGCCCCTCAATTCTTCATTTTTTAATATGTTCAGTAACTTTCTGGAAGTCTCTTTAGGAACTGACACAGGCCATTTGCATATGTAGAAAATGCGAAGGATGTGTATGAATTCTAATAGAATGAGCATCAAGGTTCTAGGGGGTCATTCTGTAGGATGTTTACAGGGCACATAGTGAGGCTGCATATGTCAGCCTCTTTGAAGACTCAATTTGGAACAACTTTACACAAATCATGGTATAGACCCCAGAAACCAATTATTGAAAATATCTAAACATGAAACAACAATGGTTCCTTGTAAGCAGCAAATCTTCATTAAGTCTTTTGGCATTGATTACATTCACATGATTCATTTTGAACTCTTCTTAGTAATGTGAATTTAATGCATAATTTCTGTGTAATGACTTTTTTTAATTACCACATAATCACAGTGAAAAAAAAAAGTATCTTCCATTTGGTCCATTTTATGAGGCTAAGCAAATAAATCTATAAAATAATTTATTCTGCTAGTTGCTTGGAAACCTTATTGTTGATATGACAACCCCTGGCATAATAAATCAAATCACCACCTTTTTTTTTCATTTGCATGTATAAGTCCTAGATTTTTAGAAGTCCCCTTTCTTTTTGCTATGCTACAGTGACATCTACAGAAAGGAATGGAAAAAAAAATGGAATGAAAAGAGCTTTCTTGCTTGCTTTAAAAAAAAATACTTTATTATAAAGTACACTTAAACTCCCAGCTTTAAGAAAGAAGTTTAATGTTTCCAACACAGAATCTTTTATAAGTACCCTAAAAATCTCAGAGGGCCTAATTTATAGAAGCTTATAACTTGTGCCTCCTGAAAATCTAGCTAATAGCAATTTTTCAAGCAAAGTTAGTCATGATAATTCCAAAAAGAATTATTTCCTTCGTGAAGATTAGTAATACTGAATTTTTAGAAGATCAGCATTTGTAGTCAAGAATAACCACTTATCTTTGCAATTTTTTAAAATGCTTCATCATACATTTTGTAATATATAAATACAAATTATAATTTTTAAAATTTTCTTATCCATTTAAAAATAATTTGAACAAGTAAGCCTTTATGTTTAAAGGGGGTGGAGGGAAGGAAGAACAATTTGAGTACCAATCTCTATATCAAATAGACTATGAGACTTTCTTTTATTTTTAATCCACCAAATACTATCTCTTCTGACTACTCTCTTCTGACTTAGATCAAATGGAGAAGAAAATTATCTTAATTCCTATGTTCTAGTGTCCATAAGTTATTCCAACTGCACCTCGTTAGAAAGAACGAGAATAGAAATAATCCTTTTTCGTCAGGATCACTACCACAACACAGATGTTCAAGAGAAAAATGTCACTTTGAGGAGAACCCTTGAAACATCTCCCTTTCTTGCACGGCTTCACCATGTCCCACAATGACAGATCTCAATGTGACTTCTAAAAGGTAGTTATGCAAAGCAGTATAGCAAGGGCTTTCGTATTCAGGGAAAGGAATTTTTCAAAGAGTCCTTGTCATCAATACCTTCTCATTGACTAGATTTCCTTTACAAGTCAAATCAAGGGGAAAAGGATTTGTCGTGGTTCTTTGTCATCATCGTGCTGTTATGTACAGAAGAGCATGTACGTGCATGAGATGTTAGTGATTTATAGGGTAGTAAGAGGAGGCTGGCAAGTGTGGGGGGAATCAGCAGAGAAAGGAGAAGAATTGCAGTTCAAGAAAACAAACTAAATTAACTCAACTGACAAAACATCTGCTATGTACCAGGCTCTGTGTTCACCAGCAGAGGTACAAAGGAAAGTGGAAATGAGATGTTTAAAAACATGGAAATTATTCCCTTGAATGGTGATCCTAGAGGATTCAGTACAGATTTGTGTATGTGCCATATATATATATATACATATACATACATACATATATATATATATATATATATATATATATATATATACACAAGATAGCTAGCTAGCTAGACATTTTTCCTCCGCCAAGGAAGCATTATTGTTGTGTTTTGTATTTAGCTTTGCAGAAACAGATTTCTTAGAAACAGGTATGATTCATATTGTTTTATTATTTTAAGCGCACAGAATTGGTATTTATTAGGGAGACTGTTGTCTCACCAAAAGCAACACTTCTGCTTTTCTGCCCCTGGCATCCCACATTTCAAAAGCATATGATTCAATATGTCAGAGGCTCTTTCTTTTGAAGAAAATCTCTTAATCCTGCCTTCATTTAAGAGGCAACGTGCTGATTCCAGTAAACCCTCTGGAGTATTCTGCACAGTATAAAAAGAAGTCCCCATGTCACGCAGCACTTCCACTCAACCTTCAGCACTGGTCACAATAAAGATCCCAATGCAACCCTAAGAAAATGCTTATGAAAATACTAGATGAAGTCAGAATCATGGAACACTGATGAGGGTGGAAGTCAGGGATGGATACGGGAGAGGTCCATTACAGTATACACAAAAGTATATTAAAGTTTTTTAAAGGAACATTCACATCACAAAAGTGATTAAAATTCTGACTTCATGATAATTGATCTATTTCACTTTCACTACAAAATTTAATGAATTTATACCACTCTTTTTAAGTTTATTTATTTCAAAAAAGTGTGTGTGCATGGGGGAGGGGCAGAGAGAGAGAATCCCAAGCACGCTATGCAAGGTCAACGTGGAGCCCACTGCTCAAACTCACAAACTGTGAGATCATAACCTCAGCCAAAAATCAAGATTCAGATGCTCAACTGACTGAATCACCCAGGTGCCCCTACACCATTTGTTTTTCAAAGATTGCTACATAATAAATCCAATCTGACATTCTATATTAAGTTTATACCTATGAGAGAGGAGCTGGGAAATCATGAAATTAGAAATGAGGAAATTAGGAATTATCTATGTTGTCGAACTTCTCTTTTTCAATGACTATCTGGCATAACCTAGAAAATGGGCTCTAGCACATGGTTGAGAGATCCTTGAAGTCTGAGCTTGGCAGTATGTAGCAGGCCAAGATCTAGGATAACCCAAGGAAACAAAACCAAAATCTTAAATTTAAAAGCTTTCCAAAACCCAACCATGCCTGCCTTTTCCCACTGACTATATTTCGACCCCTATTTCCTTATTTCTTCACCTCTCTCTCTTCTGGAACCCAGTTGGTCAGTTATTCTGACTCTTGTGCTTCTTGAGGTATTTTGTCATTTATCGATTGACCCTACATCCATGCTTCATGCTTAGATTTGTGCTAGCTCAGGGGTTCCTGGGGGCCCCCTCTCTCAACAGCCTTCTCTTCTTGCATTTCTCTGGAGTAAGGCCCTACTTTCTGGGATCTTCTCCAGCCGTGGCTCAGGCCACAGTGGTAGGGCTCTAACAAGCAGTATTCTCTCTGCTGGGGGCTGCATAAATCAACAATGTTAACCCAGGGAGATCTGAGTTGTCCTCTCATCTCTGCCCCTGTACATTGTTGGTTTATCTGGCAAAGTCGACAAAGCCCTCTGAACATCAGACATGCAGCTGTGATCCAAAAAAAATCCATTTTACTGATACTTTGTAGATATTCAAGGCATAAGAGAGCTGTTAGGAAAAATCACATAAGCAATTCCAAGTTACCACAGTAGACACTGTAGAAGGCCAGTGTTGATCTCCTAAAGAGTTCCCGTTTGGTTTGTGGGATGGTTATGGCCTCTAACTTCACTTATTTATTCCTCAGTTTGAGGATTAAAAAGCCTAAGTACTATGTGATAGTGTGCAATTATTCAAAACACTAGCACATTCAGGTATTCACCAAAATTAATTTGGATTCTGGAATTCATTCATACAGTTATTCAACAAATACTTCCTCAGTGCCAATTATCTGTTGGGCCCTGTGTGCTAGGCATCTTTGGATAACAAAGTGAACAAGACAGACACAGTCTCTGCCTTAATGAAGCTAACTGTCTTATACAGGAGAGTGGAAAATAGACTATGATAAAATGATCACCTGGTATACACTTTCAAAAAAAGATAATTACTATGAGGGAAAATTAGAAGGAGCCATAGGCTAGGATAAGGAGATACAATCTTGTCTAAGGTCATTTAAAAGGGCTTTCTAGGGAAAGTAACATTTTTGCTGAGATCTGAAAGGTGAGCAGGATTTAATTAGGTAGGGATAACAATGCATAGGAGAGAGATTTTCCTAGCAGGGGAGATTAACATGTGGAAAAGCACCAAAGGAGTAATAGGCCTTTGAGGAACTTAAAGAAGACCGGGGTGGCTAGAACACCAAAGATGAAGAGGAGATTTCATGAAGGATACAAATGCCCAGCAGAAGGGCTACAAAAATGGCAGAATGATCAAAGAAGCACTGGTTGGAAGGTACTGGCAACTATGCCTATGTATGTGACTCATTTTTTTTTTATATCTCTCCTATTCTAGCATCTACATGTATACCAGGTTAAATTAGGTCAGTTCATTTGTCTATGAGCAAAATCATTTTCTTGTTCATTTTGTTACTGATTTCCAAAAATCACCTTGAACTGACTGAAGAATATTCCACCCTATGTACTCCTTGATCGTAATTTGCAAGTTTTCTAGTTATCAGTAATCAACACCATTCACTCATCCCCCACAGGTTCCTTGATTTATTGGCAAGACTTAACAGCATTTTAGTCACTGAAGTAAAATTGGTTATTATCCAGCAAGTAAAATGCTACTGATATTAGCTAACAATATCAGAAATATCTTTTTGTTAGAAACTGTAATAAGTACTCTATCTGAGTGAACTTCTCACAGCCAAAAACGGATCCTAGGTATTCTGATGGTCAATTCAGTGGTCTTACTACCATTCCATGTTCCTCTCTCCACCATTAACCACGGTGAGATACATACAGTATTTAACAGGACAGGAACATGTCCCAGACCTAGGGATTGGTTTGGAACCCTCTTGTGTGAATGTCATGTATAAAGCAAATAGCCACAGGTACAAATTTATTGGTGAGGAAGACTTCTTGGGGCAGTACACTTGGCCTACTGTGTTCTATTTAGGACCACCAGAAAGAAATTCTAGAAAAAGAAAGGAAATGCATCCCCTGAAAAATAAAACTGAATTTCACCATGGCTGTCAGGATCCCAGGAGACTTCCCAAAAAATATATTCCTTCTTAAAAGGCAGGAAAAATCATTATTCAGGATTATTTAGTAAGTTTAATTATCTAAAGCATGCTTGACAAGACTGACCAAAAGAGCTTACATGCACACAAGCCAAGGTAAATGATTCTTCAAAGTAACTTTTCAAACTCTCCAAAGAGATGAAGTCACTGGTTACCAATAGTGACATTTTTGCTCTGTGATATAAAGCAAGGGATAGGAAGGAAATCAATGCCATATGGTCTCTGTTACAAAGGGATACCACATTCCATTGGACTTAAGAAAGGAGGGGTATATTTATTCAAGCAATAAACCAGATCTTCTACAGAGGGAAGGTATTTTATATGTATTGCACAGTTGGTATCTGCATTATCATGTGTGTTTCAGATACAATCAGCAATACAATTCCCATAAAACAGAACACCAAATACGAAGCATTTTCTGTCTGCACCTCATGACACAGTTTGGAGAGAATATGAAAATGGGCTATAATCATGTCATTACACCTTCATCAAGCATTTGGAGAGAGAGAGGGTTTTTCCTAAACAGTCAACATGCCCTAACCACTGCCTATAGATTGTAGCTGATAAGCAAACAATTTAGCTTCCTCTTCTGGCCTAGCTACATCATCTGAAAAATAGAATTGTTTTTAAAGAGGTTCTTCCCAAGTCATATGTTTACTGAATCACTTGTATAATTACTGTGCTATGATCCCATGTACATTTTATTCAGGCATACCATATTACATATGGTTCTATTCATTTATTCGTTCATTTTTCAAACAATGTTTTCAAGTAACTGAGTAGGCAGTAGAGACACAGTTATCACAGAGCTTAGAATCAAGAGTAGGATTAAAGATATTCACTAAATTAAGTGCTCATGCAAATAAACTTCAATTCACGACCATGGCAAGTATTTTCAAGTGTTAAAAATGAAAGATTTTGAGGTAAGAGATTGGACTTTCTCAAGGAGGCCAGAAGACAACTTCATCTTGTGATACGCAGGAGTGGAGAAGGAAATGTTTCCAGTGGAAGAAAGGAGGCTAAAGGCAATTATGAAAGATTGAGAGGTCCAAGTGGGTTGTAAAGGGAAGAGGAAGAGCAGAGACAGTCTAGTTAGAGAGGAGATGGAGAAGAAAGTAGGAGGAGACCATTTGGGGCTTTGTAAACCATGATAATGGGGTTTGTTTTACCCCAAGGGAAACAGGTGAGTAACATAATCAGATCTGCATTTTCAAAACTCAGCTTCTCTGCATGTGGAATATTAATTGGATGTAGGCCAGAGTAGGTGCAAGGAGAATAATGGTCGGTTGAACCAGAGTGGTTCGTCCCATGACAAGAGAATAGAAATCAACAAAAATCTGTTTTGGTGATTTAGGAATTTCTGTATCATGTCACATAAACTAGTATATTGTGATCTCTCAGAAATTCTTGAAATATGCCTGGGCCACCACGCATTCCTGTATCAGCTTACATTGGAACTCTCAGCCCAAAGAGGTGGCTACCCTGAGCTTACCCTGAGGACAAAATTCTTTCTGGTTGGAATTATGTAATTCAAACTGTAGGTGCTATAACTACTTTGCCAAATTGAATGTCAGCACTCCCCTGGGGCTGGAGTGCACTTGATTTGAATTTCCAAACCCATCAATGACTTTTCTCTAATTCCATTTACTACACACTACAGCATCCCCAGTGCAGGTAAGAGAAAGATCAGAGCAGCTAGATTTTTAACACCACGTGTTGATGACTTTTTTACACTGGAATTTGGTTTGTCCTTGTCCTCTATGTGATATGTAAGTACAAAATTCTCTTAAAGTTATAGTGTCAAAAATAATAGGTTTCCTTCTTTCTCTGGTTTTTATTTGCTTTTTTTGCCTTGTTAGGAAATACATTTCTTAATGATTAATTGCACATGATTCATTTTAAGTGCCTTACCTTTTTTCCATATATGTTAACACATGCTAAATACCTCCATGAAGGCAACTTCAAACAGTACAAACTCACCCCTTCCCAAAAAAGTGAATGTTAAGGGGCACCTGGGTGGTTCAGTCTGTTAAACATTCAACTTCAGTTCAGGTCATGATCTCAGGGTTCTTGGGTCCAAGCCCCGCGTCTGGCTCTGTGCCGACAGCTCAGAGCCTCGAGCCTGCTTCGGATTCTGTCTCCCTCTTCTCTCTGTCCCTCCCCCAGCTCATGCTCTGTCTCTCAAAAATAATAAATAAACGTTAAAAAAAAAAAGAATTTATTAAAAAAAAGTGAACATTAAACAACTCTTGTCTAAGAACCTCAAAAAAGTCACTTCATTTCTATGAGTTACGATTGCCATTATGTTCAAATTATTGCCATGTGGAATTCACAATCTTGCTTACATATGCATATTTTTTAAATTTAAATTTTAATTATTTAACATAGGACAAGACTGAGTCTTGCCAGGATATTTCAAAAGCATCCTCTCCTCAACAATGTTTTGTAATTCATTTACTTAGGAAATCATAGCTCAGATGCAGCATCTGGTTTTCAGTGAGTTTTGGCTTTTTCCCCATTTTTCCATCTGGATTGACTGAGGTACAAGTCAATCAAGTGTGGAGCCAAAGGTCTCACAGCAAGATACAATTTGGTCTAGCAATAAAGTCCAAGAAATTTCCTTACAAGCAGTGTAGCACTAGCCAATGATCCTTATGTATAGATCCCTTTTTATATATAGATGTTGTTTCACCAATTCTATTTTTAAAGTGTGGATTACTGCAGCCCAGCCACTGTTAAAACTGCACATTTGACTAAAGATCGCAGTCATAATAGCCATCATTTTAGAGCATCTGTCACATCGCACGTCCAAGTTAGCAGTTTTAATATTCTGCAGCATGGCTTTCTTTGGTAAGCATACATCCTGTCTAGAAGACCTCATTGTTGAACCTACCACTAAAAAAATGACCAGCAAATGTATCCTTCATAAAGAATAAAGTACAATATTTTGAGGAAGAGGGCCTAAGTTTCAGATCGAGTTCTAGCTCTGTGATCTGAGCAGAATTTTTAACCCCTCCTGGTTTCTTCTACAAAACAGGTGAAAATAATACTGTTATTCAAAGAAGTGTTATGAGAGAATAAAATTTAAATTGTGTTTAATAGACATAAAAATTCTTTAAATATCATATGCAGACAATGGCAATTTGTTACAATGGACTAGCTTTATGATTTTGCTGAAAATAGAAGAGATAAAAGATCATTGGCTAGTGATTATACCCAGTTCTTACTTAAGTGATTACATATGGAATTTAGATTGGTACCAGAACATACCATTAAAAATACGGTGGCATGACCTTTGTCATTTCTGATGGAGAGAGCATTTTATACCAAATGTTCTATGGACTCTTTCAACATTTCCTAGTTGTTTTTTTTTCAATATTTATTTATTTTTGACGGACAGAGAGAGACAGGAACAGAGAGGGGCAGGAAGGAACAGACAGAGAGAGTGAGACACGGAATCTGAGCCTTCAGCATAGAAGCCAACTCAGGCTTGAACTCACCAACCGCAAGTTCATGACCTGAACCGAAGTCAGACACTTAACCACCCTGAGACACCCAGGCACCCTTTTATTTTTTCCAATTTTTTAAAAATCTTTATTTATTTTTAAATGGGGGGGGGGTAGCTTTCTTGCAGTTAGGTAAATCTTTGTGACTAATTCTGTAAAAGGGCTTTACGTAGACATGACCTTTGTCATTTCCAAGTGGCAACATTTAGGTCCTGGAACACAATGTTCCAGTAACCTCTTCCCTTATTGTATTAGTTATCTAGTACTTCATAACAAATCACCCCTAAACTTAGCAGCATTAAACAACACACATTTCTATCTTGCCCAGTCTCTGTGGGTCAGGAACACCCCTGAAGCTAGGGCTTTTGCTTCAGGGTTTTCACAAAGCTGCAATAAAGAAGTCAAATGGAACTAGGATCTCAACTTAAAGCTCAACCGGTGATGGATCCACTGCTAATCCCACTTATGTGGTTGTTGGCAAGTTTCAGCTCCCTGAGGGTTGTTGAAACAAGGCTTCCGTTCTTTGCTGGGTCACTGGCTGCAGGCCACCCTTGCCATGTGGATCTCTCAACACGGCAGCTTGCTTCATCAAAGGCAGTAAGAGAGGAAGTCTGCTAGTAAGAAGCTACATTTCATAACCCAACATAAAAGTGGCATGCCTTCCACATTGTCATAGTCTACTGATCAGAGGCAAGCTAATCAAGGGGAGCCAGGAATATCAGAAAACAGGTGTCCTAGCAGGCCATCGTAGAAGCTGCCTGCCACACCCGCCAGAAGATGAAATAGCCCATGCCTGCTTGATCCTGCAAGGACTGTGGACAGAGCCTCCACTCACCTGTGCTGAATATGCCCTTCTTGCTTAGAAAACATAGTATTTGAATCTAAACCTATTCCTCTCAAACATTATCAGCCTGGCAGCGATCCTAAACTGTCCTATGTTTATGCCGTGTGAACACATACAAAACTATTTCCGTCCAAGCATGTGTTTTTACTCATGCATCCCATGTGGCCAGGCGCAGAGTGCTAAATGAGTGAAACTGGCATTCTGTGGCACATGAGTCAGGTTATTATCCATTCTCTCAGGGAGAAGGTGAAATGGCTTTGTAGGGCTAATCTGGTATGTTAGTCTGTTTTCAAGCAGAATCAGAGCTTTAAGAATGGTAAATGGCTACCCGTTGACAGATAAGAATCTATCCTGCTCTTGAAACTTCCAGTCAAGGAGATTCCTTTTTGTACTACAATACCCTTTAAGAGAAAAGTACACTATTTACATAACTCACTGAAAATGATGCCCATGATTTCCTCTTCAATAATTAGCAATCCCTATGTAATATTCTTTCATAAATGGTAACGTGAAAACACAATAACTAGCAATATTTAATGTGTCTATTATTTGCAGAAGCCATATGAAGAATTTTATACGTGTTATCTCCTTCAATCTCCAAAATGTATTCTTTAAAGAAAATGTTATTGGAGGAATCCAGACTGAGAAGTTAGACAAACTGTCCAAGGTCAAAAACACAGCTTTTATACAGGACTAGGATTCGATCACAAATTTCTAATTCCAAGTCCTTAGTTGCTCTAATACTTTCTTTTGAGTAAGATATACATTCAAATTTCATGACATTTCCAAAAATATTAGAGCCAGACTAATTTTGTCAGCTCAGGGCAGGTCACATGTTAGAGCTCTCCCTGCTTCACCCTTGCAAAGCTGTAGCTATCGTCAATTCATCAGCGCGGATGATCCTTTTACACATAACTCAGATCATGTCACTTCTCTGCTCCCATGTTTCCAAGGTCTTCTCCCTAAGCCTACAAAAGTCCCTAAAATGTCCTCCAAAGCTCAACCCAGTCTGCTCCCCCTCTTCTACCATGCTCTCTGATCTCGTCTTCTGCCCCTACCTTCCTTCACTCCACAGACCCATGCTCATCTTCCTTTTTTCTTGAACATACCTTCCCCCTGCAGGGCCTTTGAATTTGCTGTTCCCTTGGACTGAAATGCCTTTAGGTTGTGATCACGTGGCCTGATATTCCAACTCCTGAAGGTTTTTGCTAAAATATCTTTCCCAATAAAATATTCTCTGAGCCCCTTTTAAAATGGTAACCGCTGTCTGACTTTGCTTGGCACTCACTGTGCCCCTTCTACAGCACGTAACCACCATCTGACCTATATTTTATTTATTCTGTGTCTCTCTCCACAAAAAAGTAAGATCCTCAAGAAAAGGGACTAATTTTTTGTCAATTTTGTTTGGTATTGAATCCCTAGTGCCTGGTATACAGAAGGTGCCAAACATCTGTTGAGATAGAAGAGAACAAATGAGAGAATGGTATTTGCAAGGCCATAATGCACGTCATAATACAAGTCTCGGCTATATTCTATCAGCAAACTCAGGAAAAACATGTATTTGAACTGTAAATTGGAACTATGATCTACAAAGTAAAAATGAACAAATTACTCCAGGGTAATTTTAAATAAAAAAGGAAAGATCTCTTGAAGCCACATTTTTAATTTTTAAATGGACAGATTGAGAGCTTACAGACGAACAAAGATGTAAGATGAGCCACCCAGATACCTCGAATATGAAGTGCTCCAAATAGAGCAACTAATAAAGTTACCAACACAAAATGTCATGTTCAGAAAAAAGAAGAAAAAAAAAAAAAATCAAGATTTCAGTGTCATGAGTTCATTGTTCCTGTCAATTGAGAAGTGTAGGAAATGAAGCAAAATTTAACCAGTGACACCAGTGAACGAAGTGACAAGAAGACAAGGGAATAATAGCTCCACAGTAATGACTCATGAGCACTTCAACTCACGCTTGCTCTTTACCAATTTCATATTAAAACCTGATAAAGAAAAGAGTGCAATACAGTCACACAAGACCTTTAGGAGCTTTTAATATGAGCATCAGAGAGATCAGAAGTCAGAATCAGGAGTGATCCTTAAGTAATTTTTGAACAGTCATTAATTCCTCATGCTGCCAGAATTAGAAAAGAAGGCAAACCAAGACTGAGCTGGAGCTAGAATAACATTTTTGAAGGAGCATCACATTCCCAAACACTCGACCTGCTTTTTAACTACCTTTCCTTGGCACTCAAACCAGCCACACTTTGTGAATTTGGCTATCTCACCAGATGGAGTGTTCTCAAGTTCCTCTCTGCCACTATCTTCTCCAAGTAGAGTTGAAAAGGCAAAAAAAAAAAAAAAAAAAAAATCCAAAAGCTCGGCAGAGGGAACCATTCTTTTTATTTTGGCAGTGATGTGCAGCTCCTTGGCAGGCAGCACTGTTAGTTAACGTAGTTAGCACTCTGGAATTGTCTATGACTTTTGTCATGTGTTTAAGCTGATTAGCCCCCTGGGTGACTTTGGCTTTCCAGGCAGCATTTCTTTTGACAGCTTGCTGAGGGTACAGATGTCTGGACAGCAGATAAAGTTCTTAACCCTTATTTCTCATTTGGTTTCTGCTCAACTATTTTAACAGCGCCTGTGGACTTATAAACAGAAGGCAATGGTTTAAAATGTTTTAAGATGTTCACTTACGGGCTAACAACTATCCGCTACGGCAAGTTTGCATCAGTAGAGGCACAGTAAAATGTGACTTCCTTCACACTTGAACTTCTTTCACAGGCTAAACTCCAGAGTTCTACCTCTGCAATCTCAAATTGACTCCAGCCCTTTTAATCCTCATTGCCACTACCGTTTCTCCCAGCCCTATTACTTATGCCTGATAACAGAACTAGGCTACTGAGTTCTTCACGATACGAGCTCATCTTCAGGTTTGTATTCTATTGTTTCCCTGGAAATGATCAATGCTCCTTCCGAACTACAATATTTTCCTGGTTATGCCCACTGCATTCCAGGCTGTGCTTCTGTTCATGATTAATTCACCTCATATTTTTATATAATTTATTGTTCAAAAATCAATGTTTTACCATAGCTACCCATTTGTAAAATATCTATATCCTCATAATCTTACCAACTTTAATATATCAAGTCCTAGTTCTGTTTTTCAAATGCCTTAAAAATTTCATATAAAATATATATATATTTTATATATTTTTTCACCATCAAATTAGTTGTACACACTGCTAATGAAATTCATCTTCCAGAAGGACAAATCTTGATCGGCTATAAAATAAAATTCTAACCCAAATTCACTTAGGCTGTAATCACTGTAATTAACCCGTTATTTCCATAATACTTGTGGTGGCTCTGTTTTTCTACTTGAACTATGACTGATATAAATCCAAAGTTTAATAGCACAAATTCTTCAACTATTTCTCTTGTAATTATCTATTAGAAAAAGCAATCCATTTGCGTACACAAAGAAAATGGGTAGTATTGCTCAGTGTTTCACTGTAAGAGCAAAAATTAGAAAACACAGGACTATCTACCAATTAATGAAGTGGTTAAATGCATTATGAAACATTCTTATGTCATGGAATACGATGCAGCAATTAAAAATGTCTATATCTGCCAGTTGTAGTCACCAACATGGAAAATGTATCAATATATACAAGAAGTGAAAAATAACAAATTGCAAAAACTGCATACTACGTTCTATAACACTTAATAGAGATAAATGCATTGAAAAAAGTCTGGGAGATTTTGCCATGAACTGTTACTTCTTGAGAAGGATGTATATTTGAATAATGGGATTAAAAGGGACTTTTTCTTTTTTACTCAACTTACCTTTGTATTGTTTGAATTATTGAAAAGAGAATGTATCCAAATATTATGTACTTATTCAAAACAATATACACAATGACAAAAATCTGGCCTCAGGGTGGATTGCTTAATGGAGACCTGATGTTTATTTATCTATTAGATTATTTATGTTTGCTTATTTTTTACTTCACAACCACAACAGAGAAAACAGGTTATTAGAGCTGGCTAGAATGTTAATGTAATAGAAAGATATCCTCAAGCAGCACTGGTCAAATCCTGTATATGGTATAATCCTCAATTTTGGGTGCCACATTTCATGAGGGAAATTCATAACCAATGGAACTCTGGAGTAATCAATGCGATGGTTCATCTTACGTGTCAATTTGACTAGGCTAAGGGATACCCAAGTAGCTGGTAAGGCATTTCTGAGTGTGTCTGTAAGGGTATTTCTGGAAGAGATTAGCATTTGAATTAGTAGACAAAGAAGAACCCCACCCCCCACCTCGCAATGCGGCTGGGCTTTATCCTATCTGTTGAGGGTATGAACAGAACGAAAAATATCAGAGGAAGGGCAAATTGGCTCTCTGCTTAAGCTAGGACATATGTCTTCTCCAACTTGCAGATGTCAGCACTCCTGCTTTTCGGGCCTTTGGCCTCAGACACGGACTTATACCCTTGGTTCTCAGGACTGAATTTGGCCTGGAACTCCAACACCAGCTTTCCTGGACCTCTATCTTGCAGACAGCATATGGAGGGACTTCTCAGCCTCCATAATTGCATGAGTCAATCCCTCATAATATACATCTTTCTGTACATCTCTTTCTATATACCTTACTATTTCTCCTAATAGTCACTGCAATAGACTATAACTATACAGTCAGGAGCTAGAATCCACATGATATTAAAAACCTTAAATGTGGAGAATATTTACAATGAACAAGAGAAGGTTCTATCATTTAGGAAGACATTAGCTGAAAAGCTGGAAAGCACCATAAACAAACTTCTCATGTGACGAGAGTACATGGTAAGCACTTTCAGGATGAATTACTTCATCTATGATTTTTCTTTCATTGTTGTAAAATGACCCCAAGAATCATGTGCTCTTATGGAAATATTAAAGGCCAGGAAGAAGAAAGGGAGGGGTCATTTTTCCTGCATCATTGACTAAGTGTCATCAATCAGAACCTCTACCTGTCTACAGTCAGCCACATGGAAAGAAGGCACATGGTGATAATATATAAACTAAAAATTTCTAAAACCTACTCAACTCTAAGACTTTAGACTCTCCAAATATCTCCACAAATTTACTAATCCACAAAAGAGAAGCCACCACCATCCACACTGTTGGAGAAATAGAATAACCCTATTTTGGAAGAACCAAAATCCAAAACCTGAAGTCAGGTTATCTAGTTAGTTGTTTGTTTGTTTGTTTGTTTGTTTGTTTGTTTCAAATAGCAGGTATATGCAGTTATGGAATCAAAATATTTTATCTATATATTAAACCACTTGTAATAACAGTGATGTTATTCTCAAGGTAAAAAAAAATGTGTATGCTTTACAAATGTCATTTAGAAATCAGAAAATTAGTAAGTCATTACTTCCCATGTATGAAAAACCAATCTAAATGTACTATTATTAAAGCCTAAGGATATTATTATACCCTAAGATACAAGTGTTCCCTCATGGGAACATTTTTTAATTACTATTTTAGATTCTCATCTTTACAATTCAGTACCTTTTTCCCAGCTTCTATTATTTTTCCATGTACCCAGCCAATTCCTTTCTGTCACCATTATCTACTAGGCTTCCTCACTATGTGGAACTCATCATTATTTCCAATTCACATCCCCTGAGAAGATGGATTTAGGAGTTAGACAGTGATTCTACCATAGTAATTTATAAAGGTCTTCTTAGAATCGGTCCATTTTACATGTGCTAATGACCAGCCCACTGAGTTTGACATTATCCACTATTACTAAACCTGCAGAGATACTTCACAGGGTTTCAGCCTTAATAACGACAAAAAGGCAGATGGAAGGACCTATTTATAAAACCTCAACATCTAGTTTATTTACTAAGCAGTAAGTACTGACCATTTCAATGATTCACTCCCCTTCACTCTACCAAACTCCCAAGGCTATTTAATAGGTTCTTCGGTATTTGCTTATTAATTTTAAATCCAAGCATTAGATTTATGCTGCATTATTACCACCTCTTAAATCTTAAAGGCTTGATTTATATCTTTTTATCTTCTCTATTGACATAGGCCTTATCCATCAGCTGTAAATTGTCATTCAATTTCAAATACATTCTCTATGAAGTTTGACCAGCTTTCATCTAAAAAGAGACACATCTTTCCCTCAGACATTGACAATAATCAACAGCTAGCCAACGACAAGAGGCTTGACTTCAATGGAGTTTCTAAATGATATATGGAGAATATGTTGAGATGAAAACCATTCCTTTGAGATCTAATTTGAGGTCCTGCTAACAAAATGTGATTCATATCATAATTTTAATTATATTTTTAAATTTAAATGAATTTTATTCATTTAATTTATTCATAAGACCTCATCCAAAAGTCTCTATCACTGAATGCATCTTTGTTCTTGAGTTTTCATTATTAAATCAAGATTGGGTTCAGGGCATGCAATGAATTCTGATACCAGCTACCCAGTATTAGGCCAATTTCACAGGCTAGGGGCACAATCCTCCATAAGACTGCCATTACTTCAGATACCAGCTGCAGGTTTGGGAGTCCCCAGGCCATCTTCACTTACGACCTGCAGGCTAAAAATTCAGGGTTCTCATCATCCCCTCAGATTTGATAATTCACTAGAAAGACTCACAGAACTCAGCAAAGCACTCTACTTACTATTATAGTTTTATTATTGCAAAAAGATAGAAATCAAAACAAGCCAAAGGGAAAGAGATATAGTGTGAGGTATGAGAGGGCTCTCAAAATGAAGCTTTCACTGTCCCCAGAGATGCATTTCCTGCCTAGCACAAAGATACGTGATAATATGCAGAGTACTATCAACCAGGAAAGCTCACCTGAGCCTCAGTGTCTATGGTTTTTATTGGAGTTTGATTATGTAGACATAATTGATTGAATCAATGGCCACTTGGCAGAACTCAATCTCCAGCAGGCTGACAGCACATGACTCAAAGCTTCAACTCTCCAAGTACGTGTTTGGTCTTTCCTGATGGCCAGCACTCATCTTGAGTCATCTTGTTAACATGAACAAGGCGTTCACCATGAGTCATCTCATTAGCATAAACTACCAGGTATAGTTCAAGAAGCACACCATGAATAACAAAGACAGCCCTATCACTTAGGAAATTCCAAGAACTTAGAAGCCATCCCCCAAGAACTGGGAACACAGTCCAACAAAATTCTCTATTCCTAGGACTTATAGGTTACTTTCCAGGAACCAGGGACAAAGGCTAACCAAATCCTTTATCACAAAGAATGGGGGTGGGGGGGAGGGAGGGAGATTTTGTTATGTTCATAGTTGTCTATTTCATATGAAATTCAAAATTTCTTAAATCCAGAGAAAACTCAGCACAGTACACCAAAAACAATAGAATAGACTTGATGTTCAACACTGACCACTTTGTTCTCTTCTACCACCTATCTTTCAATAGCCAGTGCCTCAGTGGGGAAAATGAATGTTAAAGGGAGGCTGTGTCCAACATGCATCTATCAGTTAGTTGAAAAGCCAGCAAGGCACAATTTCAGCCCACCACATATCAAACCACAAAAAATTTCTTTCTACTGACTTAGTCAACCTAGCACTTTTCAGGACTTATGCTTTGATGTACATGAAGGTTTTTCCTATTGTAACAATAGACTAATGTTTTTATCTCATTGTACGATAGATTTCCACTTTTTTTCCCTTAGTTTTGGTTTTCATTTAATGTATTTTCTTTTTAATTTATGTAAACCTTTGAAGCACGCCTATTCCAAATAGAACAGCCCCTTTCTCCTGACAGAATCGTCCCCCCAAAAAAACACCATCAAAATTACTAGAAAAAAATAATACTCCAAATAAACTACATAACTTCCAAAAAATATACCTACCACTATTTTTTTCAAGAATATTATGGAGCTGTGATTTTTGCATACAGTTTTGTTCCCTAAAAGTGCACCCTACATTTTGGAGAATGCTTTCAATAAAGCTAAGAACCAGATACCGAAAACCCTGGAGATTATTTAGCCAGAAGCTCTTGGTAGCTGAGCTGGGTGAATTAGCAAGTGTTTCTACAATTTCAGGGATAAAGACAAAGCCAACAAATAATGTATGTGCTTTTTCCGTGGAATATCTATATTTTGCAATCAACCAAAGAACTTGGAGGTTAATCTAACTCCAAAATTAAACCATCTATAAAAAGGATTAAGAGTGAAATTAAGTATGTTACATGAGCTTTTCCACTGAAATGTAATCACTTAATTAAGGGAGGTAGTTCAAAAATCTGCATGCTTTTTTTCTTCTTGAAAACGAAGCCCAAATCTTAACAGAGTCAGCAAGACAAAGACTCTTATCTGAGGGACTGAGACCCACACCACCACCATCTCCTCCTCCATACACACAGACCTCTATCAGGCAAATGCATTAATATGCTTCCTTAATTGCCATCTTATATTCATCACGAAGGACTCGTCAGTTATTCGAATTTACAATGTCACTTTCAAGACGGATAAGGTAATGTTCTTACTGAATTCTTCGCATAAAGTCAATTCTAAATAAAGTCATATATGTTTAGGTCAAATCTCAAATTGGAATAAATCCTCCAAATTTTCCTTTGAGGGTGATTACTCTCATTACCTACCACCAATAGATCTATAATCTATTTTTGACTTAGAATGTTTTTGCTGGTTTTTTCATCCTAAAGTCCAAGAGTATAATGAATGTTATGGTGATTTGTAAAAGCAAATAGAATACTATAGTTGTTTAATAAACCACAAAAATCAACTAAGTATGGTCAACATCATTACAATTATAGAACCAAATATCTTCCAGGTGTAGAAAACTCATCATTCACAATGCACAGTGGGTAAAGTGATTTTGCCTTTCAAAACAGACACATTTCATTCAGCATATGAAATTTAAGTTGGCAATTCTTACGTAAGTTGGGAGAATTTTAATTTGTATTCAAAAATGAGTGGCACTTGCAAACAAGCTGGTATATTGAAGTTGTGTACATCATAACTGTCTTTTATTGTCAGGAATGCACTTCTTGAGAATTACCCAGAGTAATGTGTAACAATTACTTTTATATTAGGTCTTGATCAATTGTACAGCATATTTTCTCAAAATTATCAGTCATAAAGAAAAGCCTTCAGCAATGATAGCCTAAAAATAGTTTATTGCAGTCACATTTACCCAATTCATTTATGTTTTTCATTCCTCTATATTCAGATGGTTTTTTTGCCCTCATTTTCTACATTGTCTCTAAAGCAATATACCTGCACATTCTTGATGTTTTACTCAATTTTTGTAACACAAAGTTTTCAATACTGAACACAGATAGGTAATTATCTAAAAGATATCTTTGCATTTATTTGCCAAAAGTCATTTTTCAGAAGTGCTTTGTTGTTGCAAATGATAGCTTATTGGAATACTATTTCCTCTTAATTAAAGAGCAGCCTGATTCCTGTGAGACTTTATGATAAGCAGAAGTAAAATAAGACTATCTAAAACCTTTCTCAGCCACACTTGTGGAAATATACTTAAAACTATGAAAGATCAAAAATTGTGATGGAGCACCTAGGTGGCTAAGTCAGTTAAGCATCCGACTTTGGCTCAGGTCGTGATCTCACAGTTTGGGAGTTCAAGCCCCAGGTCAGGCTCTGTGTTGACAGCTCGGAGCCTGGAGCCTGAAACCTGCTTCGGATGCTGTGTCTCTTCTGCCCCTTCTGTGCTCACGCTCTGTCTCTCCCTCTTTCAAAAATAAATAAACATTTAAAAAATGTTTTTTAAATTGTGCCCAGGGATGGAGGTATCAGTTTTGTGGAGCTAAAATTTATACAATGGTGTGGGTGGGGGGCATGAGGCAGGGGAGGCTCTATAAAAATAATTACAAATACAAGATTAGGCCAAGGAAGAAGTCAGTGAGGGACCGTAGAGCTTAGTATTCATTAGCTTCACGACAAACTCACTCTATTCACTAAAAACATATCTCTATACTTATTTTTAAACTGGTAAAATCACTAAATCTACATTAAATCTTCTATCACATTTCTACAGATTGAGAATTAAGAATTAAAATCAATTCCAATATGGAAAATAGGCCAAGTGGCTGCCAGAGATAAATGTTATGCTGATAAATAAAGCTATATTATGAAAAAAAAATTGCTAAGCATGGAGATAAAACCTGATCATTATAAAATTCTAACCGTCACCTCCCCCTCTGCAATCCTTATGAGAGTGAAGACCAAACGGCAATTTTTCTTCGTTTTGTTGGCTGTTGTTTTTGCTTTGTTTTAAATCCAGCCAAAAAAATTAAAATCCACCAGCTCTTCCAAGTGTCAATAAATCTATGATCATACAGTGAAATCTGAGGTTATACAAACTCTGAAGGTGAAAGAAAATAAAGGTCATTTTTTGGAGCTAAACTTAAAGTCAAATTAGGATTCTACCTCTTACTCCATTACCTGAGGATATAATTTAATTTTCCTAAGATTGAGTTTGTTCATCTGTAGCAGGTGGGCCATAACCCCTACCTGAAAGTAATGTTGTAACAATTAGAGTTGCTATATGTGAAATTTTTAACATGTGGGAGATTACATAAATAGCAGTTTCTAACACTAAACTGTCAGCAGTAGTATCTTCTAAATTGTCTATAGGGAGTTTTGCTTAAAAAATACATTTATTAAAAATTGTGGATGTGGTGGGTCACCTGGGTGGCTCAGTCGGTTAAGCGTCCGACTTCGGCCCAGGTCATGATCTCACGGTTCATGAGTTCCAGCCCCGCTTCGGGCTCTGTGCTGACAGCTCGAAGACTGGAGCCTGCTTCGGATTCTGTGTCCCTTTCTCTCTGCCCCTCCCCAGCTCATGCTTGCACTCTGTCTCTGTCAAAAATAAATAAACTTAAAAGAAAAAATTGGGAGGGGCACCTGGGTGGCTCAGTCGGTTAAGCAGCTGACTTCGGCTCAGGTCATGATCTCATGCTCCGTGAGTTCGAGCCCCGCGTCGGGCTCTGTGCTGACAGCTCAGAGCCTGGAGCCTGTTTCAGATTCTGTGTCTCCCTCTCTCTGACCCTCCCCCGTTCATGCTCTGTCTCTCTCTGTCTCAAAAATAAATAAACGTTAGAAAAAAAATTAAATAAAATAAAATAAAAATTGGGGACGTGAAGCAGATAGCAGAGAAAACAAAGGGAAAGAGAAATATACAAAGGGAGCTAAAGAGGAGGAGAGAATGGGGAAAAAAACATGGCACAAAACTTGCAAGAATAAAGGGGCTCAGTATAAAATTTCTGCTGGTGGAATCTAATGACCAATGTCTAACGATTTACATCAAATTATGTTTTGCCTCTGTTGCATACCTCCTGCCCCCTCCTCAGGCTTCAAGACTGACCAAGGTGATTTTTACTGTGGTCACATTGAAGGAAATGAAAGAAAGGAGCATCAAAAAGAGGTGTGGTACATCTTTCCATTTACATAAGTCTTCTTTTGGTTGCTTTCATTAATGTTTTGTATATGAATCCTAAACGTTCTTGTTAAATTCGTATCAAATTACTTTTTATGGCTTTTAAGAATTTCAAATTCCAGTTGTTCATTGCAGTTAACTTTTGTATATTGAAAGTGTATCCTGTGACCTTGCTAAACTCCCCTATTAGTTTCAGAGAGTTTTTGTAGATTCTTCGGGATTATCAGCATACACAACCACACTATCTGTGAATAAAGGTGGTTTTATTTTTTCTTTCCAAAAAAAAAATTTATACATATATATATGTGTGTGTGTATAGTGTGTGTGTGTATATATATATTTATGCACAACTGACCGATGCAACTTGACCAGATATAACTCGCTCTTACCCTTATTGTTACAGATGAAGTGTTTCTGGCTATGATTTTGCCCAGGATTCAAACCTGTCAGTTTGGCTAGACAGCTTAATCCAAAAATCACATTCAAGGGAAAGTTGGAATCCTACTCAAACATTTTGCCACACCCTAGAAGAAACCAGAGAAACTTGTGATTTCTGTTTAAAACGCAGAAAGCTGGGAAGCACGTTGCTTCACCATTACAACCAAAACAACCACAAATGCCAGGCAATCAACAAATTCAAAACTTTCTTGAACCCATGAGAGAGATAAGGTCTCAGAGCCAATCACTGACCTGAAAAGTAAGGAGAAAAGCAGTCTCCAAGACGAAAAAGGATACAAGAACTTGCATACCCAGGGGGAAAATCTGCCTGTTGCCACAGGACAATAGGCCAAATTCAGGTAAAATTTTTAATCCATTTCTAAATTCCAAGTGAGGACAGGAATGAGAATACAGAATCCCTGGGAACCACAGACACAAGCTGCATTCACAACTCCTCACCCATTCTTCAAAAACCCTACCTGAGCTCCACAGAAAAAGACTGGGTCAGGACATGAGGCCCAAGAGAACCTCCATTCCCGTGCAAGCGGCAGAGAGGTAAACAGCTGTGGCAAAGCACAAAGCCCTGCCCACACGCTTCTCATCTACCCCTCCCACAGAAAAAAAGGCTTAAGCATCTGGGGTTAGGGCAGCAAAAGATTGCTGCCTTTCAAGTACTTTAAAGAACTACAGCTGGGGGAAGGGAACAGAAAAATAATTTACACCTGGAGCTGCCTGCTGAGGACCACACCATTAGCTATCTCAGCAGGATTGTTGTTACTTCTTATCTTTTTTGTTTGTTTTTTGTATACATCCACAAGGTAATCTTAAGTTTTTTATGAGAAAATAAGTGAATTGAATTAGCTAAAAGAATTTTGGAAAAGGAGAACCAAGTTTGAGGTTCACAGTAACTGATATCTACACACAAAGCAGTAGCCAAGACAGTTCAGGGCTGGAGAAAGGATAGACCCGGCGGCCCAATGGGACTGGATGGAGGGTTCAGAAAATGAAACACACCGGCACATATACAGGGGATCCTTGCCCAATATGGAGGGGAGGAGGTGGGTGTGGGAGTTAGGGGTGCCAATCCCCAGGTAGTGGAAAATCCACCTATTACTTTTTTTTTTTTTATTTATTTTACAGATAGAAAGTGAGTGTGAGCAGGGTAGAAGGGCAGAGGGAAAGAGAGACAGAATCTTAAGCAGGTTCCATGCTCACCAAGGAGCCTACGAGGGGCTAGATCCCATGACTCTGGGATCATGACCTGAGCCAAAATCAGGAGTCCGACGCTCAACTGACTGAGCCACCAAGGCATCCCTCCACTTATAACTTCTGAGTTATAGGCATCCCTCCAAGTATAACATCCCTCCACCTATAACTCCCCAAAGCTTAACTACAAATAGCCTAATGTTGATGAGGAAGCCTTACCAACAACATAAAACAGTCTAGTGGCACACATTTTGTATGTTATATGTATTAAATGCTCTATTCTTACAATAAAGCTAGAGAAAAACAATGTTGAGAAAATATATTTACAGTACTCTGCTGTAAAAAATACTCATATAGGCAGGGTGCCTGGGGATCCCCAAGATCTATCACTTGCTTCAAAAGTGTTTAGAATGGAGGAATGCCCCTTCTTGCAATTTCTTTTCCCGTTGCAACCTTGGAAGCCATTGTCTCAGCCACCCTCTGCTTCCGGGACCAACCAACACGGTTTTGTTTTCTTTAGCTTAGCTTCTAATGCCAATCAACCATAAACTCCCAGATTCCTCAGAATTATTCCTGTCAGGTGGAAGCTGCCGTCAACCACTTGATCAACATGCATCTGCAGGCCTCTACACTTACCTTTCTCTGAGCTTCTATTTCCACCAGGACGTTGACGTGGCTCTGGAAGGCATGGCACACTTCTGCGGGTTGCCGAAGCGCAAGGGCTCCCAGCGTCTCTGGAAGATGCAAAACCAGCGCGGCGGCAGCGCCCTCTTCCAGGACGTGCAGAGCCATCCCAGGGTGAGGGGAGTAAAACTGGACACTTCAGAAGCTGCCTCGGCGCTGGGGAAAGACCTGAAGTGGACCCTTTTGTATCTGCTTGCCGTAGGCTCTCCCTGCGCCGTATGAGTTCCTAGAGAACCACTTCCGGGAGGAACAGGTGAAACTCACCAGGAAGATGGCGACCACGTGACGAATTCTGCAGGCTGGCCGCCAGGCTAGGCTGGGCAAGTTAGGCTCACTCTCAAGCGTGAGTAGGAGCCTCCAGAACCCAGAGTCTGTTGAGAATCCCCTCAGGCATCCCCCTGATATCAGGACTGCTGCCTGAATCTCTCCCTTCAGCTACTAGGCCGTTGTTTAACCACCTTGGAGTCTTCTTAAAAGCTGTGGACCAACTGGAAACAATAAAGCTTTTTGCAGGGCTGAGTGGGGGGATCTGACTACACGTGAATGCGCGCAAGTTCAAACCCATATTGTTCAAAGCTCAACTGCATGTTCAATTGATTTTCACTAAACATGCAAGGAGGTTCCATGAATAAAGAATAGTCTTTCCAACAAATGGTGCTAGAAAAATTGGATATCCATAAGCAAAGCAATAAGGAACCTTCACTCATGCATCTTGCCTTATATAAAAATTAAATGCAACTTGATCATAAAAATGATCCATTAAAGAACAGATTGATAGATTGGACTTCATCAAAACGTAAAACATCAGCTTTTCAAAAGACAAGGTTAAATAGTGAAAAGACAAGCCATAAAGTAGAGGAAGTATTTGCAAGCCATTGATAGAGGGCTTATATCCAAATTATATTAAGAACTCTCAAAAGCAAATAAGAATAGAATTATAAGAAATGGGTAAAAGACTTGAAAAGGAATTTTATCAAAAAATATAGAAGGATGTAAAACAAGCACATCATCTAAATGATACTTAATATCATTAGGAAATAGGGAAGTACAAATTAAAAACAAAATGAGATACCACTATCCTTGTAATGGTTCAACTAAAAAAAATAAGAAGTGCTGGTGAGGGGGCAGACCCACTAGAACTCTCATAGATTTCTGGTCAGATAATAGTATACCACTTTCGAAAGCATTTTTTTAGTTTCTTATGAAACTAAACATATATTTGCCATATGACCAGGAAATCTTACTCCTTGGTATATATTTACCCAAGTGAAATGAAAACCTGTCTTCACACAAAAACCTATAAATAAGGGGGTAGGAAGGCAGAAGTGTCAAAAGGACACCAGTTACATTTCAAACAGCCAGGTCCAGGTAACTCCCAGGGCCCTGAGATCCCTCTCCCTATCCAGAGACATCCAGTGACCTGGCCTGGGCAAAGCTCTTCTACCTCCACAGGCAGCACCAGCAGGAACTAGCAGGAGTCCCAGTGGCAACAGGCAAATCAAGAATCCAAAACAACATGGCAAGGCTCTAAGGATGACACTGTCTTTGGAAACACAGCCCACAATAGGCCAAGACCTGCATGCTAAACCTAATAGAGTAAGTGCTTGCTAAAATAAAAGATTCAAATAGGACCCAGAATCATTGCAAATATACTGGCCGTCCTACTATACAATAGTTTAGCAAAACATTACCATTAGGGGAAACACAAGATCTCTTTGTATTATTTCCTACCCGTGCATGCAAACAATATTATCTCGATTACAATATACATGACAAAAGGGGCATTTGGGTAGCTCAGTCGATTCAGTATCTGACTCTTGATTTCCGCTCAGGTCACGATCTCAAGGTTCATGAGTTCAATCCCAATGCCGGGCTTTGTGCTGAAAGTGTAGAGCCTGCTTGGGATTCTCTCTCTCCCTCTCTCTCTACCAATCCCCTGCTCATGACTCTCTCTCTCTTTCTCTTTCTCAAAATAAATAAATAAACATTTAAAAAACATACACAAAAAAAGAAAACTTATACATAAATGCTTATGTAGCAACTTTATTTGTGATTGTCCCAAACTGGAACCAACCCATATATCCCTCCACTGGGAAGCAGATAAAATAATGGTGGTACATTTACATAACAGGAAACCAATCAGCAGTAAGAAAGAACTACTGATACATACAACAGTCTTTTTAAATCTCAAAAGCATTATGCTTAGTGAAATAAGCCAGAGTCAAAAAGGTACATATTCTGTAATTCCACTTATGTTACATTCTCTCAGAGGCAAAATATGGGGGAATAAAAACCAAGGCTGGGGATCCGGTAGTTAGTAGTTAACTATCAGGGGTAAGTTGAATTTTGGAGGATGGAACTTTTTCAATATTTTGTTCTATATCTGGGTTGTGATTGTGGTTTCATGACTGTATGTTTTGGTTTTTTTCAAAAGCATACAATTTTAGAGGCTGGAACTTTTTCAATATTTTGTTTTATATCTAGATTTTGGTTATGGTTTCATGACCATATGCTGTTTACAAAAAACACTCAGAACTGTACAACAAAAGGATGAAATAAAAAACTTAAAAAAAAGGGTAAATTTTACAGGATGTAAATTTTACCTTAAATAAAGAAAATGGGAAAAAAAGAAAAAACACATTAGTTTGACCCCTGAATATTCAAGACTGATTATGACTATAAAAAGTGAGTGGTGCTGGGTGGCTCAGTCTGTTAAGTGTCCAACTCTTGGTTTCAGCTCAGGTCATGATCTCATGTTCATGAGTTCAAGACCCATGTTGGTCTCTGCACTGGCATTGCGGAGCTTACTTGGGACTCTCTCTCTCTCTTCCTCTCTTTCTGTCTCTGTTCCTCCCCACCCCCCTTGTGCTCTCTCTTTCTCAAAATAAATAAACTTAAAAAATTTTTAAATTAAAAACAGTGAGCCTATTATATAACCCATAAAAGTATTAAAACTGCAATTAAAGCATTTTTTAAAATCATCCATAGTCCTGCCATCCCGAGATGTCACATTCTTTTATGTAGTGTCTATGTACACATTTTAAACAGAAACATATCCATAATCATTTTACATTTGTACATTATTCCATTTAACTAAAGTATAACTGACTTAACCTTTCCTTATTAATGGACATTTGGACCACATTATAATGTTTTAGCATGATAAGCAAAACTCCATTCAACATCTTGATATACATACTCATTTTTTCTTTTGATTTTTTTCACTTGGGCTAAATTTCAATGCATGGAATTACAGCAAGGAGCACTTAATTTTTCTTCACCAGTTTGATCATTTTTCCAAAAAGATTTTTGCTTATTTTCCACCCCGATAACAGAAATTAGTGCAATTTTATAATATCTCATATCCACTAATATATATGTTATATATGTAAAATTTTCAACTTAATATATGTAAAATGTGGTATTTTGCTTTAATTTCCATTGTTCATTTGTATCACTGATTACATTATTTCAAAGGTTTGTTTCAAATTTCAAATCCATGTGAGACATAGTTTATCCGTATCCTCTGTGCATATATACTTTTAATATATATGAACATAGCAATTTTGCCATGGATAAGTGGTATTTTCCTAATGTTTCCTAAATGTTCCTTCCAGATTCATGAAAAATTATACAGGAATCTCTAAGTAAAAGGAAGCCTTTTGTATCACTGATTACATTATTTCAAAGGTTTGTTTCAAATTTCAAATCCATGTGAGACATAGTTTATCCGTATCCTCTGTGCATATATACTTTTAATATATATGAACATAGCAATTTTGCCATGGATAAGTGGTATTTTCCTAAATGTTCTTTCCAGATTCATGAAAAATTATACAGGAATCTCTAAGTAAAAGGAAGCCAGGGACCATTGGTTTCATGGTGGCCACCATATGCTAATACTAGATGCTTAAAACTATGTGTTGGAAGGAGAGGAAGGAAAGAAGGGAAAGGAACTTACTCCCTCTATAAAGAGCCATTATAAACAAGGAGTAATCATCTTAACAGGGAGGTTCATGAGAAGTCTCTCTGTCTTTTTCTTCTCGGAATTAGGACACTTTGCCATACTTTTTCCCTTTTAAAACTTTTGCTTATTCAATTTTAAAATATACGTTTATTTCTAAGGTGAAGGTGAAGTATCATCTGTTAACTGGAATACTGGATTTCTCTTCAGGAAGATGTGACAACTCTCAATGTACTTGGTTTTGAGGGTTTCAATTGTTTATTTTGCAGAAAGGAAACAGTGCTTAAAATAGGCAAGGTTTTGCTATTATAAACCCAAACGGCCGTTTTGTTTTGATTTGTTTTTTAAACTTCCCCTCTCCTGTCATCTTACTGTGTGTGACACCAATCTTAGTCAAATGAGGTATTTTTGTTTGTCAAGTGAGATGGCAAATGTAACAGGTACATTTCTGGCAGAATAGCGGGAATAGTATTAAATCTATCTTTGACAAGGAGTAGCGACATCACAGACTGGTGGTTCCATATGAGAATTGTCCTACACAAAATCATCCTAACTCACCCCCCGCAGAATAGCTCATGAGATACTGGTGGTCCATCTGGAGCCCTCAGAGCCAGTTCTACTAATGCAGGAGGATGGTGTGTACGTGAGTGCATGGCTGGGATAATCCTGGGTCACGATCATTGGTGATGAACAGTGAAGGTTTTCAGAGAGGCCAGAATCAAAAAACGCCTCCCTTTTCACGATGACAGAGCTCTGTATGCCATTGTTACACTAAATCCCCACATACTACATGTGCAGTAACTTAATAAAATGAAAGCAAACACTATTTGGAAGATTAGCTATAAGTCACACAGAATTTGGCAGCTCCAATTTGCATTTGAATAATAAACTGTAATAAGCCCACCACATACCAAGTTTGCAGCAGACTAATAGTGGAAAATATATACTTAAGGATATTGCAATCCAGGTGACAAAGGATACAAATGAATGTTGGAGTTGGGCGTAAAACTGTCCCGTGTTTTATTTGTCGATATTTATGAAAATGTGTAACTGGTTCACGATTTCCATTTCCTGCACTGAATTACACAACAGGAACTTATCAGAGAAACCAATTAATATCGACAGTATATTCCACTGTCACAATAACTGGTGGAACGACTCAAAATAGCAAGTAGCCCTCTTGAATCTCAGGGATCTCCAGAACGACATACTTTCCAAAGTTAACCTCAAAGGTAAAGGAGAAAACAAATTGGGATTACAGGAAAGCAATCACAATAGAGAAAAAAAAAAAAATCTGAGATTAAAGGCAATGTGGCTAAAGTCTGTGGGATCAATGGTACTACCTTTAAAGAAGTTACTTGGAGGGAAAGCATGGGGAAGAGATGCAGGGATTTTTTTTTTTTTTTTTTGACATAAGTAGTGGATATTGGGAAAGATTTAGTTCATTCATGCACAGATTCATTTATTAAAACATTCATTGAATAGCTGCTGCTTCTGAGCCCTCTGGTAAGATCCTGAGATACAAAGATAAATACTATAAAAGATACATTTTGAAAAGATCTTACAAGTCAGTGGGAAAGACGATGTGTAGAGAGATGTTGTAAAATATGAAAGCCCTATAATAGAATTATGTACAAGGAAAACGTTTATAAGACTTTAAGACGGGCACCACACTCTTCTGGTTGGCTGTGCTACCTAAACTAAACCTTAAGGATGAATACATTTTGTAAACGTGATCATTTTGTTACTAGCTTCGGGAAAACAATTCACAGTGTATTTATAAACGTTCTTTATTTTAGCCCTGAGAGTCAATCACACATTTAATATTTGTGACAAAAACTATTAAGAGCACAAACATTTCCTCTTCCGTGGGCTGACTCTGAAGACCTGAACTTCGATTGACCTTTCACTGACACAATCACTTTCCTTTGTTCATTTACTGCCCAGCTGTTTGAATTGGAAGACCTGAATAAACAAGCCTGATTCTTCACCTTGGACCAGGTTAGAGCCTCCAGATAACAAGGCTCTAGTGGAAAAGGCAAAGCAGGCGTGCTTCATGTTCTCAGGATTGTAAGGTCAGGGCTGGTGATTTTTGGCAACCTCCCCCCAAAAAGAGTGTTAAGGAACTCGTTGAAATTATAAAGGACAAAATAAGAACTTTTTGGACAAAGGCTACCGGTGATTTTCACACTTTATTCTCTCAACCTTATAAAGATTATTGGTACTTTTTTGGGTTGAGAGATGTATTAAAGCAATGGTCGTGAAGTTGAAAATTACTACAATTGGAGAAATCACGACATATTCAAGAAGGCCTCTTTTTCAATTATTTTTGGTATAGGGTATTGTGTGATATGCAAGTGTCAAGTTGTGAATCCAATTAAATTGCCAAAAATCCTGGCAAGACAAAGTCCCTGTCTCAGATTACATAATTCCAGAAGACTGAAAGTCATAGAAAAGGCTGAGGTTTTAGAAGAGAAAACAGATTCCTGTGCAGCAACTTGAGAAAATTTCTGTCTACATGTTGGCATCTAGACAGTCTTCCTTATACTCGCCTAGTTAATATGAAAATATATGTCTCCCAAACCAACAAATGTCAATAAGGAACGTATCCTACTCTTCAGAGATTTCAAAAATAAAACATTTTTAAAAATAAAAATTACCCAGGACACCTGGGTGGCTCAGTCAGTTAAGCATCCGACTCTTGGTTTCCGCTCAGGTCATGATCTCACAGTTTGTGGGTCCGAGCCCTGCCTTAGGGATCCACGCTGCCAGCACAGAGCCTGCTTGGGATTCTCTCTCTCCCCCTTTCTCTGCCCTTCCCCACTAGAGCCCTCTATATCAAAATTTTAAAAATAAATAAATAAACTAAAAAAATATAGATACACTCTTATGTGGATCCTGAGAAACTTAACAGAAACCCATGGGGGAGGGGAAGGAAAAAAAAAAAAAAGAGGTTAGAGTGGGAGAGAGCCAAAGCATAAGAGACTCTTAAAAACTAAGAACAAATGAGGGTTGATGGGGGGTAGGAGGGAGGAGAGGGTGGGTGATGGGTATTGAAGAGGGCACCTTTTGGGATGAGCACTGGGTGTTGTATGGAAACAAATTTGACAATAAATTTCATATATTGAAAAAATATATATAGAGAGAGATAAAAATCACCCATTACTTCACCACAAATTTGAAGTATACTAACAAGTGAATTCCAAACACACTCACATGCACACATGCACTGAATCACCCTGAATTACACATCTCACAGCAACAACTATAAATAGGTGCAAATATTTCCAGAATATTGTCCATTTTATAAAGGTATGCACTTGAAAAAAATGGACTTTATAAAGCATAGGTCTAAATAGGTCCATCTAGACCTACCTTACTTTCTGGTTATGTACTTTACTTTGAAATCCTTTAATGATAAACAATTTTTTTTAGTCTATTTTTTTTTTTATCACAAACAAGAGTCTAACATTTTATCACAAACAAGAGTCTATTGCCATTTCACGTACAAACTTCTGGAGATCACATGTATAATGTCTAGGTAATATAGAGAAAAGATCATAGTCTTTAGAGTCATAAAACATTTTATTTCAATTAGTTATATCATTTGCAATTTAAACAATTTTGGCCAAGTAGAACCAAACTTTCATCAATAGATAGGTGGCAATAATAATCCCTTTACAGGACTGTGAAGATGGGATGAGATAAAACATACAAAATCTATTTTTTTGAAACAAAATACTAAATTTATTCAAAATGGATGAAATAGAATAATTTCAGCTATGGTTTCCATTCCATCAAAACCTATCAAAACCTTCCAAAATTTTCATAATTCAGTCCTAGAAATTCTTGGAGCTGTGAGAATTTCCTGTTAGAAATGTGACCTCTACGAAAGCTCCCAGGAAATTTCAGAAAAATATAATCTTCTGTTTTAAAAGTTGATTGATTTGCCAAATGATACAGCCAAGTTTGCTTCTCTAAATGCTTCTGATAAGGTCGGGTGCGCATGGCAGACTCTAGCTATATCTTCACAGGATGCTCCTTACTCCAACGCAAGAGTAGCTTCATTTATCATTTCACCAGCACCTGACCCGAGAATATGTGTTCCCAGTACCCTGTCCATGGATTTCTCTCCCAGAGTCTTCACCAGGCTGCCTGTGTCGGCATTGGTCTTTGCCCTGCTGTTGGCAGCAAAGGGGAACTTCCCAACTTTGTACTCTATACCCTCTTCTTTCAACTGCTCTTCTGATTTTCCAACCCAAGCAACTTCGGGGTGCATGTAAATCACAGATGGGACACAATTGTAGTCAATGTGCACAGCACCACCAGCCACTCCTTCAACACAGATAATGCCTCCATCCTCCGCTTTGTGAGCCAGCATTGGACCAGCAACCACATCGCCAATAGCATAGATATTTGGAATTTTAGTCTGGAATCTGGTATTGACTGGAATTCTACCTCCAGGCTTTAGTTCAATTCCAAACTCTTCTAGTCCCAAATTCTTAGTAAAGGGTCTTCGGTCAATGCAAACCAAGAGCACATCACACGTGATAACTTCAGTTTTACCACCAGAAGCACCTTCAATAGAAACATCATTTTTTCCATCTGATTTCTTGGTAGCACCAGTAACTTTTGTATTCAATTTAAATTTAAATCCTTGTTTTTGAAGGATGCTTTGAAAGTTTTTAGATATTTCCATATCAATTTTAACTCCACCAACATGACCTAAAAACTCAACTGCTGTCACCAAGTCTTTGCCAAACTGAACCCAATTCTACACCTATTACTCCTGCACCAATGACAACCATCTATTCTGGAACTTATTTTTTAAAGATAAAGCACCTGTAGATGACACTATTGTATCTTCATCAATCGTGATTCCAGGAATAGGAGTAACTTCTGAACCTGTAGTTATAAGAATGTTCTTGGTATCGATAACTTGAGTGCTGCCATTGGCTTTTGTAGCGGTGACCTGATTTTTGACCATTATCTTTCCATATCCATTTATGTGAACAACCTTATTCTGTTTGAATAAGTGGGCAATTCCACCAGTTAAAGCTTTTACCACTGTACTCTTCTGCTTGATCATCTTCTCTAAATTCAAGTGAACTTCAGACATTTCAAATCCCCTAGATGCAAAATCTTTTCCATTGGTCATATGGTAATAATGACAGTTATTTAATAAAGACTTACAAGGAATACAACCAACGTTCAAGCACGTTACACCAAGTGTTAAAAACTGACAACCTTCTTTGGATATGTGAGACTTGGAGTATAACTGTCTCTGGATAGCATGTTAGTGAATGTAAATGTAAATGTCAACTATTTGAGGTACTTATTCCTTTATGTTAACCATTCTTATATTGCTATAGCATGTGTTTCAGATGCTAGGCCCTGGCCAGTCTCCTGGAAATGTTTTTAGCTCTTGCTGAGTTTGTCACCTGGTACTCATATTCGGACTAAATATAATTTCAGGTCCCATTCTCTGCACTTTGTCCAGACACAGTTATCAGGGCTTTCTTTTCAGACATGAAAGTGTTTTGGCTATCTATTGCTGTGTAATAAAGCATCTCGAGGATAAATGGTTTAAAACAATAACAATTTTATCTTTGATATTTCTGTGGGCTTGCTGTGCTCAGCTGGGTGATTGTTTCTGTGTCATGAAACATGGGCTGGGCTATAGTCATCTGCGGGCTTGGTTAGGCTGGACCATCTGAGATGGTTGATCACATGACTGGCAGTAGAGGCGGGATCCCAGCAAAAACAAGTAGCCCATCTGGCCTATCAACCAGAGCACCCTCACATGGGCTCTACCTGGGTGCTCACAGTGTGGTGTCCAGCATCTAAGAAATGTTTCAAGAGTGTCATTTCAAGGTAAAGTCTTCATAAATCTAAGCCTGTAACTGGCACAGCATCTATTCTGCCATATTCTATTAATTAAGGAACTCAGTGGCCAGCTCAGAATGGGCAATCAAGTCAACCTGTCAATGGAAAGAGTGACAAAGAATTTGTGGCCATTTTTAATCCACCATGCATGGATATATAATAGCCAGATTGCAAAAATATATCATTAAAGTCCCAGATAGTGGTTGTTATATAAAGTCATTGGCTTTTAGGCGGGTATTTTTCCTCTTTTGTACATTTGTCTTTGAATTCTGCCTGAAATTGTGTAATCTTAGGATGGATTAAATCAGAGTAGATTTCCCTCTACTCCAGGACACTTTGATGACTCTTTATCCTCTTAGATCTATTTCTCCTGTCTAACACAGCATTATTTTCCTAATGAGAAAAGAAAACTGTTAGGAATAAAGTTTATCAATATCATTGAATGTAAATTCATTATTAACTCTTAGATTAATCATCCAAATTGACTTGGACCCTATCAATAAGAGACTGATGTTGGCCACTCTGCTTTAGAGTAACTATGGACCTAAGGCTTCCTTCCCATTTGAAATAATATGTACAATCCAAAAAAAAAAAATCACTGAATGTTCTTCATAACTTGGAAACCTATGCCAAACTAATTCCTTACCAAATATTTTACAAAGAAATTTAAGATCCATGGCTCTTCAAATGCATACATGTAATCTGCATCAGTTCTAATCAAACCGAAATTTGATAAAACAAATTTTCTTCCTGGTAGATGTAGTAATTCTTATATTGCAGAGTCACACCATCTGTTGTAACAACATCATTTTGGGGATTTCTTGGAGAACATATTTACAAAATCACCCTATATGCTATTAAAATGGAAGCCACAATGGTAGAATTTAAATGCATCAAATTTGATGTTTATCATTGCCTAAAGAAAGCCTCAAGCCATCTCTATCTGCCAAAGAAACTAAAGCAGTGGTTTCTAATATAAATTAATCAAGAGCTGTCACAGAGTCTATACCATCTGTCATCACATAACCCCAAGTCTTCACTTAGCACTGAAGCTCAGGAGTTTTACTCTCTCTAGATTAACTCATTTTGGGATTCCATAGTGTATGCAATCAGTAAAAACTGATACATGCACACTGCAACACTCATATTATGTCTGATATCAACAAAGCCATTCCCAAATATTATCTCACTCTGCTAATTGTTAAAGGTACTATGGCTGTTATACATTCTTCCACTTGACACCGATCACATAGCGATATCATTAAAACTGTCCTGATGAGCATTGCCTTCCCACAGGTTGTTTCTTCAGCCATTGAAAAAACCCATTTTGTTTGTGGTATGACCAAGAGAACAGCTCATAAGAGACACCTGGGCACCTGTTCACTACAGTTCCAGATAAGAATCTGGAAACTAACACAGAGATTCAGTTCTATTTCATCAAGATTCAGACATTACACTGATTGTGAAAGTCAAAAATGTAATTTCTGGAGCAAGAAGAAAACTGAAAACCAGTCTAATCATTTTGTAAAAAGTCCATTTACTGTGTAAGCAGTTCAACATACCACATCAGTTTACTAGTTATCAGAGACACTACTTAGTTAAGATTTCACCCTCATGTATTTAAAATCACCTGCAAAGCTTTTAATAAAATAGGTACTTGGGATTTATATCCCCTGTGTTTCTGATTTAAGCATAAGATTTGAAAGTAAATATATAACTTAAGCAGACCCTTAGCCACAGGGCAAGTGTATCAACAATTAATAATTACCAGGGTGGCGATATCAGGGATAGTAAAGTGACTTTCATTCATTCAGTAATAATTCAATTTTAGCATCACCCATTTGCTAACCCTGTTGATAGAAGAAGCTCCTATGGTATCAGGATTTAATTTATGCTAGAATATTTTAATCACCAGCTTATCAGAAGGCAAACTTACTTAAAACTCATTTAAAACTTTTCTTTAAGTTTATTTATGTTTATTTGGAGAGGACAGAGATAGCACAAGTGGGGAAGAGGCAGAGAGAGGAACCCAAGCATGCTCCCTGCTGCCAGCATAGAGCCCATCATGGGCTCGAACTCACAAAACCACAAGATCACGACCTGTGTGGAAACCAAGAGTTGGATGCTTAACCGACTGAGCTACCCACACACCCCAAAACTTATTTAAAACTTAAAGAAGTTATGCTTGGGTACCTAAATTTTATTTTTTAACAGGAAATTATCACTTTCTAAGGCTAACAAATCGATACTATTAGATTTGCACAGCGAAAGAGTCTTTGTCAAAATGGCTCCAAAATAAGAATAGCCATCCCAAACCTTCCTAAGTTTATACAATTTCTATCACTGTTTTTTCCTTGAAAGACAACCACAGCAAAGCCGTTTCATTGACTATTGTCATTATAAGAAAATGCCAAAACATCAATCAGGTATTAACATACAGTATAAGAGCAAAAGCTGCTAGCATATTGAAATACATGCAATGCACTATTTTTTTTTAACCAGTGATGCTTTCCTTGTGATGCAAGAGAAGCAATTAGCCAAAGACTACCTGATGGCACTAGATGTACACTATTAAAGAAAAATGGTATCTACAGAATTGAATTATACAAAGATGGGCATAAGAGCACTCCTTTTTAAGGAGTTGGAATGTCCACAGTCAGAGCTACAATTCAGCCTTTCAAATCACTATAGAATGCAAGCCTTTTTGTGATGTACTTTCTAAATTTTTTTACACTTCTTGAAGCATAGTTGATCTACAGTAACCTATTAGTTTCAGGTGTACATCATAGTGATCCAGTATTTTTATATTTTACAAAATGATTCCCATGAGAAGTCTAGTTACCATAATTATGTCACCACCTATACACTGCTAGAATTTACTGCCCTGTATTTGTGACCACATGCTCTCCCTCATACTTGGAAGAACAGTCTCTAAGATTCTAATGTTGAATCTTGATTCTTCTGTCCTTTGGTTGTTTCCAGATCATGCTGTAGCAAGTTCCATGGAAGATCTAACTCATCACTTTCAGCCTGTAAAATTACGTAGTTAGCTCCATGGAACCCTAGACTGACAGGTAACAATGAGAGGTATATGCAATAGGAAAAATTCCAAAGAATTATGTTCTATTGACAAGCTGTCAAAACAAATGATATCCCCCCAAAAGATTACACTTTAAAAAATTAAGTTGTTATTAAGGATAATAATCATCAAGTCTTGCTGTACTATGAGCATTGCATTATAATATTGTTTGCATGAAAATTGTAGGAAATAATACTGACATGTAAGGATTACAGTAAGTGTCCAGATATATGATATAACAAGTTACATAGTCCCTGTTTCTGTATAGAAAATAGGTAAAATGCCTTAGTTATTTATCCATATTAATTTTCAAGGAACTTATCAAAGAAAAACTTTTTTATGCCATTATTTTCTTTGATAGCCACATGTTAAACAAGGGAGTCAAGTAATATCAGTAGAGTTTTTATACTTTTTAATATAAATTTCTATTTTCAGGTTTCTCTCAGACTTATCTATGAAATCATTAATTTTTTTAATGTATGTGTGGGCAAATATATTTCATCATGATTAATTTCATTTCCTTGGTCTTGGACCAACATTCTAGCTAAGTTAACTCTGTTTTCCATCTCTTTAAAAATGTATCTTTCACTATATTTTTATTAAAAAATTTTTTCTTTCAGTTTTATTAAAATAATGACATATAGTACTGTATAAGTTTAGTGACAGCATAACTTGACTTATGTATATTACAAAATGATTACAATAAGTTTAGTTAATATCCATCATCTCATATAGATATATTTAGAAGGTAATTTTTTTTCCTCGTGATGAGAACTTTTAGTATCTACTTAGCAATTTTCAAATGACCATACGGCCGTGTTAACTATTATCATCTGTTGTACATTACATCTGCAGTAGGTATTTATCTTATAACTAGAAGAATAAAAGAATTTCTATCTTTTCTTAATATTTATTCTTGAGAGAGAGAGTGTGAGCAGGGGAGGGGCAGAGAGAGGGAGACACAGAATGTGAAGCAGGGTCCAGGCTCTAAGCTCTCAGCACAGAGCCCAATGTGGGGCTCAAACTCACAAACCGTGAGATCGTGACCTGAGCCAAAGTCAGATGCTTAATCAACTGAGCCACCTAGGTGCCCCATAGGATTTCTATCTTTTTATCACCTTCATCCAATTCTTCCAAACCCCACCCCCACCTCTGGTAACCACAAATCTGATTTCTGCAAGGAAAACTTCTTGAGTTTAACATTTTATGGTTTTGTACATATCATTATTTCTAATAACACTACCTTTGCCCTACTTAAAATAAGGATTTCTTTTACGTGAGAAATCCTACATGAACTATCACCATCAAGACTCATTTACGTAAGATAAGGCACTTGTTGGATGAAATAATAAGAATGATCATTTCTCCATCTCTCAACATGCCATTCTTTGACCAATTATCCTAATCAGTACTACTGAATTACTAATCAAATGATACCTCAATATTTTCCTCAATCATCTTTACCCAGACTGACTGGCCTTAGAAGATATGTATAAACATGTACATGCACACACACACACACAAACACACACACACACACAAATACAAACAACACACATAATCTAGATGTTTCTGTCTCTAACTCCTGTCATAATCATTTTTACCATAAGGGTTCGTCTTTTCTGGTTCTCTAGGACTGATGGGGCTGGACTAAGGTAAATGTCTGTATCCATAGCACAAGTATTGCAGCACAATCTGTAAGTACCATATAAGTTTCAGTGTATTTATGCTATTTTAGAAAAATCTTGCTAATCAACCTTGAAGGTATTATTTCCAGGAATAATTGCTTGATAAAAACAGGGCCATTTGAAGGATCTGTTCTAGAAGATTGACATTGATTTTTCTGTAATATTATTAGAGAATTAACCAAGACCCAAAAGGGAAGGAAAACATAATAAGCCTTTTCCAGGCATCTTAGTTACTTGAAGAGGACATATATCTGGCATGACAAAAATAAATTTTCAGAATTGCTTTCCCTTTGGTTTGCTCTATTTATTTACATGATTTAATGAATGTGAATATAAGGGCTTTATTAATCCTAAAGAGAGAGAGACCTCCTTTTTCTTATCTGTTTTGTTACAGACACATGAATATCCTATTATGATAGTGTAAAACTTTTATTTATAACATTCTTGAAACACTGGGGGTGGAGGCAAGAAATTTAACAGTAATTTTACTTATTAGATTTGAAGGTGGAAAAAACAGATTTGAAGGTGGAATATCTCCTTTAAAGGGCAATTAAAAATTTGTCTAGATCCTGTGACTATAAGGAATGTTCAAAAAGTGAAAACCATAAAATAACAGAGGTTATGTTTTAGGAATTGGAAGCTTAAATGAAAAGAATCTTGTCTAAATGGCCCCGTTTAAAATTATGTCAGGTTTCCAGCCAAATAGTAGAAATAAAAATACTTATCTGATCTGAATGGAAACACAAAGCTTTAAAACTCACTGGGCAAAAGCATGACTGGTTTTTGAGTTAGGTATTTTGAGCAATTCATTAAAACTTCAGCCACTGGAATTATTAATGACAAAATGTACCTTCAAAAGTATTCTAGCCCTATCTGGCTGCCAGGGGTTATCTCTATCACACAGGATTCAGAAGTTTGGGCAAGTCTTTCACTTGGTTAAAAAAATGAAAGTAAAGATCATTTAGTAGGAGTGCAGGCAGATTCAATCTTTCTGGAAAGCAATTTAATGGTATTTATTTTAAAACATAAAGCTTTTTAAGTGTGTGTTCACTTTGATTTTGTTTGGGTTTTCCAAAATGAAGAGAGAGAAAGAAAAAAAATACTGAGACAAAGTTTCAGACACTGTCTGGTATGTGATTTCAGGAAGCACATAAGAGACTGGGGAAGCGAGATGGAGGCAAGGGAAGCCAGGGTGTGTTGATGAGTAGGTTACCTCTGTGGGCAACTGGGATTTAGTCTCACTGGGGACCATCTGAGAGACTGGAATGTACCTCATTATACCACTGAGAACTCATGAAGTTGGCAGATTTACCTACCATCTCTCATTCTTTGTGGATTGAGGGTCACTCCAATGAAATAAAGTCTCTGGTTCATCTGGCTCTATGATGCCAAGTAGGCTAATTACCACATTGACTCTTAGGCCACAAGACTCAGGATATCCTCACACTGCATGGGAATTATATGCAGATGGCCACCTGGGTAGACAAAGAAGACATGAGTACGGTTGTCTGCTATGCCCTTTGACCCAGAAAATCACTTGTAGAAATTTGCTCTTCCATCATGCCTCTCACAGTGAGAGATGAATCCTAGCAAAATTTCAAATAGGCTTTGTTATAGGCACATGGTTATGTAAGAAGTCAGTGGATTTTTGTTTAATGTTAGATTCTGTCAAGAAGACATTTTGTCCTACAATCAATTCAAATTTCTATCAAAATTATGGTCTATTAACTAATCTGTTTTATGAACATATAATCACAGCACATCCTGCTATCATGTGATGCCTGACAATATGACCAAATGAATATTCTTAGGAAACTGAAGAGAATCTCCACAGAGTTGCCAGATTTAGCAAATAAAAACTGTGGGACACTCAGTGTACTGTTTTCCCGGGCTACTATATCAAAGTGCCACACAGTAGGTTCCTTAAAACAAAAATTTATTTTTTCACAGTTCTGAAGACTGAAAGTTTGAAATCAACATGTCTCTGTCTCTCTATGCAGCCTTCAGAGAAGGATCCTTCCTCGATTCTTCCATCTTCTAGTGGTTGCTGGCAATCCTTGGTGTTCCTTAGCTTATAGATGCATCATTCTAATCTCTGCCTCCACCTTACATGATCTTCTCCTCTCTATATCTCTGTGTCTGTTCTTCTTATAAGGACATCAGTGATTAAAGGCCCACCATCATTCAGGATGACCTCATCTTAACTTGATTACGTATGCAAAAGCTTATTTCCAAATAAGGTCACATTCACAGGCACAAATTTTGATGAAACCTATCTCAACACTGTACACCCAGTTAAATTAGAATTTTAGGTAAACAATGGATATTGCCCCCAAATATTGCATGGGGCATACTTATATTAAAATTTTTTGTTTACCTAAATTTTAAATTTAATTTGATTTTTTTTGGGGGGGTGGAGAGAGAGCACACACATATGTGCATGTGCACGTGAGTAGGGGAGGAGCAGGAAGAGGGGTAAGAGAGAGTCTTAAGCAGGCTAAGTAGGCTCCATAGTCAGCAAAGAGTCCAACACAGGGCTCAATCCCATGACCCAGGAATCATGACCAGAGCCAAAATCAAGTCGGATCCTCAACCAACTGAGCCACCCAGGTGCCCCTAATTTGATGTTTTGTATTTTTATCTGGAAAACTTATAAAGAGTATTCAGACTCTTCAGCATTACCTCATTTCTACATGGCTTTTGAACAGACTGTTTCTGAAACTGGAGCTTGAAATTAATAAAAAGCATCAAAGATTCTCAGGTTATCCTGAGGCTTGAAGTCTAATCCACTTTCTTTAAATAATTACATAAGTATACGGATTAGTCTTATTTGTTGTTTGCCCCATTTTCCATTGGAGTCTGAAGTTTTGATGAATTCCGCTTAATAAGTATTGAGCTATTCACAATATATAAACATAAGTGTGAATATTGAGTATGGGCACTCAGTCAGATGGTAGAAAAAGAGAAGATGTGCTTCCTGCCCCCAGAGAACTTACAAGTTAGTTCTACAATTTGATTTTTTAATTTTTATTATTTTTTTTAAGTAGGCTCCGTGTCCAGCACAGAGCCCAACACGGGGCTTGAGCTCATGACCCTGAGATCAAGACCCTGGGATCAAGACCTGAGCTGAGATCAAGAGTCAGACACTTAACCAACTGAGCCACACAGGTGCCCCACAAGATAGCTCCAGTGGTAAGGAAGTCACCTTCCAAACTGCTGCCAAGACAGAGTATGTACCACCAAAGGTGTATAAGCAAAGTAGAAGGAACCTCAACTAATTGCTTCTGCTCTGGAAGGCTCAGGTCAGATTTCATGGAGAGATAACTTTGGAATTAGGCCTTAGAAGATCAATAGGACAGAAATGTGAAGTTGGATGGAAGATAACATCCTCAGTAGAGAGAATAACTTGACCAAACATCGGAATCTGTTTAAGGATAAATGAGTTATCTAATTCAGTGGTTCTTAAAGTTTATTGTCTATCAGAGTCCCCAGTATCCTGAATTCCTGGAGTTCCATCTCAAAGAATGCTAATTCAGTAGGTCCAGGATCGTTCATTTTCTTAAAAAAAAATTCCCCAGGAATTAAAAAGTGTAATATAGACCCAAATGGGCAATATCTCAAACACAAAGTTTATATTTGGTTCACATCACAGTCCTAGGTCAATTTGGTAGGCTAGGGTCAGATTTGGTAGGAGTATATTGGCAGAGGAAATCTATTTTGTATTTCCATAACATAAGTTATTTTTAGATCCACTCAATGATGTGAGAACTTTTTTAGCCAAGATGATTTTTCATTAATACAAGTACCTTCTTTCCTTCTTTTCATAAATAGTAAAAAAAAAAAAAATTTCCTGTTACTCATTCCCCATGAAACAGTTAAAAAGTCAAAGAATAATTCCCATTCCAAACTAATTTGTAAATGCCCCATTACTGATGGTTTCCAATTAGTAACACAAAATGAAGAAGACCTAATGTCCTCAGTTCTAAAACACGAACAAAACTGTGCTAATTGGTTATTTATTTTAGCTTACTGATAGAAACGAGTCAGGAGCACATGAGGTAAGTTGCACTAAAATAGAGAAACTGGCTAACTTTTTATGTAAACCACTTAAAAAAGTGTCTAAAAATAAGTGTAAATCACTAAAAATACCAGTGTGAGTCAAACTCCAGGAAATGCAGACTGTTGCTTGTTGTGTCTCTGCATTTCAAATGATGTTTAGGAGAAGAAAAAAAAACCTACTTCTCAAAAAAGACAAAATATGCAACTCTACACATAGGAATGTGAACTTTTAGAGAGATGTTTCCTGACACCATGGAAATGCTGAAGGTGTCTAACTAGAAGATTTCTTGTTCTCTTGATTTTAAAAAGGTCTCACTGCATTTGTATGCCATGCATCATTTTCTCATAAGCAGAACACCAAGAATGTATTAGTCTGAAAAGGTCAATGAACTACCTCTCATCTACACACTTGGTAATGATAACTACCAGTGCCTGCCCTGTTGCCTTTGGTCCCTAATAATTGTGATGGATAGAGAGGGATGGGGCCTATTGTTAGCAGTACCTCTACTATATTGGTAACCAGTCTGACACTTAAGAATGTCACTGGAGATATCCAAGGTCACAAGGCTTCCTAGTGAGAGAAGCATGGCTTGAACCTGATTTGCAATCCTGATTAATACTCCCTTGGTCTTCTTATCACTCTATAAAGTTCCAAATTATTTCAGGAAAAGCTTATCCTCAGGAAATAATGTACCAAGTAGAGAATAGGCAATTGTTCTATTTGCTTCAGATTTGTGAGAAGTATTATTGGGTTGGATTATTTGTGAGAAGTAGTATTAGATGTGGGTTAAATAGCTGAGAAGCAGTTATTGAAGATATGCAACCATTGTTAGGATTTAATATCTCTGTGGTTTTGTTTTAAAATACTTAGTAAGCTGAACTAATCAATATGATCAAGTAACAGTCTATGAAATTCTATTTTAAAGCAAAGCTGTTAAAGAATCCAAAGATAAAATCAGAAACTAGGAAGCCCCTGCTAGTAATCCCCTTTATCATGTTAATGAAATTCAAACCAAATCATGATGAACATTCAGAAATGAAGGGTTTAAAAAGGAAAATGTGAAAATTGACTCTGCAGAGTTTCATTGAAAATCAAGTCTTAATAGCTATGTTTTAAGATCATGAAAATGGAGGGTTATTGGACAGGCTTTTAACCATCATAGCAATAACAAGGTATCACTGTCATCAAGTAACATTGTTTGCAGTGAAAAGTGTGATGCATATTTTACCATTCTTAGTTGAAATAAACTGTCAGTATTATTATGCCTCATAGAATCAACCCGATAGCTTCCTATTCAGACCATCTTAAGGAACCTGTGGCTTCAATAATTCTCAACTTTGAAGGTTCTTCAGCAAACAGACACAAAAGCTGAATTTCTAACAATAGGGAATAGTTAATTGGATTATGATGTTTCCTTACACTGGCATATTATCTCATGAAGAGTTTTTATCGACAAGGCAAAAATGCTCATGATCTAATATTAACCGCAGAAAAATCATAAGAATTGAATTAGTTTGTGAGGGCTGCCATAGCAAAATAACATAGACTGGCCTAAACAAAAGAAATTAATTACCAGTTCTGGAGGTTAGAAGTCAAGATCGAGGGGTCAGCAGGCTTGGCTTCTTTAAGGTTTGGGCCTGCAGATGATCACCTTCTTGCTGTGTCCTCACATGGCTTTTCCTCTGTGTGGGCTCACACCTGCTGTCTCTTCCTCTGCATATAAGAGCACCAGTCCTACTGGATTAGAGCCCCCTTCTAACAGCCTCATTTCAATTTAATCACACCTTTAAAGACTTTGTCTCCAAATAAGGTCACATTCTGAGGTACTACGGGTTGGGACTTTGCCACATCAATTTTGGGGGAGACAAAATTTAGTCCATAACACCAATTATATATAGAAAGGTTTTTCTCAAGTTATATGTGTGTATATTTTATGATAAAAACTAAAAGGAAATACACCAAAAACTTAACAGAATTAAATGAGTAGGGAGAGGATTTTTTTCTAATTTACATCCAAGTTAGTTAACATATAGTGTCATAATGGTTTCAGGAATAGAAGTCAGTGATTCATCACTTACATATAACACCCAGTGCTCATTCCAGCAAGGGTCCTCCCTAAAGCTTCTTGTCCACTTAGCCCATCTCCTCATCCAACACCCCGCCAGCAACCCTCAGTTTGTTCTCTGTATTTAAGAGTCTTTTCTGGTGTGCCTCTCATTCTGTTTTTATACTATTTTTGCTTCCCTTCCCTTATGTTCATCTGTTTGTATCTTAAATTCCACATATGAGTGAAGTCATATGATATTTGTCTTCCTCTGACTTATTTCACTTAACATAATACCCACTAGTACCATCCATGTTGTTGCAAATGGCAACACTTCATTCTTTTTGAAGGACAAGGTTAATATTATTTTCATCCTTATATTCTTCTGAATTTTAAAGCAATGCATGCTTATTTAAAGAGGAATGACCACTTTCTCACACCATTCACAAAAATAAACTCAAAATGGATAAAGGACCTGAATGTGAGACAGGAAACCATCAAAACCCTAGAGGAGAAAGCAGGAAAAGACCTCTCTGACCTCAGCCCTAGCAATCTCTTACTCGACACATCCCCAAAGGCAAGGGAATTAAAAGCAAAAGTGAATTACTGGGACCTTATGAAGATAAAAAGCTTCTGCACAGCAAAGGAAACAACCAACAAAACTAAAAGGCAACCAACGGAATGGGAAAAGATATTTGCAAATGACATATCGGACAAAGGGCTAGTTTCCAAAATCTATAAAGAGCTCACCAAACTCCACACCCGAAAAACAAATAACCCAGTGAAGAAATGGGCAGAAAACATGAATAGACACTTCTCTAAAGAAGACATCCGGATGGCCAACAGGCACATGAAAAGATGCTCAACGTCGCTCCTCATCAGGGAAATACAAATCAAAACCACACTCAGATATCACCTCACGCCAGTCAGAGTGGCCAAAATGAACAAATCAGGAGACTATAGATGCTGGAGAGGATGTGGAGAAATGGGAACCCTCTTGCACTGTTGGTGGGAATGCAAACTGGTGCAGCCACTCTGGAAAACAGTGTGGAGGTTCCTCAGAAAATTAAAAATAGACCTACCCTATGACCCAGCAATAGCACTGCTAGGAATTTACCCAAGGGATACAGGAGTACTGATGCATAGGGGCACTTGTACCCCAATGTTTATAGCAGCACTCTCAACAATAGCCAAATTGTGGAAAGAGCCTAAATGTCCATCAACTGGTGAATGGATAAAGAAATTGTGGTTTATATACACAATGGAATACTACATGGCAATGAGAAAGAATGAAATATGGCCCTTTGTAGCAACGTGGATGGAACTGGAGAGTGTGATGCTAAGTGAAATAAGCCATACAGAGAAAGACAGATACCATATGTTTTCACTCTTATGTGGATCCTGAGAAACTTAACAGAAACCCATGGGGGAGGGGAAGGAAAAAAAAAAAAAGAGGTTAGAGTGGGAGAGAGCCAAAGCATAAGAGACTCTTAAAAACTGAGAACAAACTGAGGGTTGATGGGGGGTGGGAGGGAGGGGAGGGTGGGTGATGGGTATTGAGGAGGGCACCTTTTGGGATGAGCACTGGGTGTTGTATGGAAACCAATTTGACAATAAATTTCATATATTGAAAAAAAAAAACAAAAAAAAAACGAAAAAAAAATAAAGAGGAATGAATCAAATTACTATTTGAATCAATTACAAATGAATCATTAAAAATAACAGGATTATCTGATTAGAGGAATACTGTTAACGGTAAACCAAAGGACTTCCATACTAACCTATCTATATCAATGATTATCTTTCTTTTTTTTCTTTCATTTCTTTTTTTTTTTTTTTTAACTATGAACTATTTCTTCAACAAAAGTCTTAGGCAGTAGCTCAAGATATAATATTGGCAAAAGGAGAACTACTCTAGTTGATGCAAGGTCATTTTCTTTGTAAACTATAAAGAATTCTGTTGACCACAGTAAATTTTTAAGTACTTTGAGGGCATAGACTAAATCTTACTCATCTTTGAAATTTTAGTCCCTAGCATAGTGCCTTCAACTGAATGTGTACTCAATAAATGTATCAAAAGACAAGACACTCAACTATCTCATAACTATTCTTTAAATAAGAAGACAACAGAAAGTATACTAGATTTGAGTCAAAGTAATTTTGTTCAAGCACTTGTTCTGCTAAATATCACATGGGTAACTTTCAGCAATCCACATAAGTTCTCTGTGCTTTGGTTTCCTCATGTATTGGTAACAAAGAAGAAAAATCAATTTTCTTAGCTGGTCTAGGTTCAGGGAGAGAATTGCCTTTGTTTAGCAAAGGTCTGTGATAAGACACTAAGACACTTGGGATAAAAGATAAGATTCTAAGAACAGGAGCCAAGACAGGAAAAAAAAGAAAAAAAAAAAAGAAGGCTTAGTTTCTTTGCACAAGAAAATGAGATAAATAGATAAATTTGGTTGTTTGGCTCTTACTATTGAAGAGACACTGTGAAGAGAAAAAAAAAAGTCAAAGAAGAAATAGAAAGGGGAAGAGAGAGAGATGACAGCAAGATGGTGAGAGTGTGGGGGAAATGTGAGATATTCCAAGCATTAGAAATCTCTGTGGCAAGCAGGAGAAAGGTTTAATGTACAATTTTAAGTTGTTTGCTATGTAAGATGCAATTCTCTTACACTGGAGAGCTCTCTGTTATTGTTGATGGTAAACATTGGGAGATGTGGAAGAAGAAGGGATGACTCATGAGAAAGAGCAAGTCCATCTCCAGAGTGGAGAAAAAGAACTAAGGCAACCAGGAGAAGGCAAGGCAGGAAGAATTTACAAAAAAACACTTTAGGAAGGACTTTGGACTTCCACAAACCTGAATCGATCTTGTAAAATCTTAAGTGGTTTTGAGTTCTGAAGTGATAGCCTGGGTCATATGTTAAATGGGATCATTAGGTACTACTGCTGACTTTATAGATTTACTTTATCAATCAAACGAGATAATAACAGCTGGTATTTATACAGGACTTACTATATATGCTAAGCACTTTTGTAAGTGCTGTAAATATTTTTATTCTTTTGCCCCTCACAATGTCATAAGGCTCCTATTGCACATTTTTTTCTGCACTTTATAGGACAGTAGAAGTAACCTGCCCCAGTTCACGTAGCTAATAAGTAATTGATAGAGGCAGCATTCAAAATCTGTACTAACTACACTGTTATAGCCCAGAGTAATACAATAATGTGTGTAAACTGAACTATACTGTAAGTAATGCAAAACATCTGTCTGGCACTTAGATTGAGCAATCCCAGCTAGGAAGAGAAAGAGTGGGAGAAGTATATAGGAATTGTGCCACCTGCCTTAGTAATCACCTCACAGGTGTAAGTTGTATAGGCTTTCCTAGGATGGCTTGAAACATCCTTCTGCTTAACGTTATGGAGATTGTGCCTGACATCAGAATTCAGCCACAAGGAGTGATTGGAGTTGAAATCCAGTATCCAAGCCACATGCCCATTGGGCTAAGCTACTCAAAGGGAACACTTTTGTAAATCTCACACCTTTGTAGTTTAACAGTGGGTCCTGCTTCTTCTCCCTCCTGACCTAACCAGCAGCTACCCATTATTAGAGATTCCCCTTCAACCCCCAGGGTCTCTCTACTTCCCCTTAGGCTCCTTACCCCATGCTCATACTGACATTCTGCTTGAGTTCACCCTATCATATACCATCTCTCCCTCCCCACCCGCTGGTTGTGTGTAAGTCTCTTAAAGCCAAGAGCTTTTTGTTTCCCAAGCCCAAAATGCCCAGAAAACTGCTAGGAGCACAGGTCTTCAGAAAAAGTGGGTTTTTTTTTGTTTTTTGTTTTTTTTATTTCAATAAAGGAATGAAGAACCAAATAGATTCTCCTTGTGAGCAATGTGCTTGGCAACTGTAAGTCACATAGCCTGGAAGTGATTTTGTGTGAAAATCCTGAGCTGAAATTTAGTTTTAGCCCTGACTCTAACTAGCTTGATAACTTTGGGCAAGTTACTTAACCTTGCTGGCCCTCAAGTTTCCTTATAAAATCATTGGTTTGGGTTAAATTGATCTTTCAGGTCAATTCTAGCTCTTAACCTTCTATTAGCACTGTTTCTCCTCTGTCATAAGTTTGATTAATGAACACACAACCCTTATAACTCATTGGTCTACTAGGAAACTCAGGCAAAATGTTTGCCTTAAAATCATTATTTTTGTTTGTTTTTCTTGGTCCAAGTTCAAATATTTACAGTCCTTAGGCATTAATAACTTCTTTTCTATTATACTCTCACTAAATGTGTTCTTAGCCCCATGATCCAGCTTGTATGTCCTTATTACTAATGGCTCCAGATATAAACTATGTGGCATTAAAAGAGAATGATTTTTCTATGATAGCTAATTGCTCCAACATTTCTTTTTTGAAATACTAAAAAAAATAGTAATAGATGAGAGTGAAATGGCTGGAGATTTTAATGCCTTAAGCACTTTAACCTTATCCAACAGCTCAGGTCGATCTGCTTGGCAGACGTGCCAACAGGAGGGAACATAGCGGGTGGGAAACAAGATATTAACAGGCTCAAATGCATGGCAATTAGCAGTCCATTATCTCCACATCAGGGCTAGATTGGTTTCCCAATAAGCCTCTGAATTAACCAGCCATCACATTCCAATGCAAATCAATTAAAGACATTTTACTGTATCATTTTCAGATTTCTTATAAGTAAATTTATTTATATTTGCTTAATTCCATGTATCTTTGATAAACTGGCATATTTAAAGGTCTTGTTGTACAGATATGATATATATCATTTCTGGGTGATTTCAAATCACAGAAGAAAAACAGTATGAATTTCCGCTTAACCTAATTTCATAGTTAATAATAATAAAAGTTAAAAATAGCTGTTGATAGTGGTAGTATATAGTTTTAAGCCTGGCAAATATATATTTGGGAAATATTACAGCATAAGTTACATATATAATCATATAAAATGTTCCTTTTGAAGTCTGTCACTTGTTATAACATTTCTGTAAATGACAGCACCATCTTCCCATTTGATTTAAAACTTGAGAGCCATGTGCCACTGTTCTCTCTCGTCCATGACATTCAAGCTATTGCCAGTCCAGACTAATATTCCTTTCTTTCCACCACTAGAGACATGATGTCCTCTACTATGCTTACAACTTCCTTTCCACCCCCACAAAGTCTTCAGCAAAGGAGAAACTTTGAATATACATCTGGATCCTTCCCTTGGAAGCAGTGTCGTTCTTCTGCAGTTACAACTGAGCAAGTACAACTGAAAACAACGTGTGTTGCTATGGAATAGGCACAAAGAGAAGGATGAGACAAGGCAGAAAGAGGGTGGATTCGGATTTAGACCAAGTTAAAGCACATATCAGAGGGCCAGAGGGCCCCAGCTGAAAACTGAGTTTCACGATGTGATTACAACTGCTTCTTTGCCTCTGCATTGCTATTACCACCACTGCTTAATTTTTTAATGCCTGCTACATATTGAACACTTTGCAAAACCCTATGCAAACAGTACCTCTTAGCTGTACCTCACAAATGATAGGAATAACTGTTCGTATATTGCATATGGGATAAAAAAGGATAAGAGAGAATAAGATGGCTCCAACATATTCCCTGCCTCCAGCCTTGATACAGGTATTGAAGCCCCTTGCTAACGGGCTCTTCTTGTTTTGTACCTGCTGAATAACACAGAAGCTAAGCCCTGACAATGTGATAAATAAATGGGAGATTAATCCAGCTTGGGCCATAACACACCACTAGCCAGCAAGACTGATTTGACTATCTGGGTGTCTCAAATTTTCTTTCGTCTCTCTCTGCACGATGCATCTTCCTACTCAAACTACAGCCTCAGTCAAGACCACTTTCATCAAGGCATCTGGCATTCTATTCAGTTTTGTAAGCCACATGAACAGAGAGTCACTCTATGCATCCCCATGGTACCTCATCAGCTGGATCCTCTTCCACGAATTGAGGATCCAGAAAACACATTAGGGATTTGGACACCAGAGGTTGTTGGGTGCTTTGTTACAGATACCAGGTGTTGTTACCTGAGTTTAGGGGAACAGAGTCCTAATTACCTACAAGCCACCTTTCAATGTAAAGAGCTATCCAGGTGGATGTAGATACCTCATAAGGGGATACAGCTTGCCAAACAGAGTGCAAGCTGGATTTTATCTCACATTCATCCCCTTGATCTGGCACAACTGCACACCCATACATAGCAACCCTGACAGTGAACTTGGTGAAAATCCCACTGGAGGGGCCAAGCATTGCTAAATAACAGTAATAAATGATAATAATAATAATAATAATAATAAATTTGAACCAAATTTTCAAAGGCTTCCTGGTTTTCAATGTGAGATGCCTTTCTGCAATAGCTGTATGGCCAAGCCAAGATCTGGATATAGACAGATAGAGGATAGATAGATAGATAGATAGATAATAGATGATAGATGATAGATAGATAGAATTAGAGATTTGTAATCTCCACATACATACCTTTTTTTCATAAGGGTAGTAAAATGCCATCATAGCATTTTTCTGGACTCTTGTGAATAATCAAGTGATGACATGATGTGTTTCTCATGGTTAGTAGGCAAAGGCAAAGGGTAATTAATCTATAAAGTTGTGACAAAGCCCATCTCCTGAGACTCATGTGACCCAAGAAAAGCTGGAAGCATTGTTACACCTTACTGGTGAAGACTATTGGGCAGACCTAGCATTTACTACCCATAATCTCTTGTCAAATTATTAGAAAACATGCTGAGAATAATGGATATAATCTTGTACTATATGTCATCTCTCTCTCTCTCTCTCTCTCTCTCTCTCTCAAACACACACACACACACACACTAGATTATAAGATTCTTGAGGAAAACAAAGTGGTTTTCTACACCTTTGATTATCTGTGTCCAGCATAAACCTCAGACATCTTAGGCATTCAGAACACAGTGGGTAAATGAGTGAATGGATGACATAATAAATTAATAAGGGCCATGGTATAAATTAAAAAAAGAAAAGAAAAAGAAAAGAAAAGAGTTTATAGGACTATCTTAGCCCACCCACCCCACATTCCATAGATAGAACCCCCTTATCTCTATTACTTCTTGTTTATTGGCAATAACTTACAACAACAAGAGTAAATCCCAGGAGCAACACTTCTGTAAGCTACTCAGTGTCCGAGAAATAGGATTACAGATAGGTTGTATGTGAGAATTGGGAATGCAGACCTGCCAGGATTTAGAAATGGTTGTCTAGAGAGATTATTGCAACCGTTCTTGGATTTAACCAAGGGCCATAACATTTTAAATAAACAAAGTAGCCCAACTGTTTTAGTGGAGAACTGGTAAAGCCCCTATTGCCTTTTCCCTGGACTAGCACAGACATATAGACTCAAAACCATTCTTCCCACTAACATCCTTGCTCCACAATAATACATTCTCCACAGAGAAGCAAGAATGAACTTTTTGAACCTTAAATTCAATTTTGTCCCTAGACTCCTTAAAACCTCACAATAGCCAACAATTGCACTTAAAAATGCAAATACCAGCCTATCTTTCTGCTCTCATTTTCAACCAGTCTCCTCCACTTTCCATTATTTTCAGATGACACATATCTTCCGTATGTTTCTAGAAAATTCCAAGCTCACTCTTGTCCATGTATATTGTTCTGACTAGCAGCATCTTCCCCTCCTCATTTCATTCCCTTATTCACGTGGCCTGCCTTTTTTTTTCTATCCTTTAGATCTCAACTCAAATATCACCTCTTCATAAAGGACTTTCTTGACTACCTAAAGCAACTGCTCAACTATTCTTTATCTTTCTTTAACCAAAGAAATATGAGTGGAAGTGGCATGTGTCACCTCTGGTCAGAAGTTTAAAGAGGGGCGGCTATATGATTATCTCATTCTTTTTTCTTATGCTACAGTAACTGATAATGTTCCAGATGGGAGAGATTTCATCAGACTACATCTCTGAATGACGATGATATGGAACAAAGCCTCAGTGAACTGACCATGATATATGGCAGGAGTTGTATTAACTCACTAATTTTAGTAGGATGTTTGCTACTGTAGCATAACACAGTCTATCCTAACTAATACAATCTCAGAACCCTGCTTATTTCTTTTATATCTCTAACCACAATTTATAGTTACTTATCTTTTTTATAGTTGAACTACCCTACTAGAATGTAAGCTTCATGAGAGCTAGAGTCCATTACATGCCTACACAAGATCAATACACTGTAGGAGCTAAGAATTTGATGAATCCAGGTCCTGTACACTATACATGTTGCTCACTGGAAGGGATGCTTACAGATCTCCACTGATGAGTCCGCAAGTGGCACTTTCTGTTAATTGCCCAAACTCTCGCTCTAGAGAGAAGACTTCAGGAAGGACAAAGTGGAATTTCCTTTAACTGTCTCCAAAGCAGGGGCTAGCCAATCCTCTGGTAGGCTGACTCCTGTACACATTCTGGGATTCCTTCCTGTCCTTCTTCGGGAAGTAGTTTGCTATTCAGATATCTCAGCACCAAGTCCTCTTGGCCCTAGTCCAGTATAACTTCGGATCCCACGCAACAATTCTGAAACTTTTTCATAAGTGGACTTCTTTAAAACTCCATAGCAGCCATGGACTCTTTCCACAGTACAAAATTATGTAAGTTTACAAGTTCATAGTACTCAAAAGTTCTCTGGAATTTCTTCGGGGACACATTCGCCCATATTCTAGAGACATCGAGCTAAGAAATGGACTTCAACCTAATTCTCTAACCAGGTCTCCACATATCCCATTGTTTCTGGGCCCTGTTTTGATGATCTCTTCAATATTTTTGATCTTCTCTTGCTGGGGTCCTACCTTGATCTTACTCCACCTTCTGTTCTAAATACAGAACAGCTCAGCTAACTGCTATGCCCTTTTATTTCCAGTATGTCTGTAGAGGTTGCCTGTAGCTGGGTGATGGCCCTTCTCTCAGCTCCAGTGCTTGTTCCACTAAGGAAACACATGTTCCATCTAGGTCCTGGACTTTCCTGCTTTCTACACTTCCACTCCAAATACATCTTCAAACACTCTAAAACTAGAAAAAAGCCTCTGATATTGAGTATTTCTTAAATTAAAAAAAATCCATTTGTTCAGCTTCTTACAACTGTGAATGAAAATAGGTTGTAGAGTCACTTCACACATTGAGAGGTTTCCTCAAACTCTTTTCAGCAAAACTAGAAGCTACAGACTTAAAGTCCTTCTTAAATTGATGAAATAAAGTGCATCATCAGAACAATGACTCAGCTTCTGAGTCAAGCTGAGCTTTTCGAAAACAAGGTGCTCGGCAGTCTATTTTATGGATTTGTGCATTATGCGGCACTAAGCGTGTACACAGTACTATTCCACTCAATTAAAATAGTCATAAGAAGGATTCATTTCTCACTATAGAGCACTTAGAATTAGAACAGTTGCTTTTTAAACATTTTAGATGAGAAATCTTCGGTGACAAAAAAATCTTACACTAAAGAGTGACAGAAGTAGAGATTCTGTTGCTGAAACTAGGGTAGGGGTCACAACCTTGCCCCCTGATGCCCTCCATGCTCAGCGGTCTTCTTGAAACCACCAATTCTCCATGTAGCAGAGTTTGAGCCACGTTGACATGAAAATGTTTCTTTCCGTGTTGCTTTCTGTGCTAAGCTGCATATGACAATGCAGGAGATAAATACCTCAACAAACAGTGCACTTAATGCTTTCCATCTTCCACTAAATCAAATGGAAGACAGCCCATGACCCCATCACTCATTTTGCTGGAGGTCCCTGGTGATGACAGTTTTTCCAGGAATTCGAGAAGACAAATAAGTTCATGGCTGTTGTGCTGAATGCCACACTCCTGCCATCTATGGCTGGCTTCAGCTTGTCCCCATGTATCATGGGAATCCCCCTTGCTCTTTTTCCATCCTGTCATCATTATTTAATATATAACTTGAAAAATACTCTATTGCTTCCTGTCCCTTTAGGACAGAATATCAAGTCGCCAGAGTTTAGGAGAATACACTGTTTCCTAATGTCAAACCTTAAGATAACGTTAGCATGTAGTAATTCAGAATCTTCCGTCTTCGGGCTATAAATTGCCTGGATACAGAACTGAATGATAGTTAATGAACTTACTAATGAGAAAACCCAAAAGACAATTGTTTCCCTCTATATGTGGGCTATTTCTGCCACATAAGTTTTGCCAGGAATGCTTTTCATCCCCCTCCCAACTACCCTGGTTGAAATGACAAATTCTAACTCATTCTCAAGGTTCAAATTAAATATCATTTCTGCGAAGCCTTTCTTAATGCAAATCTCACAGACGTGAGGTCAATCTACATTCATTAGTACAATTACATATGTGTCTATCCTCCCTATCAGACCATAAATTCCTTGAGGCAGGATTCATACTTTATTCATTTATGCCCCAAAGGCTACTTCAGGGCCTAGCACATAATGGATTGTCAAAAATGTTTATTAGGCTGATAATACTGACTATTGTTATAAATGAGATGCCTCACAGAATTGTTTTGTGAGCAAGTATACTCAGAAAATCTGATGATCCAAGTGGTACCTGATCCTATAGTCAAGGAGAGAAAGGACACACAGTAACTTTAGCCTCCTGACTACCACCTCCCGATCACTGACAAACTACACTTTTGGAAGAAAAATAACCCTGTAACTCTAAGAGTATAAATTTATCACATGTCTAGACTTTGGTTTTGATATTTTGTTCATCGAAGACTTATTGAATGTCTACTAGTTTCAATGTAGAAGATTAAAAAAAAATTAAGAGAAACACATTTTTAAGAATTAAATTATGACTTCACTATAATAAAACTATGTTCAGATATTTTACTAAGGAAACCTTAGGTTTAATCCTAGTACCTAAAGTTAAAATTTATTCCATAAATCAATAGTAAACTATCTTTTAAAAGTTCACTGAAGGAGAAAGAAGTAGAAAGGAAGTATTGTACACATGGGTACATTTAGACTCTGGAATTGGAAGGCCTATATTTGTAATTTAGCATTCTCACCAGCCCTGTAACCCTGGACACATTATTTAACTATTTTTGTGCTTCTGTTTCTTCATATGTAAAATGAGGACTAATAATAGTACTTACCACCTGAGGTTGCTATGAGGTGATGAAAAATGCTTACAATACATGATAGATGCTCGATATATGTTAGGAAATTACTATAGAATGTTTCTTCTTTCAGCTGCCTACCTTACACCTTGCAAAAAACAGAACAGACCAAAAGTTTTTCACTTGATCAATACTCACGAATGAATGATATTCACTAATGAATATTCCTTGTGCCAGACACACACCGATAACATAGGAATGGAACAGCCATTCAGCTGTTATAACTTATATTAAAGTTAAAGCTTATATTAGAATATAAGCTTTCAGGAAGTTTATATTCTAATGGAGGGTGCTATTTATATTCTAATGAAGGATGCTAGTAAAAAAGGTGAATAAAGGCTTCCTGTAGTAAAGGTCAGGAAGAAATTCATGTGCAAGGGGAAGAATGAAGAGGTGTATGGATCCTTCAGATACAATGACCAGTGAAACTTCTCTGAGAGATATTTAAGCTGAGACCTGAACCTGAAGAAGGAAAACCATACAAGAATCTAGGGGACCTAGGAGTATTACAGAAAGGAGAGTCCTAAAGCTAGAACCTTCTTGAGTTCAAACAGCAGCAAGCAGGCCAGTGTGTGCAGAACAGGATGAGTTCAAGGAAAAGCAGTAGGTTATGAGGCCCTAGAGTCAAGCAGGGGCCTAATCACAAAAGGGCTTGATGGCCACCGGGAAACTCTGACTTAGGTTTTGTAACTGTGATACAAGGCCAGTGGGGGAGTTGGCACTGGGGAGGAATATGATCTGATTTTCACTTTTAAAAGATAATTCTGGCCGTTTTGCAAAGTAGAGATGTTGGGTGAGATGGGTAAACTGGGTCAGGTGGGAGTGGCAGAGGCAATTAGAAGACGTAACGTTCAAGGCATATTTTAAGTTGGAGTTAACAGCACTTACTGCAAAATGGATGTGAGCCTAAAAGGAAAGGGGAGATTCAAAGGTCACTCCCAGTGTCCTTGGCTGGAGCAGTTAGATGAACACTGCTGCCATTTACAAAATGGGGAAGACCAAAGAAATCAATTTGCAAAGAAAAGTCCACAACTCTGTTTTTGGCATGTCAGTATCCTAATCTGGAGTTAAGGGTGACTATTAAGGTGACCTTGTATATTTCAGGTTGGATAGGGTCACTAAGAGAGAGTGTAGATATGTAAGAGTTTACAAGATTGGGCCTTGAACACATTGACATTTCAGAAGCTGGGAAAAGAAGGCATTCCAGACAACACTGTGAAGTAGCAGTGAGAGAAAAAGAAAATCATGAGAGTGTGGTGCCCTCAAGGACATGCAAAGAACAGTTTCAAAGACTCTGGAGTCGTCAACCACATCAAATGAGGCTGAGAGGCTATGGAGAGCTCTGAGGAATATAGAGGTCACCATTGACAAGAGCATTATGATCAAATGGTGAGAACAAGAGCCAAACTTCATGGTCAAAAGGGACACAGGAAATGAAAATGGTATTTAGACATCCCTTTCAAGGAATTTTACCATGGAGGGAGCAAAAACTATTGTGAGGGGATTGACTAATGATATAGGTTCAGAGAAATCTATTTTTCATTGGAGATATAATAGCATGCTGTCCCCTCTTTAAGGAACTTTCTGGATTGAGCCAAGAATGGGAATTTTATCTCCTTTATAAACAAATCTCCCACCACATTTGTGGTGGGTAGTTCAAAGATTATCCATTTCAAGAAATTAGATGCTTCACCTGGATTTGAACTCTGTACAGCTGGGGTTCCATAAAGAAAATTGAAAAACAGTTTTCTTCTTCTGCGGTAGCATTCATGCTGACTGCTGCTGTAACATCAAGTGGAATAATTTCTCTAAACATAATTTTAAAAACTGAAGCATTTCTATTTCTACATTCTAAAACAGGAAATACCATAAAATGAAACACTGACCATTTGGTATGACTGTAGTCTATCATTATTGTTTACAGAAAAGGAAAATAAAATTCCATCTATTTCAAAGAAGTGTCAGTAAATCAGATGCTTTAATTCATGAGAAGATAAGGAATATTTTTTTTAGAAATATGGATTTTTAGAAAATTAGATTGAGACTGCTTTTGACTACCTTGATGTCAAAATTGTCTTTTACACAACAGTGCTGTGAACTGTGTTTCACTAATACCAACTAAATGTGTTTTTAATGATGTTATAATAAACCTAAAATCTTGAGAGGAGAGTGATGCTGTCAAAGTATAATTGTTTCAAACTTGGAAAATAAACCATCTACCCCCAGGGCAAGGTTTATTTGCAGATAAATGGCTTGTTTTCACCTTGGCATTTATCCGATAGCAGGAGGAGACATATCCTTGGTAAAAGTTCTATTATCATTATCTTTTATTTTAATCACAAGCATCTGGTTGAGGTTTAGTTCCTCCCTTATAAAGAAGAAAATGGGGCCATTTCAAGAATCAATAAAGGGGAATCTGTGAGACAGGCTTGAGCTCCCGTCAGAATCATCTGGCCCCGGATGCCAGACAAGCCAAGGGAAGGCACCTGCCACATTTGTAATATTGCTTTTGAAAGTCTGCTGAGACCTCTAGAGAACATTCTGCTCCGAGGGGAATTCAGTGTGAAATTTCACTTCATAGTTGTCAAGTAGATCAGTCCTGGAAATGAAAAAGTGTCTATGATGAGGATATTAGAGAACAAAATTAGAATGAAGCTCCAGGTTACTCATTTCCAGTATTGGCTCTTCGAGCAAAGAGTACTATTGACACGTGAGTCACAAGTGAGAGGATGGCCTTGAGGAGGCCTGGTAAGAGCTTGAAGCTGACAGTACTACCTGCACAGTTCCCACACCATCAGGGTGATCCTGAGGGAGCATTAGCCCTTAACACCCTTTCTTTTCTGTCCCTCTCCTCACACCCACCCCAACATCATAACTCTGTCCTACAGACTTCTCTCTTTGACACTCCACTCCTTTCCTGAGGGTTTTTCAGAGAATTCCATGGCATACCAGACCCACCTCACTTTTGAAATCACAGCTCCTGGCCTGCTGAGAGGCAGAGACCATTTTTAAAACAAATTGTCCTTTCTTCTCTCCACTCCCTCTCACCACGGCCTGGTGACAATTGTTGGACTCTGACCCAGCCCTGAGCCCTCCTTAGGCAACTTTGTTGTCTGGCTTGAAAATATAAACCAGACCAATCTAACATCTCTCTCTGGATTTGGAATTGAAAAACCAATTCAAGACTGAAGTAGCTGTCTGAGTGAAACTGAGAGGGAAACCATGAGACAGAGGCCTTGAATGAACCATAATAAGTTAAATCCTTGAGCAGAAGCAGAAAGGATGAGTGAACAGAAGCAGCCAGTCAGTAGGGAAACATAGAGCTAATGTGCCCCCCGAAAGTAGGAACCCATGAGTGACCAAGGCCACCTCTTCTAAAGCTCCTGTTCTTAGATTTCCATACAATTCAATTTCTTAGTAAAATAAACCCACTCTACTTTCAGTATCTTGATTAGGTTTCTGTACTTGAAGAAACACACATCTAACTAGAAGTCAGTGAGCAATGTAGCCAATTGCTTGAAGTTGGATAATTTTTTAATAGCTTTCAGTGAATTGAGAAAGAGAACCTATCTTCCTTCATGGTTCTCTGGAGTCTGGTCTTACAGCAAAAAAGATGTAAATCCAGCCAAACATCTTAACAACATATAACATTCTGTGACAATATAAATCGTAGAACACCAGCCTGAGAAGGGCCCAGAGATTTGGGACTCTAGGCCATAGATCTCTAACTTTTGTGGCAAAATTCTTTCTTCTATCTCATAGAGACTCCCTTTACATAAAAAGTATCCTGGCAGAGATGCTTTTGTTGAAGAACCCAGTCCTCCTTCATACTCCTCCCCCCAAATCAAGAAACCTTATGAGTCCCCAGAATTTGGCTTGAAAGCCTTTAATCTCTCATTTGATATGTCAACTACAAAGGATTTAAGCACTACTTTATGTGAACATCTGTAATCTCTGGCTCTCCTATACTAGTATTCAATATTCCTATAAGAAGAAACTATTTCATATTTGTTCTCTGTGTATTGTCATAAAAATTTCCATCATAGGTTTCAAAATATCCTTATATTGGAACATCCATTTGAGACAAATATTTCATATCACAGTATTTTTTAACAGAGTGCATTGAAAGTCCTTGCCAAAGCAGATTGGATTTGGGCATCAGCCCAAAGACTGAACTTTAAAGAGATGTGGAATGTGTTTCAAGAAGTCCTAAGGTGAAAACCTGAAGTTGAATAATGATGAGGTCTCTGTTTGTGTAACTAAAGCATGTCTTTCGGACTAAAAGAGAGGTATGGTTTATACATGAACTTGAGTGATTTAAGTATAGGAGTGTCTCTTAAATTTGATTTGTTTAAATCTCAAAAGGTTGGTTTCTGCCACATATTTCAAACCACATCAACTGCAAAATGCATATATTCTGAAAGTGAGCTGTGGTGGACCAGTAATGAAAGTAACACTAGAGGCTGTGACAGACAGCCAGGTGCCTTCAATATCCACCTTCCCCTGTAAACGCAAGCCCAATTTTCTTCTGGGTAGCAATGTGCCCACTTGCGACTACATTTCCAAATTCCCTAGCATCTGATGTGGCTAAGTTCTGGCCAATAATCCGCAAGTGGAAATGTTGTGTGAGCTTTCCAGGAAGTTAAAGGAAGTTACCTCAGTTAGGGGGTGTCTATTTCACGCTCCCCACTTTCCCACTTCTTGACGCCTTGAACTCAGATTCTGACGGCTAGAAATCTGCCCCCGTCTTGAACGACAAGGTGACCTTGAGGATAGAAACAACACAGTCAGATGTAGTTGCCACACCAGCGTTACACTGCCTATTCCCTGACTTTACATACAACAGAATCATCTATGCTAGTCTACTGTTATTTGGAGTTTCCTGTGATATAAAATTAAGCCAAATCCTGATTGATTCAATGGCCTAACTTACCAGGGTTTCTTTCAGGGCTGTGGTGTAGGTGAGAGGAGAAAGTAAATGGGGTAATTACTTTTGAAAACTTGAATGTGCATCTGTTCATCTCCTGCCTGCACTTGCCACTTTCACTTTTTAAGTATAGAAGCTGTTGACGAAATCTACTGTCACTTGGATGAACGACAAAATGTTATACTATAAAAATATGACCATTAACTAAAAAAAATGTGAAATGATATCAAAATTTACCCTAAAACATCTCTTTCATACTTAACTTATGAATAAATAAGACTTAATTATAAAATAGGGATGAAGTACATTTCCCCTTTTGGAAATGTTCCTAAGCATTTGTATCTAGAATAATGTATATTTGTTTTCTGGATAGAAAGAGTGCTTCCTTCTGGCAGAAGCAAGAGCATAGAGATGCTGAGAACTGTTTCCATAACTGTTATTGCATATTACATTTAGTTGAAAAAAGAAATACAAGCTAACCCCATCAATCAATTAATTCTTCTCATTTTAAACATAACTGTCACCTCATGGAGAACATTAAAAATATCCTCTCCTTTCCCTTAACTATGGAAGACATTTGCATTAGAAAGGGAGGATTTTATTTCCTTAGAGTTCATCTATGCCTGCTGGTTATTCCCCAGCTAAAGTCATAATCCTGTTTGCAACATCATAATCATTTACCCAGCAAACAATCAGGGTGTCACTAACAAAGAATTATGACTTTAGGTGGGGGATAAACTACAGGCACAGATGAACTCTGAGGAAATAAAGATTGTTTTCATGAAAATGTGGCTAGTAATAAATAACCAGGGATGAAAACTATGATGAAACAGAATATCCTATAAAAACAGATTTGGGGAGGTATAAATGGTATGTTTTTACAATTTATCCTCTCTGAAAGTATGATGATCAGAGTGTTTATAATAAAAGTACCAGTGCAATTTTAATATTTAAAAATTCTGAACTTACACATGACGGAAGAAACCTAAACATAGGAGAAGTTTCAAAAATAATATTAATAAAATAAATTTAGATATTTAGCTTTCAACATAAACAACTTTATATCAGTCAAATTGTCCAACTCACTGCAAACTTTCTCCACTTTGGATATTACATTGAGTGACTTTTGTGTATCATTAACTTGATCCTAAATTCACTAACTGATCCATCCATTAATGTGCCTGTATATTCAATGTGTAGAATTAAGTCGTGAAAAGTGATGGTAATAATCATGAGAGTGCTTTCCAATTTCCAAAGTGTTTCCGCATTCACTACTACATTTGTTTCTCACAATGTTCTTCTGAACTATCTTTTTTTTCTTCCATTTTGTGATGTAGAAACACATTCGAATAAATGATCTGCCATCTAGTAAATATATAACCTGCTAACCTGTGTTTCTCTCATGAGATGTATATGTGTGTATGTGTATACTGTATACACATACATACATATCATACTGTCTCCCCTTGGGAAAAATTAGGGACTAAGATGGTTTATCATTGGATCTGGCATGTTCATTCATTCATTCATTCATTCATTACTGATGACCAGTAGTGAGAGCTAGGCATATGCTAGAGGTTAAGTGCATAGTGGTGAGCAAAATGGATATAATCCATGTTTAGTTGAAATGTAAGGTCTACTTGACATACATTCAAAATTCACACCAATACATTATTGTGCTATGAGGCGCTATGAAGGGAAAAGTAGGATGCTATGAGAAAGAATAAAGAGAAAGAGAAAGGAACACAGGGACTTACTTTAGACAGAAATTAGAAAAAGTCTCATTCAGAAGTACATTTTGAGGGGCGCTTGGGTGGCTCAGTCGGTTAAACGTCCAACTTTGGCTTAGGTCATAATCCCGCGGTTCGTGAGTTTGAGCCCCGCTTTGGGCTCTGGGCTGATACTGCGGAGCTTGCTTGGGATTCTCCTTCTCTCCCTCTCTCTCTTCCCCTCCCCTGCTCACACTCTCTGTCTCTCATAATCAATAAAATTAAAGGAAAAAAAAAAGATGAGATAAGCATTGCTCAAGATCTTTCCAACCACTGAATCATAGGGACATAGAGACCTGTTTTTTTCTGAATCAAGGAATTACTTAAAATATCTGAGTGCCCTATTACAGAGATGGAGTCATTTTGTAACAGTCATTTGTTCAAGAGAGGTTTTCTTTGCACTTTACATATAAGGCACAGCACTGAGTGGTCTTAAAGGGTAGTGCACCCCATTGGCCTGTCTAGCGTGACACACTCAGAGTGTACTAGATGTGAATGACAGTAAATATCAAACAATATATTCAAGCTACCAAATATAACTTAATGTCAATTTGTTTCCATTCTGTGTATCTCCAGAGTGATAAAATTATAGAATTTCCTATTACTATTACACCACGAGGCATGTCTGAGTCTAAACTACTAAATCCCAACGTGCATACAAAACCGTGTGATCATTTGTCCAGTGGTTGCTAGAGGCACACTGTGGTAACTCTAGTATTGGGAGTATGGTTGTGATTCTTCTTGAATGTCTGTAACTCTCTGGATTCCACAGTCAGAACTAGGTGTGTGCCTTTAACAGTGATTCTAAGCCTGAGCTTCAAAATGAGAGAACACATTGAAACTGCTTCAGGCAAAGGCTCTAATCTTATTTAGTTTTTATTTCCTCATTAGACTAATGGCAAAGGAATTAAGGAACTTTTCTAAATGTGTGGATATGGGAAGCAAATAAAGGCAGAAGGGAGCCTGCTCTGCCACCGAGGACCCTCATGTTTAATTTCAATGTCATATGGGAAGTCAAATGACAAAGTCAACGGTCTATGCATTATCTCAAGTTCTGGCCAGAAATGCATTCATGACAATTCTCAGATTTATTTTTATTTAAAAATTTTTACACTGTAAAAGGTAACAGTATCTTATAAAATCTCTTTCTGAGCTAGTTTATAAAAGACTCAAACCAAGACTCAAGACAGAAGGAATAGCAGTGGTCCTTCTTCCTTAATGAGAATAAGACAACACCTCCTTCCACGTTGAGAGAAACACTGGACTTTTATAAATTGCACCTAGGGAGCAATTTTCTTCTTCATCAGAGGAATGAAGATGTCCTACAGCAAAGGAGGGTAGGGAGAGTAGAGAAATTTTAAACCTGAGCAGACATGCTAAAAACAAAAATAATGTATTTTCCTTCCCATTTTAACTGATGAACAGTTAACTTCAAATACAAAAAGTCAGAGAGCTATCAGCCTCAGGACAAGATGACAGAAGGGCCTTTAACATAAACGACGCAGATTTGAAGGTGACTCACTGTTAACTCCCTGGGATGGGGACAGAGGAAGTGCTAACAGGAGAGTGAACACTTTGGAGGAGTCACACTCTTCATTTTAAGATACTAATTTCTTTCAGGAAATTTAATTTTGATAGTATGAGTGGATTTCCTTATTGTTTATTGTTCATTTATGTGAACCACTTTAATGAAGTGCATTTTTATATTGAAAGGCATAGAAATAGGTGTCTTCACCATTTTCTATCCTGCTAGTAGATGACCAGTACAATGTATTGATCCCATGGAAAAATTATCAGAGAAATTACACTAAACAATCATCACTCTTCTATAAGGGGCTATTACCCAGAATCATAGGGAAGAAAAAAAGAATCTGAACCTTGAGATACAGTTAATGCTGTGATTATGGCATAGCCAACCTGCAGGTATGTTTTCCTGATGTCAACAATCTCTTTAAGGGGAAACTGTCCTAAAGCGTCACAAAGTGACAACCATGAAACTATCCCTCCCCACGTCTCCTTCTGCTCTTTTCTTAAACCCTTGAATTATAAGATCAAGTAAAGCACTGGACACCCACCAACCCCAAGATCTACTACTACTAAGACTAGCAAAACACCTCTGCATGTGTTATTTTCTCTGGGTGTCACAACAGTCCTACAGATATATTTGTATTAGTCAGGGTTGTCTAGGGAAATAGAATCAATTGTGACAGCTAGCAAATCCAACATCTACAGAGCAGGCCAGATGGCTGGAGACCCAGGAAAGAGCTAATGTTGCAGTTTGAGCTCAACCTGAAGGCAGCGTTCCCTCTTCCATGGAGGACCTGAGTCTTTTTTCTCTTAAGACTTTCAAGTTGGGGCGCCTGGGAGGCTCAGTCGGTTGAGCGACTGACTTTGGCTCAGGTCATGATCTTACAGCTCGTGAGTTCGGGCCCCGTGTCGGGCTCTGTGCCGACAGCTCGGAGCCTGAAGCCTGGTTCAGATTCTGTGTCTCCCTCTCTCTCTGCCCCTAATCCATTTGCATTCTGTCTCTGTCTCTCTCAAAAATAAACAAACATTAAAAAAAAATTAAAAAAGAAAAGACTTTCAAGCTGATTAGATGACATCCACACACACCACTATGACTAATCAGCTTTACTCAAAGTCTATTGATTTAAATGTTGATCTCACCTCAAAAATGCGTTCACAGAAACATCCAGAATAAAGTTTTAGCAAATATCTGGGTACCACAGTGTGGCCAAATTGACAAAAAATTAACCATCACAGTGACCCGCCCAAAGTAAGATGTTTGTGGGAGGTGGTGGGGGCGGGTTCTGTGTTTTCTAGTATAAGTTTTTGTGTCATACTAGAATGACAAGTGTTATGTCTGCTTTATTTTGGGTCTTCTTTTTTCTCTTCTGGCAGCAACTTTTGAAGCTACCAGAACTTGTGTGAATTTCAAAAACCCTAACCGAAACAAAACGAAACATAACAAAACGAAACAGTAATTACCAAAGCAAAACACGGATTCCAGGCTCAATTAATGCTATGGCCATCAAATGTATGCTCTTACTGATGACATAATTGTTTAAAATATAATTCAACCATCCAATATTACTTTAAATGCAATCATGTTCTAACCTATAATAGGTTCTAGAGACACAATTATAACTGTTCGTTTTTAAAATTCACCAAATTTTACTAATATTGTGTGTAATATAGATCAGCGTTTGACATACAATAAATCGTTTGGAAGAAAAAGCCCTTGAACTTACAATTTCACTGATTTTTATTAGTCTGCCAATCTTGAAATATCAGAAACATTAACAATCAAATCTCCAGCACCGGGGACAAGTAATCACTTGGTCACTTTTTTCAGCTGTTTGCTTTACTCTGGGTACCAAATGGAAAACGTAATGAACAAATGATCATTATCATTAGGCACTCTTTGATTATGGGAGTGTGATGACGTGTTGCCGGTCAAGAAAATCCTCTTCCTCCTCCTCCTCCGTGCTGCTTTCAGAAAGTGTCAGCAAAGACTGAATTTCAGTATCTTTTTCAGAAGAGCTGGAAATACATTAAAAGATCAATACACAATATACAGAACCAGGTTTCAACTCTTCATTCATCTTCTGATCAATACTACATGCATTGAAGTCATTGGAGGCAGGCAGATGTGAGGGGGCTGTCTCTGACTGGGGCCATAATTTTCAATGTGCCCAATATACCAAGCCTCCTTTTAATGAGAAATTCTCATCATTCTCCCTCTCCCGAGAAATAAAGCCACAGTGGAACCAAGGGGAGACGATTTTATGCTCTCTGGTTGTGTCTTTCACTGATGATTCAGAAGGCACTTCAGAAACTTGCCAAGCCTCAGGTCATCATTAAGAACATTCATCATTACATTGGCTGTGCAATAGAATCCCAACGAATAGATTGCCAAATAAATCACCTCTTTTGCGTACTGTAAATTAGGACTATGTGGATAGCCAATCAAGATATGCCAAAACCAAACTTAATGGCAGCAATTATTTAGTTATTTTATCTTGTTACATTTTACTGTGGAGACGAACTGGTAGAAAGTCTAGTATACAGGTGTCAGGTCTAGGGAAGGAAGTAGTGTGGGGGAGCAGAAAGGAGTTTGTGTAATTCAGATTTTTTTTGTCCAAGTTATCTAGAATTTCAGCCCATGCTATGCCACTAAATAATATAAAATACTTCATCCTGTGATAGGTATCTTTTTGGATTCTTTTTTATGACCCACAGAGGCTAAATCAGCAAGTTCCTAAACTCTGATCTGTGGGCTAGGGCAGATCTGACTGAGATAAAAATTTTCACTGGTCTAAGAAGGGAAAATAAGGACAAGGTAAGGACTTTTTCATGACATTTTTAATTTTAAAGTACTGCTTTATTCTGTTTGTGCCCCTTATATTTTTAGTATTAAATGTCCTTTCTTTTATGAAATGATGCCGAGGGTATGTGGCAGGTTTAGTTACTTTGTTTTAAAAGAGCTTTTTAGGGAAAAAATGGCAACTTTATATTGATCTCTCTTTTTAAAAATGGAAGTGGTGTTAGAAATGCAAAAATCCAAGGGCCACAGCTAAATGATTCTCTCCTTTAGAAAGATGGAATAATAATGGACTCCTGATTCCCTTTTAATGCAATATTAGACTTCAAACCAATCAAAGGAATTTACAGTTCAAGGGACTTTCTATTTTACATTTATCTTAATCCTTCTACAAGGATCCTTCCTCCCTTTTCAAGAAATTCCAGCACGTCAGTAATAGACTGACATGATAAACTACTTTTTTGAAGCATTTATTAGTATAACCTATGTTCTTTACAAACTGATCAACCCTAAATGTTTTTCATGTGAGGAAAGAATGAAATGACTTAATTTAAAATATGCTATCATTAACAATCTTGACCTAATTTCAAGAAAGAATCTTCTCGACATTCTATTCTAAAAGTTTTATTCACATTGAGTAAGATTCTATTAGTGCAAATTGTTTGAATTTATTAAGTTAATTAATGCAAGTAAAGCAACTGTTTTTCAATATAAGGAGAAATGCTGAAGGATTATAAAATTCCCAATATCTTTTCGTTTTTCTGACATACATTGTCCAGCAGAGAATTATCTCTTCACATTAAAGCAACAACTTCATAAGCCTTCTACTAAATCCTGATAATACGTCGACCAAGGACCCAAACATTTTACAGAGAATGGCCATATAAAGCACCCACGTGAGCGCAATCTTTTTTCATATAGTAAAGATAACTATTTGGGGCTTGTCAAAAATTTCACCATGTATGCTGTCATTACATATGAGCTGCCGGCTTGACCTACCTCTGTTCCTCAACTCCCCAGAGGCCTCCGGCACTTGAGCTTTTAAGGAAATCTCCAGTAGTCTGACTTATGTCCAGCAAGTGGTTGTTGAAGGCTGGTAACTCTTCTGAGGTTAGACTGTAAAGTTTTTCTGAAGGATCTGAAACATTTTATGTCAGCACATAAATTCAAGACACAAACACAGCATATGGTGCTGAAAGTTTACCCAGCATAAACTATAAGCATTACAAAGAAGGTCAGTACAGATTTTTAATCACCTCAATTTTCTAGTATATGCGGGATGAGCAGAATATGAAGGAAGTTTGCTCTAAGCTTCTAAATTAGGGCATGGGTATCAAGTCACCTTAATCAGATGGATTATGTTTTTGTTTTTGTTTTTTTTTGGGGGGGGGATTGCCCCAATTTGTTTTTAATTTATTGAGAAATAATTGACATGTAACATGGTGTAATTTTAAGGTGTACAATATGTTGATTGGAACATTTATATATTGCAAAATGATTACCACCATAGTGTTAGCTAACACATTTAAGATCTACTCTCTTAGCAACCTTCAGGTATCTAATATTATTAGCTATAATCACCATGCTGCACATTACATTGCAGAATTTGTTCATCTTTTAACCAAAAGTTTACACTGTTTGACCAATATTTCCCCATTTCTTCCACCCCCTAGCCCCTGGTAACCACTATTCTAGTCTCTGTCTCTGTGAGTTTGGGTTTTTTAGATTCCATATGTAAGTGATATTATATAGTATTTGTCTTTCTCTGAGTTATTTCAACTAACCTAATTGATTTTTAAATATATACTACACTTAAGAAAGTGTTAAATGTCCTCAGAATTTACAAAATTGCAAAGAAAGTCACAGGATCCTCTTTTAAGGCTAGAATATCGTGCAACTCCTCAATTTGCCAGAACGTTAAACACCTTATTGTTTATTTTTGTCTTCTAAGAAATAAAAGCTTTACCCCCATACAGTCTGAGGTTACTTTTGGCAAAGCTACCCTTTCTTTTTCTGCTTCCTTTCTTTTCTGCTACCCTTTCTACTTTCTGCTTTGTTTGGATAGATACTAACCATTTGTATGTGAAAGGGGAGAAGACAAATCTTTTACATGACGCAGGCCTATGATCTAGCTCATGTAAGGGCAAACAGTGCAAATTAAATAAGCAAATGCATAAGCAAACATATTTTATATAAACTACCAAAAAGTCAAGTACAAAAATAAGTATGATTACTGTATTAGAAAGACCATGATGCCTTCTTTTCGTCATTGATGAAGTTGGAAGAGCCATCTAACTTTTACCTAAGGTTATGGTAGCATGACTTTTAAAACCGTTAAAATTACCGGGTGCTACTTTTCCCCCTACTCTGATGAAAGTGCAAGCAAATATTCTCCTGATCACAAGGACCACACTCCAAACTATGTGTAACATTCACCTGGACTGAGAGAATTATTCTATGGTTATGATTACGATTATTTCTTGGATAGTATTTACTTGAAGTTTTTGAGCAAGCAGACATTCCCCTGCTGGAAGAAACTTCGATTATTCCTGCTGCAAGACAGTCCTCAATACCTTTAGAACTGGAAACGTCCTTAAAATTATTTAGCCCAGTGACTTTCAAATTATGATACCTGGAGAAATATAGTAGTCTTGGGGCTGAGGCTCCTGTTCCACAACCCCAAAATCATCCAAATGGCTTTACTCGGTCTGATTTAAATTTGGAGCTCTGTAGAAGACTAATTTTGAGAAAAACAAAAAGATTCTTCAGCTAGAATTTTTATTCCCTCCCCAGTTGTTGGAGATTAGGAAACCGAAGGTCCCCGAGACACTGGTTGCTTGTTGGAAGTGACACAACCAGAGAAGAAATGCAACTAGCCCTAAGCTCTTCTAGCTCAGCAACGTCAGAGATCTCTATATCTCAGAATCTCATTCTTTAGCGTGGACTTCTATTTTCTCTTCTCTTTTTCCACAAGGTAAAAAAGACAGGTATGCAGAGCACCCTCACTTGCCCCAGTGATAGGGACTGTTACCCGTGAGAAAGCAATCAATTCAGGATTTGCAACTGGTGCAACTACAGAACTGAAACCCAGTAACGACTCTTAGATCTAAAGAACACCACCAGGAGAGGTACCCGACGTCTGCAGGGCAGTTCAGTCTTGACTGAGCAGAGCTAATTCGGATGGTGTAGATAGAATGGGCCTACTTTTATATAATTGTTCATTCTCAAAATGATATTTCCAAGCACCATGTGAAGTTAAGAGGGGCAAAGGTGACATCACCTGATTTTCAGGGCAGGGAAAAATAAAACTGCCTATGAAAACTCTATTGTGGGTTAGTGTTAAATCTAAAAGATCAATTATACAAAAACCTAAGATTTTCTAATATAAAACCAGGGAAGACTGGATTGACATTTATAGTGGAAATTCAGCTGTTATAAATTTACTTTATAACTGTCTAGAAAGTGGACTATTGAGGAATGGATTGAAGTTAAGCCTTTTTCTATCCCTGGAGTAATAGTGTATGTTCTCTGATCATTGAAGAACCTCTTAAATTCGATAATAAAGAATGGCAAAGGGGAAAAAAATGACTAAATATAAAGTTTTAAGGTGTATTTCTAAAACTCAAGTCATTTAAAATATACACGTAAAACTTTATTCTACAGGGAAACGAACATTTAGATGAGTAAAAGAAATGAAGGAAAGAAAAGTGGGAACAAAGAGACAGGATAAAAACTTCAAAGAATAGACACAAAGCAGACAGGTTACGTTCCTATAAGGAACCCAAATCACCACCACCACCACCATCTAAAGGACTATTAGCAGAGATACCAGTGACATCCCCGTGTTTAGGAGGCTGTGACAACCAGGACACTTACCCTGTAACCTGTGAGCCCCCTCCCCAAACCTTCAGACTTTGGTTTTTCTCTCTCCATCTCTTCCCTTCTGCCATTGTGTCTCGCCTTGTTTATCCCTTCTTACCTTCTTCCTTTTACTTTCTCCCTGCCCACACCCTCTGCCTCTTATGCGGTCACAATACTGATTAGGAGTAAGGATTTGACATTAGTTAAGTGCACTGTGGTAGGGTGGTGAGACAAAGGAATGTGGGGCAGACTTGCCCAGGTTCGCGCCTGGTCTCTTCTGAGCACCCAAGGGAGACCCTGGGTAGTTATTACGTCACCTAGAGCCTCAGTTACTGTATCCACGAAGGGGAGATTAAAAATCATACCTGCTTCATTTGCCTTCACAGAGTTGTTATAAAGATCAAATGAAGCAAAATTACATATAAAAACAAGTAGTGATTATTACTCATTGAATGGCTTCATATTCCTTATGTCAGAATTTTAAAAAATATGTTGACTTTCATTTATAGGTGGCACTCATTTTTTTTCTTGAAATTGAAAGGTGACCCAAAGCAAAAAGATTGCCATTCCAGTCCATCTTAACCTCTCTTTACAAGGGTTACTTACTTAATCTGCTAACTATAAACCCTGATTAGCCCCCATACAGTGTAATATCTTACTTGATGGTCAACTTATGAACAGAGGTTCCAATTATTCACTATCTCACTATTTTTTTCTCCAACAGTATAGCTACATCAGTTAGTATCAGGTAGATTTTTAGTCTTTCTTATTTAAGAAAATTACTTTCCTCTTTTTAATTGCTTGGCTCAGTTAACTACTGTGGACTTATACAAACATAGGATTGCCATGGGAATTTAAGTCTTAAAGTACAAACCCTTAAGCCACAAGTCAGAATAAGTTTGAACAAATGAATTATTTTTAACTAATGAAAACATGAATGCCTTAATGTGCATTATTACTGATACTTTCTCATACTGCATATCTTCTGATGTTTCCCAAATTTCTTCAGGCTATGACAATATTCAAAAGTTGACAAAGTGACTTGGCAAGTAAGTTATATGGTCATGTTGAACCTACTAAGGAAGTGATGATAGCTTTATTTACAAAGATATTTGTGGAGGAAATAATTATATGGAATGAGCTAAAGCTATCACCCTCACGGTGGCCAGAAGAAAACATCATTGTAGAATGAAAACAGCTTTTAGATGTTTTTGACTAAAAATTAGACTTACCAAGAGAACCTTACCTATATTGTATGTGGAAAGTACCAACCACTGGTTCCTTAAACAATTTAAGTTTCTTTTTCAGGATTTACTATGTGCTAAGCAATTAACTCTTAAGAGAGAATGTGTGTGTGTGTATGTGTGTGTGTAGAGAGAGAGAGAAAGAGAAAGAAATTTTTCATAAATATAATATTTAATATATCATTAAATTCAATCATTGAACAATTTTATGATAGGGCCTATTGTAGCCATCTTTCATACACAGAAACTGATGCAAAGTGAGATTGTGAAAGTCATTTGCCCAATGTCATGAAGCTAGGAGGTAGAGGTTTCAAATTTCAAAACCAGGCTCCTGGACCCAGAGCCTGGCTCAAAACCGCCCGGCTTTCCTGCCCCCATCTCCTGATTCAGCAGGAAGTTGGTCTGCAACCTGTACACCTGCCCTCTACCCCCGCCCGCCCATTCACCTGCCCTGCCTGCTTCTGAAAGGGCTCTCATATCAGCCACAGCAATCTGAATGGGGAAACATTTCACTGAATATAGTTATTTGCTGTCTTTTCTTCTCCCAGTTGCCTGGCGCAGTTGTTTTCCATAGAACTTAGAGGAAATGGATGTATCCTAGAGCTAAGAGAAAACAAGTCACGTTTGCTGCTCACAAAATGTCAGCTTTCACAGGGATGTGAACCCATTTACATTTGTATAAGAGTCAAATTGTGTAGCTGTGCGTCTGTGCAACCAAACCTCATATGGAGTTTTTCCAGGCTGCACCATAAGTAGTGAAATGTGGGTGGAATTTTTCTGCCCATTGATGCTAAACAGAATACAAAAGCCTTGTACAGAAACCGTGAATTTTCTGGAATAGCAGCTGATGACACCACAGCATCTATCACCTCACTGACTGTTTTGTTGGGTCTGATGTGCCACCCTCTTCCTTCCTAAGCTCCAGGTGAATGTCTCCAAAGCTGTGCACTCATCCAAAGCCAATCTTCCCAAACATAAAGAGAGCTGTCCATGGGTCAAGTGTGTGTAAGTGATTTAGTTCTGCTCCTGGACCATCAGCAAAGCCCTGGTGGTTCACAGGCCACGCAGTGTATGCTGCCTTCATATACGAAAAGTTACGCACTCTAGTGAAAATACTGGCATCAGTGTATGGAAAAATGAGTGGCAGAGGGAAAAAGTGAAGTATGTAAGAACAAAAGTGATAAAGGAAATAGGGAAGCTGGTGGTTAGAAACAAACACAAGAGACTACTGCTTGTTAAGTCTGGTGTTTCATTTATAAATAATGGAACTCACCAATTTATCAAAATAAGAAACCCTTCATTTTCTGATTAAAAGCTGTATGGTTATCCTTTTAGATCTAGTTCAGGACTGTCATGCTTCATTTAAGAATTAGTCTTTAACGTGAGAATTACCTCCAAGGAGACTTACATTTGATTTTTAGTATTTTAGAGGAAAGCAAATGGATTGGGTACAGATGGATCACAGACTCTCATCCCTCAACCCATAATGAAATGAATAGGAAAAGCAGAAGAACTAAACTAAAATAAAATCATAAAAGGAATCGGACAAAGAAAGGAATGTAAGTCCACATAATAAATTTCAACAAGGGACAACCAAATAAAGACTCTCTGTGGTGTAGCTGGGTGCCACTGCCATCTATTCACTTTCTTCCCCAGCCGATATGAACACTAAACTAGTAACAGGAAAAGGAGAGTCATCGAAAGCACTGACAAGTCTCACCAATACCACACCAATTTGGAGAAAAGTAGGTGAAGGGGAAAGAAGAAGAAATAATTTGAAATATTTGTAAAACCCCTAAGTACCCACTGGAAGATCTTAGCAGAGGCAAGAAAATTACAAACCTGCAGGTGTCCCCACAGGGACAGAACACAGCTGAAACCAGGTGCAATGAAATTTAACATAATCAAGAAGAAGACTAGCGAGCCCAGGCCTTCCAATAAAGGAGGATAAGCTCCCCAGCCCTTCATCGATCCTCCCATGCCTTTGAGCTGGCAAGATACAGAAAACAATGCAATAACCAATTCACAAATAGTAGCTCCAAAGAGAAGACTGACATACCTTGGTACAGGTGGACAGCATTTTAGGGAAAATGTAATCTCACCATATCAGAAAAGAACATATGAGCAAAGCTGCCCACAATAAGTATGAACACATAAGATACAAAGAAATGACAGCAACTAGCTATGCAGATGAACAAACTAGAATCCAAGAATCCATGGCATGCAAAGAATGATTAAATAAAAGATCAATCTGGTAGAAAACAGATCAAGACCACAAGAAAATTCCCCCATGAGTCCTTTAGCTACAAAGGAAAGAATGAAAATGATATATATTTTTTAAAGTGTAAAACTGGGGCACCTGAGTGGCTCAGTCGGTTAAGCATCCAACTCCTGATTTTGGCTCATGAGTTGGGGCCCTGCACTGAGCTTGTGCTGTCAGTGCAGAGCCTGCTTTGCATTTTCTCTCTCCCTCTCTTTCTGCCCTTCCCCAGCTCATGCTCTCTTTCTCTCAAAAATAAATAAATTTAAGAACAGTGTAAAATTGTTAAGGAGCCAGTCTAACATGGTGGTGTAAGAAGACCCTGAACTCACCTCCTCCCATGAACTCACTGAATCTACAGCTACACAATTCCTCCCAAAGAACTGCGGGCTGAATGAAGAGCTTTTGCACAATAAATAAGAGGGAGACCACACACAGAAGGGCAGGAGATAGGGATATAGTCATGAAGGGAACCCCATCCCCAGTGTGGCAACCTGCAGTGGGGAGGAATATCTCTGAGGGGTCCATGTACATACTCTCTCACCTTGGGACACATGGAAAAATAGTGGTTTAAAGGGCAATGTGACTGCAAGTGAAAGAAATCTATTTACTAACCTTAGTGCATCTGCTAAATGGTGGGAAACTTCTAGAAATCACTCTGGGGTTGAAAGGACCAGCAAGTGCCATTTTTTAAAAAGTTTATTTATTTTGAGAGAGAGAGAGCACACATATGTGGGGGATGGGTGGAGAGGAGAGACAGAATCCCAAGGAGGCTCCATGTTGTCAGCGCAGAGCCCAATGCAGAGCTTGAACCCACAAACCATGAGATCTTGACCTGAGCCAAGATCAAGTGTCAGACACTTAACTGACTGAGCCAACCAGGTGCCCTGAAAGTGCCATTTTTTATGTCCCCTCTCCACCTTGATAGCACAGACAAAAGCAAGGTCCAGGTACTATAGTTGGCCTGCTCGAACTGACCCAACAAGCCCGGGCCCCTAGCTTAGAACAGCTGCAGCCATTTCCCCAAAACAACCCCACCGTGGTACACCCTGGGCCAACTCCACTCATGGATATGGAAGAAATGCACCTCAACATAAGAAAGATCGTATATGACAAACCCAAATGTTAACATTATACTCAACCATGAAAAGCTTAAGATCAGAACAAGGATGCCCACTGTTACCACTTTTATTGAACTTTCATGTTTCATTCAACATATTCAACATTGGAAGTCCTAATCACAGCAAATAGGCAAGAAAAAGAAAAAAAATCACCCACATTGGAAAGGAAGAAGTAAAATGCTCACTATTTGCAGATGGCATGACACTGAATATAGAAGAACCAGGATTCAACCAAAAAACTCTGAGAACTAATAAATGAATTCAGTATAGTCACAGGATACAAAATTAATATACAGAAATCAGTTGCATTTCTATACATAGTAAAAAGATATCGAAAAGAGAAATAAAAAATAACCCCCATTTACAATTTCATCAAAAAGAATAAAGTACCGAGAAATAAATTTAAGGAGGTGAAAGACCTGTATTCTGAAAACTGTAGGATACTTATGGAAGAAGACAGCATAAATAAATGGAAAGATACAACATGCTCATGGATTAGAAGAATAAATACTGCTAAAATGTCCACTCTACCCAAAGCAATCCAAAGATTCAATGCAATCTCCATAAAAATACCAATGGCATATTTATAAAACTAGAACAAAGAATCCTAAAATTTGTATGGAACCACAAAAGATCCCAGATAGCCAAAGCATCTTGAGAGAAAAGAACAATGCTTCAGGTGTCACACCTTTTGATTTCAAACTACACTACAAAGCATGGAAACAATAGATCAATAGAATAGAACAGAAAGCTTAACATATACATGGTTAATTGAACTATGACAAAAAAGACAAGAATATACAATGGGGAAAAGACAGTCTCTACAATAAATGGTACTGGGCAGACAGCTACACACAGAAGAATGAAACTGCACCACTATCTTATACCACATATAAAAATAGATTAAAAATGGATTAAAGACCGGGGCGCCTGGGTGGCTCAGTTGGTTGAGCGGCCGACTTCGGCTCAGGTCATGATCTCGCAGTCCGTGAGTTCGAGCCCCGCGTCGGGCTCTGTGCTGACGGCTCGGAGCCTGGAGCCTGTTTCAGATTCTGTGTCTCCCTCTCTCTCTGACCCGCCCCCGTTCATGCTCTGTCTCTCTCTGTCTCAAAAATAAATAAACGTTAAAAAAAAAAATGGACTAAAGACTTGAATGTTAACACCTAAAATCATAAGGCTCATACAAGAAACCATAGGCAGTAAACTCTTTTACGCTGGTCTTGGCAATATATTTTTGGACTAGTATCCTCAGGCAAGGGCAAGAAAAGCTAAAATAAACAAATGAGATTATATCAAACTAAATGGCATTTGTACAGCAAAGGAAACCATTAACAAAATGGAAAGGCAACCTACTGAATGGGAGAAGAATATTTGCAAGTCATACAGCCAATAATGGATTAATATTCAAACTACAAAAAGAACTTACACAACTTAGTATCAAAAAAGCAAACAACATGGGTGGCTTAGTCAGTTAATCATCCAGCTCTTGGTTTTGGCTCAGGTCATGATCTCATAGTTCGTGGGATGGAGCCCTGCATCAGGCTCTGTGCTGACAGTGTAGAGCCTGCTTGGAATTCTCTGTCTGCCTCTCTCTCTGCTCCTTTCCCACTCTCTTTCTCATAAACAAACAAACAAACATTTTTTAATTAAAAAAAAAAGCAATGCATTTAAAAAATGAGCAGGCCTGAACAGACATTTCTCTAAGAAGACAAACAGAAGGACAACAATCACATGAAACGATATGCTCCATATCGCTAACCATCAGGTAAAGGCAAACCAAAACCACAATGATATACCACCCATCAGATTGGTTATTATCAAAAAGACAAAAAAAAAAAATAACAAGTGTTGGTGGGGACATGGAAAAAAGGAAACCCTCGGACACTGTTGGTAAGAATGTAAATTGGAGCAGCTACTATGGAAAACAATACGGAGGTTCCTCAAAAAAAGTAAAAATATAACTACCATACAATCCAGCAATTCCATTTCTGGATATTTACCCGAATAAAATGAGAACACCAGTTCAAAGAGATTATCTGCACCAATATGTTCATTGCATTATTGCAATTATTTACAATATTTATTTACAAATATTTATTGCACCATTATTTACAATAGCCAGGATATAGAAGCAACCTGAGTGTCCATGAATATATGAATGCATAAAGATGTGAGATACACACACACACACACACACACGCACACACACCAGAATATTACTCAGCCATAAAAAAAGGAATGAAACCTTGCCATTTACGACAACATGGAGGGCAAATACCACATGATTTCGCTTATATGTGGAATCTAAAAAAAACAAAACAAATGCATAAAACAAAACAGAAACAGTTTCATAGATATAGGAAACAAACTGTTGGTTACCAGAGAGGAAAGGAGTGGGAGGAGTGAGCTAAACATGTGAAGGGGATTAAGAGGTACAAACTTCCAGTTATAAAATAAACAAGTCATAGAGATATAATGTACTGCATAGGGGATATAGTCAATAATGTTGTAATAACTGTGTGTGGTGACAGATGATGGTAAGTGAACTTACTATGGGGATTATTTCATAATGTATAAACACACTGAATCACTATTATGTACCGCTGAAACTAAAAGGTTATGGTAAGTCAATCACATTTCAATTAAAAATTAATTAATTAAAAACAGCAAAACTAATCTCAAAGATCAAACGTCATGTCAGATGTTAACAAGAAAACAATTTTTCAATGATCACCTGTTCCTGGATAGGATCCGATACCAGAAAAAAACAAGCTATAATGAACACTACTGAGACAAGTTTTAAAAATTAGATAGGCACTGTGGACTAGAGTAGAGGATCATATTGTATCAATGTTAAATTTCCTGATTTTTGATCATTGTATTATGATCCTTGAAAAAATGTCCTGTTCGTGGGTAACACACACTGACTGATGTATTTTTTTACACTCAAGTATTTTTTTTGATCAAGCCTCATAATGTTTATAACCTCCTCTCAAATGATTCACAAAAAAGTACAGTGTGCGTGTGTGTGTGTGTACGTGTATACATATATCCAAATAGCACAAAAGACAAGTAGTGAACTCGGTAAAGAGTATACAGTAATTCCTTCTACTATTCTCTCTCCTTTTTAAATTTTTTAATACTTATTTTTGAGAGAGAGAGAGAGAGAGAGAAGACAGAGCTTGAGTGGGGGTGGGGAAGTAAGAGAGGGAGACACAGAACATGAAGCAGGCTCCAGGCTCTGAACTGTCAGCACAGAGCCTGATGTGGGGCTTGAACTCATGAACCATGAGATCATGACCTCAGCTGAAGTCAGACACTCAACTGACTGAGCCACCCAAGAGCCCCTCCTTGTACTATTCTTGCATTCTTGAAAATTTTCCATAAGTTTATAATACATCAAAGTAAAAATTTACAAAAAGAAATCAAAGAATACCTTTAGAAAGCTAATGTATTAAATCAGTCAATAAAGAACGGATTATAACTGTAGCTGAAAATTAAAATCCCAACATAGAAGACAAGCTGAAGGTAAAGTAGTAAATGCAAAAGAAAATAAAACTGGTTAAAAGAGTTGACGAAAATGTAAGTAAATACATTGTACAAAGAAGATCCAACACAGACAAAATAGGTTCGTCAGCAGGATAATCCCATATGGAACAGAAAAGCAATTCAAATATACAACAGCAGAAAACATCTCTGAAAATAAGGAGCAATTTTTCTACAGATAGAAAGAGAGCCCACTGCTTTAAGAAATGCTGAATTATTGATATTGAAACACATTCCTGGTCCCGTTATTGAATTTCAAAGATTAAGAAAAAATTCTTCAAACATCCATTCAGGAAAGAAGCCTGTCACATGCAAGAGAGAGAGTAAGGAAAAAAATAAAGGTGACCTCAAACTACTTCATAACAGAATTCAGACACAGATAACAATGAGTCAGCATATACAAGGTTTACAAGAAAAATGTCCCAACTATATTACCTTCAGTCAATTTGCCGTTTAAATATAAAGGAAGCACTCATTCTCAAACATGAAAGAACTTGAGTAATAGAGCTACAATTAAATTCAACCAAACAAAAGCAAATGGAAAAACTGTGCTAAGTACTAACTTGCATCAAAATGAGGCACAGAAGACAGTGGAGAAATGTCTACTAAATGCAGAGGGAAAAAAGTGTGATCCACTAGATTAATCTAGCTAATTTGCCATTCAGCCGTAAAGATGAAACAAATTCTCAAGAATGTCACAATCGAATCTTCTAGAGCTGAATCAAAATAAAAGGCTCAAGGGGTGCCTGGGTGGCTCAGTCGGTTAAGTGTCCAACTTCAGCTTAGGTCATGATCTCACAGTTCATGGGTTTGAACCTCCAGTTGGGCTCTGTGCTGACAGAGCGGAGCCTGGAGCCTGCTTCAGATTCTGTGTCTCCCTCTCTCTCTGCCCCTCCCCTGCTCATGCTCGCTCTCTCTCTTTCTCTCTCTCTCTCTCTCTGAAAAATAAAATAAAACATTAAAAAATATATTTAAAATAAACGCTCAAAATTGGAAAGCCAAAATAAAAATGCTGGTACTGATCATCTAATCTTTATGAATTTTCACTAAGAAAAAGGAAATAAAAGGAAACCTTAAAAAAATGAAAGATTGTAACTATAATAGCAATATATTCAATAGTATTTATAATCACATGTGGCTAAAAAACACAACAAATAAGTCCTCATCTTTATTATAGGGATTTCATCATTATTGTATAAAACTAAATCATAGATAATTATAAATGGTCTTGGTTGCTTACTATTTCTTTTTTACCTTCTTAATTTTTAAAGGGATATTTACATAAAAGTACAAGACAGACTATATAAAATTGCCAATATCCCACTGTTTCTTGTCTACAAAAAGCAATTTCATATAGTTCAACTTAATGTTTTTGTGATAAAAAAGTACCTGAAATCTATAATTTCCATTAGTTTCATTTCTATTTATCTTTTGTTTAATTGAGTAAATATGTAACCATTTAAAAATACGTAGAGCCTAAATTTATTTTTTATAAAATGACTACTGTCTTTCCTTCAATCTATTCATCCTTCTAACTATGTATTTTTATATGTATACTCATGACATAAGCAGATGTTTAAAATATTAATATTTGCTCATCAAATAAGATGGTTGTTTTCATATAAAGGATTTCATATTAAGGATTAAGGATTAAGATTTTGTGAGGATTTTGGCTTCCCTTTTAGTATTTTTTGGTATTTCTTGAATTTTTCAAAGCCAAGATATGTTCTTTTTATGCAAATAGAAAAGTTTTTATTCTGAGGTGAACAGAGGAGGATATCACTAAAAACCAACCAACCAACCAAACAAACAAACAAACACAAAACCAAAAAGCAAGCACATGTGGAAGTTTCTGGCCTGCTTCTTGGATGTGCGGCAGGAACAACTGCATGAACAACTTCCTGATGAAAAGAGGACTGATTCCCCTGGGGTCTGTTACTGAACCAGACCCTTATATGTTCACGAATATGGTTATGATTTGCTAGACTACAGTCACTGAGATTTTAGGAAAGGGAATGCAGCAGTCTAATTTCTCCTCAAACTGGTATGCCAATCAGCAGCACTGGCATCAAATGGGTACTGGTCAGATGTGCAGAATCCTGGGCCCCATCCCAGAATCTGCATTTCAGTGCATTGGCACTGAAGCTTGCCAAATACTGCTTTAAAAGATCTAACAGCTCAATCCTCCAACAAGGGTGTTGGGCAGTAGCTTTAATAAAGCTACAGAGATTAGCCACTCAGCAGGTTTGTAGAAAGAAGAAAAAATATATATTTTGTCCACATGAAGTTCCTTATGCCACATTTTTTTTTTAAACAGAGACAGAGCATGAGCAGAGGAGTGGCAGAGAGAGAGGGAGACACAGAATTTGAAGCAGGCTCCAGGCTCTGAGCTGTCAGCACAGAGCTCAACGCAGGGCTTGAACTCATGAACCACAAAATCGACCTGAGCCGAAGTTGGACACGTAACCAACTGAGACACCCAGGAGCCCCTCCTTATTCCATTTTAACTGTGTATTATGTAGGCTAAGGGGGCCATCTCTGGTGTGGGCATCCACCCATTTGGTAACATTCTCAGGGAGATGTCAGGGGATATCCAAGGAAACAAATACAAAGGTTAACAGTTATATGAGGGAAAAAGGGAAAGCCTTGTTTTCTTGGAGGATGTTATAAAGAATCAAGCAGAGGGGCGCCTGGGTGGCTCAGTCGGTTGAGCGTCCGGCTTCGGCTCAGGTCATGATCTCACAGTCTGTGAGTTCGAGCCCAGCGTCGGGCTCTGGGCTGACAGCTCAGAGCCTGGAGCCTGCTTCGGATTCTGTGTCTCCCTCTCTCTCTGCCCCTCCCCTGCTCATGCTCTGCCTCTCTCTGTCTCAAAAATAAATAAAAACATTAAAAAAAATTAAAAAAAAAAAAAGAATCAAGCAGAAGGCAGAGTTAACATTGTCTACAGTAAAAAAAAAAAAAAAAAAAAAAAAAAAAAAAAAAAAAAGCATTACCTGCAAGATTTCCCAGCACATTTAATTCTTTTTCCAAATTGTCTAAGGTTTGCTGATCAGCAGTGTCATCTAAGAAAGGCTCAGTGTGGTCAGTAATATCAATGTATTCAATTTCTGAAATTTCAGAAGCAGCTCTAGATAACGATCGAACAGCTGCACTTCTTGATCGAGGATGGGAGAAGAGGCAACCGGAGCTTTTTTTAACAGAGTTGGAGAGGGGTATATGTGCTGTTGAAGGTCTCTGTGATATCTCCCCTAAAATGAAAAATAAAAAAATTTTAATCAACTGTTTTAAAATTTCTGAATGAATGCTTAAAGATACAAAATACCATCCCTTTGAACCTAGAGCAGTTAATGCCAAGTTACTTTCCCTACATCATAAAGAACACTTTGGGGTTATTTTGCTCTTTTTTTTTCTTACATTCAGAAAAAGACAAGTTAATTTTAATATTAACTGAAGCAAAACTTCTGTGAACCAAGTCAATTCCAGAACAATTCAATATCCAATTTTATAATCTACCCGATAGCCATCCAAACTGTGCCGTTTCTTTTTTTTCTTTTTTTAAATATGTGTCCTGTTTCTTAAATTCTAGGATTATACCAAACTCTGCCTTTTAAGAGAAAAAAAAACTCATAGAATAGACATGGTACCACTTCCTAGTGAACCTAGTGAATTTTATTTGATGGTGCTTAACATTCTACTAAAACAAATATGGACACAAAATATTAGTATGAAAACGCTTTTAGAAAAATATAGGCTTTAAAGAAATTGAGATCATATTTCTTATTTTCCTAAATATGAGTTCACTCTCTGTTGCTTTATAGGGCAATTAGTGGAAAAGTTCCGGAAACATAGATCTACCTCAGGTTATTACTTTGTTCCACTAAGGCAGTCACAACTTTGTCCTGACCTATTTCAAAGGCTGATTTAGTTGGTTTATTCAACATGTGTGTTTCTTTCATAGTAAGAAAAAAATCCTTTTAAATCTTACACTAATATAAATTAATTATAGATAGATAATATAGAGAGATATCTATAGATACATGTATCTATAGATATCTATACATATAGATACATACAGATATATATAAATATAGATATAAATAGATATAAATATAAATAGCATATATATATATATATATAGGCACATATCTATATCTATGTATAGATACATAGATGTAGATAGATATAGATATCTTTTGGTACTGTTCACAAGATTCTTTAATGAAAGCCAAAGGAATATTCAAAGTACAAATTTAGAAATTCATAGTGCAGGTATATTTTTATATGTAATGAATCACTATTTAGATTTAAATAAATATATTTATGTTAAATATAAATAATTTCTAAGATAACCTTGTATTCCCTTAATACAAATTGGTTTTGGGTAAAAATTGGGTTCTTTAAAGAAGTGCTATTATCATTATCATGAAAATCATGATTTGACTGAACATATGCCATTATAACATTATGTCCACTCGAGTCAAAGGAAAATGTAAGATTCAGAAGAGTAACTACAGGTAGTTGCCATGTATCAAACGTTTACTGACTACTGAGTTTGTCTTTTTTCTTAAACTTAAAAATCTACTTGGAATGTAGCTAGTACCCTAAGAAGCATCCTAATGCAGTGTGTAATTATATAAGCAATTAAAACTGACTAAGGTAAGTCCCAAAGGGCACCAATTTTAATGAACATTTCAGAAATCAATTTTGAAAACATTTTTTGTTGGAATGAAATTATGAATAAATTAAAATAAGAGTCTGACCTTTTTGTGTCTATGCACACAGAGACAATTCTAAAGAAAATGTATTGACAAAAGTGTGTTTATGTTTTAAGACAAATAAATGTAAATATCCCTGTGGATTACTTTAATGACTAGAATTTGGAAATAATTTCCTCTATTACCTATAATCCATAAAAGTACATAATACATAAAGTACACAAATACATAACAATACATAATACAAAAAAAAAAAAGCAAACTTGCCATTCCTATATAAGAAAGCAGTAGTTAAGAATGGCAATCGTGGAAGCACAGGCCAATGAGCATAAAGTAATTCAACTGTACGCACTGAAACTTCTACATCTATGGAGAAACTCCACCTTCCTATCTATATTGTGCTGTGTCCCAGTCAAGTAAAATTCAGAGGAATGAAGAATTCTGATTAAAATAAAACAAATAGGGTTGCCTGGGTAGCTCAGTTGTTTAAGCATCCAACTTCAGCTCAGGTCATGATCTCACGGGTTTGTGAGTTGGAGCTCTGTGTGAGGCTCTATGCTGACAACTCAGAGCCTGGAGCCTGCTTCAGATTCTGTGTCTCGTCTCCCTCTCTCTGCCCCAACCTCTCACTTGCACTGTGTGTGTGTGTGTGTGTGTGTGTGTGTGTGTGTGTGTGTGTGTGTCTCTCTCTCAAAAATAAATAAACATTAAAAATTAAATAAAATAAATGGAAGATGTTACGAGGAAGAACTGGACTTCTGCCAACACAGGTAAATGTGAGTTGAAAAAATTTAACATAACATAGATGCCCTTCAGAAAATTCAGAAGAACACAAACATTTGCCAAACTCTTGTAACAACATCTGGTTGCCACAGTATTAGAAGTTAATTGATGCCAACTGAGAAAAAAAAAAAAGTACACTGGGAGTGGGTCAGATTTATGCTTAGCACGCAGCAAACAGACAATTTTTTCCTATGGAAAATATGTTTAAAGTGTAATTTAAAGTACCTGAAACACAGTGACAGAGGAAGCTTCAATCTGATCCTTAATTTTATTCCTTTTTTGTTGTTTATTTAGGTGAGTACATCATTCTTTCCACAAGCTTATTAACATACAAGCTTATTAATGTTATTGCCAGGATTAAGATTTGAAACACCGTTAAGACTGGCACTAACGATGGGGTGACTAGGAGGTTCAGTCACTTAAGCGTCCAACTCTTGGTTTCAACTCAGGTAATGATTTCACACTTTGTGAGTTCAACCCCTGCGTCAGGCTCCGCACTGACAGAGCAGAGCCTGCTTGGGATTCTCCCTCTCCCTCTCTCTTTCCCCTCCCTCACTTGCTCTCTCTGTGTCTCTCTCTCTCAAAATAAACAAATAAACTTAAAAAGAAAAAAGACTGGCACCAATGGAAAATGCCATGATTGAAAGGATCATTCCATGATTTTTTTTTAAAGTCTAGTTTGTAGATTACACACATCAGAAATTCCTTTTTGAAGCAACTTGTGCCATTACTGGCAGTGTAATCTTAGGAAACTAGAAATTACCACTGACCACAGTTATACTCTAAAAATAACTAGGGAAATTGTCCTTGGTATTAGCGAAAGAATATATATGCTGTATGATCACTAATGAGACCAGCCCAAATATTGGAAAGATAAAAGAGAAGGATGCTTTGTGCTCTATCAACGGGCATAAGAATGCTGACACAGATATGAAAGCATGAATCACTCACTGAAAACTATCTAACCAATAATCGTCATTGTTATTCTAAATTAAAACATTAGAACTGGATGAAACATGAGTAGAGCAACACGATTTCTGTATAGTGTTTCAATTACAAATAACATCTGAGCAAAGAGCCACTATTTTATTCCCGAATAAAGTGTGCAAAACATCATTGTCTTTTGCTATTCTTGTTCCACTGTGTAAATTACTAAGAATTTATACATAAAATATAAAAATGTATTTTCTACGAGTTCTCACACCTATACGTACATTTTATTTAGCAGCATGGGTTAATAGAAAGAAGGCTAAAGTGGGAAGCACTTGTCTAATCTCACTCAATTAGAAATCACCTTGTGACCTGAGATATGCAAATGCATATTTCACCTGAAAATTTAGGAGTTGGACAGAATGATGTCCTAAATCCCCTCTAACTCCGAGAACCTATGAATTAATACCTAATCTAATTAAATTACAAAATCTTTTCTCAAATCCTAAAACTGCCAGGCACTGTGTCAGGATCAGAGGACTCAAAATTGAAGGAGACACTGCTCCTACCCTCCAATTGTACTCCAGACTAACACAACTGATAGCAGTCCAGTCTAACACAACAGGATAGCAGGATAGTCCTGCTATCCTGCTTCGCTCATGCAGACACACTTCCTGAGTGCTGACAAAATGCCAGGCTGTGTTCTATCGCTGAGGATACACCAATGAGAAGGACAGGGTAGGTCCTTGCTTTCTTTCCAACCAAACATAGGATGAGCAGAAAATTAACAAGTAAAATGATTTCACCTAGTAATAGGTTCTATGAGAAGGACAAAAGAAGGCAAAGGTGATTGGGGGTCTCAAGGGACTAGGTAAAGGGGGGTTCAGAAGGCCTCTCTAAGGAGGCAGCATCTGGGCTGAGATGGAAAAATGAGAATCAGTCATATGAAAAAGGGGGGGAAGTTGGAGAAAGAGGCTGCGGACCATCCCAGGTTAGATGGGAGAGCAAATTCCGAAGCTAACAAGCAAGAGAGAGCGTGGCCTGTGTGAGAACAAAAAGAGAGCCAGCGTAGCTGCATTGTGGGAGAAGACGTGGTTAGGGAAGACAGGCAGGACCAACTCAGTGCCGCTGTGTGATGTCTGGTAAGAAACAATTTTGTCCTGCTGTCTATGAAACTATAAGATGCTTTTAAGCAGGAGACTGACAAGATGCAATTTATGATTTAAGTTTACAGAAAATGTGATCAGCTCCCTCTAAACTATAAACAAGTTTATGACTATAAACAATTCACCCACTGACTATAAACAGTAGAATTTGATGGAAATTAATTATGGAAACTTGTTTTCAGGAAAGGCAAAAAGTTAAATTGAGAGACAAATGAGGGATGATGGACAACTGGCTTGGGCTCATCTTGGGCAACAGCGGTAGAAGCGGTTAGATTCAGGATCAGTATTACAGCTGAAATCAGCAGACTCTAGGGATGAAGAGGCTGCGGTGGGCAGACGGAGGCAAGATGGCTCCTGACCTGGACACTTCCTGATGCCTATATGGTTGTGCGGAGACAAGAAGATGGGGTGGGGGAGGAGGAGGTCTGGGCAGGGGCGGGGGATGATCAGGGGGCTTGCTGCTAAACACCGCTGTATTTCACAGCTCTCAGAGTTTTACGTTCACAAACTTAAAAATCTTACAGAAGAATTCCTTTATACGTTGGCATCAGTTTAGAAAATATGATTTTGGTAATTCATAGCTTAGCCAAGAAATTTTTAGTTTTATGTCAGCCTACTGCTTCTGTTCAGAAAGTCATTTCCCTCTGCCCCTAACTGGTAAATCTTATTCATTTTTTAAGATTCAGCTGAAATATCACCTAGTCCCTAACACTTTGGTGATCTACCCTTTTCAACGGCAAAGCAATTACTTTACCATTTCTATTCCTAAAAGGCTGCACATGTACTACCTCTATCATAACTGATCACATATGCTATTATTAATCGCCTGTTGGTCTCCAAAAGTATGTCACCTGTAGTCGTTTTATAAGATGTGTACTTTATATGCGGTCATTTATGTGTTTACGTTTCTGTATAGCAGTTTTCCCTCAGTATGGTTTTTGGACTGTGTACATCAGCATAACATGGAATTGTTGATGAAATAAGTGCAAATTCCTAGACCTTATCTCAGCTTTAATAAATCAGAATCTTAAGAATGAGGTCGAGGGGCCCCTGGGCGGCCCAGTCGGTTAGGCGTCCAACTTTGGCCCAAGTCATGCTCTCTCTCATGGTTCGTGGGTTCAAGCTCCATATCTGGCTCTGTGCTGACAGAGCCTGGAGCCTGCTTTGGATTCTGTGTCTTCCTCTCTCTCTGCCCCTCCTCGTCTTGTGCTCTGTCTCTCAAAAATAAATGTTAAAAGAATTAAAAAAAAAAAGAATGAGGTCAAGAAATCTATATTACAAGAGGTTTCCCAGGTGATCATGTTCAAACTAACATTTGAGAACCTCTGCACTAGACTCTAAGCTCTTGGACTGCAGGGACCAGGGTATATTTTGTATCACCAGTATCTGGCAGTGTCCGGCCTAAAGTAAGTACTCCTACAAATGTTTTTGATAGTAAATTATTGATTTCAACAGAGCACTCCAAATTGATACTTAAAGGCATTTGGCTACTTATTTACAAAGATTTGTCTTGGTAACAAATTCCTCATAGCATGCATGTGAATTTGTTAAAACAGTTCCTTTGACTGCCTCAGAAGGAAGCAACTAGAATTTTTGAAGCTGCTCAAGGCTTTGATGTGAGAATAGGTACCTAATTACAGAGTCAGAAAAAACATTTATCATAAATGGATGGTTTTTCCAAAAAAAAACAAACCCAAAAACAACTTTTAAATCTGACAGATTCTCAACATAAGTGCATATGAAAAGGATCTAAGCTAGCCAAGGAGTTTTAGTCATAGGATTTAGGGCAAGAGAGGCATATCGATTTTGCATTTTTGGACAAATCACGTGTAATTAAATTTCTGGCTCGAAGATGGCCTCAAACGAAGGTAAATAACCCATTTTGTTCCTCCCAAACCTGTGAGCCCCCAAAAATGAGGAAACATGACTCATGCAACTCTTTTCCCTCGGGGCCCGGCTCCATGCCAACATACTCAACACATGTCTACAGAAAGTGTCTTAATTCATCAGTCATCGACAGCAACTGCACATGACATTGAGCCTAAAGCAAACTTATTGCAGCAGGTATTACTGGATGCCAATAATGAGCTAATAAAACTACTGATTTTAATGATGTCAAAATTCTCTGCATACACGCCCTAGGAAAATATTACCATGAGACTCAACACGTCAAAAGCGTTATCCTATAGACAATCTTGCAGTTGTTTTGGTTAGAGAATGGAGTTGAACTGAAATCAAGATTCCAGGGTTAACACATTCAGCACTAGGTTTAGAACACAGGTATCTTAACCACAGCTACAAGCGGCAATCTTAACTTAAACCATTCCTTTCACAAATGGCTGTGTCCAATTATAGTATGAACTAAGTGGGGTGCCTGGGTGGCTCAGACAGTTAAGCATCTGACTCTTGGTTTGGGCTCAGGTCATGATCTCATGACTCACGAGTTCAAGCCCCACACCAGGCTCTGCACAACCTGTGAAAAGCCTGCTTGGAATTATGTCTCCCTCGCTCTCTGTACCATTCCTGCTTGTGCTCTGTCTCTCTGTCTCAAAAATAAATACATGTTTAAAAATAACAATAATAATATGAACCAAGTGAATGATATGCAAAATCTAGTATAAATACAGTTTCCTGAGAGTGTAACAAAACCAAGTATGTATTTTACAAGGATTGCTCAAAATACACAACATACCCTGAGCTACACTTAAAAAAATATTATTCACTAATACATTGTTACAAAAATAACTAAAGTTAACTCATGTCTTTGAGAAGAATCAGGACCACTCTTGGTTTTTTGGTTTTGGAGACAAAATGTAAGACAGCCACTTAAAATGAATAAGTTTACATTATGAAACTGCAAAGACGAATTTTCAGGTACCTAGTAAAGTGCTGAGACAAACTAAAAAAAAAACAAGAACAAAAACAGTGAGCCATCAATATGGCGCTGTGGCCTTCAGGCTGTCCTTACCCCTCTTTCGCTGTGTTCTGCTCGTGGACAGGTTCAGGGCAGTCTGCACAACACCCAAGACAACTGCGTGATCAGCCGAGGCACTTATGCTGTGGCCTGGCATCCACTCTCGGTCTCCTGATATGGGAAAATGGTAAACTAATTTCAATATTGAAAAGGAGGAAAATTCATGTTATTGCTTTATTTTATTTATTGTCTTCCTGGATAATATTTAGCTAAGCAAGGACCATTCATAACAGTGAGGCATATATTATAAGAGACAGAGTCTCATAATGATACAATAAACAACATTAGATTTGCATAGCTTAACAAAAAGAAGCAAACTCTAAATTGCAAACATATTAGACACACACACACGCGCACACACACACACACACACACACACACACGTTTGAATAGAAACAAGTATTTTTTCAAGTATGTAACAAGATAACTTAAAGTATAATAGTTTCTACATGAATAAATACATTTGAATTCTTAGGAAACCTAAGAATATTGGTAACTTTCAGAAGGAAACTACAGATATGTCTCCGAAATCTCACAGATCCTGAGATTCGGAGATTTGCTTTTAAGATGGTATTTAGGAATCATCATACAATACTTAACAGTTAATGAAGTGATTCAAAGAATTTCTCTTTCACTATTTAGTAAGGGCTACATTCTAAATTCTAAAAATAATCTTTCCTCAACCTCATTATAGTTATGTCCTCTCACATTCTGATAATGGCCTCAAACACAAATATGCAGCAACTCACACAGGGTTAATAATTTCAACTGGAGAAGAAAATGACTTTATTCATTGAACAGAATTACCCAGTATTTCCCAAAATGAGGATGAACTGTTTTAAAAAAGTGTCATAAAACCGTTAGGTTGGTCCACAGGCCATCTGATTTCGTGTCTGAATTTACCTGCAGTTGTAATCCTAGTACTGGAATAGCTGCATTCTAAGCTATGAGAAGGAAGTAAGTTGAGTCTCTCATTTTTATCAAAAACAAAGAATCTTTCAAGTCCTTGATATTGTTCAGTTATAGGCTTACTTCTGAGGGCTATTTCTCGTAACAACTAGGAAACAAAATATTCAACAAAATTAAGTTTGCTTTATCTCATCAACACAAAGCAGCACATTCATTCATTGAGCACCTACTTCATTCGTGGCACAGATTCCAGCCCCATCAAATTTAGGGTCTAGTAGTGAAGACATAGCCAATAACACAACATTTATATATAGTAAAAGTTGTGAAAAACATCTAAACCACGACATAGTAATTATCTGAAAGTTCCACTGACCCAAGGAAGACAGAAGTTCACAAAACAAAATAAAGGGTTTTTTTTTCTCCTTTCTTATATTTTATTCCCTTAGTGTCTTCATGTATAAGTTACTCTGGAAAACAGAATGCCCCCTATATGCTGTGCTTTTGCATTAGTATCTTTGCCTGTACAGAAACTAATTTCAAAGATGAAAGCAGAATACTGAGGAAACAAATCTGGTCATAGACAAAATCTAAGTTAACAAAATACTTATTGTGAAGCAAATATGCATGTAGGAAACTGCGGTAAGAGCGAGCGAAGTAACTTGAGAAGTTTATACAGCTAGAAATTAGCAGAATTAGGTTCTGGCTGATTTGAAGCCTGGGATTATTCCCCCACCCTATGAATTCATTTTACAACATGCTTTCATTCTAGGAAAGAATATTAATGGGACTAAAACATACATGAGTCTAGTTAAGAAACAGATTAGAGATTCAGAAGTGAGACTCTAGATGGGCTTAAAATATAATCAGAGTGCTCTCAGTATTTAACAGCTCCCTAAAGGATCTAATTAATGCCCAAGCACAGCCTGTTTGAAGGGAGTAAACAACACAAAATGTATTATAACGTTATCCAAATTTATAAGTCGTATAAATGACAAAATATTACAAAACAAAGATAGTGACCGATGAAGCATCTCCTTCAAAGACAAGTCCAAGTTGGCTCTGCTCATGACATCTCCCTTGGCCCTCCCAGACACTGATTACCAGTTTACAGCACCCTTCAGCTTTAGTGCAGCTCTTAATTGGATTAGACAACTGCCACTCTGGAACAGTTTTTTTAAAGCACCAGTGACCAGATAAGAACAAAGAAAGGGGGGTTGCTTGCTTGTTTCCCAAACTCAGAGAGTTAACTACTGGTTGGTGGTTTCCAAGCCAGAACCAAGAGCTCCCAACTAGACCTTGTTCTTCCTGGCAGCCTATCCCACCCCACTGCTGCTGCCCTACAACTTGGTACTTCATTCCATAGATTCCACCTTTATGAAGGACTCAATATCTGAAAACTGACGTGCAGATTCAACTATCTTGCACCCAAGTGGAAGTCAAGAAATTCTACTGCTAAAAACTGCCCCTATTGCTCACTCTTAAGTTTTCGACTCCAGCAAAAAAAATTTTAAAGTAGTCTCTTTAAATAGCTTAAGGAATGGTTTCTACTAGAGCAGGAAGAAAAATTAAAACAGTTCGTGTCTAGTCATCAGGGATGAAAATAAAGTTGATTCTACCACTGTGTATAAGGCACCATTCTCTATGACATGATCATTTACCAGTTTGTTTTTTTTTTACCAATGTAGTAGAAGGGATAAAAATATGAGTAGTAGCTTTTTAACATTTCAATTTTAATTATGAAATACTTTAAATATGTAGACATGTAATAGAACATGACTTGATCACACAGTTTAATATCAGTAATTTAAAATTTTGCTTTAGCTATCCATACCAAAAAAATCAGTCTTTAGAGTGAATTGTATTATTGCATTGAAGTGGACATACTCTATTCCAATGCATGTTTTTGACTATTATTATGCCTGAACGTATCCATAAAAAATTACATTTGTCTTCAATGTTTCAAAAAATATTGACTTAACTCTAGGTGTCCTTTTATATTTAAATTTTAATCTCATATTTTTGAGATGTATCCATGTAAATAAAAACAGTTCTATTTCATTCATTTTAACTGCTAGATTGATTTCCATTATACAAATTACCACAGATTACATATCTGTGAGTTTGGCCCAAATGCCTTTTATTATGTTACGGAAGACAAGGTCTCCCCCTGGGGCAAAGATCAGGCAGGCTTGCACCCAGTATACAAGAACTGGGGTCCATATGCTCAGGATTCCTCTCCCACAGCATAGGACACTGCTGCTCCACAGCATGCTCCACAGCATGCTCCACAGCATAGGTCCACACGCAGGTGGACATCAGAAAATTAGAGTTCTGTTCCAGAAATTCACTCTATGATTGCTTTTCCTCATTGTGGGAGGTGGAAGAAACGCTCATCTCTGATGAGGCTTTACTTTTGAGAATCTATTATTGGCTAAATTGTGGGGATGTCTTCTAGAAGGGAATGGATTTCTTTTGGCAGACATATGAGGGCTTCGATAGACACGGATTAAAATTAATGTTAATTTGTTGACTTGGGGCTTCTAAGTAAGAAATGTATACTTAAACTGTAAACCTACACTCAAAGAAAGCCCAAGATTTCCGTTTTTCAGGGAAGATATTTCTGGACCTGGCCCAGATCCTCTGCAGAAATCAGTTGCCCTTCATCTTGTTGCATCTGTGAGTACATCTCCCAGGGTAGTCCTTCAGTGACTGAGGAGACTTCTAGGGATTACAAGTTTTTGCAAAGATCTCAGCTCAGTTTTGCACTTCAGCAGGGAAGAAGGCCCATCACAAAGTGGGCACAAAAATCCAATCCCCCCAGCAGAAGTGGCAGCAGCTCAACATTCCTTCTTCTATGTCGTTGGTCCCCCCACTTCAGTTTAGGCACCGCGGAGATTCATTTCAAATGACTTTGAAGGGTTGTTCAAATGTCTGACTTGCCTAATTTCCAAAAAATGTATTAGGTAATCATGATTACCTAAGATTTTTAATATATAGAACAGAAATTCAAATACAGTTTCCAAACTTGGCAATAATGCAACAATGAGCTACTTTACTTTTCCTCTAAGATGAAATACAAACTAAACCCATATATCTTTATTAGCCATGTTTTTGAAGGAATTACCTTTAAAACCTTATACTTACATTAAGCCACAAAAACTGGTTCTATCTACATATCTGCATTTAATTCATTTAAACCCAGGACTATACAGTAAAAAGCTAGAAAGGATTTCTTGTACTAAATTATTCATAATAATAAATTTCATTTAGAAAAGTAACAGCTCTCTTACTATGGTGCATGAGGTGGGCCTTAGAGTGTTATTTGTCATAGAAAACCCGTTTGTTATCATGGCATTTACCATATTAGAATTTGTCCTGTAAGTAATTAGCATTCTTTCCCATATGAGTCGTTCTTCAACTATCTCACGATAATATAAGGTAGCACATTGTAACTTCAATAGGTAGTAATGTTTAAGAATGTATTGCGTCTTATGACATTTCTTACAGCATTTTTTATATAATAAACATAATAGAGACTTACCAGTGGTGACTCTGTAGTTTTAGAATCTTCAGGGTTTGGCCTCTCATGCAGATTGCTAAATTCCAAGGATTCTTTGATGTCCTGAGATAATTGCTCCTTAATGGAAGGTTTTTCTAAACCTCTGCTTGGCAAAGAATCCTTGCTCTCAAGTGATATGCAGGAATCATCAGACTTTTGATTACTTTCCATATCTATAGTTTTCTCCTTGAAATTTCTTTCAAAAAAGCTGCTTTCCCCTAACTTTTCAGTGGCAGGAGAATAAACATCAGGATCCACAATGGTGTCAAATTTTGTATCTGAAGTTACTGCTGTTGAAAACAATTATTTACGAAGTTAAATACATTGATTAAACTGTCAATAAATGAAAACTTCTATGGTGTAAACTCTTATCAATAAGCACTATTTTGTCAACATCTCTTTACTGACATATCAGTGTTAAAATACTTTTACTCTGCTTATGTTCATGAATGATAATCATAATTTACTGACACATTCAAACCTTGATGAGCTAGACTAATGGAAGGAGGCATGATTTTATTTTGTAATGAAATTTTGAAATTGATGCACATTTTTATTTCAGCCTGTGGCTCAATTCCCACTTTCCTACATCCTCTCTCGGCCAAGTTTTACAATAGCAATTTATGAAAAATAATACAGAGAGAACCTTATTTCCACATTTTGCTTCTCTTCCTTAGAATGGTTAGTGATAAGGTGAGGGCAAAGGGAAATGTGCCAGATGCAAGAGCAGTACCAGTTAGGGGACAAAAAAACCTTTAAGCTGGGACACCTGCCTCTGGAAAGCTACAAAATGAGCAAGATTATATTAGTCACCACCTCATTATGTCTGCTTTAAGTAAACGACTTGGTTTAGAGCATTGGTTTTCAACCTGGGTGCACAATGGAATCATCTGAAGGTACTCTTTAAAATTGTCAACGTATGGACCTGACCCCAACCAATTAAATCAGACACTGGGAGTGGCATTCAAGCACTGTTTCTGTCTCCCCCCATCCCACCCCCACCCTGCCAAATTCTTCAGGTGATCATAATGTGTAGCCAGGACTGTGAAACACTGGTCTAAATTTTATGAAAAATAAAAATTATTTAATAATTTTTATATCATACTGCATTCATTTTAAATAAAAATATGTATATCATTAGCCAGATTGAATATAGCTTCATCTGATTGTCCCTATACTCTTTCCAATATAAATATCTTATCTCTATAAATAGATGGTATAAAATAGTAAAGGCTATGACTAAAATACTCTCCAGTGATGTAAATTCTGCCTTGCTGCTCAAAGGACTTACTCGTTGCAATCAAATGTTTGTATAGCTGGGCAATCACACATAGTATTTAGAACTTCCATTTCCAACAACTATCACTTCTTAAATCACACAATTACTACAAGAAAGGCAGTTACTTATACAACACAGAAATACTTTTACAAGAAAAATTTTATAAAGGCTCTTCAATTTAATGAAACTTGCACAATAATGCTGTATTTTCCTTGAAAACTTGAATAGAAATTAGTTGATTTTATGGTACA